>NC_090282.1:45352053-45979553 GCF_037392515.1 Haliotis asinina
TGGGTGAACATCAATATTATTGTTATATGGAATTCACTTACACTGAAATGTTTCAAACTGAAACTTTAAATCTTCACTCAGACTGGTTTGCATCCTTCACATCTACTTTGACAGACGGTTACCCTGTAGTTAGACAAAAAAGGTACACGCTTGAAACATGGAATTGACTTTTTGACTGAAAAGTTAGATGGTGTTAAAAGTTTACAATGCTGAAAACAGATGCACACTATGAAAAACTGCACACTATATTTCCAAAACACAACTTCAATCAAATCCATGACTGCTGAATCTCCTGTTTGGTTAGTTTCGGCAACTGTCTATCGAGGGTGATTACCTCCCTTTGTCTGGCAGTGTTTCAGCAACTGTCTATTGATGGTGGTTACCTCCCTTTGTCTGGCAGTGTTTCAGCAACTGTTTATAGAAGGTGGTTACCTCCCTTTGTCTGGCAGTGTTTCAGCAACTGTCTATCGAGGTTGGTTACCTCCCTTTGTCTGGCAGTGTTTCAGCAACTGTCTATCGAGGGTGGTTACTTCCCTTTGTCTGGCAGTGTTTCATCTTACTGTAGGCAGTGGGGTTGTCTAGTGGTTAAAGCTTTGATTCGGCACGCCGAAGACCTGGGTTCTATTCCACACAAGGAAGGGTACTTGATGTGACACCCATACTCCCTCCCTCCCTCCTCCACCTCGTGGTATTGATGGAATATTGCTAAGGGCGGCGTAATTCACTCTCAAGATAAACCCTATACAGTGGAATTTAAGAACGAAACCCAAAGGGTTGTTTACTGTCAATGAAGCATATGTGTAAAACAGGCTTCAGTCACGTGTGTCTTCGTCCTCATACTGTAGCTATAAATAATAGTCAAGATCCAATCTCCTCAACCCTTCGTGAATCCACTGGCACAAAACAAAAAGAGCCATTTCATCAGCTTACTTTCAAGAACAAGAAATCTGCCAAGTTAGGAAAACGAACGATGGAGGCTGAACTAGTACAATGGTGACTGTCATGCATGTCTGGAAGTAAGACCTATTTCTGTCACTGTATCCCGAGTATGTATGCTACTGCACTCCAACAAATAACGATCTTTCAAATTCAACTGGAAATGTCCTGAATACTCAGTTTTTTACTATCGTAATCTCGAAACATTTGTTTTATCGCACAAGACCACTAATGAGCCCAGGCTGACTCAGCTTCAGACTCAGTGTCGACCTACCGGTGGTGCATTAAATACTGTTCATTACATCGTTCACTGGTTTATAAGACTAGCTCTAGAATATATATGGATTGTCGCTATGTAACTGGAATGTTAGGGAGTGTGAAGCCACAGTGTGTTAGTCACACCCCGAACAGACGTCCTAGAGGCGTACGTAAAATTTTTTACTAGCGGCGGCCATAGTGTGGCATGAGAGCGAGGAACTTTTCCTCGAACGACGCCTGCGTGGCACTGTGTTTTCTGCAATCATGTTTACATCCATGGTCTTCTTTCGTACCGTCTGATAAACACTTTGACGTTAAGATTCCTCTTTAACACATGACCCGGCCAGCCCCAAGCTCACCACACTGATCTCATCTGCCAATACTGCACAATCTTCCCGGCGACTCCCACCCCACCAGGGCAGGCGAGCAACATGTTGACGTGAACCAAGGGAGAGAACAAATCCCAGGTTCTTGAATAAGCACAGGAGTCATGTGATAATATATTTCGTGGGAAATTGGGGCTTGGGCTGGTAGTTAACGGGACCAAATATTTATACTGAGAACTATTTCCAGACGCGGAAGTCATAAGTTGCACTGCGGTTGGCCATATGCAAGTAGATCCATCTAAGGTAGATTAATATTGTGTATTATTCCCCGTGATTGCATGCAGGGGCCAAGAAATACTCACTCTCTTTAGGAATTCGTTAGGAGGGTAACAGTGACATGAGACTCCGCACGTGTCTGTTCTTGAAAATGAGTGTGTCTTACTGACAATTTGAAAAACAGAACTTTCTTTTACTCATGCGCTATTCATCAGTCTCTACATAACGATGAATATGATCGCGCTGGCAAATATATATACACATGAGAAAATCTACGATTGAGTTATGTAGTCCTGGATAGAGGGCTCGCGTGATGCTTTGTGTGATCGCACGCGTGTATGCATCTGTGTGCGTGTGTGTGCTACACCATTGTCTGCTAAAATAGAAGCTAATTAAATCTGACTCCAACTGAACAAAACAAATGCCTTTACACGTTGTGACCAGGCCTAAAATATCGAGACTAACAATGTAAATTTGAATCGTTTGGGACATCCATCAAATGCCAATTTGAAGAAGTCTTCTTAAACAAACCACACGTATTGTGTCTGTCTGGTTTGTGATGGCGCCCCAGGGAATATTTACTAACATAATGGACTAAAAGCTGAGATTCATGATCATTCTCAGCTGATATCACACATGATTTTACATGATATCACGCTCAATCGTTGCATCCTCACTTGTTCAACCCGCGAAACAAGTTCCATCTTCTTGGTTAAGACGCGGCCAGAATCGAACCACAGACGTTCCACTCTCAGGGTTGACGGGCTATCCGTATTTGTTTTTAGGTGGAGAATGGTTTGTATAAATTACATTTATTGGAGACATTTTATATACAACTTTTGGAGGAAGATCACATATAAAATTAAGAACGCTAAGTAATGCATAAATCTGGACTCACTGGAGAGGGTAGAGACATAATTATGTGTATTACATGCAATGATATGGACATCATTTATCTATTGAACGACAAAGTGAAGGTTAGTATGAGTTACAGACATCTACCTATATATAGTACATGATTGTCAACTGCGTGTCCCACCATCCCCGATATAATACCAGAATTATATACTCTCCAAAATAAGACACGCATCGGTATTCACAATGTTGAAAGGTTAAGATCCAGGGCCTAGATTTTCGAAGCTCTTATTCGTTAAGATAGCCGTAAGCTAATGTTAATGTATGGCACTTGTGAATGTCTTAACACTAAGACCGCTTCGATCATTAATTTGCCGCTTTCATATGACTTGAATAATGTTGAGTACAACATTAACCTACAAACGACCAGTACGATATTCTGTAATTCTTTGAATGTGTCCTCCAAGAGAAATAAACAGTACGATCAAAAAGTATATGCTGGGGCCTTTGTACCGGAAGTGGTGGGAAACATGTCTGTTAGTGGAGAATGTCTTCCGGTATTAACTGTTTGGGGGAGTCTGTACCATACAAATTCGTAGGGGTAAAGTTATTACAAGGTCTGACTGATACAAGGTCGCCGACTGTGGTTCACATGATGTAGATTAGGTAGTGACAGGGCAATAGTGGGTTGAAGGTTCGAGCGTGTGTCTGATGTAGAACAAAATGGCCGCGTGAAGTCCTTGTGTTGGGATTCCGTGAGAACATCCGGGCACTGTGGCCAGCTAGACGCTGCCTGTCTCCGCTTTCTGAAAAAACAATCAAATACTGATTAAAAAATATTGATTATTGCAGAACTGATAGTTCCACATTTGAACTCAAACTCCACTTTAAATGTCTGTTAAATAAAGCCGGCACGTTCACACCATAGGCTGTATTATAATAGTCAAGGCTCCTTGCACTGGTGCCAGTTGTCCATCCTTGTGGCTACAAAAGTGTATTGAATAATGCCTCTTTAGTACAAAAAACTTGAATCAGTCAAAAACACAGCTGACTCGGAAAATGAAAGAAATATGTTTGATATTTAATGAGGAAGCATTATATTATATTCTTTACTGATGTTTTTATAATTAATTTAGGAAACTGAAATGAAACTGAAAGAGTTTCATAATTTTTGTTGATGTTGTGATTAGAAGAATCGCTTTTTCAAGAATATACCAAGATTGTTAAACAGATTGCTAAATGTTCTCTAACAAAAACAAGAAAGAGATATGTGATGACTGACCACTGTGATTGTTCCACTATGTCGCAGACAATTGTTCTAGGTTGTTCCTGACCATTATTCTCATGTGTTCATGACCATTATTCGAGTTTGTTCCTGACCATTATTCTAATTCATTGCTGACCTTTATTCTAGTTTATTCTCATGTGTTTATGACAGTTGGTCTAGTTTGTCCCTGACCATTATTCTAATTTATTGCAGACCATTATTGTGGTTTGTTCCTGGCCATTATTCTAATTTATTGCAGACAATTGTTCAAGTTTGTCCCTGACCATTATTCTAGTTTATTCCTTACCATTATGCCAGTTTATTCCTGACCATCGTTTCCGGTTCTTCCAGGCCTGTATTTAGTTTATTCATGACCATTACTGAATTGTGTTGAAAGTAACGCTCTTGCAGCTTGTCTGTTTATTGTGATTTTGCCAGACACTTGAGCATTCGTGCAGCAGTCTCAGGTGTGCGATATCAAGTTCATCTATCAATAAATGTCGTATCGTCGTAGTTGTCGTATCCATCAATAACATGGTCGTTTCTGTCAATACAGACGTTCAGAATCTCTTTGAATAATGAACAATAATATTAATGTCTTTTAGAGGCATGTAGAAGTTGTCATAGATGACCAAGATCTTTCATTGATAAATCCTCTTTTATTCCTCTACACACAATGTTTTGGGGTCATTTCAGTTGATAGTATCTTCAGCTTTCCCTAATGAAGGGATATGAACTGACCCCGAAACGTTGTGTGTAAAAGATTAAAAGAAGATTTATACAAAAAAGATCTTGGGCAATAATATTAATAATTAATAACTTATTAGCTTAAAGTTACTCACAGAAAACACTCGATCAATATCGTGGAATCGACTCAACCATGTTATTATTTCAAGGCGGTATATATTGAAGCAATGTGTGAAAATGGTTACTTGATGATGTCATATTCGATACAGGTTTGGTAGTTTATTTTTAGTGATTATTTCTGTTTTTACAAACCTCTGTAAGTTTTGTTAAACTTAAATCTAGTACGTTGAAGGTGTGGTGATGGGGCTGGATGAGATATTCTACTATGGCTTTAACACCATTAAAACTTCGCTCTAACGTTTTGTCATCAGCATATCCTCTGATCCCACGTTAATCCAACTGAACATTTTTATGGTGCTGTCCCTGTATGTTAAACCTACCTTTTGTCAACACATCACCATATTCACTCAGTATTCGCCTTATGAGAAGGCCAACAACCAGCACTGTAATGTCCAGGAACTATATGAAGAAACTGCTATCTACAAAGTAGCGTAACATGTACAGTCTTCTTTTTGAAACAAAATACCCGCCGCAGCTTGATAAAGTGGGACAGTAAATGTAAACCAATCATATTTCAATCATATCATCATCATATTTGCATCCAGTACATGACTGGAAAATTCTAAAATCGGACTTAAGCAAACAGAAGTGAACGGGGAACAGAACAATACACCTAATTCCCATTTGTTTTCGGAACAAATCCAACTTTTGCTCTCACCCGCTGTTTGCTAAATGTTAAGAATGCAAATATTAGCTGCCCCCTCCCACACTCCTCCGGAGCATGCCGAGCCAATATTGATCGTGATACCGCGCCCTCTCGTAAATGTCGAGCAAAACGTGCATTGGGGAACTGTAAAATTACGTTGTTATGAAATTCCGAAATAGGATCTACCGATACGATCACTAAATGTAAGGTTAAACCGGTACCTGAAGTCGCCTAATTTTGTTTAAAGGTCTGATTTCGGAGCAGCCACCGTAGGCACAATCTACCTACGAAGCCCCCCAGTGAAATTACTGGAAGCCACTTGAGCTCCCAAATAACATTATGTCAAAATGTCTTTGTGGTTTATGTTTTATCTCTCAGTAACAGATGAAATAAACTGATAAGTACTGCGGTATACGATACAATAAACACATTTAAAGAATGTTTATTAATTCTCTTACAAACATATTTCAGTTATTGAACTTACCATGTATTCTCGATGATACAAAAGATACGCATATACATATGTATATTTACTTACCTTTTCATAATGAATACAAAGAATATCATCATCTATAAACATCCCATCTAAATGCTTAAAGCGTATATAGTGAGTGTATGGCATTGTTGTTGAAAGTGCTAACGAAGGAGGGATGAAGTAGTGCTGTAGACACAGAAACTCCTCGCTGTTCAGATCTCCTCCCCTCCATAGATCAGCAGGTCCTTGGAGTCGAATGGAACCTATACCATTCCAGTATCGCCCAAATAAACGTGGGTTTCACCTGTAGTAGTAAAATGACAATCCAAACATAGTGTGCCTCCGGTGTACATGCAATAACGAGTGAGTGAGTGAGCGAGCGAGCAAGCGGGTATGGTTTTATGCGGACCTGACGAAGGAGGGCACAAGAAACAAGCTTTACACAATGTGCAAATGTGACCGTGCGTGTGTGTGTGCGTGCGTACGTATATATATATATACGTGTGTGTGTGTGTGTGTGTGTGTGTGTGTGTGTGTTCACTGTAAGAGATACGTGTGGTGGGTGTAGTCATCTGTGCCCACAGCAGTCCGCTGTGTATTGTTCCATATCTGTGTGGTACCTAGATCCTAGGTGCCCATATCTCCTGTTCCCTACTTCTTTATCAGCGCCATATCCATGCTCTCTGGTCTGCAGTGGCCTATAACCAAAATACCCCCATCTTCACGTCCATGTTGTCAGGAAATCTAAAATATCACATACTGTTTTCTTAGTAAACTTCAGGAGATACTTACTTTCGTGTTTGTCTTAAAGACCAGGTAACCATGTCTGTGATTCCCACGTTTACAATTATATCCCTGTGAATAAAGGGGTGAGGTTTTCCCTTATGTGTCGTATATGATAATGGTGATAATTTCAGCATCAAGTGTGTCAACAGCTTTGGATTTGATTATTTTCTGAGACTATGGAAATGTAAGCAAGTCCTTCAAACCTTGGATAATCCATATTGCAATATTATCCTTTGGTCTTAGATGCAAGATGCTCTTGGTTCATCACAGCAAAGATTGTGGTTGATGCAGGGGACATGGATCTCGCGACTGCTCCTGAGCAAGCTACGTATCTCCCTGCCGGATTGTTATGGAACTTTGATGGGAAATAGACGTGCTTCAGGTTGTACAGCCATGTCAAGTCAAGATTTCTTCCTTCGTTAATAGACTGGTGTCATATTAGACATACCTTTATGAAAACACTTATAAATCGATTTACATATGGAGGTTATGCCATTTGAGACCTTGTTAAAAACAGCTACACTCAGTTCATGGAGGGCAGCTAGACATTGGTCGAAATTCTTTTCCCATTTCAACTTACTTCGTGTGTTGTGTGATTAAGCAGCATGCTGATGTAAAGATGTTGCCATTCTGATGGCAACGCAGTGCAGTCTGAGCAGTTAAGGTCGTTAGAGAAATTTCATGATTGAAATTAGAAGCGAAATCGAGCAATGTATAATAACACAGCAGTGTATTTCTGCTGGGATCTGAGTCAGACAATGCCATTTGATTCATCTGTACAACAATTTCTCATATTTGTTGTGAGAGACAGCAGGATGACAGCCGCCATGTTCTTGATGCGAGCGCTGCATAAACAACCAGCACGTTGTTCAGCAACAGAGTTTATCTTAAAACATTCAATTAATCTTGCATTAATCTTGCACTAAAGTTACAATCAAACCTTCCCAATTAATTAGTCTTACGCAGGCAGAATCGCGGATAGGAATGGTCTGTGCTCTCTGGACTGGCAGGTTTCGGCGGGACCTCCATGATGGTGTGAGATACTCCCTGAACATATCTCTTGTTAGTGTATCTGAAAACATATCAAACTTGACAGCGGTTTTCACCCGATAAAACAACCAGACGAGATGTTAATGGAAGTGATCGCTGCCATTAGAAGCATTACGTAGGTGTATGGTGAATCGCCCTGTCTCGGAGATGGGGGGCAGAGGTCGATCATTGGGGTCCGCGAACAAAAACACTAGTTAAATGCGTAACAAGTTTTGGTAAGATTCTCAAAGTACGATAATCTATTTGGATAAGGATGCACAATTAGTGGGGCGATGCTCCTACTGTGGAATTTGTTTATTTCCGGTACAGAAGAACATTGCGCTGTACCCACTCTTAAAGTGGTAAGCTTATCAACCAGTCGCTTATTATTTCATCGCTAGCGATAAATTGAAGTGATTTCGTTGTCAGCCGCCCTGGATCGCACAGTTAAATTGAAATAACAAATAAATTTAATTGTAGGAAAGTGTACGGAATGCAGAATGAGCTATGGGGTATTTGGGTACAGTCACAGTTTGGAATATCTACCAAGCAATCCTCGTGTAGCTACTGTAGAAAGGTGGCAGATAAAAGGTAATAAATGTGCAATTACAAAATACCTACACCAACAAGATTGCCTTTATTTCAGCAAAGGCAGGTTCAGACATACCATATGTCATGGCGTGCGTTTTCGTATATATCTAAGGGCACTCCTTTTTCATTTTCGCCTGACTGTCTCTACTTTAATTGTCGATCTGAAATAAAAAATACTATTTTTTATTTACACCGAGTCAACTCTCACACGCCCAACACCGAAGAAAAAAGAACCTTACATGTATTAGATTCACGAGAGGATATCTTAACACCTTAGTGCGTAAAGTGTGTAATGCTGGCCCGGCTTCTGTGACCACGGACCATGGTGTGTGATGGTGTGGTGTGGTGTGGTGTGGTGTGGTGTGGTGTGGTGTGTGGTGTAGCGTGGTGTGGCGTGGTGTGGTGTGGTGTGGTGTGGTGTGGTGTGGCGTGGCGTGGTGTGGTGTGGTGTGGTGTGGTGTGGTGTGGTGTGGTGTGGTGTGGTGTGGTGTGGTGTTTGAGGACAGAGTTCGTTTAATTTAAAATGTACCCTTATGAATTTGAACAGGATATAATTTAAGCTTATTAAACAAACAATATATATATTATATGTTTTTGATGATAATATTTGAATAAAATGACTTGGCAACAATTTAGAATATGTAAATTAGATTGTTCCAGTAGTCCGAGCAAAAAACGGTGAAATACAAAATTCACTGACTCACTCAGAACGTTACCCTTGCCCTGGGGGTTAAAGAGAGTGTTAAACTGAAATAAGTTGATCAGAAACGACTTTTTCTTTAATGGAATTAACTGTGGATTTGGCGAAGAATACATATCAGTGAGTGAACCTGGAATAAAGAGATGCCTGAACAGGTCTGGTTGAGGATCGGAATACACCGGCTGCCCACAGCATTGTCTCACTGTCTGGCACTGTTATATGGCGCTGTGAGTGTTTCCCATACCTGTGTGTTCACCGGAAGGTTGTGTGACGGGCGCTCCATCGTTGAGAACCCATTCTGGGAGTTGGAGGTAGTAAATCAGGACTTGGGTTCTTCAACCCTTACATACACGTGTCTAAACAGTGAGAAACGTCCAAACAATTGGGTAATTGGATTGTAGATTCCGCTCAACAAAGGCAAACACGGACAGCAAGAAAGCAACAGTATCGGCCATCTATCTGCCAAATGTCGACCCTAACACTTAGACTAACGTTACAATCCCATAAAACCCTATTCAGTAACAAAAGTAGTATCTACAGTCTGATACAGGTAGTTTATAGGGCCACTGCTACGCGCAAACTGCCGTACTTATCCCCACTGGAATGATAATTGTAGATTGCAGGTTTTGCTGGTGGTGGTAGCGCTGGCCAGGGTGGTGGGAGGTCTGTGAACGTAGTCTGTGGGGGAGGGGGGGTGGGGGTGCAGAGGGCATAGGGATCCCCACAGAACGTCTGGTAAGAGCAGATGGTGAGAGAATTTGTGTGGACCAGTGTCTGTGTTCTGGCAGAATGACGGGGAACTAGTTTGTCGGGTAGTGACACCACCAGATTAACGTCTCGAGCAGAGCATACCCAGTCATTTATATAATAGTCAGATCCTATTTGGGCTGAGGATGATGTTGCACTTGGTTTAACCACCACGACTGGGTAAAGGAACACTTTAGACGACTGATTTTACTGTTCGGAACAAGATGCTCCGTATGTTACGTAGATGTTGCATGAACGAGAAAAATCTATTTAACTGACCATATTCATCCTCAAATTTGCGGGCAGTGTGGCTATAACTAGCCACCTTATCATCCAATCGAAGGCATCATGTCATAGACACTTTATTTTCATACAGTTGGCCATTGAAACTGTTTTATCTGACACCACTTGCTAGAATGTGTCCTTAAAACTAATTTTACCCATGTAATTTGATGAGTGTGTCACGTACAATGTATATTAAACAATTTTATCAAGCGCGCGTAGCTTACTTGTGATATGCTGAAAGTGTTCTGAAAGGATATGATTTTTCCTTAACGGTTAGACCGACATTTTGTCGTTGAAATATCGTTATCGTTTTTCCCCAAATATTTATCGACAATAAAAATATAAATAAAACCTCAAAGAACCGTTGACCATCTTCTACGTCCATGTCTGTAGTACTGGTTATATGCTGATAGAAATAGCATGTCATTGCTTAATGTAATATATTGTCCATGTCTTTCTGTGATAAATCGCAAAAGAATACATAGCAATTCATCTGCTAAGGAAACAATTTCTTTTGCGTCTAAGGTCCTAACGATACCAGGTATAAGCTCCTCCCTTGATAAAGTGGATGGGGCTTTTAGGGTAGAACTGCAACAAACATGTCGTTGAGTACACTTTTGTGTCTATGAATAAACATGCTGTCTGGTAGGGTATCATATTATCTAGAATGTAGGAAAGAAAGTAACAGGAAAAATATCAAGGGGAAAAAAGTCAACAATAGTAACTATATATAAAAAGATAGGAGACTCGGCTTAGAGCGAGTACACAGTGTTTTGTTAATAAAGTGGTCTTTTAAATGTTTCAAAAACACGATGGCCACAATCACTTTTGAAAATAGTATTAGGAGACACAGGTACAGTAAACATGCAAATCGTAAGAACAGATTCTGGTGGAAAAGTGCAAAGATGTCTAGCATAAAAATAAGTTCCGGTAAAAGATCCTAAATTTGCCTAGGTAAAAGGGTCCGTTGTAGAGTGTGTTTATACACATTTGTGACAGTCATATATATGGTAGGGTGTTTATATACATCTATGGCAGACATATACAGTGTTCCCAGAAATTATTGAGAAAATCTTTGTTTTTTTTTCTAATGATGCTAAGATTGGAAAAAGGGCTTTCACTATGCACTAAGCATACTAAATAAGGGAGACAACTCTTGAATGCTTAGAAGGCAGCTCGTTACGTCAAGAGTTATCTCCCTTGTCTGAGCAGACGGCTTCCTGTGTTGACATGGCAGAAATTGCAGCAAGATAGAAAAGAAAGCTCATTCTAGATGATTTTGAAAGGGGTGAGGCTGATGCTAAAGTGTTAGCTTGTAGACATGGTATTCCTCTGTCTACAGTATACAGAACTTTGAAGAATATTCAAACAGGAACCGGGATAGAGCACAAAGCAGGGGCAGGTCGGCCTAGGAAATTCAGTGTTGTGGATCGCCGAAGACTTGGGCAGATTGTGAGTAGGGGCAAATTGAAAAGTGTTGAGAACATCAGAAATGAAATGATTAGCAGAGGAAGTCCTCAGGTATGCAATGAAACAGTTAGGCAGGAATTACAGAGACTTAATTGGGTGAAAAAACGTGGAATTCCCTCGCCGTTAATGAAAGATGCACAAAAGGAAAAACGTTTAAACTGGTGTGGGCTCATGAAAATCAAGATTGGGATACTGTTATCTTTTCGGATGAAAGTTCTGTTTGGCTTTTCCCTAATTGGGTGAAAATTTGGACCAAAGATACTGTCAAACCTATCAACCAGCGACCAAAACATAGCCCGAAGTTTCACATGTGGGGTGGCATATCGGCTCGCGGAGTGACGCCATTGTGTGTTTTCACGGGAAACTTGACAAAAGAAAGATACGTTGACATTCTAAATGGTCACCTTCTTCCGACAGCACAAACATTGTATGAAGATGATTGGATTTTCCAGCATGATAGTGACCCAAAACACACTGCGCGCTACACAAAACAGTGGTTGTCGTCCGAAAATGTACAAGTTTTAGACTGGCCCAGTTACAGCCCAGACCTAAACCTAATTGAGAATGTGTGGGGAGTCATGAAGGACAGAATAAACCAAAAGGGACTGAGAAATATTGAAGATATGAAGGCCGAGGTGGTCCAATATTGGGATACCCTGTCACACGATTACCTACAAACTTTGATGGGTAGTGTGCCTAGGCGTATTCAGGCATGCATTGCTGAGCGAGGAGGTCTAACAAAGTACTAAAACAAGACTGAGACTGTAAAAGGATGATGTTTTAACATGTTTATGTAAGTAACACGCCAGAAGTTAATAAACGTAATGAGTTACATGACGCAACATGATTCTCAATAATTTCTGGGAATACTATATATGGTAGAGTTGTTTATATACACATATGGCAGACATAAAATATGGTAGAGTTTGTTTATATACACTTATGACAGACATATATATGGTAGAGTTATTTATATACACTTATGACAGACATTTATGTGGTAGAGCTTGTTTATATACACTTATGACATACATTTATGTGGTAGAGCTTGTTTATATACACTTATGACATACATTTATGTGGTAGAGCTTGTTTATATACACTTATGACAGATATATATTATGGTAGAGTTTGCTTATATACACCTATGACAGACATATATATGGTAGAGTTTGTTTATATACATTTATGACAGACATATATGACACACACTGTCGGCAAAAATGGTATCCTCGACAGGAAAACATTTACGGCCTTCATGCCAGAAGCACGTGTAGTCTGCATCTATCATACAAATGTTGTGGTCAGCTGAGGTCCATACTGGGATACCTCATCATTTATTTAATTCTCATATTGAATCATAAACAATAAGGAAATCATATTTGCAAGATTAAAACGGTTCAAATCATGCATTCAATGATTTCAGTCTACTGATGGTTATGCTATGAGCTTGTAGCCGCGGTCATCAGAATGATAGTGAAACGTTTTGATCCCTATAGATGCGATCTTAATAGTATCTGATTATGAGAACTGCTCTAAATATTTGGAGTTATGCAACATATATCATTGTAGATTATTGTGTGTCACGACTGAGAAAACATACATTTCATGTGTTGTATTGTAATGGACATTCTGATCCGGACAAAAGCCGTCAGTTAAGGATGTACACGATTTAAATCCTAGCCAGTACACGTAACCTCACCCTTTCCACGCCTCGTTCTCATGTCGCAGAAACCACAACACACTATAACACGTGCTGGCAGAGTAAATGAAATGAACAAACAAAATTAGCCTAGAAGTCTGTTCTCGTTAACAAAGCTAAACCTCACTGCAATTATCCACCCAGCAAATTATACGGAATTCTTGTTGGTCACCCAAGTAAAGCTAACTCTTGGAAGAATTTCAACATTTGGCCTGGCATAACACATCGACTGTGCGAACCAACTTAAGCTAATTGTGAAGTCACACCAGCTTGAAGTCCCATTGAATTTACCAACACCCCAACAGACAACAAATGACCTTTGGTCACGCCCCTACTTCACGTGGGTGACAAACCGGTCATTACGGGCACATGTGGACAATGGTCACACCAATGGTCATAGACTCGGTAATGATGCTCGCTGTAGGTCCTAATCTACTTGTAATTAGATTTGCTCGCGTGAATAGTTAAGGGCCTAAGCCAACACCTTGTGGCTAAATAGGCCTGTTCTGAGGGGCGCATTCATATGGTGAGAATTCCTAGAGGTCGTGATAATGGGAGATCGGGTGGGGAATTTGTCTGATTCACGACTCGCTGCTTGTTGATTGTTCTCTGTCGTGTTGCCAGATCACTAAGCTAATTTACACCTCCTAGGTGGTAGCTAATCTTTTTGCTTAAAGGGTTAGTTCCGTACACAGGGTGTCAGTTTTCGTGTAACGTAAAACGGCAAGGGAAAGTGAGCACCCACAATTACTGCATTTGCCGTGAAAACTAAAGTTTCGAGAATGCTTTTTTGTCAAAACGTAGCATTTTTCTTCGACATTAATCATTTATCTTTGTTAAGGTATTGCTAGTTTTCATGTGCTGACACATTGTTAACATAGTATTCCGATACTACACCGATACAGACCTATTTAAATAACAGTAAAGTATTTACTTGCTAAACTTCAAAATGTCATTTGGAACGGACATTGTTCATGGATCTACTACGTAAACCTCAGTCTAGGAGTCATATTGATGACCCATGTTTTATCCTAGAAGACAACTGTTCAGGATGGACTAAAGTTCTCTCGTCGTGTCTTTCCGTGTGGAGCGTAGCAACATGAAACCTGGACCCTGAACCACATTATTGTGCCTACTGCCAAGCCTTTTCTAAAGTGCTAAAGCCTTAAATGAAGCAAGTCTAGATTTCCTTAGATTCAGGTTCGGGCTTGAAATAGCTGGTCTCCCTGGGTCTCCTTTTCAGTTAAATGGGTGTATTTATTACTATCATAATTATACATATATTCAGGGACTAAGCCTTAGCCTACAAGAAACCGACCTACAGATAGCACGCACGTGTGTGTATATTCCTATCTGGCCTGTGCATGCACAGGGTCAACACGGCCACGTTGCTGCCCATGTGGTAGCCCCACAGAACCAAATGTTTAGTGTATAACACTCATTCACACATGCATCTCTGAATGCCATTATCAGTTGAAGCTGTGCTCTTTAATCACTGGCATACGAATCTTTGTCTGTGCTGGCTGTTCCCACCAAAACCGAACTTCCAACATTCAGGTTGTCTTACGTTTTCCATTCCGCGCGCTAAAGAGGGACACTACTATGGACCTGGCCTTTGGAAAGCGAATATTGTGCCTGAAAAAGCTGAAGACTAGATAAATTTATCCAGACTGCACAGACTGGTTATCGTGAAAAATGTCAAGCCTCATTCTGTCTCTAACAAATCTCCTAGCCGAAGAGTAGCAATACAAAATCGTGCATCACGGGGAATTGTTGAACTCGAACAGGCTGCAGTTTATTTCCATGTATATATGAATATGTGCACACATAAAATGACGACACTTCAAATTACCCCAGGGTGGATTGAAATGGACCGTATAAAGACACGTTAATCGTGAAATAGAACACAAATATTGAAATTGAATGGAGCATGATTTATTGAAATATATAACAGATTTGCATTGTTGATGCAGACATATGTACATACTTGCAACAACCAACAAAACCAGACATGACTCGAAAACCTTCTAACAGAACTACCAAAGATGTGTTACTCTTGTGAATAATTATAATACATCACATAAAATAAAGGTAGGTCAGGTTACAAACGATTTCAGTGTATTCAAGTTATGAAAATTAAACATTAAATTTTACATTCTCAGAGCCATTTCGAAGCGCATGGAAATTATAAGTTGCATTCTTCTGTAAAGTTCAAATGGGAACGCCTGGAGGCTAAGCCCTTCGAACTAACGACGCATTCCATAATTTTGATTCTACATGGGTGCAATGCGCTGGTTATTGGGCATCTCCAATGTTATGTTTGCTGTTAATTATCCTCCTCATGTACTAAATACAAGTATACCGTAAATGTACCTTTTTCCAAAAGGACATATCAGTCACTCTTGAGACACTGAAAACAAGAACTGTATCACAAGAAGAAAGTGTGGAATTATCCAAACCCATCTGAATACTCAGGTAAATTGTTACACCGCCATTCACTCCAAGTCCAATAATCAGATCACAAACTGATAATTAAAAACGAAATTGTCTGTTTTAAAGGCAAGAAAACATAAGAACAGTTACAAACCATTTGGTAATAAGTATGCTAAGCAATTACATATCACAGTATATCAGTGTTCCTTGAAGGAGAAATGAAGCTGATGTCGCAATAACAGTATGATCCCCCAACACATAACTTCAAGATAGTTCGACATGAACCCACTGTACAGAAGTGTCACGCTTCAGTCAGGAGTTGCCACTCTTCTGTTCAACTCCTGTCCTCCTTCACAGTCAGTTGGCAGCTCAGGAAACACAGAATGACATGGTGTCTCCAGGTCAAGTAAAAAAGTGCACAATCTGACAGGAATCGATGAAACAGAGTACAAGAGGCGACAATACTAATTGAAATTGATTTGTTGCACGTAAGACGCCAAGCAAGTCTACCCCTCCGTGTTTCTGTTAATCTGGCGTTGAAGAATGTGTAATGGCTGCTTCCCCAGTCCCCAGCATTTGATAAAAGCTTATAAATAGTCTAGTTCACTGAAAACCCCGGCATTAGGGTGATTCAGAACCGATAATGTCCTCAAAGAATGTTTTATCTAAACTTGTGATAATCTTGCTGTCGTGGCACTTTATTAGCGCTGGCACATTAGCTAACGGGAATTAGCGGGGGGCTTATCAGGACGTTCTCCTCCACAAGAACAGGGATGGGGAGGGCAAGCATAATCTTTCAGATTCTCCTGTCAAAACGTTCAGGAAATATTTGATAGTGAATTTATCATGCATCTAATGCTGTCAAACAACAAAGTATGATATCTTGAAGATATTTGAGAAATAGCCCGGGCAGGAACATCATATCGTGCTATTATGGACTAGCACACTTTCAATCAACCTTCACGTTTTAAGTGTATGTTTATGATATTGTACTTACAGGTGTCAATTAAAGTGTCTGTGATACATACCATATGTCGACCTCACGGTAACATCTGTTGGGAGGTGTATATAGGGGGCACTGGTACAGATAATACCTCCAGTCACAATTTGTGAAAGAAAATAATAATTAAATCAACCATTAATTGATGTGTATTTACACATGAAAATAATTTTTATTTTAAAAGACCTTCCGCCGGACCTATTTAAAGTCTTACTGACCTTTACAGATTACGATCCGTTAATATATGCTTCCTACCAAACACCTATTCATGCCAGATCACTCAGTCACGGAATATGTTCCTTGTACAAGAAATGCCAAATATCCTTGGTTGTATGTATTGGTAACGTTCCAATTGCGAACGTACCATTCGATTCAGAACAGAGAGATTTGTTTATACTTGATTCCAAATGATTATTGTAAGGATACCTCTCCATCGTTTTCCAGTAGAACAATCACGAAAACAAAATATCCTCCACTTACAATGGACACAATCAAAACAAGGAACACAGCGTTTAACAATAACCACAAATGTTCATCTAATGTTTGAACGGGCCAACTCTGAAATAAATACAAACAATAACAACAAAATACCAACTACTTCATCTCACAATGTCCGCCCCTTCTGCGTTTGTCTGACTGGCATTTTACTGTCGACTGATTCTTGAACTTGGTCCTTTCAGCTTAGAACCGCGTGGGAGCACATGCGACACTGAACGACACATCATGGCATGGCGTGATAAAAGCATTGGAATAAATGGTCCTCAAATGAAGTTGGTTCTCTGTGCAGTTTAGTGGGGAGTTAATGTTAATAGAAGGCTTCCGACAGCGGAGTTGCTGAAGGATGTTTTAAGGAGAATTTACGGCAGTGGGGTCTATCTCTAATGGTCATGCCATGTAACAGATCTACTAGATCTACTACTGTTGTCCCCTATGCAAATACGTGTCCAAGAGTTGAAATTCCATCAGGATGACTTCACCCCTCAGCAAGCTATGTGAATGGTCCGCCATCTATGTGATCATCATTTCATCGTTCAGCAGTACCACGTGTCAGATGCATCGGAACGTAATTATTACATGCTCCATCTGGCAGGTGTTCCCGAGATGTCATAATCACTTCATCCAAGTCCATCTGGCAGGAGGTCACGAAATCTGTATTAATGGCTTGTCCCAGCAAAGTTGTTCATACGAGCAATGATCTAAACTGCATAACATTCGACAAATAAGACAATGGCTAAGCATGAAAGGGACAACGTGAACTGAAGTTTGTAGCCATGGCCAACGATTTGGGCCAACTTAAATGCGTTGTTATTTGGTGGGCGGTGAGCCCAATAACTTCACATGATTAGCACCAAGCGAGAGTGGAGATTTACACGCATTCCCCACACCTCTTTCAAGCAGCGTCTGGACATTGAGGTACTTGACACACGAACTTGCCCTTCTCTGGAGTCTGAAAAACAATAAAATATATTAACCTAAGTTCCATACTTTTTTTCATTGTATATTAGTACGTTTATTAAACATGAATATAATGATTCTGGTTTCTTGGCCTGACGTCTTTAGGTGAAGATCCAGGTTATTGAAGACACGTTTGTCAAGAGGCAGATGACGGGTTTGGGTGGTCAGGTTCGTTATTGGATCCCAGTTGTACAGATGGTTATGGTGTCAGTTACTGCATGGGTTGTTTGGTCCAGACTCAACTATTTACAGACTGTCGTCACGTAGCTGGAAATAGCTGAGTGCGGTGTTAAACGACAAGTAAAAAGAAAAACCAATAAAGACAAGATACAAATGAGCATGACATGAGTACAGAACATTATAAATCTCAGGAAGGCTGAAGGAAAGTTTGAACAAAGTGGAATGCCCGTTACTGTTGTAGTTAAGTTGTGAAATAACCGTGAAGATTGGGGCTAGAAATGATCTTTAGTAACCCATGCCTGTTGTAAGAAGCGACTAACGTAATCGGGTGATGAGGCTTACTGACATGGTTGACACGTCATCGGTTCCCAATATTGCTTAGATCGATGCTCATGCTGTTGATCATCGGATTGTCTGGTCCAGATTCGATTATTTACAGGCCGCTGTCATACAGCTGGAATATCCCTGAGGGTGGCATATAACTAAACTCACTCACTCACTCATTCATTCATCCACCCAGTTCTGAAATAGTGTTGCATTGGCAACCACGAGCATAGTCTTGGTCTGAATGACCTGTTGTCCCCTGACAGTACACAGTCAATGGTACTATGGATGGTGCCACTGTTCGCTCACAGATATCAGACAACAACCTGTTGGTTATGCATACCTTGTCCATGAAGTTACAGGAAGGCAAGTGAGGAGGGGCAGATTTGCCACCAGCCTTTGATCATAGCCAAACTTATCAAAAGCCATCATTTACGTGTCGTAACTTAGCCGAGAATGTAAACTAATCTCTCACAGGCTTTATGTAGTTTTAAACAATGTAATGGTTTATTATAGTTACAACGCCCATCATTTAGCTGACGACGATAGGCAGGCCTGCACACGTTATTGGCAACGTTGCCATGGATCAGGCCCAAGACACGCGACTTCCAGTCTAGGAACACAATAACGTTGTGGATTCCTTATCAGAATGTGGGTCCGGTTATATAAAACGTGTGCCCTGACGCGTGAGATGATACTGGAGTGTGTAAATTGTTATTCATGCTATCAGCCATTGCTTCACGTAGCCCACACTTTTTAAGTCACTTGCGTGAAACAACGTACAAATCATTGTCAACGGGTCACTGGCTTTTGGTAAATATATGAGTAGATCATGTGTAGGTGTTTGCATAGACAGACGTGTAGTCTCCGAATATATAAAAGATGTATACAGATGTATATATATAAATGATAGAAACAAAAATAATTCTATTAAAACTGAAAAGGTGTCCCACTGAGAAGGAACATCGAACCTTGGGAAATTTAGACCTGCTTCATTTGGAGCTTTAACATTGCAGAGAGGTTTAGTCTGTGGGGAATAGATTGTGGCTCAGGAGCTGTGAGACAGACTTTTACCTTTATCCCAAACCTACGAATTTAAACAATACATGGTGTACACAATAAACTGTGACGGGACTAACAAATAAGGTACACCTTTGGAACACGCATAAAATTGATCTTCGCTTATGTCCACATATATAATACGCAGTACATATCCATACATTACACAGAAAACCCCACCTTCGGGACCACTGTTGCAGGAACACATACTACCAGACACTACTCCGAAAGCAGAATTCTTTATCTAGAAACATAAAACTCCAGTGTGGACACCATCGTCCTTATTAACGGGTTTTAACAGTCACGAATGTTTACTAAATAAAAATGTGGACATTGAGTATGAAATCACATTTTAAAACCCTAAAATAATTAATTTGTCGTATCTAAAAGAAGGGGACGATGACATGACAATGTAATTAAACTCTGTGTTTCACAGATGTGTTTATAACATCAACGACTTGCACCGCAGGCAGTATTTGCTCAATGTTGAGGAGGATAGTGTTGTCTAAGCACATTGGGAGGCGCGACTCCTTGACTAGCTTCTTCTTGCCAAAGAAAAGGCCATGTTTCCATTTTCTGCAGAAATGTTTACAATCCTGTCTGACTACAACGAGGACATGTATCGTGTCCTATTATATACAACCTGCCAAACTAAATTGAAACATGTTGATTGATTGCCAGGTACGCTGCAGCCATGTACATAACGTCTCGCTATAGCCGCAGTTTTCTTCGTGAACCCGTCCCTCCCTCAGTTAGTATTTATTATCCAAATAATATTTGTTGGTTCATTCACAAACCAAAACATTGATCTAACAACAGTCAAATAAATCATTAAGTAATTAAAGTAAAGTGAATAAATGAGCTTTTGAAATGGCTTAAAATAATAACATTTATTGATGTCTAAATCTTTTGTTTTTAGTATAATAAATCATTTCGGAAAATACTTTCTCATCAATGAAACACTGAGAAATATTCTTTCTTTTCACTATCCTTTTCGCCGTTTCTTAAATACAAAAGGTGCGTTCCGCTGGTGTATATAATTTTCAATTAACTGCGATTTCCACAACACAAGGACAAATGGTACTGAGATTTGTATGCTTTAGTTATGTGTTTATTCTACTGCTCTGCATTACATAATAATACGTTACACAAATAGTGTTACATGGCTGAGTCGACATGAAAGTTTCTTACAATACATATCCTTTCTGCTCACCTTGCTGCTTAATTGTTAATGTCGATTAAATCAATAATAAGAAAAACCTAAATATTCCCTTACATCGTTGATTAATCGTGAATCAATATGTAAGAATGTTTACATGGTTACTGTATATCTGCATTTGTTCCTTTCTGAACAATGCGCGCACAAAACCAAAATGCAGCCTTTGTAGCAAAGCTCTACATACACAGGAAAGTGATTAAATTTTTGGTTGTGAGCAAACCTTACTTCCACTATTTACTTCAGTTAGTTTCATATCTAGAGAGGAAATACTTCACAAGACGTTTCTTTCAATGACACTTGAAGCACTGCACCGAACATCCAAATATGCTCTCTTCATGGCAACTTCGGGAATTCAACCACCTTTACAAACAGATTCTACAAACAGTGTCTATGTGGAACAGGCACATCAATACTGTTAAATGAGAAGCATACCCGTTGTTACTTGGACATCCGATCCCAATTAAGTCGTTTACGAGAGACATGGGGAACAAGTGACTAATTCGACACCGGATACAGCCCCGGACGTATTCTGGAGACGCTACGCTCCAGGGATATGTACAGGCATAACGGAACTCATGAGACTTAAATCTGTAATACGTCGGTAGTGTTGATTATACCCGACAACATACATAATCTGAACTTATTAACAACACTGAAAATCTTTTATTCAAATCTTTAGAACACGAGGACAGATTATTTTTGTGAACTTGTAATCACAGTGATGCACATGGATGGAACTAAAAACAGTGAAGATACTGAACATAGAAATTACGCTGACAAAGCAAAATTTGCATAGAAGTTTGAATAGTACCACGGGATGAAGAGGAATGACTCCCCACCTGGGTTTAGAATTGGCTGATCATTAAAGGTCAGCTGTAGTAATCTGGTCTGCTGCTGTGTTAGAGGGACCAGATGACAGCAGTAGGGCTGGGGTGGCACGGTAGAGACGTATCTCGTTACACTCTGTGTCATATAGTGATTAATGGTTGCATCATCAACTTCACTTAATGTCGGCTAATTTCAGAAAATTGTTGGGAAACTCTGTATTAGTATTTAAAGGGGTTGCGTTTACAGTTAACTACCTGTCTGGTTCAAGTTCGAAAGTGTATCAATATGATCACTCGTGTTCGGTACAACATACTTTTCCCCTCGCCACTCAAAATGATAAAGAGACCAATGATAATGTATAATCTCGTGGAACAATATTCTAACACTTGTAGAGTATTCTGGCCATAGCTAACATTACGAGCCTAGGTCTTTTTGAGTTTAGCTGGCAAAACAGGTACAAAATCCATTTCAACATGTTAAACACATTTCGAAGGGAAATCAACCCCATGTCCGTCAACAACGGCTTGAATGAAAGCCGCTCCCCCTGTTTGTTGTCGTGGTCAACTCCACGTTGTCCAAGGGCCAAACGACATTGTTGGGGGCAGCAGACGACATCGCCAGGGCAGCAGACGACAACCTGTTCTCTCGACCGACCTGCTCATCGTGAGAACACGACGAGCCTTGTTACTCAACTGTTGACACTGCGAGACGTGGCGCATTCCAGCAATGTCTGGAATCTTCACTGGCGTTTCTGGTTAGGGCTTTTGTATTTGTCCTGCCAATTAGACATCATTGCTTGATCGGAATCAAGAATTTCGGGGTGTACCCTGAGAACGAGTGACTCCTGTTTTCTCCTCCCCTCTCACGTTCAGGTAAACACTAGAGAGTGAGTAGAGTATATCGAATGAGACGGGGCTACCGCTCCATCACTTAGCACACACCGAATACCTCATCCATGTATGCCTCAGTGTTGATTGTGCTTCTTGCCATCACAGTGGACTGACGTTTTGTAGCGGGGATGGCAAGGGTCGGGGGCAGGTTTGACTGATTGTAGGACAACTCACTTTCATGTTTGACGACAGCAATTCCACGGATTACGGAACATAGTTTGTCGTCAAACAGTTCGGGAAATATGTTTTCGTAAACATTTAATTAAACGCCTTTGAGGCGGTTTTCTCCTCGATGACTCTAGGGATATTCTTTCCTTTCATTGCTGAAATTCATTCTTAAATAATCAAAGCATATTTTTTTCGGCATCTACACGTATGATTAATTAAAAATATAATACTATGTTGACAGGGTTACCTTCAATTTCCTCCATTTGCAGGGATATCGTTTCCTTGAGCAGGTTTGCTTCTTTATACATTTGCCAAACTTTTTAAGACATCTGAAGTCATCTTTCCGACAGACTGGACATTCAGGTTCCCGCTGAAAGGTGCAAGCGTTGCAGGACGTGTGTTGGCAGTCACCGTGACAGTCACGCCGGACCTCCGCTGCATCGCTGCAACATACAGAGACATAAGGATAAATATATATAAACGCCTTTTTCTAAACTGTCAAATATATAAGGGGATTTTTATGTTTGGTTTCTTGTATTTCATTCCTATATGATGTTTAAAAAATATTTTGAAAAATGGTTTTAATGAATTTGACATTATTAGGACAATTCTTTTAACGTTGGTTTCTAAAGCCCAGTTAAGAAGGAAGGAAGAAGGATACGGGTACACATGTTGTCAATGTAACATGTATAGACATTACATATAAAACGCTGGTGCCAGATAACAAGCAGTCTCTACAATCAGACAAACTTGATTCCAACATTGAGGCTAAGTTACAGTGACAAGTTTAAGAATGATCACTGGAAATAAGTGATAACGCTAGGTGTTTCTTAAGCACAGGAACATCATCAGTCACATTCAGGAAAGCTTACATGAGCCATTTTAAATGTAAAACGCCAACAGGATATAGGGAAGACGTAGATAATATATAGAAGAAGTTGCCTCGTAGCGAGCCAAATGCCTTTTTAGGAACGCTTTCGTGAGAGCTAGGCATCGGATGACTTGGTATTCCTAACGGGAAAAGTATCTAAAACACTTTGCTAGTTCAGATTTTGTAATGTATTCGAGGTGCTAATAGCACAGAAATAGTATCTTCGTTTAATGCATGATATAAATTACACTGATACAATATCTTAATTTCAGACATCGTATTAATTACAGAGAAACAATGCCTTAGTTTCAGACATCGTATTAATTGCACAGAAACAATATCTTAGTTTCGAACGTCGTATTAATTACGAAGAAACAACATCTTAGTGTCAGACATCGTATTAATTATACAGAAACAATGTCTTAGTTTCAGACAAGGTACTAACAACACAGAAACAATGTCTTAGTTTCAGACAAGGTATTAATAACACAGAAACAATGTCTTAGTTTCAGACAAGGTATTTAACACAGACACAATGTCTTAGTTTCAGACAAGATTGTAACTGCGCGGAAGCAATGTCTTAGTTTCTGACTTTGGATTAATTGCAAAGAAGCAATGTATTAGTTTCAAGCTACTTTCACAGAAACAACATCTCAGTTTCATGCGTTGTATTATTTAGATAGAAAAGATTCCTGCCTTTTAATTCATGGTATTAATTACACAGAAATATGTTTTAGTCTCAGATAAGGTATTAATTACGCATAAAATAGATATTCTTTAGTTTCAGACATGATATTATTACACAGAAACAATGCTTCAGTTACAGACAAGTGTTTCAGAAAAGGTATTAATCAAACAGATATAATATCTTAATTAGTTTCAGGAATGGTATTAATTACACAAAAACAATGTCTTAGTTTCAGACATGATATTGATTAATGTCTTAGAGTCAGGCACGATATTTACCGAACACAAGTGCATTTCAAAAGGCTCTAACTTTAAATACGTATGTGACCAAAGCATGAACTCGAACACTCGGTATTTAATCGGACACAAATTAAATCCCACCTGTTGTCGAAATCACGCATAAAATGTCAGTGGAGTCTGATTTGAATAACAAAAAGAGAATGCCCTTTGTTTAAAGAAACATCTGCGCAGATATATCTTCACATTTATCGATAACCTTTAATGTAATACGGGTGAACCGAACCGATAAGAAAATGAAATGTTATGGGGTATGGGTTCAGAATGTAAGGTCCAAGAACTTCTGAATGTTTCCCATCAAGGACAGTCTGTCCAACTGATCGATGGCCAACTGTTGTTACCTGGGGTTGACATCCACGAACACGGGGTAATTCCTATATCTAGGACATGTGCGGAGAAAAACGCACATGCGTCCTTGCGTGGAGAATACATTGAGACGTATGAGCAACATCTACTCGGCAGAAAGAACATGCTAATTACACCCTGCCGCGGTGTTTAACATTCCATTGCTGGCACCTAGGATTATGTTGTCATTGAGAAGATCTCCACACAACACTGTTCTTAAAGGCACACCATCCAAACTGACGTCCGTTAGTCGCACCTAAAGGCACTAAGACATTGTCTTATGCAAGTTTCATGAGCGGAAATTCGAAGCCATTCCGTCGGTGTTTCTGTGATTGACCGGCGTCACCCTGTTATACCCAAAAGAGTAAGAGCATGAATATATTCTGACTTCGCTACAGCAGAAATGTTTGCTCTGCGACTTAAAACCGCAAGACAAATTTAGGAATAAATCAAAATTAACAAGTTTCGATTGTACAATTTGTTTACTGGCCGTCGTTGCACCACCACCGATGTTAAGAGGTAAACGGGGCAGGCAGTTAACGTAACTTGGCTACATGCTATCAATCGTTTCAACCATGTAAAGACAAAAGTGACAACATCAAACATACAGAGAAAACCTGCCGCAAAGAACCATATGCAAACACTATTGGTCACCAGAAAAGTGAAGACGACTCGCTTTCTGCTAGGAACATATGACAAGATTCTTAGGGAGGAACAGTAAAGACAAGTGTGAAATGACGTTCAATCTACTTTCGACATATGAACACACGACACGACCTTATAAGGGATATGTTGTTCTGCTTGTGACTTGTGAACGCGAGAATCTTGATTAAAATAAGAAGACAAAACGCTTCTCTAGACATGTGGCGAGTTGAAACTCTGGGTGGTAACCAGCTCGTGTACAGAAACAATGTGTGTAGCTTTAAAACCGAGGAATACGTTAGTTCTGTGTAACACTGTGGATATGTCTGGGTGCTGTGTTCGTTTACTTTGCTAACTAATATCTACATATAACATGTTACTGGTTGCGCTGGATTTGAAAGGTGAAACTTGGATGACTTCCGGAAGGATAAATGGGCCTTACGTGATCTCACTGTAACCGTGCGCCACGAGTGTTGGATGAGGGTATGGTATAGATTACGCTGACCCTGTCTAATTTATTGGCGTGGGTTTCCCCGACTGACAGAGACCAACACGGGGGAAGGGCTCCATGCCATACATCCGTCTGTCCACTGACAGATACAGAAGGATGTGGGGAGTTTTTACACGACCATGAGTCACTGTTGTATAAACATCCTATACAAGTTCCGCATCTAACTAGCCTTTTCGCCCTTAACACAACCACAAACTGTTCTCAGACAAAACAAACAGAATACAAAAATATGATGTATTTCTCCACTTGGCCAGGTCATAGACTGCGACTGGGCATTGTCGAAAGGTTTCATCGTATCACTTGGATGGTGGTATTCCCATGACAGAGGTCAACCAAGATATACCCAGTCCAGTTGTGAGGCCCACAATGATGTAAAATATATGCTAAAACGGCGTCAAACAATATTTGCCATCTCGTATATGATTCAAGTAAAATCCTCACAACTATGCACGTTTGTGTTCACACCTTCATTCCTTGTACAATTAAACATGTACACTTTGTGCAGGTATTAGTGAGGTCAAAGCTATCAACATATGGTATATATTTCCGCAATAGTTTTAACGGATGTTAGACGCTTAGTCCAGCTTCATGCAGTCTAAACAGTCTGACCATGAGGCCGATGTAGTTTATCTCAATCTGACACTGACGTTTATGACTGCGGTTGCATCCCACCTGCTGAGGACGTCCGTGCCAAGCAGACTCTGCATGCACCTTCGGAGTCCATGTGACGTTGCAACCTGTATGTGACGTCACTAGCCGCCAGACAGATGTGTTCAATCAACTCTGCCAGGTGATTCAACTGCGGGGGAGGCTAGCATAAACAAACGTTACCTACAGAAAACCCGTTACACCTCACACAGAGGTAAAACCACCTGGAGCCCTCCCGATACACACATTAGGTGTGTAGTGTCTTTACCTGGCACAGGTGAGTAGGGATTCCTGGGCCAGTAAAACAATGATGAGAATGCCAGATTAACCAGCGGAGAAAACAACACCTTGGTAACATTCAGAAACAATTGTCGCTTGTATTTACCGACGTGTTGCGGGTCAGGAAAACACGCTTTGGGGTTTACCAACATTCCGGAAGAATATGGAACAACTTCACATCAAATAGTGGGATACATGTATCATGTGTGAAATAGTTGGTTAAAGGATAGGTTAAGATTAGCCCTTTGAGGAGTCGCATTCACGGATGCCCGGGTCGTGCTTCCATACATTGGTTTTAATATCTGTGCCCAACGCCCTACCTGATGTGGAGATGCCGGGACGTGTTTTCAAATGTCAAATATTATAGCTATGTAAAAGAGAATAAACAAAGGGGATGATCAGACGCACGTCGTGAAACACGAACCCTCTGCGGTCAAAGCTATACTGATTTACATTTCATGGAGATGATTTGTTCGTTATGCAAACCATTCTGCCGCCCTTATGTCAAAACACTGAGGAGAACACTTTCATATTCTTTATATCGCTTAGGGTTATTACATGGCATCGTTAAATATATTCCATTCCAGCGCAACCACAACGATGTCCGGAGCATGCGTTTTCATTTATGACATTAAATGAAAACGTTTTTCCTCCTACCATAACGACGAACGAGAGAGGATTGTTTTTACACGTCACATTTACCGTTACGTTGGGCGATATATGTATAGTGTACGTCATGGACACATTTATATTGAACGGTATATCTATAGTGTACCTCACACACACCTTTATACTGGGTGGTATGTCTGTATGGGTACGTCAGTTACAACTTTATATTGGGTGATATGATAATACATGTATGTCACTTACACCTTTATATTGGGCGATATATGTACACATGTAAATCGCATACACCTTCATATTGGACATACATACACACACACACACACACACACACACACACACACACACACACACACACACACACACACACACACTGTGTGAAATCGGTGTTGCAATATTTGATGGTACACAAGAAAAAGTTGACACAAAACAATCAGATGAACCCTTTCTTGGCCACCATCTTAGTTATCATCTCCCCCGGCCATGACCTGGGTTACCCTTAATGTACTCAACAGCGGGGAATCCCGGAAGTGACCATGTAACACTTGAGGCCATACCCTGCTCCGAACAGTTGCCAAACTATGTACACCGTTACGTCGTACAATGACGTCAGTCCCGGGGATAAAGTCCATAGGAGGATGTTCTGTTGATGCCAGGACGTGTCAACGAAGGTAGGCATTGTGAATCTACACACAGCTGTACAGATTGTTTGTCTCACAGCCCTTCAACCTAGTCTGTTTCAGTCCCTAACCTATAGAACGTACCCTTTCACCAAGCCCGTTTTGTAACGCTAATGCCCAATCTAAATGGAGGTTTGTAGTGTTGGTGATACATTTTCAGATATGTAAGGGACATATATACCTCAGCTATGTTGCATTCAGTTTCGCTCAGCCACAACTCTAACGGTACAGCCGTAACCTAAGCAAGTCTAGATTTCCGACATTTCATCAGTCTCTCATCTCAATGAGGCCCGTTTTCTATCTACATGTAGCCTTCTTTTGTTTGTCTTTATATTCCAGAGTTCGTCTATTTTACAGGGTAAACTTGATCTTAAACAAGTATTCATCTGCGATTCTGTTACACTGCCAGTTTCTTAGCCGGTCACATAGTCTGTCGTACAGACCCTGAAGCAAATATATCCAAGAAAACCCAAGCACGTCTAGAAAATGTGGGAAGTCTAGATTGCCCTAGCTTCTGAAAATTAAGAAAGTTTCAGGGCTCCATTTCATTGTATTATTTTTTTCCTGTGAGTTTTTTTCAGTAAAATATGTTCATTTCAGAGACTAGTTGCTAGTCTACTGGTCACAGATCCTTGCTAGAAAAAACGAAAAACGCGAAAAGCTGAAAGCTTAAGCTGTTGTCTTCTAATAATGAAATGATCAATATTGAACAAACTGTACGGATAACAACGTCATTTCTTTCGATAGTGCGATGTTTCGATACAGATTCTCATACCGTTCCGTTCCTTCTGTATCGAAACGTCTCACTCAGGAAATAAAATGAGCTGCTATCCATAATGTTTATACGTCACAACTTCTAAAATGCCAATAAAGGCGAGATAATCAGGAACATATTTCACTGCACCATTTCGTTGTAAGGTGACCGGGAGAGAGTGTGTACTCACCTGGCAGAACACACGGCCTTTGGGTTCCGTCTACAGTACTGCGGAGAACATTTGGGTCGACAGAAACCAGAAAACCCTGCGTCAGCTTGAGGACCTGAAATAAACAAGAGCACATGATACAAGAGCGATGATGACATCGAAACTAACATACAGACGAACAGCATGTGATAGGTGAACATCATGTGACAGGGAACAGCATAGGACAGAAAACAACAGGACACAGATACGTGGTAAATATTATCAGCTTGTGACAAACAGAATATCACAAAGAATAAAAGTTTGTTTCACCTGTGTATTAGTTGATTTAAATGCATTATGCACATTTGACACATGTGCGTTTCTTTCTGTGAAGAGTGTATCACTAAACTGTGAAGTCTTCCAGTTTCTGCAACTCACACACACAGACACACACACACTGGCACACACATAATACACCCAATATTATCTATAGAAACATTGTAGCAATGTTAGTTATTCAAAATATTTTTTCTCGATAAACATGACTTCTAATTATATGGAATAATCAAATATGATACTTAAGCCAGGCTATATCCGTCCTTGATACAAAAAATTAAAACATTCGTGATAAGAAATTGTCTGTTTATTTCTGTGTCTGTGGAGCATTCTATAATATCATTACAGTGTGTGTCTCGGTGCCTGTGTATGTCTACATTTGTTACGATGTCTAGCTTCCATTATTTACGAGGGAATTAATTGGTCATGGAAGACATTTAGGAATTCAGTCTTGCGTTTCGGTGAAGAATAACCACACTCCTCTATGTTTACGATAAGAATAAACACTGATTTTCCACGTATGCCAAAGCCCATGTCTGAATCAGATAGTACAGCTCCAAAACAGTGATAATGTATTTACCAGATTATTAATTTGAATATTTATGCCATTTTTATTAACATTTGGTATATAAAAATGTATACAGACCGTAATCAGTGCCAATTTCATAAACATGCTTGGGGGATTCGAGGGTGAAAATATGAGTAACTCAAACACCAAGCCACTGTAGAAGTTGCGGCTCAAGTAGAACGCACCAAGTACATCAAATTAGCACAGGTGTAAAAAGCGCATAAATCTGCCTGGGTCAATTACTTTATTAGGCGCTCCACCGCTAATACGGTGGGTGAAAGACGCTTCCACAAGTTTCCCGGATCACACTGTGTGAAATACCGTCCCCTACAAACTTTTTAAAACGGAAATGGGTAACATAATTTCTGTTTTATTTCTCACAAATAAAAAGGAGAGGGAAAACGAGCAGGCGAATGGACCCTGGGTTGAAAAGCATGCATAAACGAAAGCTTATTTGACGTGGTTAAGCAGTTTTTCTTCATTGTTTACATGTCGATTGCTTGTGGATATGTGCAGTTTATAGCATCTACTCGTTACTCGCCTGCCCTGCAGAGTCTAGATGGGATTCGGCCGTAGAATAACACGTATGGACCCAGCGACCCCTTCGGGGAACACTGGGAAAACGAAGTTCTATCCAGAAATATGTGGACGCGAGACCAGGTACCTGCGCGCTGACCGCGGGGACACACTGTGTACATGTTCTCCAGATTTGCCACCAGGTGTCTACGCGTTGTGGCAATCATCTGCATCTGAATACTAATTAACGTTATCGATTCTGATACGGGAAAATTAATAGAACAAATTACAGTGAAATTACAGCTTTATCCGTTCTTGATACAAATAGTTAGATCATCCGTAATAACAAATTAATAAATATTTCTGTGTCCGTGGAACATTTTATAATGGCATTGCAGTATATGGATAGGTGCCTATGTATGCAGTGTTATTGTTTCCCTTTTCGCTCTGAAGTAAAATGCTCGGCGTAGAGGTATGTCTTTTAATGTGCGATCATGTCTGTGAACCGTGTCAGCAGGCTGTAACACCATCATAGGAATATGTCACACTTGTCACGCTGCGGATTTCAGTTTATGTACATAAATATTTGTTCATAAAAGTGATAATAATGTGAAATTGTTGACTAGCGAAAATCACATATGATTTACATGTCTACCTCCCACCCCGAAAATCAACATCGCAATTGGATATGTACGAACAGTCACAAACTGCAATACTTTATGCAAGGCGAATGAAATTATGTTTTAGGACTTACTCCATAGCACAGCAGAGTTAAACGTTTTCTTCCAGTCCTGTCTTAATTCTGCAGAAAATGGTCAATATCCATCCATTTTTATAACACTTGAGCTGTTTTCAAAGGTGGACGTTAGAATTCGTTTCCTGTTACCTGTGTGGAATTTTTCATTACCGGAGCATGTTTGAATATTTACTTCTTTTTGTAATGAATGTAATGAGACGCTATTGTCTATAGGGATCGTATCTGCCATGCCAAATGTCATCGATACCCCAACCATTTACTGGTACCAGTCCCACAATCGACAAATTACTTTCTTTGATTTGCCAAAAATATTCTGACAGCCTGTGGTACTGATGTTAACACTTATGTGCCGGACCTACAAATTGCCATTGTGTTTGTTCATGAGATATCGTCTTGGAGGCACGTTCAAGGACGTGCTTCTCTGAACGTAGGTGATTGTGCGTTCTCCCACAGGCACACACACACCGGGTTTTGTGTGCACGTGCATCATGTGCTGTAATGCATGATGGATTGTCATTTGATATTCAACGCCACAGTCTTGTAAATGTACAAATCAACGATAGCTACATTCAAATTACTGTTACCCGTATAGAATACATTACTATATATAGACTTTTCTACAGTCAGATTGATGTTCACTACTTACAGATCTGATATTTATTTGTCATTTAAAGCAGTTTACGTTAAACACATCTCGAACCCGTCCGAAAAGCCATAGTAGTTGCACATCAAAGTATTTATGAACACTGTAAGCTGTTGTTGTTTCATGTGAGCATTTCGTGCACCTCTCTGCCGCAGGCTATAGAGGCACATGTAAACGACCACCATAAACAACCGGAGGTTCAAACGTAGGGTCATCTATTTAGACATTTAAAAACAAACTTTACGAGAACACTCGACTTGGTGCTCCTGTGTCTCGGCTTTCCTTTCGTTGTGGGTTGAAACCCTGGGGGTAATGAAGGTCCCACTTCCCAATTTCTCCACGCGTTTATCTATATCAAGCAATGTGACGGAATTTGCTGGAAACCGTAAACTCATAGAATTGTCGATCATGTCACCTATGGCATATCCTGGGCTATGACAAGTACCGTTGATTGGATTGCACGCACTTCATTATTATTTTATTTGACTATATTTTCGGGTTCATCGCGTATATTCTTGCCAAAAGAGCAGTAAAAGCTATACTAAGGATTAACAGATCTATTCAGTACTTAACATGGTCGTATCAAATACATTAACTCGTGAACAAGATATAAACAAGAATATATATAACGATAGCATGGAGTGTGTACAGGACTGCTATTTGTACAAAATGATATCAAACGATGTACACAGTACTGTTCCATGTTAAAAATGATATTACAGGGTGTGTACAGAACTATTCCATGTATCAAATGATATTTCATGGTATGCACAGATCTACTTCATGTATCAAATGATATATCATAGTAAGTACAGAACTATTCCATGTATCAAATGATGTTACACAATGGGTACAGAACTATTCCATACATCAAATGATTTTACATGGTAAGTACAGAACTATTCCATGTATAAAATAATATTACGTGGTGTGTACAGAACTATTCCATGGATCAAATGATATTTACGATGAGTAAAGAACTGCCATCTATTAAGTGAAATCACATGGTGTACAGAACATGTCCATATATAAAATGATATTACCCGGTGTGTAAAGAATTGTAATGCGTATAAAGACATAACTAAATAACTATTGGAGGTTGTAAAATGACACTGGCCAGTATGTACGGAGCTGTTCCAGGTATAAAATGATCTTACACGTTGTGTACAGAACGATTTCATGTATAAAATGATCTTACACGTTGTGTACAGAACGATTTCATGTATAAAATGATCTTACACGTTATGTACATAACGATTTCATGTATAAAATGATCTTACACGTTGTGTACAGAACGATTTCATGTATAAAATGATCTTACACGTTATGTACAGAACGATTTCATGTATAAAATGATCTTACACGTTGTGTACAGAACGATTTCATGTATAAAATGATCTTACACGTTGTGTACAGAACGATTTCATGTATAAAAATAATATCACACGGTGTGTACTGAACTATGCCGGGTATAAAAGGATATCACACGGTAAGTGCAATGGTATCGCACGTACACAGACAGATGTTCTGTTTACACAATGATATTACCCATTGTCGTTTTCGTCAAACAATATCCATCATGGGTACATGCACTGATGGTCTTGGTCGGGGGAAGAAATACAGTAGCATATTGTGAGGCTACATACACCTGCGATGTGTCCTGACAGGGCGGGTGGGTCGGCCATGTACCTGTCTCCTGGGGGTGAGGTTTCCTCACTGGGATGTGGGCCATCAAAGCACTGCTGAAGCTGACATCACAAACAGATGCCAGGTAAGGTAAAGGTGATAAATTATGACTGTCAGTTTGTACATAACTTCCTTGAAACCTCATCTCGACTTGATGCCAAGTCGATCGGACAAACCGCCTTAGGTGCGACACGGACATCGCCATGAACACGCATTGTACAGAAAAGTTCTTTCATATGTATCACCAACAGCATTCGTGTGTCACATATAGATTGTAATGAACATTGGTGTAGTATACGATATATACCACCATTCGGGCTTGACTCATGCATTGTTAAATGCACATGTCACGTTCTGCTACCCGGGCGGTTACTATCAGACATACACGATCATTCGGGCTTTTATATGCGTTGTAAAATACGCTTGCCAAATTATTCTGCAGACAGCACGTGCGTTTAATATCACACATATGGAAAAGGGATGACAGAACAGATGCAAGATGCTCAAAAACAATGCATTTCCTTAACGCCATTCGATCGTAAGTTCCTGATATCTCACATTCCCAATCCATTAACATCTATTATAAAATAATCAGTTCGATCATAACATGAGAATAAGCTCGGACAAATATTCTCAGAAACGTAAGAAGATTCTGTTTTGAAAACATTGAGCATCCTAAAGAAGAAAGATAGGAGAAACAAAGACATTTGGTAAAGATTTAGCAAATTTGCTACTATAATATTTACATATATAGATATTTTGATTTATTTACTTATGTCATACTTCTTTCCTTGCTATATAAATATCACCATCTGGCACCAATAACCGTAAAGGAGGCAGAGAGGAGGGCGTGTTGCGCGCGTTACGGCTCATCAACTATGACCGGGTAACTCAATCATTTCTTTAATATGTCAAACATAAAATATTGCAATATTGCAAAGGTATAGGGGTTACCGAGGGATGGAATTATTTAGATTTCTGATAAGGCTTCGTATGCTATACAGAATATTTGTCTCAGACACTTAATGTATTCTAGTTAATATATTATCGCGGTACAGCCACGTATATATAAAGACGTCTTATCATAAAGTGGCATACATGTTCAGATGTGGCTGGACACAAGGATGACCATATATGAGGATGAGCTCCTATAGTACAAGCAGGAAATGTAATCTGTTGTACTAGGCTAGTATAACTGCAAAATGCACACATAAGAAGGTTGGTCACTAGCTGAATTTCAATGTAATGATGTTAGTTAATTATATCCCAAATTATTTAACTGTGTTATATTTCCAAGGAACAGGAGATGAGACAAGATATTGAGACTTTTGTAATCCCATATAGCTAATGTGTAATAGCGTCTAGTAATAATCGTTTATTATTATTATACTTCTATGTATAACACTATACTAAGGATTAACAGATCTATTCAGTACTTAACATGGTCGTATCAAATACATTAACTCGTGAACAAGATATAAACAAGAATATATATAACGATAGCATGGAGTGTGTACAGGACTGCTATTTGTACAAAATGATATCAAACGATGTACACAGTGCTGTTCCATGTTTAAAATGATATTACATGGTGTGTACAGTACTATTCCATGTATCAAATGATATTTCATGGTATGCACAGATCTACTTCATGTATCAAATGATATTTCATAGTAAGTGTTGACACTACATGTATATCATTGTTCATTTAATTTGATTTAGTTTGTAATAATATTACAGTCTTCGCCAAACAGTGCAACTAATGTAACCAAAGTGTTACTCATAGGTAATATCTGACAATTAAAAGCTGAATTGTTGATATCACTCAACTATCTCACCGTTATTATCGTGGTACATGTTAACGTCATCAACTTCAAGAATACAATGTATTTGTAACAGCTATATGGAACCTACATATTTTGCGGTTCCAGCGTGAGAAAACAACAGATTGCAAAGTACCATGAAATGAAATATTAGCATTTGTTTATTGATAGTAACGTATATGTTGATTGTAACAAGGCAGACTTTTCTTTTCTTTATGATATCGTTTATGAACGGGAACTATAGGCCGGAAGCCCTACATTTCCAAAATACAACATGTAAAATTATCGTACCACCGTGCTACACAATGGATATCGATCTACACCTAAAACGTCGTGTTTTACAGTTATCAATAATAGTACTCTTAAATGAACTCGTATGAGGAATATTTGGATACAGTATAGTTAATACGGTTTTCAGTTGTATTCGCTAAAGAGATGAAACTAAAACCTGAACTAAAGAGGTACCAGTAAGCTCAGAGGGTCATTCACGCCTGTCGACTCGATCGTCTTTCGATAGCACAATGTAACAGGCAACAGTTTTCAAATGAGAGGGAACAACTCAACTGAATAGAAAGGAAAAAGACAATCCATTGAAGATAGGGATCCCTCTCTGCAAACTGGTTATAAATACTTGCAACCGCCTGTTCACAATGGCTGTGAGCAAGCTGTAAATTGCTTGGGTTTATTCAGTTTTAGAGAAGCGAGGAGTGGATACCCAACACATCCGAAGATATCAAAATCACGTTTATTTTCGGAAGGACGCACAGGGCCATATGTTTTAGACTAACTTATTTCCCCTATCATTTGAGTTTCGTTTACATAAAAAACGGTTGCAGGAAACGGTTTGGCTTTGGAGCTGGAATCACATATAAATAGTTGCAATTGTTTTGTTAACAATCACCCGGTGTTCCGTGTTCAAATCTTCGCCGTTAGACCATAATTACCCAAGACAATAACACACTACACGTACTGTGAACGACAATGCTGGTGGTGGTCATACTACCTTTGTAGAGGCGTGATGTGTACGATAACTAGTATGGCATCTTCGTACAGATGTACACTTATTAGTACCTCCTACATACCCCTGAGCATATATGTAATAAACCCTCAGCAGATTTCATTCTTACGCCATTGCCAGATTGTCATCACTGGATTTGAGAGACTTTGAAGAACATTCCTTAATGTTCCCTAATATAATTATTCTGATGTTTGCTTCTAATATACACAGGGCGATTGAAATAATACCTCTCTGGGATTTATCATGTGCTTGACTCTCACCTGAAAATATCTTAAGTTATATAACTAGCGATATTATAGAGGAAAATCAAGAAATTAGTCAACTATCAAAGAAAACGCACATATAGCTTTAATGTATAATATACACGTATAATTTGCTTTTGTATAACATATATCTTAATTTTGTATTACATATGATTTGATTCACAAGTTAACTTAGAATACCTGTACCTTTTAAAAACAATAATTTTGCATTTTTTAAACAAAACATTACAGCATTTCAATCATGGTATGAATCATGTGGATGCTTATTCATCCCTCACAACGGTCTTTAATATTGTTACACGGCATTGCCCTGCCATACTTTTTACAAAGTGCTGTAGGAATGACTGATGATAATAGGCATGCTTACTTCCAATTTTAACAGAACATCTTGCTGAAATTCAGTGTGGCTATGGAGAGGCTTATGCTTTTGTTTCAACATTTAATTACATAAAAAGAAATTGGGAGCAAAGTTGATGAATGGCACTTAGAAGTGATACACGAAAGAATTTACTGATGTTAACCTCTTTGATGAGGAACACGGCCTTTCCGAGTTTTCAGCGTAAAGGAATTTTCTGATGACGGAGCAGATATGTGCTCCGAAATATTGTGTTCTTCTTATGAAATGCCTGACATACGTAAATTCTCTCCCTTAAACTTGCTAAAATATCGTTTGCCTCACAATCTTCATAGCTTTGTTAAGGGGACTTCAAGTTAGGCGGTTACCTACATCCCGACATTTAATATTTAACGCAGTATGAAAACTGCGTCAAAGCAAAGTCTACACACTCATTAAATTTATTAATTTGTGACTGTATAACGTCTGTCCAATATAAAAATATAAAGTATATTAATTTATGCAATATTATTATTTTGTAGTATACTTTGGTTCTTCATAATTATATATTTCAAGTATGTATATAATGTTCATTAAATATACGTTATGAATGAAACACTGAGACAACATGCGGAGTTTCCCCACTGCTGTAGTGTAATAACCGGACGACAGGTCATCATTCGCTGGACGTTCCTTGGAGGAAGAGATTTTAAATAACCCTACAGCTTAGAATGGTTGACCATCTTTACCCCATAAAACACAGAATCACGTCCTGCTTTAAGAGACATTTCAATGGCATATTTACAATGCCTATGATTCAACATATCATGTATGGCAATTAAAATCCTATAAAATCCATATAAACCTGCTTTTGAAGGAGAGATGTCGGTATAAAAGTGTCGACAACACAGTATACACTTCCTGTGAAATGAATGTAAGAAAAGGGGCGATCCCAACATTGGAATGTAAGACCATTAATGACGGGCACAGTCGTACATACAAAGCAAATCACATATACGACAATCTTTGCTTAATACGCGGATGGGATTTACCAAGTGACACGTTATGCTGAAAATTTGAAATGAATGTACACTGCATTTAAAAAAGACACTTTGGTTGTTGAAAGCTCAGTCGCAGAGACCTGATAGCAGTTTCACTTCTTAAATGGATTATGCGCCTCTCTTACAATTTCTGGAAAAAAACACGATGTTGAACTATACCACTTTTGTGCCAGTAGAATTTACCTCTTTGACAAGTCCCGACTGGATCCTTTCTGATGAATCCTATGATGGTCTTCTTGTGGGGTTTACAATAGAATCCCTTATCGCACTTCCCGAGGTAGTTATAATCTCCCCCACACTTTTGACCCTCCAGTTTAGCGCATGCGGGGCAACAGTTGCAGATGCCTGTTGTGATGCCACCTTTACATTTGAGTCTGGAAGCTTTACGTGGAGAACAGTGGATTTTGTCACAGGTTGGACATTGCATTCCATCACAGACACTTACGAGCAGGCTTATGACAGTAACGGCCGTGTATACAATCCACACTGTGCTTCGTAACACCGAGAGGTATGTCATACTTTGACAAAAATGGAACTTAACTCCGACAGCTGTTTCCATAAGATATCCTTTAGAATCCATTCACTAGCATGAATTAAAAGTTTTTAGGCCTCAATGAATACTGTCGACAACACATCATTCCTTCTCACAGACAAGGTTCGTGTATCGTAAACAAAACTCTTGCAGCGACATCACTGGGAGACACTCTCCTTTGGTTGATGTGTAATGTTGGAAAAGATTAATAAGAAATGTCACGGCGGGAATGGAAGTCTTCACTCAGAAATTGGAATCTTCAAACTTAAGTGGTTTTATTCCTATTGGAAATATCCATAATGACAAAATATGGAAAAAATCGTATAAAGTTGGAAATGTGCGTAGTATTTTCTTCTTTTCACAGCATGATGGAAATATGAGTATCTGAACACACGTGAAAACAATGTCTCTCCGTCATCATAAATATCGTCTGCCACGTTCGCTCGCTCGCGTGCCTTCGCATCGTCTGCCGAAAGTGACACGTGCTGGGTTAGCAAACCTCCGTCAGTTAGAATAACACGCTGCTTGTCAGTCGTATACCTTCAGCGATTCCCCACTCGCATTTGCCTGCTCGATTATTTCTTTAGCTGCGTTTTTGCCCAATTATTGTCTATCCCTCACACTCTCTCTTTTCAGACCTGTCAATCAACACATCAACGTCAATCAACGCGCGCGCTTTATCCGGGTCTGCTTTCCCGTGTTTTCTCGTCTGCTTGTTGGGAGGGAGTCGGGGTGAGCGCTAGCCTGATTTCTACTATTACCTGTGTCACGATCTACTGTGGGAGCGCGCACCCTCAGCAAGCATCGACCAGCCAAATGGGACAGCGAGAAGGGAAGAAATATTAGCACTGTCAGTGCCTAGTACAAGACCCATCCGACTGGCGGGAAGTCTAGCAACACAAGTCTGCTCCTTCGCAAAGAAGTTTAGAGATCGCATCACAAGAGGTAATTGCTGGTTTATGAGAGCCCGATGGCGTGAACTGAATCTGCGGGGGTATTATATCAGGCAGTCGCCCCTGTCTAAACACACAACGTCACAGCTAGGGTGTTAACATCCACTACCTTTTTCTTTATCACTTTCAACCATTTCGTCTGATTTCCATGCTGCTGTGTCTGTAGTAAACGACGTGAACAGGTAAGTACAACAGGGCACCGGGGTCGCATGTGTTGCCATCCGTCATCCGGCAACCAAAGTGTCGGCGATCGCTTCATAGCTTCTATCATCCATCGGCTGACTACCAGATACGTACCAGTATAACGTATGATACCGAAGGTTCCGATCAGTATTATGTCGTGCATGGATTCTTTCAAGGCACTGAATAAATTTATGTTTGCATACAAGGTCCAGGCATAGATCACAGAACTCTAAGCGTTCACAGAGTGCAGACAAGTTTGAGCCTTGAATTTACCTGAAGACTTTAGCCCAGTCAGTCGGCCCCAGTGCGTATCCGCTCTGTCAGAACTACTTACTTGTACAGATAAATCAGTTTTATTATGAAGCAGGGTGAGTTTAGAACTGAAATGAACATTCAATCCCCTGTTCCCATGCCCTGTAATCCCCAGGCAGGGGAGTATTATTTCCACACGTGCCCCACTCAGGGCAGGTAGCATTAGCGCGCAAGGGACCTGTAGCGAGGTGGGATATATATATAAACCTCTATTGATCGGGACGAGGATTTACTTCACTAACAAAATGGAAGAAATGAAAATGATTGGTTTTAAAGAAGCCCTACAGATACTTGGGAGAGACCCAGTGGGCAGAAGTCAATAGCTGACGCTATGCCTGCATTCCTTAAACCACTTCAGCATTCTTGTGCGGGTAGTACACAAGTCACTGTCAGTCTACTGGTGGGAAAACCTGCTGAAGGGGGGGATCTTTTCTATTACTGTAAATACCATAAAGTGTGTAGCGAGTTTTCACTTATATTGACCTATCACTGTCCCCATTGGCGTCTATCAAGGGTGCAAGTGACTACACAACATTCATTTTACGTTTTATGTTTTATCATTGTGAGTGTGTCAAAGTACATATATAATTCTTTCTTATGATAATCGAAACTACCAATTAAAACATTATTACACTATATTTCTGCTGAAATATATATTGTATAAAGAACCATTTTGTGTTTTAGGGTTACGGATAGATACAAAACACGACAACCACGGTTTGGTAGTTTGGCCTTTCGGGTTTCCGAAAAATTGTGTTTATTATACAGACTGGAACACCATCTGTTATGGAATAATACTAGTGATGTACAGCAGGTCCGTTTATGGGTGTTGCTGTCGGTTGTAGGGTTCTAGACATCTCATAAACACTTCAGATACCAGTCAATTTATCATTGACAAAATATGCTATACATCCCAGGGATGATAGTTTGGGTACTTAATGGTTAGACTTGCTAATTCTCTCTCCACTCCCCCCCCCCCCCCCCCCCGGTGATGATGCTGGTTTTTTGATAAAAGCGGCCTAAAACTCATCTCTTTCACATTTAGTTACCATTATTTGTGTAGCGCAGGATCTGAGACAGCAGTATTGTAATACCGCCAGCGTACGTGTGGATGCGTTAGCGTGTACGTGCGCCGTCGTTTGCGCGTGCGTCGCCGGTACGATCTGAATCAGTACTAGCCGATATACATGGATGGAGACGCACTGTACACATTCTGTCAGTGTTTGTTTTAATTCATAGCCGACATGCGCACGGTAACAAAACGTCTCGTAACGTCTTTGACTTTGACGCGGTCGAAGATGCTCTGTCCGCCAGAATATCCACGAGTAAACAAATACATAATTCTTGACTAACTTGAAAAGGCATGCTTTTTATATGAAATACGCTCGTAATATAAATTAACGCGGGCTGTTGTTCTGATGTTAGTGAACATTCTTAATCCCCATGTTTCTTTCCACAAACTGTTGCTGCCAGCGTCACACACATATTTTTTAACTGTTACAAGGAACTTGAAGTAAGCGAGTTATGGAGTAAATAATATGAAGAAACTCGAGCAGCAGGAAGGTCCCGAGATAGGATTCCTGCCTCATTAAAGCGAGCCTTGTGCTCAACATGTCGTGTCATCAATTACCGCAAGTGTGTGGGTGACAGTCGGAAGATCACACGAGAGTTTGTTGTGTGTTAGGATGACAGGGGTTAATCTCGGGTTAACCCTACAAGTGTTCCCAAGAGGAATCTTTACCCCCTGGGAGAAACTGGAGAGCGTTAAAGGACCCGGAAGGGTATGTAATTGGGCAGGCCTGTTGTTGTGGATGGTGCCTGCTCCGGCCTCCATGGTTCTGGTTCATATGTTCACGACACCATCGTTCATTAGTCCCCAACATGGGCGGAAAGCCTTGATGGTTTTACTTTTGCCGTGAATGAGTGTAACCTTGAAAATGCGGTGGGCATCCAAGTGCATACACATTAAGGGTAATTGGTATTTCGTCTCCCGGTGCGATACACCAGCACGTAAGGGGTGTTTTCATTATGAAATGTAATGACGGACAATACTGTGATAGTTACACTGACGTAAGTTACGCTGGTTCTCAACACCAGATGCTTTGCAAGAACCAGAACGACAGGAAGCTGAAGAAAGGGAACGAGCGTTTACTTTCTTGGATTGAATGTGGCTGTGGGATGGTTCTATAATATATAATAGACGGAACAGTTATTACTAGCCACATGATAGGTCCCAGAGCAACCTCTTTACATGTGGTATTGAACCAGTTGACAACTTTTTAGATATTTCGCATAAACCCTACAGAGATTCAGATAATTGATGATCATTGCCTAGCCAGCTCTGGATGCCATGTCGACAAGAGGTCACCACAAAACGACTGTTTGTGTTAAATGTATTATGACAGTCGTGGCGCTAAGTTTCTGCAACGTGACCTTCACCTATATGATATGCCCCAGTAGCTTCAGTTTACGTGACCCCTGCAGTCACGTGCATGTTTCACGTGTCTGTCTTCCTGATTCTAGGTTTGTTCGTCACAACTCCTTATTTCCAGTGGAAGCAAGAAAACTTGATTTTCTGGTTGGGTGTGTGCCTAACCTCCGTAAACAGTAGCCCGTCATAGTCTGTTTGTTCCACGATAATTTAGCGTCATCGTCGTTGCCGACAGGACTAGTGATGACGTGGTTCAATCTCCGTTGGCGGCAGTGTGACAGCCAGTGATGACGCGGTCAATCTCCGTTGGCGGCAGTATTACAGCCAGTGATGATGTGATCAGTCTCCGTTGGCGGTAGTATTACAGCCAGTGATGACGTGATCAGTCTCCGTTTGCGGTAGTATTACAGCCAGTGATGATGTGATCAGTCTCCATTGGCGGTAGTATTACAGCCACTGATGATGTGATCAGTCTCCGTTGGCGGTAGTATTACAGCAAGTGATGCTGTCGTCAATCTTCTTTGGCGGTAGTGTTACAACCACTGATGATAGGGTCAATCGTAAAGCGATAATAGTAAACCTTGACATACCTGCATGGTATGAGTGAGTGTGAGTGGGTTTAGTTTTACGCCGCACTCAGCAGTATTACAGCTATATGGCGGCGGTCTGTAAATAATCGAGTCTGGACCAGACAATTCAGTGATCAACAACATGAGCATCGATCTGCGCAATTTTGGAACCGATGACACGCGTCAACCAAGTCAGCGAGCCTGACCACCCGATCCCGTTAGTCGCCTCTTACGACAAGCTGAGTCGCCTTTTATGGCAAGCATGGGTTGCTGAAGGCCTATTCTACCCCGGGACCTTCACGGGTTGCATGGTATGAAGGATGGGTATGACGTGCATTTCATTTCAGAGCATATCGATTCTTTTGAGGAAGGTTACCTCTGTTTGACGGCGAGTCACGTCAAGGCTCCACAACGGAGCAGCTAAAACGTTACTTGACGGGCTACCGAAACATTTCAAATGTTCGGGTATTATTTTCACATGAAGAAGGGGACTGGTAGATTGTATTGTTACATAACCTCCGTTATTTCTCAATAGAAAGTTTCATGTGTAAGAATTATGGCCAAGTTTTTTAGATACGTAAGTAAATCAGCTGTATTCTCCTTTCGCCTCCTTACAATATATACATGACCACATGTACCATAGGTGGGTTTACAGGGTAAAGAAACAGACTGAAGATGAAAACACACGTTTGATGTACCCGGCTGTGAAATACTGTGATCGCTTACATCAGGCCCCCATGAAAAGCGTATAAAGTTTCATAGCATAACCACTAGGATACCAGACATTCATAATAAATGGACCAACTTATTTTTCACAGATAAATCATAATAACACTGATGGAGTTGCTGTCGACACAGGTACCACAGATATCTACCCCTGGTACGTTTCTGTGTACAGTAATGTACCCTTAACAAAGTCAGAATACAGAAAAGTACCCGTACCCTAAATGTTGGACGAACCCATGTACCGCAGCCCTAAACTGAAACCGTATGTACTTGTCCCCGTACAGCAGATTGTGAGTGGTATTGCGCATCGCCAAACCTTCGTTACTGCGCATCCTCATTTCTTATATGACACAATCAAATGCAAATAATGCGACCGAAAAAGGTACAATGCGGAATGGAGTCGTCCGAGGGTACGTTTCCATATTCTTATTTGGGTTAGGGTACGTTTCTGTATTCTGCGGAATGGACCCGTCCTTGGGAACGTTTCTGCATTCTGATTAGGGTTTAGGTACGTGTCTGTATTCTAATTTGTGCTAGGGTACGTTTCTGCATTCTGATTTGATCTGGGGATTCTGACTAGGGTTTGTTTCTGTATTCTGCTTTGAGTATGGGTACATTTCTGTATTCTGATTTGGGCTTGGGTACGTTTCTATATACCGAAACATTGTCGAAGCGATGTTAGGTATAATCTCGCTTACTGCAAAAGTAAACAAATGTATCTTAAGAAGGAAGTATCCCAGGTGAGACGCAGTCACAGAGTCGGGCACTGTTATTCTCATACTGGACCAGTTGTCTGTGCTGCGATCTGTTTGTGAACGAACTTCCGCACCGAGGCGACGTTGAGCTACTTTTACGTGCGCTTCGCCATATTTGGTCCTGTCAGTTTGTACGTGTTGACAACGTGCGTTTAATTAAACATGTGTAACTAGCAGCAAACCGTAACGTCAACATTTGTAACGAGCTTTGTAAACCTGGACGTCATGTTTAATCATCTGAGAGGGGTCGTGTCGTTTTGGTGATGTCGAGAAAACACCACGTTTAACGTTCGTGGACGTGTGGCCTTTTTGTGCCAGTCGAAATGTATTTGATTCTACTCCGCGTACGCTTATTCACTACGTTTTCAAAAAGGGAAAATTTGCTTCTCGTTTAAAGTTTTACAACATCGAGGCATTCCTTCAGGGACCCTCGCCGCCGTCAGGCTTCTCACTGTCTCCCTCCACCACCGCGTGTTCTGTTGTAGTGACTCGCCAAGCCTTCAGCTATCTGATTAGATCACAGGAACCACTAATTTACTTATTAATTCTACGATGGGCAAGTCGCGGTGGTTAATTACACGGTATATATCAAAGGACCGTACAGAGAGAGTGTGTACTCGGACGCTGACGGAAATGTGACTTGTAGTGGGGAAATACTGCGTGTTGTCGAAAGGATTCTGCACACACACACACGCATACGCACGCCCTTAACCAATCAAGAGGCAAGTTACAAGAAGTTTGGAATCCAAATAATAAATTCGTAACATTACCCATTTAAATTACACAGAGTTGTGGTTTTATGTTGCAACCCCTCCCCAACTACCTAACACACACATGCTGCTGAGGGTTGAAGATGGTGCTTAAATTCCAGTGTATGATGCTTGAAGAAAAACGATGAAATACAAACACCCATTTTTTTTCTAAAAATGTAGAATCCGATGTTTATTTTTGTCACGCGTGAAGTAAATACTGTGTTATCTCCCCTTTCGCGTTCTCCCTTTTCTGCCACAGACTTATGAGATTAAAAGAACAAATCAGAAAGTGCACCGCGGGAAACATCTCAGCATAGCGTTACACAAAGAAGATAGGCAACACTTCTCATGAACACAAATTATTACAAATTATCAATCCTTATCCGACTATTCTTCTATATCAGGCACGTGACAGTCATTCACTGTTTTTCTGCAGATTTATGACTACACGTGTATCATTTAGCGCAAGCGTGGTTTCCAACTACACGTGATGTGCTACGTTTTACCCAACCTTTCTGTCAGGCGTCTCATCGAAACTCAGAAGAAAATATAGTCTCTAACTGCGGTAGGTCGCGCTTCTGTTTTCTGGCGCGAGGTGGGTAGGAGAATGCGAGGGAGGGAGATGTGAGTGGGGCGGGGATGCGTGCAGAATATGCCGGAAGGGGTGTCGGGGTCATCACAAGGGATGGGTGTGACGATCAGTTCACTATCTTCCTGTCCTTGTTTTTTCCACACCGTCGTCGAGTTTAAATAATATCAAAATACCACATTCTCGGGATTTTATGTATTTTATTAAAATAATTCAAGTACATTTCATCTATTTTTGCCTCGTTGATAATATTTGATGTTTTATTTACGTCGGTTGCAAACTACGTTTTTCAACGAGTAGGTGGAGATGTTGATTCTTTTATCATAACAAGACGTCTGTTGGCTTTATGAAATTACATACACCTTGGATAACGGGACGAAGCTGGGGATGCGGCAGTTGTTGTGTAAACGTGGGCTGAGGTCGCATGTACTTAACGTGTAACGTTCATTTGAGAAGCCAGTTCAGTTAGCGGTTTGAAAAACATAATCCCATCGATAAGGTTGAGCGAAAAAGAATAATTTTATCAGGACGTTAATAGAGTGTCGTGACGAGAACATTTATCCTACTGCTTTTCTCCTGATGGTCTGTATATTCGTTGGACAAATCGCGGTGTCACCATATCGTGAGGGTTTGACGTTTATCACGGAAATGGAAGACTCGGCGCTGTTCTTGATCTAGATAAGCGTTTCGTCAACTCAACTCTATCTCTCCACGAACCAGCGGTTTGAAATGAGGCAGTCAGTGATAAACTTGATTAAACGGAGATATAGATATTTTGATGGCAATGTAATGCCAGATGGTAATTGACGATGGTGAAACTGGAGGCGTACACAACACATTCACAGAGCAGACTTGTTTCCATGGCTCCCAGTGACCAGATGCATGTGCTCCTGTAAAGTAGACGGATTACAGCCTGTAGTCTTACTACTGGAGTCTGGGATAGCGACATATTCTGGTTAGACTTGCTGTTGTCAAGCGCGCGCGCGCACGCACGCACACACACACACACACACACACACACACACACACACACACACACACACACGGCAAATACAAAGATTTATTTCTTCCAATGGGATACACCATAAGGTTCCCGAAACATTGTTCAGTTTAAGGTTTTATGAAACAATCTCTGAAGATATGGTGTATTTACAACCATCATGTTTCAGGTCTGAAGGTTGTAGCAGCTGTGGAGGGCGTGAGCGTGGACGAGGGGCGGTTCATATATATATAACACAGGTAGCACACAGGTATCTCAGTCATTTATGCATCCGAACCACAACATTTATTTTGTTATTTTGGGGGTTATTAGTATGTAGTAAATGAATTCTGCATGTCGTTGTCAAAATATCGCTAAAACGAATACCTTTACCGCAGTGCATTGCAATGCAATTCCATTGACAATACACTGCCCTGGTCAGTAGAAACGTCTGCCATACAGACCCTGAAACAAATATACCCAAGAAAGCCCATCCAAGTGTAGAATATGGAGCAAGTCTAGACTCGATTTCCACAGTACCTAAAATGAAGACAGTCTCCGGGCTCCTCATAACATATTTTTTTCATTATGAATTATGTTATCTGGACTAGTTGTTAATCTATCAGTGGGAATATGAAGCATCGGTTGGTACGCTGCTTGAATGGAACACAATGCATTAGTTGAAGTACATTGAATGAAAAAATACCTAACTTCCATGGAACAGCCCCCCGCGTGGCCAGCTGTTCGCTTTGGCAACTCCTGTGGTACTCCATGAAAAACATGTGTCAAAATTTCAGTCACAAATATTAACATTCATGACCTGCATGTAGACTTATTTTGTGACGACAAACGGGTCTCTGTGAAGGTCTGTTCATTTCACTACATATGGAGATGATTCCACATCACATGAATGAAATGTAAAAGGATATGAATGTGAATGCTGCTGTCTGGCAATATGATTGCAAAGTCACAAGTGACATTTAGAAATATTACTTTAAACATGCCAAATCAACTAGAAGCCAGCGATTGTCGAATGTTGGCAAGTGGCTGGATTGAGAAGGATGTTTTCGAGCACCTGCCTGGGCGATCTATAACGACACTTGTGACACGGCTATGGCATTGACAAGTGCTGCTCGTGTCACTGACGGCCCTTTCTTCCTCGGATAATACCTTCTCACAAAGAAAATTGTTCTTCTGAAAACCGACTCGGCGTTATATAACAATAGGCGAATACCGATATTGGCTAGAGGACTCAGGCTGGAGTGTGGGGAGAGATCGCTATACAGTTGCATTCAGGAACGGTCTTCATTTAGCATTGTGAACTGTAGGTGCAGTCCTTTCCGTTTCTTTGCCAAACATATCTTATGCAGACCTCTGTTCCATAACCGCTTAGTGTTTACATTACAAATATCATCGTTATCAACGTCAAAAGTTCATCCTGTAATTACGTCGGAGGAGCAAGAATCGAGTATCCCGGGGTCGTAGAACCCTGTCTTTGGGTTTCAATGCTTCATTATCAGGTTTCGGTGGAATGGTATAATATGACGACAGTGATCACCATCCGAAATCTGAGTACATAATCCAAGAATGCCAAGGTGTGACCCAGTGAGATAATATACACGTGAGACAAGCCCTCCATCACGCTCTGCTGAACGCACATAGCAATCTTTCAACAAAACGAGATTATCCTTATTGTACGTCTGTTGGTTTGTAACTGACTAATACAAACCGTGGCCTGAAGAAACTCAAACGAATGTTTCTAAACAATTTGTGAAGTAAAGTAGTTTTGCTGGTAAGGTCCTTGTTCCACCATGTGCTGGCTAGAAACGTTCATCTATTTTCCAATCATAATACATCTAGAATACAGTTAAGTAATCCCGGTAAAGTTAAATGTTTCTGCCAGCATCAGTTGTGTACACGCACGTTAGTAAAACTGCATGTATTTTTCTGAAAGATAATGTCTTGACTACAAGAATTCAAATAAAATTACAGTTTCTTTCCATATCTAAATCATGTTCATGGCGCAATGCACAAATCATCTCAACTGAAGGCACAAACTGATATCTTCCTCACGTAGTGAGGTAGTAGAGGATCAGTCCTAAATGTTCTCTGGGTTTCAGTAGTCTGCCTCGCAGTCCCTGAACCACATTATTTTCCTTAATGCCTATGCCTCCTTGCAATGCTAAAGCCTTGGAAAGGAAGCAAGTCTAGATTCCCCCTGACTCTCCCAACTCACTGGGGCTCCCTTTCAGTTTACGTGGGCTTATTTGTTACGATCAAAATTATACATATTCAGGAACTAAGTGTTAGTCTAGGGTTTCAAGTCTGGCCATAGAAGCTGAGTCACTGCATTCTTCTGAAGGAACGGTGTCATTGCACCAGAACGGTGTGGTCTAGCGATCTCATCCATGTGTACAGGTCATGTAGCAAGAGGACGGCTATCAATATAGACAACAACTGGATCCAGAACTTCCTGGATATTTTGGTCACCTGTCAAATTCCATGGTGGAACCTCCAACAAAGACAACGGCTGGTTGAATGTTTTTTTTTTTTGTCTTCTGCGAATGTTGTATTTCGGTATTTCCTAACTCTCAACCGTCCATCATTTACGTGAAGAGGAATCGGCTTTCATCAGACCACTACCGCCAAATCCTCTGCCTTGCCGTGAAACGTCAAAGCTTGTTTGTAATGATCGCTCAGTAGAGTATGATGACTCTTCTAGAGTTAAAATAATAAGCCTTAGGCGATTCCAGGCTGTTTAGGTCAGGACCAGTGCTGCCTCAGTGCTTGTGGCGACTGCTTGTGGTCGAGTGAGCCTCAATAGTGTCCTGTCTTCACGATTTGACGTCACCCTGGGCCGTCCTGAACGTGGACGATCCTTCACTTTATTGGTCATATCCCGACGGCGTCCCCCGCCAACCTTGGGAACACTAGGGTAGTTGTCTCTGTAAGACTGCACCACAACTGGACTTATCCTTATATCCTGGACTGGCTTTATCCTTATACTTCGGCAGTATAGTGCACAGGTTATATCACTGGTTCAAAATTATTTTTAAAAGCGACTTGCCACAGGACAGGTGACTACAAGTAAGTAACTTGTCCCGACTAATTTTCCACTTGTCCTGATTTTATGACACAATGTTTTTACCGGAATATTAACCGAAGAGTGATAAATTTCAAAGAACGATAGCTCTAAATTACTATTATTGCGAAATGTAATAGCTACATTATGAGCAGATATGAAATGAAATCCAAGTTTACCTGCAGTTTGAAACAATAAGTGGAAATTATCTAGTAGCCCACGGACAAGTAAGATACCATTATTTGACTGGCCGAAATGAGAACTGACTTATTGCAGGCGTCGGTCGATGGCAATTTTTGAACCCCTGCAAGTATGATCCAGTATTGTGAACGGCTCAAGTGGAAGGCAGCAATGAAAGGCAACTTATCTGGAGATTTGATTTTCTGTTTGTTTTCTGCTTCTCGCTTAGTATATAAATTTGACATTATTCTACGTTCTTGTTACTCTTCTGGAATGTCTTGACAGACCTCAATGACGTCATGGCACCTTTCATCTTGGTTTGACATTTTGTTTTGTTTGTTTGTTGTCAGTCAGCAATATTTCTACTTTGTTATCTGTACATAATCAAGTTTCGACTTGATTCGCCAGTGATATGCATCATGAGCATCAATCTATGCAGTTGAGATACGAGTTGTCATGTTGAAGCCAGCGAGCCCCACCTTCCATTTCGTTAGTATGACCAATTCTAACTCAGATCAAACCAAGGTCGAACCACGTTGATTTAATCTTCGTCTAAATATTCCTGTTATTTTGTTTGTTTTGAATTGTAGGTTAGAGTGGTTTTGTTCCTCACAAATTCGTTTACATGATGTTTGTGGCATGTTTATAGATCTCCGCCACAAAGCGCCACAACAAGGGCAAGGCTGATATAACCTCTGTATAAAACATACAGGTGAGACTCTACAGAGGATAACAGGCTGTCCGGGAACTGACTCTCACTGCAAGGATGTCAGGATACGTGCGGTCGGTCTGCGAAGCTGGTTCTATGTGTTGTCTGGGTTTCTGTCGGTACAGAAGCCTCAGATTACACAATTCCCTTCGTTCTGAACTCTCGTACAATCAAAGAAACGGCCACCACATTATATTGGATAACTGACACTAAAAGAAGATTATATGTAATACAGTGTTACACAAGGCCATACACACTTATTCATTTTAGTCGAAAGATTCCATCACTAGTTTCATTTCACATATTAATGGTCAAAATCCTTGAAATGTTCATGTTTATATAAAAATATTCATTCGTCAAAATGTTCAAACACCTGGTTTACTTTAAATGTTAAAAACTATTTTGAGTGGTGGTGTGCTTCGAAATAACCAAGTTAAAATAAGGAAATGATTACTTTTATAATCAATAATTATCTCTTCACACAATCCATACTGTCCATGCGTTAAAAGCCTTAGGATCAGATTCATCGTTTGTTGTCTCATTCCAATAATTGAACTCGTTCTAAGTTGAGAAACAAGAGAGACTATACCTGATTTTATCATATACTATCCAAAAATGAAAAGCATAGCCGATTTGTACTTTTAAAAAATCTAATGATTACATATTGTGTTCAAATATTCGTCAAAAAATGTAACAAAAGTATGGATGACATGTTTTTACACAATTGCAAGTAAAAAAATCGACTTTACCTGAAAATACTGCTTTTGATGAGATTTCTGAAAAGGATCAGAAAAGCATCGCTACATCGCAACAGAAATCATCTTCCAGTTGAAATTGTGCAGTTAGAAGCATTCACTGTCGGACAATAACAATCCAGATTACTTTCAGAAACTGGCATTCGTTTTGAAGGAGTTCAAGGTCAAATCACGACGTCACGTCTGGACCCTACGGGACGGAGCATCGCCCTTGAAAGATTACCAATCTGTTGCCAAGTGTCTGAATGTTAGTCTCACATGCAGCTCGTTGCAACCAGACAGGTATAACAAAGGCCGATGCCGTACAGGCAGACCTCGAGTTAACATTGCAGTCCAAGATTGGTACATCCGGGTACTATTGTGGCGTGGTCGTATTGCCATGGGGAGAGCACAGCAGCCAGGGTGCGTGGACTTCAGAGGATATCCGGTCAAACAGAACGGAACAAGTTGAAAGAGATTGGTCTGAGGGCCAGGACACCCGACGTCGGGGTCGTGCTACATCGTCACGATCCCGCTCAGTGTCTCCGCTGTCTAAAAGTATCTACTTGGTTGTATAGACATTACCTTCTTCTAGCCTGGTGTAAAATTTCATGCAGTAAAGTCTATTTGTGGACGAGTTATACATGTTTGAAAATATAACAACAGACTTCTCTCCTATGCGTTTTATTTTTAAGTTTCGGCAGCTGCATACAATAACAAGTAATCAAAGTCCTTAATGACTACCCACCCCGCCTTTTGATACTAAAGTTAAGAAATATGCACCGTCTTTCCCCTTAACAAATCGCTGATCCACCTTATGTGTCACCTATATAGACACCTTATGATGTGTGGTGCAATGATCGGGGAACTTGGTCGTTAATGCGAGGCGTCTTCATAGCGTACCGATAGTCTTCATCTGTATATCGACATTATGGTAGTGATGTCTAGTGATTCACTAGTTATCTCGTTGGACCTATTCATCACATCGGAATCTTAATATGGCATGAAGCGTCCTTACAATGGTATAGTGTAAGATCAAAGTTTGGTGCTCCATATATGGCTGAAATATCCCTGCGTTTCGTGAAGGTCCACAAGCCTAGTGGCAGTCAGAAGGTAATACACTACACATTACACACACTACTAATTTCTGTATCCATCACGATATTGCATAACGGCACGCCCCACCAGACTAAACTCCTCTACCTGTAGGACGTGAACACTGCAACCCAGAATCCCAGCTGGAATTGCAATTGGTACAGTTTATTTGAACAAGCCTCCAAATTAGAAGTGTATAAAGTGTCATGGCGTAGGCTAGTGAGCGATGATTAATCGTTGATATCTAGCACCAAACATATGTCGAAATGTTTACTCCCACCCACCCATCTGTCTGTCTGGTGTGACGTCACCGTGTCCATCTGTCATTTGCCCAGTACACAGCCATGGGAATCTGGCCAACACTGTCGGCAGGGAATCCGTGATACAGCCGTCGCCATATAACGCTCACAGACTGTAGCAATACTGTGTGATAAAAAGTTTTGCAACCTATTGGGCTTACACGGGAAAAATGGCTTGCTACTCGCCTGAATGTGGAAGTAAACCCTAAGTGGCAGACGTCTCGGACGTTTACAGCTTGGGTAAAACCTAGGGGCACGGGCTGGTGCTGACACACCTAGAAACGAATGAAGGATTCAAACTATCCATCATAGGTGTCTGGCACGCCGGAAGGACTCAATACTGATGATTTTGTTGATGATGTTGTTTGACGCCACACTCAGTAATATTCCAGCTAGGTGTAAATAATCAAGTCTGGACGAGAAAATCCAGTGATCAACAGTATGAGCATCGATTAACGCAAATTGGAACCGATGGCATGTTTCATGTCAGCGAATCTGACCACCCGATCCTGGTTGTCGCCTCTTACGACATGTATGGATTGCTGACGATCAACAGTTCTTACCCGGATATTTACTGGTAGCTGCTGGATACTGCATGTGTCTCTTCCCTCGTGTTTCCTCCTTTTGACCTTCGCTTAACCCATTTGATCGAGATTTTCTGCATCACTTCTAAAATCGAAATTTTATTCATGGACCAAGCAATGGCGTATCTAACATTTGCTAAGACATGTCCAAATAGTAGCTGCCTGTAGATAATAGCGTCTGAACTTGGCACACCAAAGACTGCTGATACGACCAATGTCCCATCACCGCCTGTCAAGTATCAAGTACGATTACAAGCTGCAAAACTGGTGTTCATTTAGTGTCAAAAGCAGCCAGCCTCAACAGTTGTGACCACCAAGAATTCAGATCTGAATCATGTATAGAACATCCTTCCGCGTTGAATAGACCCGTGAAACTCCAGGTTAGAATTTTGGCCTTCAGTGGCTAATGATTGTCGTAAGAGGCGACTAACGGATCGGGTGGTCAGGCTCGCTGACTTGGTTGTCACGTCATAGGTTCCCGATTGCGCAGATCGATTGTTATCAGTGGATTATCTAGTCCAAACTCGAATATTTACAGAACGCTGTCATATAGCTGGAATATTGCTGAGTGTGGCATAAAACTAAACTCACGAACGCATTCACCGAACAGATACCAAAGCAGATTGGGTGACTGAGTGAAGACTTCAACGCCACATTGGCTGGTCTTGAGTGAACGGACCAGAGGGGCAGTGTCACATCACTGTGACCGTGGGCTACTCCATTTGATCTGCTATAACGACTGGAGTGGATGTGATCCAATCTGACCATGAATTCCCCCCATACTGGTCCTGTAAATGGTGCTGACATATCATACATATCTGTCAGGCGACAGTATATTCCCGGTGAAGCATCCTTAGTAGTTATAAACACTGTTCCGTTTGTAGCATTATCCTCTGATTATAACACTCACACACTCTCTTATTCACTCTCTCGCACACAAACGCACGCACGTACACACACGCTGGATAAGACTTGAGATGCCGTCATGAGCAAGATTTGTGGAGAGATTTGAAAGTGAGGAGCATGATCTTGTAGATGGTTCGGTAGCCAACAGGTAACCAATGAAGTCTCTTCAAGACAGGGGTGATGGGCTCGAACTTGTGAGTAAGAATGACCACAGTAGCTGCTGCATTCTGGACCTACTGCAGTTCCTTGACATGATGAGCTGGGTGACCATAGGAGAGTAGGTTGCAGTAATCAAGTAGAGATGTGGTGTAGGCATGAACTACTGCTGCTGTTTTCTCACCCAGATATCTTTGAGTCTTTCCATTATTTCTGATATGTTAGTAGGACCGCCTGCAGATTGCTTAGACATAGGGCTCAAGGGTCATGTGGGAATCAAAGATCACTCCAAGATTACGTACGTCAATGACAGGGCTTACAACAATCACATGTGAGGAACTGAGGCAGACTCAAAGGTGTACAAGGCCTATGATCATATAACTTAACCCTGCATTCTTATAAGATTACGCTCTTGGAAACAGTGTCTGGGAAAAGATATTTTCCCTTTCTGCCCATATGTGAGGTGCTCATAGAAATGAAGATTTTCCAATCCTAATACATTATGTTCCATCCAGAAGCCAAGACCTTTGTCATAATTTGTTTCAAGTCAATTCCTTTTTCTTTGTTCAAATTCAGAACTAGCAAGAACTGAGTGGAGGAAGCAGGTCTAATTATTCCAACACTTCATTCACAACAGAACCTTGCACTGAAATACAGGCTTTACTGATACACCAAACACATACTGGCTCTCATGGTACAACTGCTGCAGGGTTCTTGCTAATATGACAATCTACATGATTACAATTGGGAACTGCGTAAGGTATCTTAAATCATTGACAACAGAAGAATTGTTAAAAACTAATATGATTTATTGACAGGAACAAGTGGCAGATACACTTCAGTCATTCATCATGTTCACACAATTTACACAAGCTCATCCCCAGCTCACATGCCAGCCAGGATAACAAAATGTCTAGAAAAATAAATAACATCTGGAACTGCTTTCCTGCAGCAAGTTAGAATGAGTCAGATATATATGGGATGTATGACTTCAACCGGCATGTCCACTGGATTGCTGTATATTGAATACTATGATTCAGCTCATTAATGACACATCCAGAAGCTCATGAGATTTCTCGTATAGTTTGAATGTTGATAAAGCCAACATTGTCAGTAACATTCATTCTATATTCCAGTTGCCTCTCCAAAATAGCGTATATACATACTGAAATACAATTTCTAGACCTTTACCAGAAAAAAAAATACATGTAATGGTAATAATAATATTTATAAAAAGGACAGATCTCAGGAAAATTTTGTTATATTTTGAATGGTAAATATGGGGAAAAGACTGTGTTTTAATGGTTTTTGGAAACAACCAAACTCTTTAACGTAACAAAGAAGGCATTAACATGAATATGGATTTGTTACCTAAAACAATGAGCACATAAACATTTCTGTCTTTTAGCTAGAACAAAAAGTACCCTTGACATTCCCCAAAATGTCTTGGGTGAAAGATACACATCAAAACACGAGCTTCTTAGCAAGTCCAGCTGAAAAACAAAGATGAAGGATATGGATACAATAGAACTTAAATATGTCAGCATGATTTGAAATCCATAAAAGATCCATAATTACTTTACATTAATTACAATGTATTTCTTGTAATACATACAAGTGAGTGAGTTTAGTTTTACACTGCACTCAGCAATATTCCAGCTATAAGGTGGCAATCTGAAAATAACTGAGTCTGGACAAGACCAAGCAGAGATCAACAGCACAAGCATAGAGCTACACAACTGGGATACAATGACATGTCAACCACGTTTGCTAGCCCAACCACCTAGGTACTGAAGATCAAACCTGGATCTTCACAGGTAAAATGTATGATAAGTACTGAAAATTTCTCTGTAACCTAAACATACCTAACTCTGATATAAACAAATAAACTGAAAAGTGATTTTCAAATGTAGACTTAATATATCATATAAATATTAAACAGATCATAATAATGTTTTCAATTTTAGCACAGGTCATTGACCAGGTTCCTCATGGCACACATCAAACAATCTAATGTCAAGGTTAAGGTAATTTACTCTCAACATCTTGTATAGCTGCCATGAGAGTCCAAGAACTGCCTCATATTGTTGGGCACAATCTGTTCACCAGATCTCTCTAGGTCACCTGCTAACCCTGTGTCTAATACCCATAGTCTTGTAATGGTGCTTGGTGATATGAGGAGAGACCTGACAAACAGCTGTGCAACTAAACCACTTCCCATCCACTTACTAGACTCCTCCTGCTGTTGTCCAACACCTGTGGTACCGACATCCTTCTTAGCTACTTAATGGAATCCCCCTGCTTGTTGTTTGACACTTGTGTTACTGAACCACTTCCTATCTACTTACTGGGCTCTTCCTTCTGTTGTTCAGCACTGTGCTACTGAACTACTTCCCATCTACTTACTGGAATCCCCCGAATCCCCCTTCTGTTGTTTGACACCTGTGCTTGCTACTGAACAACTTCCCATCTACTTACTAGACTCTCCCTTCTGTTGTTCGACACCTATGTAACTGAACCACTTTCTATCTACTTACTGGACTCCCCCTGCTGCTGTTTCCTTTTGATGCCTGCTCTCAGAATCTCCTGCTCTTGGTTCACTATCTTGTTAGAGCCTGGACGAGGAAGTTTAGAACCAGCAGCTGGGGCAGGCTTGTTACTGAAGTAGGGCATTTTCAAAGCCTGTAATCATAATAACAAGAAGACAAAGTCATCAGTATCCCCTGTAATGACACAATAATTTTCATGAATACATCAACTTGTTAGGACTATATGAAATGTTTTGGAGTGTATATAAAGAAGTCTTCAGAAGGTTTTCAAATTCTGTTCCAGGAAGGAGCACCACCATTGCCATGGAAATGTTTCATTCAGAAATCCAAATAAGACAAAATTGTGTCCAGTGACAAGATGCTGTAGGAAGCCTTCCTACACTGACTGTGCTCTGGTGATTAATTTTAATGTTCAATAAACATCTATACAACTATGAGACGCACACCTTTCGAGTCCCAATGAAACACATGTATCAGCTTAATCAATTCTGTTGTGCAGATTTTGTGGAGAAGTGGATAGACTTAATCCGCTATCGGCAAGAAATTCCACAAAATTTATCTAAGTTCAAATGAGTGAGTAAGTGAGTTTAGTTTTACGCCACACTCAGCAATATTCCAGCTATATGGTGGCGGTCTGTAAATAATCGAGTTTGGACCAGACAATCCAGTGATCAACAACTTGAGCATCAATCTGCACAACTGGGAACTGATGACATGTGTCAACCAAGTCAGCGAGTCTGACCACCAGATTCCGTTAGTTGCCTCTTGCGACAAGCATAGTCGCCTTTTATGGTAGGCTTGGGTTGTTGAAGGCCTATTCTACCCCGGGACCTTCACGAGTCTCTAAGTTCAAATGTCTCTACACATACAAAAACTATGAAACACAAAAAAGTATAAGATGCACACCTTGACAGTCTCCATAAAAGACATATGTAAGCTAAATGAGTTTTGTGCAGTGGTATTTGAGGAGAAGTGGATAAAGGACACCCCTGTTGTATGGGCTGAACAAGATGAACAGGACCAAGTCCAAACATCTGTAGAAGTGACAAAGGTAAGAAATTGGATGAATAAGGCATGAGATGCACATCTTTAGAGTCCCAAAGAAACACACGTAAAAGCTCATTCAATTCTGTTGAGCAGCTTCTGTGGAGAAGTGGATAGACCCAATTCCCAGAGAGAAATTCAACAAAATATATGTAAGTACAAACAGCACTAGACGGAAAAATAAATAAAATACAAAATCCAAGTATGATATGCACATGAGTCCCCATTAGGCACATGTGTATTCGAAATGAATTCCATCCAGTAGTTTTTCAGGAAAAGTGGATAACATATACTCCCCACTCGTCCCCTATTACACTATCACCATAGAGAAATTCAGCAAAATGTACCTAAGTTCAAATGTCTCTAAACACACAAAAAAACCCAAAAAAATACAAAAACGAAATATGAGATACACACCATTAGAGTCCCAAGAAAGCCCAAGTATAAGTTCATTGAATTCCACCAAGTGTTTTTTGTTGAGAAGGGGATAGAGTACAATCTGTTTCGCATGGATGAACAGACAGACATGGAGGGTAACCCTATATGCTCCCAAACATATACAGAAGACGCATAAAAATACCAAAAGGCACCAGTTTATCACCAGACCTGTCTATGTGAGAAGTTTGGTAAGCAAATGTTGGAAAAGAGCACCAACAACAAATTTCAGTCAAAGTTAAACTTGTAGCCATTGAAACGCAAAAAATATTTCATTCAGAAATTCAAAGTACCAAAGGCACCAGTTTACCTCCAGACCTATCAATGTGCCAGGTCTGGCGTGAATAATTAATAAACGGTTTGAAAGTTCCGCTCTGGAACAGATGAATGTGAATGCATGGACAGACAAGAGTCCAAAAATCTCCTCCCAAAAGTGTTGCAGGGGAAAAAACTGTCAGATAGCTGAGAGTAAACAGTGTAAACAATTACATCATGGAATTCTGTAATAATAAATGTTGGTGAACAAAATGATGTAAGTTTATTTGTATAATCAGTGGGGCCCAAGATGCAGTTGCTACCAACAATCAAAGATGATGAAACAGTCAACTGTTCCCCTGCCCATGACACCATCACACTTTACCTCAGTTGCTGAGCAGCGTTTGAGAGGGTCCATGGCCAGCATGTTGTCCATCACTTCCAGGAGGTCATCACCTGCAGCTATGAAGATGTCCTTCAGCGGTTGTCGTGGATACTGCTTGAACTTGATGAAGTCTGGGAGATGCTGCATGTCCTGCAAAATGAGTTGGACTTCAAAATGAGTCGGACATACTGTAAATCATGAAATTAATGCATCACAAATTTAATCAGAGTACAAGGGTCTAGTCTAAAATGCGTCATGAAATTAATGCGAACTCTGGAATCTGTGTTGGTAAAATGAGACACCCTGAATCTCTGATGTTTAATTTCTTTTCACACTTGTTATTTACCAAATAACCTGAATAGCGCTTGTTAAGCAACGAATGGAAATGAACTGACAATGTTTTGTTTTCAAACGTCACAAAATGATCCTCCGTGGTTGGAGAATGTCCTGTCTGGCTGACGTGCTTCAGTGACTTTCAATATGTTTGATGAAGGAAGTGACCTGTACTGGTGTAATGTGTAGTGTCAATGCTTCCACTGTTGTTACATACTAGTAATTTGCCGATGTATACATTCAGTGGATATCAGTTAGTGTCATGGAAATCAGTGCTCATTCAACAAATAATATTATGAGAGATGTCTACACTGTTTTTGCATTCTGTATTATTACAATGAATGCCAACCTGAGGACAATAAAGATGGCCAGAGCTTTGGGTTTATGAAGTTCTCAATAGTAGACATGGCCAGGTTAAAATGCGTGATCATAACAAGAGTCATCAGAAGATGACATATCCCCCCAGCCCCCACATGTTTGAAAGTGAGTGAGTGAGTTTAGTTTTACGCCGCACTCAGCAATATTACAGCTATATGGCGGCGGTCTGTAAATAATCGAGTCTGGACCAGACAATCCAGTGATCAACAACATGAGCATCGATCTGCGCAATTGGGAACCGATGACATGTGTCAACCAAGTCAGCGAGTCTGACCACCCGATCCCGTTAGTCGCCTCTTACGACAAGCTGAGTCGCCTTTTATGGCAAGCATGGGTTGCTGAAGGCCTATTCTACCCCGGGACCTTCTCGGGTTCCCACATGTTTGAAAGGACAAATCATCTCACAGTTACTCGTTGTTGTTTTAGACTAAGTTTGAATTGTTTCCATGGAATTCATGAAAATTATAAATGCCACATATCTGTAATCAGCACAGTCACTATTTCAAGATCTGTCTCATATATCTGCCAAGATCTGTTGAAAGATATGAAATGGTTATCAAGTTGTGCTCTGGGAATGCGACCCATCCCTCCATTTTGAGACTAAGTCCGAAACGTTTCCATGGAAACCCAGAAAATAATACATCACAAAAAGTTCTGCTCCGGAAAGGAAACACACCTCTCACTTTTGAGTAAGTCAAAAACATTTCCATGGAGACCAAGAAAATAATAAATCACAAAAACCTGTAAATACCAAAAGGCACCACTATAGGTTCAGACTCATATATCTTCCAAGTATTGCAGAAAAATATTGAATGGCTTTGGAGTTCTGCTCCGGAAACGAAACACACCTCTCACTTTTGAGACTATGTCTGAAACATTTCCATGGAAACTGAGAAAATAATACATCACAATAACATGTACATAGCAAAAGGCACCACTTCAGCTACTGACTGATATATCTACCAAGTTCTGCAGAAACATTTTGAACGGTTTTTGAGTTCTGTTCCGGAAACGAAGCCCACCCCACCATAAGACTAACACCAAAATGTTCCATGGAAAAACAAAAAAAATATAAATGCCAAAAATCTGTAACTAGCAAAAGGCACAACCATAGGCTGAGATTACTATATCTATCAAGTTTGGTCTACAAATATTGAACGGTTTCTGAGTTATGCTCCAGGAACAAAATGATTACGGACAGTCGGACGGGCGGACGGAGGAGGCGTCGACTAAATCCCCCCCACATTACATGCCGGGGGTATAATAATGTGAGAAGAGTGCAGATGCATTTTTCGCACTAATACAATGCTGGCATTAATTTCATGATTTACAGTAACACTTTCTTCCTGGTCATCATATCTTCATTCAAAAACATACTTGCATGGTAAATATCTGAAATATTCTTCAGCAGGTTTAATGCAAAATACAATATTTGTTTTGATATAACAGCAGTGATTATGTTTGTCAATACAAAACCTAGGTCACATAGTGTGTGAATGAGTGAGTTTAGTTTTACGCCGCACTCAGCAATATTCCAGCTATATGGCGGCGGTCTGTAAATAATCGAGTCTGGACCAGACAATCCAGTGATCAACAATATGAGCATCAATCTGCGCAATTGGGAACTGATGACATGTGTCAACCAAGTCAGCGAGCCTGACCACCCGATTCCGTTAGTTGCCTCTTACGACAAGCTGAGTCGCCTTTTATGGCAAGCATGGGTTGTAGAAGGCCTATTCTACCCCGGGACCTTCACCGGTCCCTAGGTCACATAACCAACATGGCATACATTTGAAGCCTGCATTTCTTTGGACTTTCCTATCACAGAGGACTTCTCTAATTACAAAGGAAAACAACTGTGCACATTACCGGCCAGTCATCCTCCCCTGGAGTGCCAAGCACCTGAAAGATTCGGCTAAGTTGATCCAGGTCAGACTCTCCAGGCAAGAAAGGGGCCTTCAATGATAAAGGAATTAAAGAGAACAATAAAAACTCAAAAATACTTGATGTAATTCACACATGAGAACAAAGGAAACAAAAACATCATGGGATAGTTACACTGGTATTTGTTTGATCAAGCTGACACAATGACAAACTCGTACCCGAATTAACAACTCTGCAAGTATGCATCCTACAGCCCATATGTCAACACCTGTGCTGTAGAATCGAGCTCCAAACAGTAACTCTGGACACCGATACCACCTGAGGACAAACAAAGCTGGTTGTCAGAATTGATGATCAGATCTCTTAATGAAATGATACGGAACACAGGTAAAATCTTTAGCATGTTTAAAGATGTATAATAATTACTACAGACACTAAACTTTCATTTTATTTATTACTAACCACCGGTACCTGTACTGATAAAATGTGAATGTACTTTGTTCTCAAGCTAATTACAGAATACCTGGATTTGGGGAATTGGAGAAAACTCACCTTGTTACAACTTGATGAGAATATGGACGACTTGGTGATCCAAAGAATTTTGCCAAACCAAAATCACCAATCTTTAACACTCCATGTTCATTAATGAGTAAATTGTTTGGTTTCATGTCCTGCAAAAAAACAAAACAACATATATATCAAATTGTTTGCTCCATCATAGATCAAGGTAAGAATGTTACACCACTGACAGGGCTTTCTAGGATATTGATCATACTGTTTACATGTGTGTTAATTTACTGGCAAACAAGGATAAGCTGATTGCTGACCTGACAATTGACCTGAATTAGCACGCATGAGTGATGCTCACTGTGAGCAAAGAGGCCTCGAGATCAAGTGTAGTTGCCATACCGACCAAATGCCAGCCTTATGAGCAGGGTGTGTGCAGCTATGCACAGAATCAATTTCGTAGTCATGCGCTGCGTATGCACTAGTCTAAATCTGCTCTCCCTTTCACAATCCAAGTTGATATGGTCACTGCCATGAACTGCCTACTTCTCGTAAATGCTTTCTCTGTACCAGTCAAACTTATCCTTCTTTGCCAGTAGTTTTGTTCCACTGTATTGAGCTAATTCAAAACATCCTGCAAAATGCTGAAGTCTGTATGGCAAGATGAATAAAGGCAAACTACAAGCCAAACTTTTGTGATACAGTGATTCCTTTTGGTACCCTTTAATATTCGCTTGCATGACAAACAAATACACAGATTTCTTATGATGCCGTTTATGATCCCCTTGCATGACAAAGGACAAAACACTATCGCCATCAGTGTGGTGACAATGAAATATTTTTACTATATTTATGAATCCTGTTACATTCTGAGCTGTTAAAACAATGTCAGTGCCAAAATGTGAAGTCATTTGAAGAGGAGTCTTCTAAATGCCCCTAACAGCAACTGCTAGGGCATAAGGCAGTAGTAATTAGTTTTGGCGTGGAGGGAAACCAGAGGCTTTCAGTTCCGTTTATTTGATTTCTTGCTGTCATAACATCACAAGAAATTGTGGCATTCATAAGTTGATATTAATATTTTTTTTTTCCAAACTGTTTGTTTTATCTTGGATAATTACAGTCTCAAAGAGATACTATTTAGAAATGCAACAGAATTCTTTGTCTCCCCTACCCTGTGCAGTATCCAGTGAGAGTGTAGATACTCCAGGCCAAGCAAGGTCTGAAGAATGTAGGATTTAATGTGGGGCGATGTCAACACTATACTCAAGTCTTTGATTATTATCTGAAATTAGGAACATAATAAACATGACGAATATTCGAAAAATGTCACTCAGATTGTACAATGTGTAACAGAAATAGACCTCACATTATACAAAACTTAGACAATTAAATGAAACCAAGCAATTACCCAAATAAGCTAATTTGGGATAAAAAAATCACATGACACCATCAAAATATGAATTGTATCATGATCTCTTTTGAAGTCTTGATTTAACATGTTTACAAATTCATTATTGTTATTGATGTAGACATGAAAAGACATAAAAAAACTGATAACAAATGATTGAAAGACTTAATTATTATATAGAGAGTCCTCAACAATTTATGTTTGTATGAATAACCCATCGTAACATGTATAACAGAGATAACTTATACCTGAAAAGTCCCTTAAACACAGATTGGAGTCCAGTGGACCAAAATGGTTTTGGCACCATTTACATAGTATATACAACTGATATACGGTAATATATATTAGTAAGTAGTATTTGACTGATCATGCATGGTATTGTAGTTATTATGCTTAACTTCAAACAAGGCAAAGTGGGAGATATAATCGAAGATTAAGAAGCTGGGGCAATATAACGCACACTCCCTTAACTATGATCTCTCTTGTATTAAACGTATCAAAACTAAGGTGTCAAAACTTCATTAATCTAACAGTTCCAGAAACGGAAGGACAACAAACTAATTGAAAATTGAAATATGTGTCTTTACCATTTTTACCATGCAGTTAGTGCTACATACATATTTGTCTGGCAGGCTGAACGAGTCTTCAGGTGAATTGTTCCCATCTTAAATTATGGATATTTTAACTCAAAGAGGACACGTTATAATGGGTGCTAAATAATGTGACAGCCTTTTTTTCATGATACAACAAATTCTAATTGGCAATAGCCAGATGTTTATTACAGACCTCAAGGTCGGTTTCCATAAAGTCAAACACCAGGCTAACATTGGACTTCTGACCAAAAACATCCAGGAGCTGAAACACGAATTTTAAATCATAAAAATATGTCCCACCAAAACATTCTGTCATTCTTCGCATTACAATTTTGGGTCGAACAAAATGAAAATACCATGATCATTAAGGTCTGAAGAAAAAACTATCAGTATCAGTGATTTTGATTTTTCTTATCTGAAATGTATTTTAACATCAATATTACCCAATTAGCTTCATGGTGTGGAACAGAGATGTAACCCATAACAACGGAACTTAGTAATGACTGAATCGAGGACTGGTTGTCACTGTGCATGGTTTGGCTTATTGTGTGTCATTGTAAGCCAACACTGATCACAAGATCTTGTCATAATCAGTTGTCTATAAAGCTAGCTGGAACACAAAAGCTTGCCTACCCCAATGATGTGTTTGTGACTGAGTTCCTGAAGGAGTTTGATCTCCCTGAGAGCTGTCCTATTGATGCCATCAGCTGCCTCTGCTCTTGTTCCCACCTTGATCTGAAGATAGTCACAACACATGTAACATGACTCAAAATATATGCCAGTTCAAATTTGCCATGACTTGTATTTTGAAGAAGATCTACAGTCTGTCTGAAAAATAAGTTATAACAGTGAAGCTGTCATGAAATATGCATTGTCCTGTTTTGAACTGATGTACCGTACACATGTGGGTTACAGAAAATGAGTACAGTTATCAAACTCATCATGAAGCCATTGATGAGGTTGTCACATTGCTTATTAAAGGAACTAGTCAATCTGCATCCATGGAGAGATATTAGCAGACATGTACCTAAATATAGAACAGCCCATACCACACATACCAATAACAGAATCTGCACCCTCTTCCTAAAACATTATTATATAAAAGACCCAGAAGTGATATTTGAGACTGAGGATTTTGTTGTGACATTGTCACATCAAGGAAATCGATTCTGATTCTGGTAAAAATATCAGAAAGTGAGTACACAGCAATTCTTTAGAAACTGTGCTTACTTGTGACCAAGCCACTTCAGCTGAATTGCCAGGTATTGAGCAGTCACGACTACAGCAGTGAATGAATATATCAAGAATAACTGTAAAATAAATGTATAAAGTAAATGGGTATGGGTCGCCCAACTTTGAGTACAAATCAACCAAAATTTGGTACAAGTCATGCAAATTTGGGCATGGATCACATCAGAAAAGCTACCAATGCCCCTACAGAGGTACAAATCTGATGAGAATTTCATGTAAGAGTTAACCATTTTCACTGTCTCCATTTTCCTGCAAATAAGTCATATGAGGAGTACTTCTGAAAGTGGCACTGATCTAAGACAAGCCATGTCCCGACGTGCTTATTTGATATTCTTGTGGGAAAACTGGCTACACATCACTCACCAATAAACTATTCATCGGGCATATACATCTCCTTTTCACAATGTCTAAAATTACCTTTTTAACTGCTACAATATCTCCGCTTTTCGTGTCCCTGGCTTTGTAAACTGTGGCAAACTGTAAATTGCAAAGGCAAATAAATTTACAGCCAAGGTACAGACTAAAATGATTCAGGTCGTCGTGGAGTTATAGTATGCTTTAAATTCAAACTGATACACAACTATGTCATAGTTTGTTAATTTAGAGTATTATATGGTTTCTTTCATCCGCGTAAACGTCTAGCCTACTCTAGCTGTATTGTTTATCACACAACGAATAAATGAATGCATGGGTGCTCAAACAGTCACCATAGCTACTTGTTTTTAAGAGATTGCAACACATTCATGACAGTAAATCTATATCCTAAGATACGATGTTAGCATTATATATTTATTATTGATTCATTAACCTGTCCTTCGCCCAGAAAGTCGATTTTTTCATATCGTTTTATTCTGTCATCTGACATAGCAGTAGAGTCGCGGTGCCAGGGAACCTGCCGCTTTCAGCGCCACCTGTTGGAGGGGAGAAATCATTGTAGAGACTTGTATATTTGTGCGGAGGGAGGGGCAAATTGTATATATCAGTGTATGGCTTTTCACCGTGTAGGGCGATTCAACTAGCCCATATTCCCAGGGAGGGGTGTCTTTTTCGTGTTAGAACCAATGTGGAGTCTGCCAATTGGACTGGCCTCACTCGAGCTGTCACCGAATTCTCAAAACATAACCCGGGAAAATAGTTAGAACCAGTGCTAGGCAGTGGATCTGCGATTCAGATACCAGATTCAAATTGTGGAAACTTGCTGAGTCTTGAGGTTATAGTGTTAGCAGTTGACTCTGGAACAATTCGTCCCTATGCATTGGTGTCAAATAAAGTGTTGAAGTTCACATAGTGCTTTATAGTTATGTTCTAGCTAGCTGAAATGTGGTATATACTCCCATGTAGGTGGTAGCTGAAGAGGAAACAAATAGGAAATATAGTCATTCGATTGTGTTGTGTTTGATTACAAGTATCACAGATATATTTGGGATCAAACGGTGGGAGTGTTTCTGCAACTGTTTTCAATCCAGTAACCATTTGATAATGTATGTAAATTATCCAATATGAAAACATCTAATTGAAAACATCTAATTGAAAACATCTAATTGAAAACGTCTAATTGAAAACATCTAATTGAAAACGTCTAATTGAAAACATCTAATTGAAAACATCTAATTGAAAACGTCTAATTGAAAACGTCTAATTGAAAACGCCTAATTGAAAACATCTAATTGAAAACGTCTAATTGAAAACGTCTAATTGAAAACATCTAATTGAAAACGTCTAATTGAAAACGTCTAATTGAAAACATCTAATTGAAAACGTCTAATTGAAAACATCTAATTGAAAACGTCTAATTGAAAACATCTAATTGAAAACATCTAATTGAAAACGTCTAATTGAAAACATCTAATTGAAAACATCTAATTGAAAACATCTAATTGAAAACGTCTAATTGAAAACATCTAATTGAAAACGTCTAATTGAAAACATCTACTTGAAAACATCTAATTGAAAACGTCTAATTTTCAAGTGCATACTTCCTTTCCCTTACCCAAGAAGTTAAGTAACATCTTTGCAAGCATTGTTTCACTCAAACCGGCATCTCACATCGCAGGCCAGTTACAAATCAGTGAAGTGAGCGAGTGTGGTTTTACATTGTGGTTAGCATTATTCCAGCTATATGTCATGGCGGGAGACACCAGGAATGGGTCTTCAGCGTGACGAGCGGGTGCTTTAACCATTAGGCTACCCCACCGCGCCCACTCGATGAAGTGACTGAAACCTTAAATACCAGCAGGGATAATCTACAGCAGGGATAGGTCACTCGCTGGCTTTCTTTACCACTTGTACTGATTAACGTGTGCCTCGTCATGCTTCAGCGCACACAGTGACTTGGCTCCTTCCTAACGCATCTTCAGCTGTGTTCAGCAGAACTTCATTCAGTTTATTGGCAGTCGGAATTTTACGAGTGAATGAATGAATTATAGTAAGAATTAAGAGCGTGAATGAATGAAAGAAATAAGGAAAAAGAATAAAAAAGAAGTACATACGTAAATAAATGAAAGAATAAATAATACTGAAACCTTAAATACCAGACTGCATATTATCGGGTAACTATGATGACCTGCTTATAATTGCTCACCAGCAACAGAAAGTTCCTGTAGGAGGTGATTAAAGGACTTTGTAGGCAACCGTACATTAAATTATCTCCAAGTAGTGTGTTCATTGTTTGTTGTGCGTTTGGTTTTGTCCAGCACAGTTTCTTGTGGTTTTTCATGAGCTGGACTTTTAATGAGATACTGCTGAACCGTTTCTGGGCAGTTTAAAGGTCACATGCAACGTAAAACACAACTTTGCAGATTCTGGTACCTTTCGGTATGCACTTGCCGAAACAAATCATAAAAAATGCAAATTCAACCTATAAAGTTGAAAAAAAAACGCGATGAAAAAAAGCCCGCGAAATCGGAGTTCAAACGTTTCGGTAAATTCCCCCAGCGCTGGGAGATACTGGTTTCAACAGCTGTGCTGCGCTGCGTCCATAACGCATGCGCAGTGAATAGGTTCGCGGAGCTTGAAACAGTATGTATGCACAGAGTCTGAGGTCGTGAGCAGTAGTCTAATCTTGGTTGTGTACACAAACCAGTAAATAACCTACTCTTTACGTAAAACAACTTGTTGATTGTGGTAAGCAGCCTCTGTCACAGAGACTAAATGTCTCTCTGCCTGTCTGCTAAAGACAACATGCAATACACAGCTTCAATCATTGACCACGTGCAATTTGAACTTAACACCTATCAGACTATACGACATAAAGAAAATAAGCTGATTTATGACTCGTGCACCCGAGTCCCGTGTCTGCCACATTATGTAATTAGGCACGTGTGATACACATGACATGCTTTTCTGTCTGTGGGTTGCAAATAAACTACATTCATTTTTTTCGGATGACTGGATTTGACGGAAAATGGTGCAAACTCTTGTCAGTTTCAAGTCCTGCTTTGTACTTGGACGAATGACAGATTCCAGCCACGCAGTAGTTTACCATCTCTACTGACATGATTTTTGACTGGATCGCGCGCAAATTCAGATAACATGTATTTTCCAAACCCAGCATCTCTATATACATTCTTCATGGATAACGACTTCTTTTAGTGTATATGATTTTGTTTGACAACAGTATATGAATCCATACTGAAACGACGCATCAAGTACACAAAAACAAGTTGTTATCTATAAAGAATCTTACTTTCTTGTGACTGGCTATACTTGTAAAATGCTCATCAAACAGATCATCTTTCTGTACACACAATGAACCCTCAGCATATCAGCAAATGAAACAGCCAATCGGAAGCCGTCGTTACACTTGAGTGCATATCCACCCGCTATGACTGGGTTCGGCCTCCCGAGGGCTTCGTTTCGGGGGAAGTAAGCCCAAGTACAAAATATTGCACTTTTGAATGGCGATTGTACGCTTATAATTTTGTTTATTTGGTTTTTTAAAGCAACAATGTATATCATATGTCATGAATAAGTGATAAATGTGTTTTAATTATGTTTGAATTTTTGGTTGCATGTGACCTTTAAGTGACAACAATCACAGAGAGGAGAGAGGTCTTTATCTAAAAATACTTCTTATACGCCTTCAATCTACAATGTCCTCATTTTGTGTTAAGCAAGGTTGTATATTACGTCCGTTATTGTTCACATATTTCATAACGAACTCATGCGTGATATGTATTCTGTTTCCTCGTCCAAAGAAGATATTCTCACATACCGTTGATCTAATACACAGATTAACACTGTATATCAGAGTGTGTGTTAAATCGGGACTGGAGATTAACCTGGATAAAACTAACATTGTCGTATTTAGGAAAGGTGGACTTGTTGCAAAGACTGAATGATGGACAGCGACAGCGAAATCTACAAAGATTGCATCTTACAGACATCTTGGTTTGCTATTTTCTATAGCATACTCACGTGGTCAAAACTTGCTAAACACTGTCACAGGTGTCACTGTTACGTTTAAATGAGCTATTACGGCTGTCTACATATATATATATATATATATATATATATATATATATATATATATATATATATATATATATATATATATATATATATATAACATCACCTCAGAAAAGAACAGATCTTTTATTATATGAAAGACGACGTTTCGACATAGATTCTAATGGCGCTCAACTCACATATATATATGACCTAAATATATAAGACACCTTCCCCCTGCCCCCTTTCTCTCCCATCCATCCATTAGACACAGACAGTTGAGCGTCTATGGTCGGGTCAGCTTCACTTGCATGACGACATTAGAATCTATGTCCATACGTCGCTTTTCATTGAATAAAAGATGTTGTATATCCATAAAAATTGTCAATACACACCTAATGCACTATGTACTTTCAAAAATAACATGCGTAAATTATTTTCATCGCCTAAAGACAACATAACTTGACCAGCATACTTAAGCTCAACTTCTGATCAGTCATCAAATAACATCATATGGGTGATGACAGACTGGGTCTATAAACGATTTACTGGAGTGGACGCACTTGTTTCTTCTCAGATGACTTTCAGGATGTGCTATTGGTACTCATTGTGAGTCTGCATGGGAAATACTTGTTAATCAATTAATTAATTGAACTGCCTCTTTACTGTGTTCTAAAATGTTACATAGGTAGCTATTATGTATATAGTTAAGTGAATGTTGACATGTCGACACGTCATGCTGAGAAGTGCATAAGGATAAGGCTATATGAACTGACAGATTCCTTTACTGACCTTATCCAACAATCAGTACGTCCTTATTCAGCCATTTTGAACAGTGTATGTCTTCTTCGCTTATGCTCAACAATGTTTAATTTGTCTCATTAGTAGATCCCTTGCTGGTAGGTCTTTGCTTTATTTAGGGTCACCAAGGTATATCTGGGTGTAATGGTGACACCTAGTTTCTAAACTGTAAAGTGATACATGGGCAATAGTGGAGCTTGACGGGGCCACATGAGCCGATGACTGCAGCACTCTAGTCAGCCTCCAAAGAGATGGGAGAGTGCTTAACACGAGACCCAATAACTATGCCCAAATGGTTATCTGATGGTTGTATGATGTGACTTCTAATCAGTTATCACTCCAGCATGTGTAGCCCCAATGCAGATGGTATTAGTCTCTCAATCTTCCATCTCATGGCACTCCTGTGCAATTTATATGGGAATATTTGTTATATATATTCAGAGACTATGCATTGTTTTAATTTGTTCCTAACGTCAAATTTATTGAAGAATATTAGCCTGTACCACAATGTTGGCAAGGTCGTGTACTATTCCCGACAAAAAGTACACTGCAATAAAAACAAGAGTCATCAGAAGATGACATATCCCCCCAGCCCCACATATTTGAAAGGATAAATCATCTGACAGTTACTTAATGTTTTTTAAGACTAAGTCTGAATTGTTTCCATGGAAATCATGAAAAATATAAATGCCATATATATGTAAACAGCAAAAGGCACCACTTCAAGATCTGTCTCATATCTGCCAAGATCTGTTGGAAGATATGCAATGGCTTTAGAGTTGTGCTCCAGAAGCCCGTCCCTCCATGTTGAGACTGAGTCTGAATTGTTTCCATGGAAACCAGAAAAAATAGAAATGCCAAAACTTTGTAAATAGCACAAGGCTCTACTTTGTATTCTGCCTCAAATATCTGCCAAGTTTTGCTGAAAGATATTAAATATTTTTCGAGTTCTGCTCCAGAAACGAGGCCCTTTCCTCCAGTTGAGACACGCTCCGAATTGTTTTCATGGAAACGCAGAAAATGATAAATCACATAAACCTGCAAATAGCAAAAGGCACCACTTTGGGGTCTGCAACGCAGATCTGCCATGTTATGCTGAAAGATATTCAGAAGTTTTTGAGTTATGCTTCGGAAACAAAGCCCATCCCCCCATTTTGAGACAAAGTCCGAATTGTTTCCATGGAACCCGTGAAAATGATAACTCACAAAAACCTGTAAATAGCAAACAGCACCACACTGGGGTCTGCCACACACATCTGCCAAGTTTTGTTGAAAGATATTGACTGTTTTTTGAGTTCTGCTCCAGAAACGAAGCCTATCCCTTCATTTTAAGATTACATCAGAATTGTTTCCATGGGAAATGGGAAAATGATAAATCATCAAAATCTGTAAATAGTGAGTGAGTGAGTGAATTTAGTTTTACGTCGCACTTAGCAATATTCCAGCTATATGGCGACGGTCTGTAAATAATCGAGTCTGGACCAGACAATCCAGTGATCAACAACATGAGCATCGATCTGTGCAATTGGGAACCGATGACATGTGTCAACCAAGTCAGCTAGTCTGACCACCCGATCCCGTTAGTCGCCTCTTACGACAAGCACTGTAAATAGCAAAAGGCACCACTTTAGGGTCTCCCCAACATATCTGCCAAGTTTTGTAGAAAGACTTTAAGAGGTTTTTGAATTCTGCTCCGGAAATGAAGCCCATCCCTCCATTTTGAGACAAAGTCCAAAACGTTTATGTGGAAACTGAGAAAAATAAGAAATCACAAAAACCTGTAAATAGCCAAAAAGGCACCACTTTAGGTTCTGTTTGATACATCTACCAAGTTTTGCGGAAAAATATTGAATGGTTTTTGAGTTCTGCTCCAGAAACGAACCCACCCCGCCATTTGACTTAAGTCCAAAACGTTCCATGGAAAAATAAAACAAAATAAAAATCTGTAAATAGCAAAAGGCATAACCATAGATTCATATTACTGTATCTATCAATTTTTGTCCAAAAATATTGAACGGTTTTTGAGTTATGCTCCGGAAACAAAATGATTACAGACGGACGGACGGACGGACAAGGCATCAACTATATCCCCCCGCATTACATGCTGGGGAACAAAAAATTCTTAAACCTATCATGTATCCATTTTTTATCCAGTTGTACTTCAGTAAATTAAACATCTTGCACCAGCACAGTAAATACAAGGTGTCTCTGCTTCATGTTCCTGGTTACATTGAAAAGTCTTAAAGTCAGATTAAGAAATGTATCACATGTGGTCCAAGCTGTGAATATAAATGTCCGAAGAAAGAGTGGCACCTCAAGCAGACAACCAAAACAGTGCTTGTTGATGTGCCAAATAAGGCACATTATTGTCAGTGATCACTGTCCTTCTAATTACATAAAAAACTTGTCATTGCTAATATGTTGTGTTAATTTCTGGTGTCTACATGGCTATGTAAGGATAATTATATTATTTGATGTGTCTGGATGTTCATGCCTAGTAATCTTGAATGTTGGGTCTATCAAAGTTACATCACACTGTATATGGTTTTATTCAACACATGTTCAAGTAATATACACATTTTACCCATAGTTTGTGTGTCACACAGTCAACCTGAAATACATAGTTGACCTGTTAGCACTATAATGTGAGTCTGTATGCCTGATTTGTTCCTTGGTTTTGGTCACCAGTTTCAAGAACACTGTCAATATTTCAAGAATGTAGATTGTGCATGGGGGAATTCATCACTCTGTCTACAAACACACAAATTATCACGAATCCCCTTTAGGCTTCTGAATCTTCTCTATATCGTCCAGTGTTTTGTTTGTCTGGTCAGACTGCGAATCCTCGATTCTGAATATGTCTTCCTGACTGAAGGACTCATCCGATACCTTGCCCTGTTGTTCTTTTTCCTCGTCTGTTGTGTGAGGGTCATGGACAGCCAGGTTTTTATACACGGCCATGGCCTGAAACAATGATGTGAATGTGCTATACACATAGAATAGCCACAACATACCCAAGGAAAAGTCTGCTCTCTTGTATGATATCAATTTGCCAAAGGTCCTCTGAAATCAAAAATCCAATTCAGAAACCACACAACTATTACTGTCAAGCATCAATGCACACAGGTTCAAGTTGTTGGCCTTAGCAGGAAAACCACAGTTGTTGCGAAAACAAGTTGTCGTCTAAGAAGTTATTTCATCGTGTCCAGGTATTACAGATGTTAGAAACAGCACACATCATTTCAACATACAACCAGCACATGACAGAGACCTACTTCCCTTGGACATGCTGCTCCTGTAACTTTAGTACCAAACATGTCAATTAAGTGTTGTTGACATTTTCCAGCAGGCTGCATGTAAGTGTCTAAAGCTAGTAGTGTTCTCCACCTTACCTGTGCTACAACATTGCTAACATCACCACTGTTGGAGGGCAGGATGAGAGTGTTGCCCCGCTTGGCCAGGTTACTGAAGGCAGCCACATACTGCTCTGCTATGTTGTAGGATACTGCATTAATACCTTGCTGCAAGAACGATGAACACAGAATGTCTGTCATCAGCATTTTGGATTGACAAAACTCCCCATTACAGTTTAGACTTTCATAAGTTAGACAGGAGTTTCATACATTTTGAAAATTCAATGCAGTGTTAATTCCCCACTGATTTCACTCTATGCCACAACAAAGACATATTTTGCTGTTCTACATCACGGTAGTTAATCCTTGAACATTCCACCTACCTTCTTAGAGAGGGCATCTGCCACAATCTTGACTGAGCGAGCTTTAGCACCTGCCTTGGCTATCAGGGCTTCAGCCTCACCTGTGAGTAGACAGATACAACATTTCAGACACATAAGACAAGATAGAAAATTATAGTTGGCCACACAGACCGTTTGAATGTCAGCCATACAGACTACTCTACATTTCACATGGCACTCACCTATCCACCTGTACGTTATTCACCAACCTCTACTTGGTGTGTTAATTAGCAATATACACTACATGTTGAATGTGCTGAATGTTACTTGTTATTGTGTTATTATCTCACCTGTAGCCTGGTTGATCTGCTCAGTCTTGCTGGCTTCAGAGTTGAGGATGCGGGACTGCTTCTTGCCCTCAGCCACATTTATCTCAGCTTCCCGAATACCTGCAATATACATCTCATGTCAATATCCACATCATGACAGTACCTGAGGAACTAGTGTCAACAACTAGGTCATGCACGGGACCTGAGAGACAAGTGTCAACATTTAGGTCATGCACAGGACATGTGAGACTGGTGTCAACTACGAGGTGATGCATAGGACCTGAGAGACAAGTGTCAACATCTAAGTCATGCACAGGACATGTGAGACTGGTGTCAACTACTAGGTCATGCACAGGACTTGGGAGACATGTTTCAACAACTGGGCCATGTACAGGATCTGAAGAACAAGTGTCCACAACCAGGGCCCACTTGCACAAAGCAATCTCAGCACTGCGACTGTCTTAAGCCTATGTTGAAAAATGGGAGTTACAATCATTGTAGCGCTAAGATCGCTTTGTGCAAGTCAGCCCAGATCAGGTAGAGGTTTTGGGGAACATTTGTAAACAACATTACATGCAGAACCTAGGGAAGCAGGAGCATTGGTCTATGCAACAGAGATTTAATGACATCCAACTGACCCTACCTTCAGATTCCAAGATGGCTGCCCTTTTCTTTCTCTCAGCTTCAACCTGCATTTGCATAGCTTCCTGAACTCGGGATGGCAGCTTGATGTCTCCTGCACGAAATACACAACAACACTGATGACAATAAGGTAGAGGTGATACATATGAAAATACAAAGAAGCAATTAAATACTCATCTTGTTCAGTGACCGAAATAATCGCCTGCCCAGAGCCTGTTGTTATGGTATCGGACTGATAGTTTCAAATATTTGCAGGCCTTTAATAAGCTTATTTTTGAAATGGAATCTTTTTCTTACTATTTGTTTTCTTCTTTATTAACATTTGGGAATCACCCATGATCCTTCATGTTACGATAACTTACAGTTTCACTTTCTGGCATTTCAGCGCTTAGCGCATAATGACATCAACACCAGTCTCCAACAAATAAATATGTCTCTTCATGCCATAGGATTCGGTAACTGATTTGGTAACTGAAACTGTACAATGTAGTCTATTTTGTTTTTAATAGTTAGACTTTAACAACATGGGCCTGCAGATTTCATTCAGGGCCTGTAGATTTTAAAGCCTGCAGGCGGGATCAGGCTGGGATGGCCAACTGGCCACTGCTCTCATTGCATCAGTGGCAATGATTTTCTTTCTAAAGAAAAAGAAATGAAGCAGTTCAAATCATGATTATTTGCCATTACTATTCTTAAAATTATGGAAGAGCAAATACCATAACTGTCTAAATACCGAAACAAAAATTCTACTATTAAATGTGGATTTCACACCTTTCCCCTCATATACTCTATAAATTCTGACAAAATTTCCAACATTTTTCATATGTATCTTAAAGGGTCTGAAAGAATGGAAAAATGGAAGGGTTTACAGCCAGCATATCTGTATCCCCTTCCCTTCATAAGTGAGTGAGTGACTTTAACTTTATGCCGCACTCAGCAATAATCCACCTATATGGCGACAGTGTGTAAATAATCATGCCTGGACCAGACAATCCAGTGATCAACAGCATGAGCATCAATAGATGCAATGGGGAACCGATGATAAGTGTCAGCGAGTCTGACCACCACCAGTCACTTCTTCCCACAAGCAGTCACTTCTTGCGACATACATGGGTTACTGAAGACCTATTCTACCCAAGATCTTCATGGGTCCCCTTCACAAGTCATGTGGAGATACCACTGACTACAACTATTAGAGTAGAGTACAACTATTGACTTACTGATTTCATACCGCATACATGTAATGCCCCAAGCCTCGGATGCCTTGTTAAGTGCATCTACAATGACAACACATCATGATTGAGAATATCAACAACACAACAGAGAACAGCATTTCTTTCATAAGCCAAATGTTAACCAGGCAAAGACACAAAGTTCTCTATTCAATTTTCTGAAATATGTTTCACAGAAATTTTGTAATGTTAAAATCAGGACACTGTCATGTTTGATGGCAAGTTAAAATCAGGACACTGTCATGTTTGATGGTAAGCATCTGACATTCCCCAGTTCCTCTTGTCCATCCGTTTGGATGTGTTACTGGTGATGATGAATGGGCAGCTGAAATGGTCTGACTAGCAATACAGCCAATGACATCTATATGTTGACTAAAGATTAAAATATCCCACATGATAGCAGTTTCTTCAATATAGGCAGTGAGAATGTTCAACAAAATCATGATCCATTTGGGGAAGATCAAATCAACATGGTAGAGGTGATACATTACTCCACAGTTGAATGTTGTGACATGTTGTAAGAGTGTGATAACTTCTTGATCATGCCAGTTTAACATTTTTGAAATAAAGTGTCTTAAGTTTGTTTAAACATTTGCTTAAGGAGACTGCTTTAATAGTTACTGAAATCTCATTTGAGTGTACTGTCTTGTACAAGATCCACTAGAACAACCCAGTTCTATATGTGTGGATGTCCAAAGGAAAACTATATCATTCTGATCACATAATTGAAAAGATATGTATAGACCTGATTGACGTACCAACAATGAGCACATTAAGTGATTCTCTCTCCCGAAATACTGTGTCCAGAGCAATCTTGCCTATCTCGGATCTCATGGTAGTCTGTGCGAGCTGCGTAATGGCATACTCAGGGTCTTCCACCCCATAGCTGGCCTAGAATGTCACAGCAATCATGGTAACCACATGCATTATATCACTGCCAGCCATAACACACTTCCTCATCAATTCTACCACACCACGTCAGCTCCATGTGGCAGGAACACAATAAGTGATAGTCTTTACAGACACCTGTAAAACCCATGAACTTTGGTGCCGACAAAACAAAGATGTTCAGCAAATCTTGACTCAAAAATGCTAAAAACGCATCATACCTATTAACACATGGTATAAGACCTGTTTGTACATGTTAGAGGTCTCTTAGACATATTGCCAACACATTTGTGTAAAGGATAGATTTAGGAATCAACAGTAATCTCCCTTGTTACTATAAAGCCACTTTGAATGTTCTATCAGTACCAAGCATACAAAATAGTTTCTAGTGACTCAGGATTAAGATAAACATAAAAAATGGAACTTTGTTATTACTGATATTCCATTTTATATTGACCTAATGTTGGACTTAGGGAATGGTTATCAAAGGGATTACCTTATATGGATCTGTGACTCTCAGATACAACACAGCATCCATCGTAAGCGTAACATTGTCTGAAAAGATGATGGATACTATTGAGGGATTGTACAAACAATGATGACCTGTATAAAACATCACAGATGCTTGCTACTCAAATTAAAAAATTAAACAAGTATGCCAGAAACCATTTACAGAAAATACTTGTAGCATAAGGAAAAGTGCACAAAGGCCAAATCACCATTGCAGCAAACACCTTGATAACATTAAAATGCAAACAGATCATTCCACTGAATCATATACTTTTAATCATTTCCCCTTGTTCAACGCAAGGTAACTATGGCTGACAAGCCACCATCAGGTCATTACCTAGTGTAATGGCGGCTTGATGAGGAACATCAATAGCTATTTCTTTCAGGCTCTGTACATACTTTATTGAATCCACAACGGGTAAAATGAAGTTTAGACCCTGAAACAACAAAAGTTATATAATAGTAACGCATTTACGTCTGTGTATGCATCAAATGTGTGGTTTACACATCACATTTCTGGTATTTAAATTCACAAATCAGCTTAACAGCTAACACAAAATACACAGAAACTGGCTCATTTGCCAGATGCTTTAATTACTCAAGTCTTGACTTGCATGTTTCCCCTACAACACGTCAGTCTAAGTAAACTTCGACTCAGTGTATTTCGTTACACTCCACCACTGAGTCTAACAAAACCTTGTAGAAGGTCGCGTCAGGTAACCTTTGAGCAACCAATGACAGTCCAATCAAATGTGAGACGGTTACATAGATTTAACGAATCAGACAACAACTACTATTTAGGGATCGGAGGGACTTTCAAAATATTCAGGTCACCGACACAGATCTCTCCACAAACAAAAATCAGCATATAACACAGTTATTTGACCTTCAGTATATACGCTTTGGGGGTTCTGTTGACATGGTTACCATTAGCTAATATTTCTGCCAGATAACATCCTTTATTATTGTCAAAAACACTATTTTCAGAGACTGTTTACTCACCGTTGTCAAGGCTGTATGTACGCCGTGTACATCACCTGGAAGCGATCGTATGCTAAATAGCATTCGGAATCGTTCGGGTACAAACCTTTTCGAGATAAAAAGTTCAAAAGGTATGTGCAAATGTGCACTTTCGCGATTTAGTAAGCTGAGTTCTGATTGGTCAATAATCTCAAAGGTTACCTGACGCGACCTCCCATAAGACTCAGTGGTGGAGTGGAACGAAAAGTACTGAGGATAAGTTTACTTAGACTGTACAACACGTGTGAGTGAGTGAGTCTACTTCAGCACAGCTTTTAGTAATATATGTAGACACCAGGAATGGGCTTCACACATTGCACACTTGCCACTCTCCCTACAACCAGACAGATAGATAGACAGATAGCAGAGCTCCAGATAAGGTGCTTATTTGTGCATGTTACGCAATAAAAATCACATTTACTCAATTAATTACAAATCTGGTAGTACAAAAAATGCATAAGAATCACTTAAAACCCAATAGGTCTACAACATCTTGTATACTTTACTCAACTAACAAGACTGGCAAGCGAATGATAATTCTCTGTGGTGCCCGAACTCTGCAACAGTGTTAGCAAATGTTAAGGGATATCTAGATACACATATACTGTTATAGCCACTGTCCCTGTCCGCGTTTACTGTAGCAGTTACGTGACTTCCATGTTGACCGTTTATAGATGACTGCCAACTATTTGGCAATGTGAGAATTACTAAACACTTATGTCTGTCGAGCAGCAATTTTATTTATATGTTTATCAGTGTTAATTACCCTATAACAATAAGATACTCTGGGTGAAAATACGCAATTCTTTAAACTAGTGGCAGTACACAAAATGCTGTAAGGTTGTGTTATCAAATTCTTCAAGGACAACATTATGTTGCTGGAGCTCGATCATGACTATTCATGATCTCAGCATGACATATCATGCTAAGGTAACAATTTTCAACAAAGATAAATGTTCTACCGGTTGTAGGTTTCGTTGATATTTCCCAAATCTTTCAATAATCCATGCTTCTTGTTGTGGGACAAATAACACAACTGTATTCCATGGCAGACTAGACCGGAAACGTGCTTGCTGACGAGTGTGGCGTATAACTTGCTGAAACCAACAATATACAACATGAACAGGAGCAAAAGTGGGAACATGCATACAATTCATTTCTCTACAGTTATACATTATGAAAATGATTAAGAATAATTATGACAAGGAATCTTCTAAACATAAATCTGGGCCTTAATCATCATGATGCATGTCTGTTTTTTAGTCTTTCATTGGCCTTAGTCAACAGTTGCTTTTAAAACAAATGTGACCCTAAGGCTAAATCCCCCAATGATTAGAACATAATGTGGCATGATTCACACTTGATTAAACGAAACGTACATGCCAAAATAAAGCATTTTGCAATTTACATGACTGCACATTGAGACCCAAATATCCATTTTCAGTCAAAATACCTATCAAAGATATATTTTATGAATAAAGGTCTCTGCAGTTTGCATGTGGAACATACAGGGGTCAAGGGTCATGCCAAGATGGAGTGTTTGTCTGGAAAAGAGGACTTATACCCCACCCTAAAAATTGTAAAGAGGACACAGGGACTGAAGAAAAAGATGGAAACTGCTATCCTCAACCAAAGATAACTATTAACTAGTCCTACAGGCTGAAGAATCTGTGTGGGAATAGGATACAATGTTTATTAGTTAAGCCAAGCAACATGGCAGTTGGGGATGACGGAGTGGATGATGAAAATATGGAGTTAACTAAGAGCAGGGGAGTACTGCACTTTACTGGACACACTTTTTCTTATGAATTAGCACTGCGACTCTAACCCCAAGTTCTAACCCCAAACCCTAAAGATCGAAAAGAGTGCCTAACTCTAACCCCAAACCTGAACCCTCAGGGTCAGGATGGTAAAGACTGTTGCCACTGGTAAACTGCATTCTAGCAAAGAGTAGAGGATGAACGCAAAATGCCAAATCATTATTAAGCATGTAAGTTCAGCTAAAATGGATAAAAAGCAAATAGCAATATCGCCGATAAACGACCTTCACATTGATCATCAATCAGGGTACCACGACACACTAACACTCCTGGGGTGCTGAGGCACCCGATTCACACACAAAGCAGCCCGGATTATAAATACGCTTAAAAATCGAGATTTTGCCAAGTGTGTACATTTTTGTACGACTGAGTATACAACATGCACATGAGCTTGGGAAACGTGTAGAAACATCATTTCGAGGAGCACGCGTTACGAAAACATGAGAAAACACAATGTTCCTTTTCGTATCGTCACCATAATTTACCTGAAGTAATCTCGATGTTCTGGGACTTGCAACACTTCGAATCATTGTTGCAAACTTCGTTTACACTGCTCCTCTTTGGTCTGAGCCGGTGAAGCAGCGTGATAAGGTTACTTCCGGTATAAGAGACGAGGCACGAGCTGACTTTTTTCTGGCAAGTCTATTGGTCATATTATAAACATCGCTTTATTTTATTGGACAGGAGACTGGTCTCAAAACATGATGCAAATTATTGGTCGAATTGCGTGCGAAGTGTCGTAAGAAATTATATTCATCTTATGTTTTGTTTCATCCAGTACAAGGTCGATACATACTGATATTGCTTTTAAATAAATAACTGGTGATTCTTGAGAATGCAATTCAAATCAGAGAGCTGTATACGCCTTGTTAAATGATCTGTCATATGAATACTCAACTTAATCTCAGAAAATTCTTCGTTTCATATCCAGGTTTAAGATGTACCTCACATGACCTTAAGATCGAGAAGGAGAGGCATTTTATTATTCCAAGAGAAAACATACTGTGTACATTTTGCACATGAATTGTATTGAAAATGGGTTTCATGTGCACGTTTTGCTGGCATGTCAGTCAGTACGTTCTAGGTACACTGATTTAAGGACAAACTAACTGTCTACCGCAGTATTACTTACTATATACATGTCCTTCTAAGTGTGAATTTAATTTGTTAATGAACTCTAATAACACAACTCATATCCGCAAACCTGGTATGTTATATGTTACATGAGCCTTGGGGTAGTCTAAGGGTTAAATCGTCATCTCTGAAGACCCGGGTTCGATTCTCCATATGAAGATAAAGTGCGAAGCCCATTTCTGGTGTCCTCGTCGTGATATTGCTGGAATAATGCTAAAGATGTCGTTAAACTAAACACACTCAATATACGCTACATTTCTATAGCGGCATGTTTGAGCTACTTCAAGATCACTCTATATAAGACGCTTTACAAGTTGCCTTTCCCCATCATAGGATGTCAGTCTCCCTCTATCATTGGATGTCAATACCCCTTTATCATTGGATGTCAGTCTCCCTCTATCATAGGATGTCAGTCTCCCTCTATCATTGGAAGTCAATACCCCTCTATCATTGGATGTCAGTCTCCCTCTATCATAGGATGTCAGTCTCCCTCTATCATTGGATGTCAGTCTCAAACGGCATATATTCTCCATGATTTTGTGAATAGAAAACAACGTCTGCAAACCTTGTCATTGCATGCCTCTGTTGCAAGCTGATTTTGTACTATATGCCTCTTCAGTAGTGGAACAAAAAGAGATCAGAACAATGGTAGACTGACTTTACATAACAAATATGAAATGGAAATACGGAAAACAGTGTATAAGCAATCAGTAAAAACAGAGTAAAACCAATATCATGGTTTATAATTCTACACGGATTTAGCTATATATACACTGGAGTTGTGCCTGCGTATGTGTGTGTTTCAATAATAGATTGACATTTAGTCAATGAAATAACATGATTTCAAAATATATGTGTAAAAATGCATGAAAGCCTAAAGGAACCCAGAACAATTCTTTATTTCAGACAGACTGGATAGAGCTTACTTCACTTGACAAGTAATGTTTTAACCGTAACTGACAAAAATAAAATAGACTTTTGTAATTTTAGATTGACTGATAATTTAAAATATGATATTAGAACGTAATATTAGAATAAAAAGACTCCAGTAGGCAATATCCCAGCCTCGTGGCGGTGGTCAGTATATAATTGAAGTCTTTAGCAAACATATTCAGTGATCAACAGCATGCACATCGATACGATGACATGCGTAAATTAGCCAGCCATTTTGACGACCGGATGGTGTCAGTCGCCTCTTAGGAAAAGCAGGAACGTAGCCGACAGTGAACAATATAGTTGTTTGTCACGTCGATCATGCCTTAGAAGGATATATTTCTGTGTGAATTATTAAACATGAATATATAGGGGTGTCTAAATTTATCTATCACTCGAATCAAAATATCCCAGAATGAATTATTAATGTAATAAATTCGATTATACACCATATAATGTATTTCAGGAGGCACTAATTAAATCACATTTGTTTTATCCCAAAATACTTGACTTTCAAATATCACAAGTTCGTCTGTAATATCATGAAAAACATTTTAGTTATCATAATAAAAAGGGCTTCATATAGAATTGTATTGATTGAGACTGAAAAAGAAACAAAAACAAACAAATAAATAAATAAATAAATAACAACACGTCCTTGTAGAATGAGGACTATGATTTATAGATATACAACTTCTTTTATTCAGTGAGTGAGACATTTCGACATAGATACTAGGGTCGTTGTCAAAAGTTGAAGAATGAGGACTATGATTTATGGATATACAACTTCTTTTATTCAGTGAGTGCGACGTTTCGACATAGGTATCAGTTATTTCCACCCGTCTAACCCTGTTTAACTGTTAACCGCAAAATTGTCCTGTACCCTTCCCTTCGCCTCCCAATGGTTATAACTTGCGTTATTTCCCTTAGTACGCCAGGCACATTGTTTACATGGGATACCAAGATCAGATCTGCACAGTATATAGAATCGTAATTTGATTGGACCGTCATATGTAACACCCTCTGCGATTGGACAAAAAGCGGACATCGCGTTTACGGTGCATTTCTAAACGTAAACATAAAACTCCAGGTTCTGTTACAGCAACAAGATCGTTCAGGATGCCTTTGATTGTGAAAGATTTCAGCTGGGATGAAAATGAATCAGCTGTTTTCTTAACTGTCCCACTCAAGGGAGTGAAAGCTAACAAAGTAGACATATTTTCATCAGAAGAATATATCAAAGTGAGTATAGAGGGAGGTTGCACCTTCTTTGCACTTGTTTGCAATACCTTGCTGTCCCGGCCAGTGTACGAAGACGGCGAAGTAATCAAAACACTCTAGACTCTTCTGCGAAGGGATAGGTTTGGCTAGTACCTCCCTAAATGTATATTTCTCCCGAATCGTTCAAAATATATAAGTTATCCTACAGAGTACCTCTCGCTAGGACCCAAACTAGACTGAAACTAAACCTGACCGACACGGAACTCAGTTGATTCTCTCTAAAGCGTATACATGTTGTCATGGTGTTCCATTTATTTTTCTTATTTACATAAACCGCAGATTTGCACATTGTTAAGTAATTATCCAAATTTAAGTAGCGCGTTTTTACTGTTTTGTTATTGTAGATCTATAATTCAGGAAGGCTAGCTATTAAGAGCAGAAATCTGACAAACATGTACTGATGTAGGGCGTCTACTGCAAACGTATATGGCTTTGGTGGGTTTGGTTGCTACAAAACGTAGGGAATGGTTGAAATATAAATACTTTACTTTGAAATGCTGTTATGTGTTTTTGTTCCTCAGAAATTCAACTTGCTCATGCCGTTTTCCCTTATGCTAGAAAGTGGCAGAGGATATCTAATAGTTCCACAGGGTGACTTTTAAAAGGATGAAAGAATTCAGAATTGTATAACCATGATACCAGTGATACAGAAATCTGGTCAGGAGTATATTTCATCTTATGCATTGAATGATGAAATAATTTCGACAAAGGGGCATGTTGGACTTAGTTAACATCTGATGTATTGCAACAAACATTATAAGCTTTGAAGCTATATTGATAGAAATAATAGTGAATTTATAATGCACCTTTGGATTTGTTTGGTTATCCCAAACCGTTGGCGATGTTAACACATTTATCAAACATTTTTGTACCAGAGCTATTGATATCTTTATACAAGACTGGCATTCATCTTTATATGAAAGTTCAAGATATGATTGCTGTCATGAGTGTAAAGGTCACATGCAACGTAAAACACAACATTGCAGATTCTGATACCTTTCGGTATGTACTTACTGAGACAAATCAACAAAAAAATGCCAATTCAGCCTACAAAGTAAAAAAAAACAAAATGCGATGGAAAAAAGCCTGTGAAGGGTTCAAGCGAATCACTGATTTTCCCCCAGTGCAAAACTGTATTCAGTACTTTCCTGTAAAGCATCCCTATTGCAATATAAGGTAGCTCTATTTATTTATCATATTGAGAAAAGATTCAATATCACATGTGTGTCATATGTTGTACATGCTGTACATATCATGCATATTTTCTTTGTATATGGGCCTAATGCCTTCCTGCAATGAACTGACTGACTGACCTTTTCCATGTACAAGGCACAAGCTCAAACATGCTTTAAACACTAAGCAACCCCATCGGTTTCTTCAGGTGAGCTATCCCCCTTTCATCTTTGAATGCCTCCTGAAGTCTCCTGTTGATGATGCACAGAGTTCAGCCAATGTTGGAAATGGAACGGTTGTGTTTAAACTCAAGAAGAAAGAACCGGAAATTTGGGGCCAGCTTCAGTCAGATGATGCAGGTAAGGTGTTGTTACATTTTCATTTACTGGGGTTACAGGTTTGCCCAGAAAAGTCTTGTTGCTTCCCTTTCTTTCCTGAATGGAGCAATAATAGAAGTTCACTCATTAGAACTCAACAGCAACTGGAACAGCTTTAGTTGTATTACAGGAAACAGGAACTAGATGATTTAAACTTGTGCTCTTTTACAGGAAACAAGGATGTGATGTTAGCTCGAGTTGTATAACATGAAACAAATAAGTGATGTCAGCTCGAGTTGTGTTACAGGAAACAAGGAGGTGATGTTAGTTCGAGTTGCATAACAGGAAACAAGGAGTTGGTGTTAGCTCGAGTTGTGTTAAATGAAACCTTAGGTGGTGATGTCAGCATCAGTTGTATAACAGGAGACAAGGAGGTGATGTTAGCTTGTGTTGTGCTACAGAAAACAAGGAGGTGATGTTAGCTTGTGTTGTGTTGTGTTACAGGAAACAAGGAGGTGATGAGGAGGAAGCGAGAGGAATCTCAGACACAAGTACAGAGCAGACAACAGGAAGCAGCAAAGGCGAAAGCTGAGAAGAAAAGAGAGGATGACAGATATGCCATCAATCAGATGATGAAGGTAGCGTAAGATCTCTGTATGTCTGTACTTACACATAGAGCTTGCTTGCTAAGTAGCCTCACAGACAACATCCTTCTGGATCCAAGTTATGTCATAATTACTTCATTTTTCAATGTGGAACTAATTTCCCTTGAAGATGAGATGATGGAAATTGGAATTTGGAATGTGAAAACTATTTCTTGTTTCTTGATGTTTTCTGTTTTTTTTCAAATCAAATCATTATTATTTTTGTTATTAATTTGAAAAGTGGCAAATTTGTTTATGTGGATCTGTACAAATGTCTATGGTAATCTGTTAGATGTATTTGCCAGTTTTAGCTATCAATTAGCATACAGATATGTGTAATTGACAGCTTGAAGACAGTGAGAAACAGAGAATTGAGAACATCAAAGAGTCAGAGCGCAAAGCTGCTACTGATGCGCTTGAGAGATGGAAAGATGAACAGAGGGCACAGGCAGAAGCTGTAAGTACAAGTGGAACATATATTGATTAGCAGGTGATTTGTAAAGCCGATCGTCTCTCACATTATGTACTTTCTCTTGTTTGCTCTTGATCAATGGATTGTCTGGTTCAAACAATGTTATTGACAGGTCTGTCTCTAGATTGATTAGGTCCAGCTTGAAATAGTGTGTGAAGCATCTGCAGCTTGCCAGTGGAATGTTGTACCTAAGGTTGTGTCATTGTGAAACACAATATTCATGATGGCTTTTAAATGTGCAGTTGTGCATTTTCTACACTTTGACTTGAAACTGGTACATGGGGGTTCATATTGTCACTTGATATTTGAATATTTATATTCAAGCATAAGCAACATCTCCTTGAACAACAAAGGGAAGAAAATGAAAGAAAGAAAATTGAAGAAAGGAAGAAAGGTATTTTATATATTTTGCTTCTAAATCTGTGTACCTTTTAATTTCGTGTTCTTATATGATTTTTGTTATGCATATCTTATGTTATGCATATCTTTTTTAACATTTAATAAGAGGAAAATTGAGACACAGTCAAAGTATTGTAATACTGCCAAGACTCAAGATTATAGATGATTGTTGTTTTGAGCACTGGCATCTGTTTTCTTAATCTTCTTGGGGGCTTTGCTAATAAGTCAGATTATTGCAGGTAAAAAGACAAGCATATTTGAGACTGGGAAGGGTGCACCAACTCGTAAGCCAGGAAGGATAGAAGTGAGCCACACCCCCAGAGTGTTCCCTACCCCGGTGCGGGAATCCCAGGCCCCCATGGAGGAAGAGGTAGGCAATCTGATGCATGAAACGATTAATATCATGTAGATTTCCTTGTTGAGTCTTGGAGGGCTTATGCTTTCAAAAGTAAGATGCCTCATTGCAAATGCTTGATTACACATAAGAACTATTCAAACACTTTGTTTACTAGATTTATCAAAATCAAAATTATGTTTGTGATACATACTTGTTTTTTATTTTTCCACTGACTACCTGGCTTTAGAATAATCTGTAAACCAAGCATTTTTATTGACAAGATGGAAACATGGACCTAAATCTTATGAAACCTCTGCCAGTGTCCCCAGCAGCCCATGAAGTTGAGGACCCATGAAAATCCGGGTTAGATTGATCTTCAGTAACCGATGCTTGTTGTAATAGGTGACTAACGGAATTGGGTGGTCTGGCCTGCTGACCTGGTTGACCTGGTCACTGGTTGTTGATCACTGGATTGTCTGGTCCAATTTGATTATTTTTAGACTGCTGCCATTTGCTGGAATAATGTTGAAGGCGATGTTAAACTAAACTCACTCACTCATGATGTCTTTTTGGTGCAGTTTTTGTTAGCCTTACAAGATTACATTACAATTTCTGGCTGTGGTCATGTATCATCATTTATTCTGCCATTATAAATGACTGACACAAAGTTGTTGAAAGATCATCTTTTGATATAGTCATTTCATTCTTTGGACAATATTGTCTCTTTACACTTCATCATAAAGTTTATACTCAAAGTAAGTGTGTCTTGTTGTTTCATTTAGTAAGGAGGACATTTCATGATTGTAGACAAGTAGTTATTTAGAACAGATATGCTTGAAATGTTGTGTTTGCTCTGAAGAAATGAAGGTCAGACTCAGGTTGAAATTCTGAGCAGTGTAATTGTTGTTGAAGTGATTATATTACAGGGGAGATAACTCAGTATTGTCAAGCGCTTCAACATGTACACAAAGATGTAACTGCATAGGTGTTAGTGTATGCATTTCAGTGGTTGAGTTGAAAGTACAAGAGTTAGTTGATTTCAATGACAGACAGAAGCTGGTGTTTATTTGAGTGACCTAGAACTACAAGAGGATTTTTGCTTTTATTACAGTGGTTGAGGAAGCAGGCGGAGGCAAGGAAGACAGTGGAGTTGGCTGATGCAGACCTATCAGAGGAGGAGAAGAACCCACTGTGGCTTCGAGACAAGGGAAAGTAAGTAGTGGAGTGTGTTCTGATGTCACATGATGTTGTAACATATAGACTATTGCCAATATCCTGTGGAACAGTCTCACCAACTAATGTATATCACATTGTTTTCAGTGAATTCTTCAAGGCAGGTGACTACCAAGCAGCTGTGAATGCTTATACACATGCAATCCGGCTCAGCAACCAAATGCCAGGGTATCCTTGTGAACTGATAGATGACATCAGTAGCTGACAGTAACTATAAGTAGATAATTTAACCCCTCCACTTTCGTTGGTCCGGTTGCCATGCGGTAGAGCGTCTGCCTATGGATGAGAAATTAGTGGTTTCAATTCCGTTTCGGAAAACCTTTGCTTTGTGAGTTTAATCTTGAACGATATTTTTCAGTTGATTTCATTCACTCATGTATCATTTGAATGTTAATGTGCATATAAAGCTAGGAAAAGTAAAACCTGTGAAGCGGTCTTACTCCAAAAGTAAAACCTGGGAAGCGGTCTTACTCCAAAAGTAAAACCTGGGAAGTGGTCTTACTCCAAAAGTAAAAACTGGGAAGCGGTCTTAGTAAAACCTGTCCCTCCAAAACAAAAACCTTAAATGCGGTTGTTCTGGGAAAACGAGAGATGACCTAATATATAGTGAGAAGCACACTTCAGGTTTATATGTATTGTCCTCATTGTATGGGTTTGTTGACACTGAAGAATGTCTGTTGTTGTCTTGATTGTCTCATTTAGAATTGCAGTGTGTATCACTTACTTATAAAAGATAACTTTATCATCGGCACATGCTGTCATTCAAGAGCGTACAAAGTCTGTCTGATTCAACATCCTTCAGTACAGCCCAAATGAGCACTGCCATCTGAAAACGTATGACCCAATGATCTAGGGGAAGGGGGACTCGAGACAAACTTACACAACGCAAACAGTAGGTTCAACCAAAAGCTCTCACTACTGTTTGCGATTTGTCAAAGTAATGAAACAATGGCTTTTTTTTCTATATGGTTATATTTTTATATTTGACCAGTATTTAGGCACTCACCTATATAGGGAAGTGGGAGGTGTGCCATGAAATATTGCAGGATTGTATTTGTAATAGGGCATGATAAAATGTTGCAAAACTGGGAGGGGGTCAATTATATTGATACAGCCTGAAGATCATTCACATTCCCCAGTATTCCCAATGATATGTGACCAATCCTCTAACAGGACGTTAAGTCTTCATGAGTTAAAGACATTCTATATTTATGTAGAGACACAGACAGTGTCATATTGCCTGTTACTTCCTGCTGGTAACATGTCAAGTATGTAAGTATCACAGCAGTTAAACACACTGTATTGTTTGGACATATTTTCCTTAACCTGTGACAAGATTGTACTCCAACAGAGCAGCTTGTCACCTGAAGCTTCGTAACCTTATCAAGTGTATAGAAGACTGTTCTAAGGTAGGTCTCATGTGTTTGTGTGTAACATTACATGTCTATCTATCATCCTTACAATAATTGTTTTAACAAATATTTTGCAGTGAACAATAATAGCTAATTCTGATAGTCAGATGTTCCTATTTCTCTATGAGTGAGTGTTTACTGGTTAACACAGAATTTCCACTTCTTCCTGAAACGAGTCTTGTGCATGTGCAATGAGAATGATGCCCCCAAAATTTATGTACAAAGCAAGTGCCCCCCTGCATGTCATGGACAAATTCAATGACACCCGTTAGTACGTGTGTACAAAACTGATTTGATGATCCCCACCCCACCTCCCCAGAACTAAAGGAGTGGCCTTGAAAATCATAATCCATCCCCCAACCCTTAGCAATAAATTATGAACAGTCATTAAACACCATGAAAAAGTGACTGAAATGTTGGTAAATGAGTTATTCTATTAACATTCTACCCTGATTATCACAATTATTTATTCCATGCTGTGCGCTACAGGCACTGGACCTGCTTCATCCTCCGGTACCCCAGAATGCTGCTAGTCGATGCAAGGCCCTTGTGAGGCGGGGAACAGCTTTCTGTCAGCTAGAGATGTATATTGAAGGTCATCTACAAGTTGATGTTTTTTGTCTGTTTTATTGAATATGGATTCGTAACCCTGCAAGAAGAGCAGTGTGATCGTGCTACCTTTAGCTGTTACTATTTATAGGAATATCATGGTTCCTTCCCTAATCCTACGATAGCTATGAATAAGTTCATTGTATGCTTCATGGTGTATCACGAAATTTCCAGATTGTTTTTCAATGTAATGACATTTGTATTTGTTCACAAGTCTGATGCACTCTGACAGGCACTTATCCTGAGATTAAGTTTTGCTGACATTTTGATATAATCTTACTCAAGTGTCTTTTCAAGTGGCTGCGATGATATGAAAACATAACTGCTGACTGATGTTACTCCCTGTCTTCTCTTTATATGTCCAGATATAGAAAAGTTGAAAGATAATAGCCATTGAAGTACAGCAACTCTGTGATGGCATGTATGTTTTGCTGGTCCAGATCAACACTTGGTTTCTAGGTATTGATAAATTGAAGTCATGTGCAGCGAGCTTCCCTGTGTATAACAATGTGAGTTTTGTTCTAGGTCTTCAAGACTACGAAGCTGCTCTGAAGCTGGACCGAGACAACAAAGGGCTACAGGCCGATGCTGAGAAGATTCGTGAGATTATACAAGGCACTGTTGACAGATGAACAGACAAAGACACATGGAGAGATGGGATGGAGAACGAGAGAAAGACTGAGAGCATGGATGGATGAAGAGTTATGTGTGGATGAATATTTGGAGAGATTAGATGTAGTTTTACATTACACTGCCATGTAAGTTCGGTTGGTGTCACTATGTCTACACACACCTCATGTGTATCTAAACATGACCAATAGTTATATGTGACCATAGGTGGACCATCTAGTCACTTCCTGGTGTGTTGGATGGTCCTCCATGGTGACTCAATGATCACTGTCAGCACATGGCCTGTAGCAGTCATTGAGCTTCTCCAGCTCCTGTAAACACTGTATGGTTGGTTACCTGGGCTTATAACCATGCTAAACTGAGTTTAGAACTAGGCTTGGACTAAAAATTAATATTTTTCTCCAAATTGTGTTTGGGTTTTGGAGCTGAAGGATGTGATATAACTGAAATAATACCCAAGAGTAATATTTTGACACTGGATCAACATCATGTATGCTGTTAAATCAATGAAATGGTTCATTTGGAAAGATTGGTAAAGAACAGTTGATCAGGAGTTTCTGGAAATGTTTGGTTATCAGGTAAAATTGATTATTGTGTCCGTTATAGAAACATGAAACACTCGTTATAAGGACCAAGGGTCTACTCTAGAAGGTGGGTGTTCTCAACAGGCTGCTTCCAGTTCCCCATGTAGGTGTGAGGATCCGTGAAAGCGTGTTGTAGATGGAGATGGCTGTACAGGAGCATGCTCCAGAATCTACATTGTTTCTTATAGCATTGTGACTGTACTTATATTCCAGCCATCTGTCTCTGGTGCAAACAACTTTCACTGTATAAAATACATAAACTCTGTCATAAGAAGAGAAATAAATGATATAATGTATAATAAAGCGAAAAAACTTTTGTTTGTCTTTGTTGTTCTGTGTAGTTAAAAGTTGTGTTAAAAGTGAATCAGTTAGTGTTGTTTCACTCAGTTCACTCAGTTGTCATTGCCATGCAAAGAAGATCAGTCTGTGTGCTTGTGCAGCAAGCTTGGTGCATTCCATTGTAAGCACCATACATGAGCTCAGATTGTTCAAAGATTGCCGAAAGAGGATGCAGATTTAATGACTGCATCATTTTGGGTTTTGATCCATGATAAGAGATATCATGATATATATGCAAACAACTGTCTGAAACAGCATATTGTCACTCAGCTACCCTAATGATCTTCCGGATGCTGGCTATGTCCAGCTACCCTGTTTGTCTGTCCCAGATAAAAAAAACTGATGGAACTGTGCTGTACATTTGGAATCCATATCATGAATGGTAGACTATATGAGGATAAACAAGGTCAGTTTACTTGTGTTACACATAATGGTTCTAGTCTAGTAGACTACATGATTGCATCAACATCTGTGTTTCCTAGAGTTGCTAATTTTGGTGTTGGTACATGTGATGTGTCTGATCATTTTCCTATTTACTGTTCTCTGAATATCCAGCCACCCAACATTACTGGTGTGCTCGAGTCACCTGTAGCAACAGATCCTCCAACTAGCAATTGCATAGAGAGTAATTCAACAACAGTATGGACCAAATATGTGTGGAATGAAGAGCTCTGTGATATGTTTATCTCTAAGTTCCAAAGCCTGTATGGAAAACTACGTAGAGAATTATATCACTATATAGACATTAATATTGAAGATTCATTAAATGTTTTTACTGAGCTGTACCAAAGAGCTGCAGAACACAATAGGAAGGTATTTCCAGGTTTGCATGACATTAATTCCAAACCTCAGCCCCCATGGTGGGACGAAGAACTTGAACAATTAAAACATTTGAAATATAAAGCACTGAGAGACCATAGAGATAATAACCTAGATATATTGATTTATAAAACCCTACGTAAATCATTCAAGAAGACTTTCAACTGCAAACGAACAGCTTACTTTGATATTCAAAAAGAAAAACTTATGGCAGCAAGAAACAACCCAAGAGAATTCTGGAGAACACTAAAGCAATCAGGTTCAATATCAACATCTGACAAAACATACGATATAAGTTGTGAAAACTGGTACAATCACTTTACAAGGCTTCTTACTGAGTGTTCTGGTAATGTGCATGACAGAGATATCAATTCAGAGGTCTACAAGGATGAAGAGCTTGTAACATTAAACTGTGACATTACCGCAAATGAAGTCTTATTTCACATTGATAAACTGGCAAAAAACAAGTCCCCTGGACCATATGGTATTGCAATTGACTTCATTAAAGCTTCTAAGACATTTATCAGTAATTACTTAACAGTGCTGTTTAATAAGATTTTCCAGGAAAGTATTTTTCCTGTGCACTGGGGCAGAAGCATTATTTGTCCTTTTTATAAATCTGGTGGCAAAAGTAACCCTAATAATTACAGAGGTATTTCTCTTATTGATTCAGTGTGTAAAATATTCTCTTCCATTCTTAACAGTAGATTACAGGTTTGGTGTGAGGAGAAGAGTATTATTCATGAAGCACAGGCAGGATTTAGAAGCAATTATTCTACCACTGACCACATTTTCTCACTTCAAGCTATGGTTCAGAAATACTCAGTTAAGAAAAAAGGAAGGTTCTACTGTCTGTTTATTGATTTCTCTAAGGCCTTTGATACAGTTAATCACAAAATTCTGCTGTCAAGTCTGAAAAGAGTTGGTGTGGGTGGTAAATTCTATAACATCTTGGTATCAATGTATGATAGGTTGTCAGCCTGTGTTAGAACATCTAAAGGTCTGTCAAGCTATTTTGATTGTAGTATAGGTACTAGGCAGGGCTGCATCCTCAGTCCCCAACTGTTTATTATCTTCATTAATCAGCTCATGCAAAGTATGGAGCAATTTGGCGGCCGTGGTGTATTTATTTCACCTAACGTTAATAACCTATATGCTCTAATGTTTGCGGATGATGTTTCCTCAGTCTCAGATACAGCATTCCAGCTACAGAAGAAGATTCATGGCCTTGAGAATTTTTGTCGAGTCACTGGTATGAAGGTCAATATTGATAAGACTAAGGCTATTGTGTTCAGAAATAGTGGGCCCCTTAGACAGTATGAGAAGTGGTTTCTTTTTGGGCAAAAGCTGGAAGTTGTTTCATACTACAGGTATTTGGGTATCGTGTTTACTCCTAGGTTAGTGTGGACTAAAGCTCACACTACTCTTGCATCACAAGCCAATAAAGCCGTTATGGCTATCTTTAGATTCCAAAAACGTGTAGGTTTTCTGTCATGTGCAGATCTTTTTAGAATATTTGATGCTATGGTAAAACCGATTCTCTGCTACGGTTCAGAAATTTGGGGTGTTACCCACTGTAAAATCATCGAACAAATACAGATAAAAACATGTAAATATTTCTTAAAAGTTGGTAAAAATACTTGCAACAACATGGCACTAGGTGAATGTGGCAGATTCCCTCTTCAGCTTACTTATATGTCAAGGGCAGTTAAATATTGGTGTAGACTTTTAACTCTCCCAAGTTGTAGGTTGCCCCACCAGTGTTATTTAATGCTAAAATCACTAGATGAATCTGGACGAACGACTTGGGCATGTCATATCAAGAATATATTATATTGGCTTTGTCTGGATTGCACAGGATATTGGTAATATTGATGTGTTCTAAGTGTTCTAATTATATACTCTTTAAGTCCACCTTGAATGTCGAATCCTATCTCTCTATAGATATTGCCCGATATTTGAGAAATTCTTTAACAAAATTTAGATGCGGCAAATATAAACTTTGTTCTGAGACTGGCAGATACAACAATATCCCTTATGATTCAAGATTCTGTCACTTTTGCTACCAAATGAATCTGTATGTAATTGAAGATGAAATACATGTTTTACTTTATTGTAAAGCCTACCTAGACATAAGAAAAAAGTTTCTGGATAAATACTTGAAACACCCTATATCACAACACAGTTTTATAAACATTATGACTTCAAAAAATATAGATGTTATAAAAAACTTATGCCTATTTTTATATAATGTTGGGAAAATAAGAGATTCTGATGTATTTAGATAAACGCATGTAAATTCTAATTATACCTATGTTTGTATTTTGGGCCACTGGCCTATTACTGAATAAAATGTCTGTCTGTCTGTCTGTCTGTCTGTCTGTCTGTCTGTCTGTCTGTCTGTCAGATGTATACTTTGTCCACCTACCCAGTTGATTTTTCTGTCCCACATATATATTTTGTCCACCTACCCAGTTGATTTGTCTGTCCCACATGTATACTATGTCCACCTACCCAGTTGATTTGTCTGTCTGTCCCACATGTATATTTTGTCCACCTACCAAGTTAGTTCAGTCTGTCCCACATGTATATTTTGTCCACCTACCCAGCTGATCTGTCTGTCCAACATGTATACTATGTCCACCTACCCAGCTGATCTGTCTGTCCAACATGTATACTATGTCCACCTACCCAGCTGATCTGTCTGTCCAACATGTATACTATGTCCACCTACCCAGTTGATCTGTCTTTCCAACATGTATACTATGTCCACCTACCCAGTTGATTTGTATGTCCTATGTGTATGCTTTGTCCTCTCACCCAGTTGATCTGTCGGTCCCAAATGTATGCTTTGTCCTCTCACCCAGTTGATCTGTCAGTCCCAAATGTATATGCTTTGTCCTCTCACCCAGTTGATTTGTCGATCCCAAATATAAGCTCTGTCCTCTCACCCAGTTGATGTGTCGGTCCCAAATGTATATGCTTTGTCCTCTCACCCAGTTGATGTGTCGGTCCCAAATGTATATGCTTTGTCCTCTCACCCAGTTGATGTGTCGGTCCCAAATGTATGCTTTGTCCTCTCACCCACTTGTTCTGTCGGTCCCAAATGTATGCTTTGTCCTCTCACCCAGTTGTTCTGTCGGTCCCAAATGTATGCTTTGTCCTCTCACCCAGTTGATGTGTCGGTCCCAAATGTATGCTTTGTCCTCTCACCCAGTTGATGTGTCGGTCCCAAATGCATATGCTTTGTCCTCTCACCCAGTTGATGTGTCGGTCCCAAATGTATATGCTTTGTCCTCTCACCCAGTTGATGTGTCGGTCCCAAATGTATGCTTTGTCCTCTCACCCACTTGTTCTGTCGGTCCCAAATGTATGCTTTGTCCTCTCACCCAGTTGTTCTGTCGGTCCCAAATGTATGCTTTGTCCTCTCACCCAGTTGATCTGTCGGTCCCAAATGTATGCTTTGTCCTCTCACCCAGTTGTTCTGTATGCATTTCCCACTTAGCCAGTTGAAAAGTGTCTTGCAAATGCATGCTATGCCCACTTTTCTAGTTGATCAGTCTTTGCGAAGTGTTTGCTATGTTCTGTATGTGATTAAGTGTAAACACATCATGAGGTGGGTTGTTTCAGGAATTGAAAATGTGCCCTTCACATTTCGGCTGTATCACTACAACATGACGTGCATTATTGTGATTATTATGTCAGTAGAACGTCCTATGAAATGACACGCCTCCCTATACACCAGAGTATGTGACATACACTCCTCGTTTTTCCCGTTGGTGTTTGGCAGAGTGTGGAATCATCGATCTTCTGATGATATCACGCACTTCACACATAGCATCAGAGAGGTGGAGCTGAAACACATTATAATAGCAGATGTTTAGATTTTCTCGTGAACAGTGGATTGGCGGCGATGGACAGTTTGGTGAACTCTAGATGTTTCACATCACCGCCATATGGCTTGTTGCAGGTACCTTTGTCTGCATTGAGTTTCGCCTATTGGAAAACCTATAAGAAACACACGTAGGAGACGTTGAAAACAAAGTTTTTCAGAACTTTACGATGTTGTTGGGCAATTTTAAAACTGATGGAGACTACAGTTGAAATTCCAATCCTTTTACTTTGTGCAGTACGTTAAATATTTCGATGTTTTTAGAAAGATCCAGTAGAGGATGAACATTTGGGTTCAGATCCTGATTTGTAACAACAGAGTTGAAACTCCAGAGCTTACTTCTTTAATCTATCTCCTATTGCAATTCAAACGGTCGTGGCCGATCTAGCAGTAGCTTCCTCGGTGCACGCATCGAGCTTTTTCACATTCGTTACCCACTCGACCCTCCCAGTAACCTGAAAGACGACTTTTCCTCGTATCTATGAAAGGTTTTGCGAAACTGCCACAAAGCAGTCAGAATGCGCGTATTTCAGTCAAAGAATCCTTCAGGAATGTTTGATATTAATACTCCAGTATCCACACATCTACCAATATACTCTTAACTGAATTCCATCAAAACGTGTATCAACGTTTGTTCAGTGTGATTCAGTTGAGGGTCAAGCGAAGGAACATGTAAACAGCCTTTCCTTTAAATTTATATGATGAATTTGTCTAATTAAGATTCATGCTAACATATACTGATGGTAATATCTGAAGCAACACCTGAAGTCTGAAGCTACGAAAGCTTTCATATGCATGCATGGTACGCAAAATGCAACATGACCTTCAAAACCGGTGTGTGAATACATTCTACTCTGGAAAGTAACTGCAGCGACAAAACACAACACATTTATGAGATCAAGATCATTTATTCCGTGGAGACATAGCGGTAAATTCACTCAAAATGGACAGACCAAAAGGTATTCGCTGTATTCGCATTTTCATAAAAAAATGTCTTCACCTTGGCAACATTTTAATGTTTTTTGGGCAATAGAACTTCTTGAAATGAAATCCACTGAAAGTGACATTTGAAACAGTAACTGGGTCATCAGTAGTAGATGTATTTGTCACTGAAACCGACATATGAAACAATAACTGGGTCATCAGTGGTGCGTGTATTTGTCACTGAAACTGACATTTGAAACAATAACTGGGTCATCAGTGGTGCGTGTATTTGTCACTGAAACTGACATATGAAACAATAACTGGGTCATCAGTGGTGCGTGTATTTGTCACTGAAACTGACATATGAAACAATAACAGGGTCATCAGTAGTACATGTATTTGTCACTGAAACTGACATATGAAACGATAACTGAGTCATCAGTGGTGCGTGTATTTGTCACCGAAACTGACATTTGAAACAATAACTGGGTCATCAGTAGTACATGTATTTGTCACTGAAACTGACATTTGAAACAATAACTAAGTCATCAGGAGTACATGTATTTGTCACTGAAACCGACATATGAAACAATAACTGGGTCATCAGTGGTGTGTGTATTTGTCACTGAAACTGACATTTGAAACAATAACTGGGTCATCAGTGGTGCGTGTACTTGTCACTGAAACTGACATATGAAACAATAACTGGGCCATCAGAAGTACATGTATTTGTCACTGAAACTGACATATGAAACAGTAACTGGGTCATCAGTGGTGCCTGTATTTGTCACTGAAACTGACATTTGAAACAATAACAGGGTCATCAGTAGTACATGTATTTGTCATGACCCAGAATCACCCTCTGACATCGTCTTCTCATCGATAGCATAGGTTTACGAAAAAGGCATGGGTAGATTGTTCCATGCGTCTAGCGCGACCGGTCTGAGCTCTCGAACGTTAGCAACGGGCTGGTTCCTGGCGGACATACACCTACCTATCGCGCTCAAAATCTGGATTAAAATCTGGACTTCTGCTTTGTCAGTTGAGGGATTCAATGCTGCCTCTTAAGGTCGGAAATGATCCTAGCACGAAGAGGACGTGCATTGTCGTTCTGGTAGATGTGCGCGACGTGAGGACTGCATGCAGAGATGGCAGCAAAATGCTTACGAAGATGTCACGCCAATACTTCTCTCTGCATTCAGCGTTGACCAGCTCCGGTGTCACATTCACTCCCGTCGTGGCTGCCACCTTTGACTGAGTTGATTTGAAGTCCAAAATGGCTCCTGACGTGCCATTTGTAGCAGCCGTCTGTCATCCATCAAATCGGCCTTTCCGAGTCGACCTTGTTATTTCACCTGATATGAGGTTTGAAATGACGAATTAATGATTGATACAACTTTGTCTTTCTATCACTAGTCGTAAAATATCACAATATTTTATTGAAAATTTCCTATATATAGCGGCGACAACTGGTTTCGAACCTGAAACCCTTCGCTACCTCGGTTAGCTGTTTTATCCACTAGGCTAGGAGTGATCGATGTGAAAAATGAGATTATCAGTATGAACCACGTGTTCCTCACTAGACGTGTACTGCAGGCAGCGCACGTGCAGAACACGGGTAGCGTGTGCATTGCGCGTGCAATGCAATGAGTTGGTTGCCACTTGCGTCATGGTTGATACCGGGTGTTGCATTCATTTGCTTTCTGTTCTCTCAATCTTAGTACATGAACGACCCGTGAAGGTCCCGGGGTAGAATAGGCCTTCAGCAACTCATGCTTGCCATAAAAGGTGACTATGCTTGTCGTAAGAGGCGACTAACGGGATCGGGTGGTCAGACTAGCTGACTTGGTTGACACATGTCATCGGTTCCCCATTGCGCAGATCGATGCTCATGTTGTTGATCACTGGATTGTCTGGTCCAGACTCGATTATTTACAGACCGTCGCCATATAGCTGGAATATTGCTAAGTGCGACGTAAAACTAAACTCACTCACTCACTAGTACATGAACACAAACCATTTGTACAAATTGAAAATAAAATTATTTGGTTTTGCATTCATGACGGTTCAATTACTTCTCCGCGATTTTGGAGTCTGTGGGTTTAAGAACCTCGGGGTCGTGTTAAAACTCCCTTACATAATATGGACAATGCAATGTGAGATATTACTAATGGTAACCTACCTCTACTGATACAATGTAATATCAGTGTGATAAGTTGTGTAAGCTTCTATGTTCGAATAAGGAGAAAATCAAGCCTTTTTAATCAATAGTTTATCCTAACAATCAAATTCCAACACGTCAGACCTTTTTGTTACTGAAATATTAACACTGTATAGAAGTAAAACAGTGTGGCTTTCCATGTCGTGTGTGAAAAAAGAATTATGGTCCTCGATTCACTCACTAAAGTTCGTGTTTCATTCTACAGGCAACCATTACTGAGTGTTACATTTCCTGTAATCGTGATTCCATTTAAGGCGGAACTGGTAAATATCAAGGGACACACTACACTACATTGTTAAAGAGCCTTTGAAGTGACAGCAGTTATTGATTCACCGATCCCTAATATAATTATTCTCGAATTTCTGTGACCATCCTTAATGACGTTTTATTATTTAGAACAATACGTGGTTTCAGCACAAATCAATTGCGGACCGCGTGTTGATACCCCGTGATACTGATGGAGGAGATATCGGGGGTTATATAATACGTCGGACAGGCGTGGCAAGAAAGTCACTACGGACCAAACACACCATAAGTGGACCCAGAAGGGGTGTAGAGTTGCGCAGCCCCATTTTTGTTCTGAAATTTTGTTAAATGACCATTAAAACTCGGGTGGAAATTAAATGTGCACCAAGCCTTTTCTCAGTAATGTGCACACTTCCCCACCGCACCTTCTCAAAAGCTGTATCCGCCCCTGCACACGCTGAGCTAGCCCCCAACATTATTTGTGGGGGATGTTAGTTCCACGTGGTATTATCACATTTCGAAAAAATAACTGGACACAATGAATATTTAGTGTGAGTGAGAGTGAGGGTAGCCTTACGCCGCCTTTAGCGATATTTCAGCAATATCACGGCAGGGGACATCAGAAATTGACTTTAAACATTGTACATATGTGGGGAGTCTTCGGTGTGACAAGCGAACGCTTTAACCGGTAGGCTACCGACCCTACAGTACTTAATGATATTCAAGGGTAAATGTACTGATAGTACATTTTATATATTGCTTGTCTTATTGGTCTTGAACTTTATATGCTGCAATATAGGAGAGAGTGGCCAGTGCAACGATATGAAATTTGGTCATGTTACAAAAGTATCGTCAATACATGTAAATATGTAAATGTGAATGACGTCGCACCATCGTTAGTCCAGGTAAAGAGGGATTAAGATGTATAGACACACTGAATATGTACATATGTGAATATATGACTCGACGAAAGACTAACAAATCGTCATTTGACATAGAATGTCCTTAAGTTGCATCGGTATACGGGGTCGGCACAATAAATAGTGGATTAGCGTTGAGAATTGTTCCCGTTATTTTCTGTGACTTGTATCCCTAATCCAAATAGGTTCTTATTTATCCGTGGTTTACGTATATTGGATGTTTATTTAGACGGCTATAAGTATTGATAAACCAGTCGCGATGTTCTGACTAATGGTTTCATTGACACAAGGTGGAGATAATTCAGTTATTTCGACCGCTTCTTCGTCCACATCCCCTCGGGCATGTGAGCGCAGAAATAACCAACATGCGTCACACTAGTATGGAACGCTGTGAAGGGCATTCTCTCGCGATCTCGACCTTACAAGCTTACCTGCCCTGTGATCATAAGCAACGAATAACTGTATATACAAGGGTAGTAGTTGCAGTTGAGATTAGCTTGCAAAGATGGGAGTTACACATTGCATACGTACATACATTACATCCAACGATTGTGAAGTTCTATACGGGTTCACACCCAGATTATGGTCAGCCATAGGCCATCATGATGATGTACGAGGTATTAGAAAGTCACACATACACACAGCTAGCATAGTTGTTAAATCATTCACTCTGGATTCTCAGGGATTTTGTATGAACAAACTGTATGGTTCGTTAGTCGATATTAATAGAATGACTAGATTCCTTTCATCGACCCTCTTGACGGCTTACATCCCGCCTCACATCATTGCATTGTACCCATCCACAGGCAACAATAGGTGTCTCACGTTTTCTTAAAGAACAGAATTGCTCGAAAAGGTACTTGTCACCTCTAACTTGCATGCGGAGGTAACTCGCAATACTCGGCAGATACAGATGCTTTAGTTTAAGTCGTTGGTTTACCTGTAAATGAATGAAGAGATGTACATCTCACAATTACTTTAATGTGGACTTGTTGGTCGATATGTCAAGCATATCGATTCTAGAAACGTAAACCCACACATGGCTCGAAGTGTATGGTTTTCTGTGAATAAGACAGTGAATTTGGTTCAACAGCGTGAACGGCATTTCAGGCATCACGGTTGTCAGCTTGATATGGAAGGAGACGTGATGATCTAATCAGCGACGTGTAATAATGGGTTATACACTGTCCCTTTCTACTACGTTCACGTCCATGGAAGACTGCTTGTTTTTGAGTGTTGAATTTGGAGGGCACTCTTGACATCTGAGAACACTTCCATGGACTACAAACGAGTGCGGGAATTTATCTCGCACTTAAGATCTTCATAAGACATTGTGAGTGGAGATCGCGCTTACAGTACCCCATACATTGGACCATTCGGTGCTGCGTGCGTTTGTGTCTCTTACTGCAATACCTCAGTGCGGGGCACCTGACAGTGCAACTCTATATTCTTATTAATGGTTTGAACCATTCTTGTACTTTCTAAATCACGCAGATATATGAAGTTACCGTTCCAGGGAGCAGCGGACTACACCATCACACCCACGAAGTGACAAATGTTTAAGACCTTTGCCACTTTCCGTTGTTCTCCAGCATATTTCTATGATTGCCCAACTCACTCACTCACTTATGTTTGCTCAGCAGGTAGATCAACAGCATCCAAGCTAAATTTATATGACTGCGGTTTATAAATAATACAGTCTGTAACAGACAATCTTGTATATGTCATCGTGGACAGCAAGTACGCTAAGGTGTGAAAAGCTTGACCATGCCATCAATAAAAGGACCCAGATATCTCACTTTGTAGCCTGCATTGATGACGGACATAGGCAGCTGGGGGCCTACATACATGACGAACATAGGCAGCTGGGGACCTACATACATGACGAAATAGGCAGCTGGGGACCTACATACATGACGAAATAGGCAGCTGGGGACCTACATACATGACGAACATAGGCAGCTGGGGACCTACATACATGACGAACATAGGCAGCTGGGAACCTACATACATGACGAAATAGGCAGCTGGGGACCTACATACATGACGAAATAGGCAGCTGGGGACCTACATACATGACGAAATAGGCAGCTGGGGACCTACATACATGACGAACATAGGCAGCTGGGGGCCTACATACATGGCGAACATAGGCAGCTAGGGACCTACATACATGACGAAATAGGCAGCTGGGGACCTACATACATGACGAAATAGGCAGCTGGGGACCTACATACATGACGAACATAGGCAGCTGGGGACCTACATACATGACGAACATAGGCAGCTGGGGACCTACATACATGACGAAATACGCAGCTGGGGACCTACATACATGACGAAATAGGCAGCTGGGGACCTACATACATGACGAAATAGGCAGCTGGGGACCTACATACATGACGAACATAGGCAGCTGGGGGCCTACATACATGACGAACATAGGCAGCTGGGGGCCTACATACATGGCGAACATAGGCAGCTGGGGACCTACATACATGACGAACATAGGCAGCTGGGGACCTACATACATGACGAACATAGGCAGCTGGGGACCTACATACATGACGAAATACGCAGCTGGGGACCTACATACATGACGAAATAGGCAGCTGGGGACCTACATACATGACGAAATAGGCAGCTGGGGACCTACATACATGACGAACATAGGCAGCTGGGGACCTACATACATGACGAACATAGGCAGCTGGGGGCCTACATACATGGCGAACATAGGCAGCTGGGGACCTACATACATGACGAAATAGGCAGCTGGGGACCTACATACATGACGAAATAGGCAGCTGGGGACCTACATACATGACGAAATAGGCAGCTGGGGACCTACATACATGACGAAATAGGCAGCTGGGGACCTACATACATGACGAACATAGGCAGCTGGGGACCTACATACATGACGAACATAGGCAACTGGGAACCTACACTCATGACGAACATAGGCAGCTGGGGACCTACATACATGACGAACTTATACTGCTATGCACCAGCATATAGGTTTATAGGTCTTGATTACCAGAGACGACAGTGTACTTTCACCTAAATCAGCAGTTATTGTCTTTTAGAAATATTAATTCCAATGAAATTTCGTGTTCTACCACAGAATAATGGATAAAACAACAAAGACGCCGTAGTTTCACTGGAATAATTGTATTGTAATATCTAAATGATATCAAATGATATCTTTGTTTTCAAGGCTGCCACAGTTTGCATCGCATATATATAGATCGACGGTATTGCTCTCTCAGGAGCACATCGTTACGACATGCTGCAGACTTATGATCATATGTATAGAGCACCATACATTTACGAAACATTGAAACAAAGTTAATTAACAACAGATGTAGTATACACCGTGCTCCTTGCTCTCCGCTGATAACGACATGAAATTCTTACGTCTTCATTTTATTCCTACGTGGCAAGTTTGAAACATTATATTGCCTGTAACCAAACGGAAAGAATGCACTTACGTATATGACTATCATGTTCCCTAAGTCTGTACACATCTACAATATAATGGCATATATTATGGACTACGTAACTGCAGCACGTTCACAAATACAATGTGCAAAGTCAGTTTCTTAATCAAATTGAACAAACAGCAACCGTAATGTTTCAGATACCTTTCATATGAACTTTAGGCCCCCCCCAAAAAAAAAAATGAGTCAAAAAGTCAAGTCCAAAACAGCCCAAAAACCTAAATTATGAAAGATTATCGTATTGTGTACGGAACAAGTTTAAAAAATGCATTCACTAACGAATTTCCCTAATGAATTGCCAAATAAGTGATCAGTACATGCAGCCTACCATTACGTTAGACTACACATGAGTCTCGTCGGAGTGATTCGAACACCCCAATTAGAGGGTATCACCCTTTTTAATAAGGTTGACATAAAATGAGTACCTCTTCAAAAATGAAATGTAGTATTCAAAACTATGCAATAGAAATAAACCTTCTAACCATCAATACTAATTAATATCGCCGAATACTGGTGCAGTATGAAATGGTAAAGTTGAGGAAATATTATCAAATAAACTGTGTACTTCCTTATCCACCTGAACAATTATGAGTTAAATACATGGAAATCAATGATTGGCCTTTGCAATCCCCCAAAATTAGTGTTACAAGCATCTGTTATAGGTGTTGTACTCATATGTGTCAGTAATGAACAGTTAATGGAATTAGTATAGGATACCCCATACCACCAAACATTAACGACACATGTACACTGTTCGATATTGCAGGGATGTTTTGAGCATATGATCTTAACCCCTTGGCCAAGGGACAGACGGAACAGATTGATTTGTGTTAAGATGCTGCTGTATTTAGCCAGTTTCTCAGTAACACATCTTAATGGTTAACTCTGGTAGTTATGCTGCCCGACACATGCATTAATAATCAAGGTTACATTGTAGCATGGTGTCGTCTGCCTCTCATCCTGGGTAGACGTGGCCGGAAACTGTCTCTGATTTCGTCACTGTGAGGAATCCCTGCCAAGGAACTTGCAGAATCTGGTATGGTTTCGAGGTAATCGGCCCACTTGAAGTGCTGTGCATCCCGGAAGCAGTACTGGACTTTAAGATTCTCCTTCCGGTATGTGTAGTAAAGGATGTAGAAATTACACATCTCGTCAGAATTGGTGGCTCTGTATAGGAATAAATAGCTTCATTAATTACTTCGGTAAAGTTGAAACACTTTCAGTAATATACTCCTTATTTGTAAAACACTCATTCATGTTAGTTGCATACCATTGCATACCATTCTCTCCATCTCTCTCTCTCTCTCTCTCTCTCTCTCTGTATGTGAAGTACTTACCCGATCATTGTGTAGTCTTCTCTCTGCATGCTATTCATAGTACATCTGGCAGCCTATGAAATAAATACAATAATAATTTGGAATAGTACCTGTCCTCGTTAAACCATGACGGTTAGTTTGTAGATACAGCTTGTCATCTTATCATAGGCTGGCATCTACACAGAAAAATGTGCTACATGACATTAAAATTTATGAATGTGAACTTCTTTAGGAATATGACATTTAGCAAAAATACTAGGAAACAGATATATCACTTCTAAATGCCATACAAAGAACATGGACCCAGCATGATATCAGCTTCGTGAACTTAAATCACCTTTATTTACTTAAGCCTTAATCAGTCGTAATTTTTATGTTCTAAAATTTCGGATAATCCTGCTGAAACCAATGCATTGTTTTAAAAAGAAATATTTAATAATGTATTTGTGTCTCAAACCTCCAAATGAGATATTGACCACGCCGATTGCCTAGTGTCTTAGCGTTCATAGTCTACAGATTCAACGACGTCGACTGATTACTTAAGGACACCAAAGATACGAAATGATGTGCGTGCTGTTCTGCTCACCAAGATATCCCCTCTCCGTATACTGATATGGGGAGTTGTGATGTTGTAGAATGTCTGAAACACAGGGTAGGTCGTAAAAAACCCACGGATTTACAGTTAATCTGATATGGCTATTTCATGGCAGTCTTGACCGAATCATTCACAATAATGACGGTACAAACACATTATGCTTGACATTTTGTGCATAAAGGCTTTGTTTGTAACTGTACAGTACCTAACTGATGACGCATTGCAGATCTTTTGTACCAGTCGACGCCAGTCATTGACAGCGTTATGAGTAGGCGTACTTCAAAGTGACAATTACCCCTCGACATAGGGACGACATGAAATAAACTCATGGCATAAATGTCACAGATTCTTCATCTAATAACTACAGCTAATCGAATATCGAAGTCTTCAATTATGTTTCATAACAATGCTTATGAACCCCAGAGATTTCACACTGGGTTTCAGAGCAGATAGCACAGTGGCAGTAGGGATGACCTAAACCAGAGGCACGGGAGTTTCAATGTGATTCACATTTGACAGTTGTACAGTGAAAGTAGTGTCTGAACGCTTCTACATCCTCGGTTTTCCTTTTTTTATCTATACAGAACCGCAAGATAAACGCAATTTTCGTAAACGTGAAATGTCATAAAAGTAAGAGTTCACGTTCATATCTTCTATTTAAAAACTTGACAAAAACAGTTGCGTTTCTTTTGTTCTAAGTATTTTATTCCATAGTGACATATCATTCTATGTGCCGATAAATTTAGAAAAATAACATGATAATCTACAAAGCATTGAATTGTAATCTTTAGAAAGACTTCTTTTTATATTTTACGTGTCACGTTGACCATGTCGAAAAATGAAGTCCTGATCATGAAAGTTTAGAAAAAAATCAACAAAGGAAAGCTTCATTCCAGTTCCGATTTTTGCTATTGTATGAACTGAGTATAGATTCAGGAGGCTCTGTCTAAACCATTCACAGAGCCTGCATTAAGACAAAGGTGTCTGTGACTTACCTGTGGCAACTGTGGAGACATCCGTCCTATCTCCGTCCACTGACCGTCTCTAATCCGGTAGCCAGATGTTACCATGCCTGACACAACAACATGCCATATATCAACAGGAATAAAGCTCTGTTAACAGCGAGTGCAACATGTTCAAGCTAACTGTTATCAAAAACGACTAAAGGTTTCTTCTGTTCTAAGTCCTAATTCTGTACATACCTTTGGTCGTCGCAGTGCTAAAACAGCATCTGTAAACGGTTTCTTGAATTCTACAAACACCACTATAGAAACTTAAGCCCAGATTGTGCCTCTTTGCCTCAGAAGCAATTTTTGTGTAGCTTCACAAAACTCTCGTAAGCCTAAGATCTCGTAACTTTCCTCGTGGCATTTGCACAGCCTATGTTACAGTATGCCAGGTACAAATGTTACGAGAAAAGTTACGAGATCTTAGGCTTACGAGAGTTTTGTGAAACGGGCTCCAGACCGTCTAGAGTCTAGTCTAGTGATCAACAGCAGGAACATCGATCTTCACAACTGGGATACGATGACATGTTTTAACCAAGTCAGCGAACCTCACCACATATTACTGATGATCAATTCTAACCCAGATCTTCACCGGTTCTAAGATTCCGTATCCATGTACAATGTGTTGACATAGTGATATAATGTCGACCTGACTATTGGAGGACTGTGATGATGTATCGGGAAGGTTGTCGACAGTCACACGTGGACCGTGTGTACATGCATGAGTTTACAAGAGGCTGTATGCACAATCGACGTAGGGGAGCATTCTCGAAACACCAGTCGGGTTTCGTAAATGAGTACGAAAATATACTGACAAGCAAAAGAAACACAGTTTTAGAAACTTTAAAATGTCATAAAAGTAAGCGTTCATGCTAACGTCTTCTACTTTAACACTTGACTAAACGCCAGATTTGTGTTTCTTTTGCTGTTGAGTATAGATATGGAGCTGGTATTAGGTGCGTGGACACCAATGTTCATTTGTGTGATTTAAGCCGTCTTTTATGATCATCAGTATCAGTTATAACCCTTGCTTGACATAATGACTACTGTCCATTAACACCTGTGTCCGCTCATGGCACCCACTCAGAAGTGCTACAATTTCTCCCCGCGGATTGGCCGCAAGACTTCACTACTTACCAAGGTTGTGTGAGTGCGTCCTATAGCCGATAGGAAATATGGAGTAGCTGTCATAATCGCAGGCACTTTCCATATGGAATTCTGTTAAAGGGACATAAAAATGTTACCATAGCATAATAATGTTACCAAACATTCAAGTGGGAGATGTTTGATGCATCAATGACACCACGCTAATGTAGCTAAATGACATGTAGTATATCAGGCGATACGTTTCATATATTCATTACTACACAATTACTCATTTGAAAGTAAGTATGCCATGAAGTATATAAACACCAATAAATAGTTTGATTAAATGAGTGTTTCTCTTCAACCGTAATAAAACGTTTAAAAGTAATTTTAACAAACCTTGCATTTGAGGTGGTATATAGCCAGTATCAGCCAACACGTAGAAGCCCGCTTGCTTCTGTTGCCTATATCAAGAACATTGCAAAAACGATGACCGCTCTATCGTTACTCGATGTCTTCCTTAATTCTTAGTCACACTAACCTCCTGCCTCCCCCCACCCCACCGAAAAACAAAAACAAAAACACAACAACAAAAGAAATAACCGACAAGTTAGATACCACATGAACAAACGGTAGAGGGGCTGACAGATATTTACTTGTTTTTAATACATAGTGTGATATACAAGTTATAACATACATCGGTTCCCTATCTTCTTCATGTAGTAACCAGGTTAGCTATACGAACTTCTTACGCCCATTCTTAAGACGGTGGCTACGATCAAAGTTAAGAATTCTTAGGGCTACGAACATTTCTGGAATATTGGCCCAGATGTGATACTCACGGTGTATAGGTCATGTGTAGTGTTACTCCAGAGTCATCCGTCAGATAACCTGTAGTGATATAACCACATGTAGTGTTACTCCAGAGTCATCCGTCAGATAACCTGTAGTTATATAGTCAAATGTAGTGTTACTCCAGAGTCATCCGTCAGATACCCTGTAGCTATATAATCACACGGAGTGTTACTCCGGGGTCACCCGTCAGATACCCTGTAGCTATATAGTCACATGTAGTGTTACTCCGGGGTCACCCGTCAGATACCCTGTAGCTATATAGTCACATGTAGTGTTACTCCGGGGTCATCCGTCAGATACCCTGTAGCTATATAGTCACATGTAGTGTTACTCCAGAGTCATCCGTCAGATACCCTGTAGTTATATAGTCACATGTAGTGTTACTCCGGGGTCACCCGTCAGATACCCTGTAGCTATATAGTCACATGTAGTGTTACTCCAGAGTCATCCGTCAGATACCCTGTAGCTATATAGTCACATGTAGTGTTACTCCAGAGTCATCCGTCAGATACCCTGTAGCTATATAGTCACATGTAGTGTTACTCCAGAGTCATCCGTCAGATACCCTGTAGTTATATAGTCACATGTAGTGTTACTCCAGAGTCACCCGTCAGATACCCTGTAGTTATATAGTCACATGTAGTGTTACTCCAGAGTCATCCGTCAGATACCCTGTAGTTATATAGTCACATGTAGTGTTACTCCAGAGTCATCCGTCAGATACCCTGTAGTTATATAGTCACATGTAGTGTTACTCCAGAGTCACCCGTCAGATACCCTGTAGCTATATAGTCACATGTAGTGTTACTCCAGAGTCATCCGTCAGATACCCTGTAGTTATATAGTCACATGTAGTGTTACTCCAGAGTCATCCGTCAGATACCCTGCAGCTATATAGTCACATGTAGTGTTACTCCAGAGTCATCCGTCAGATAACCTGTAGCTATATAGTCACATGTAGTGTTACTCCAGAGTCATCCGTCAGATACCCTGCAGCTATATAATCACACGGAGTGTTACTCCGGGGTCACCCGTCAGATACCCTGTAGCTACATAATCACATGTAGTGTTACTCCGGGGTCATCCGTCAGATACCCCGTAGTTATATAATCGCATGTAGTGTATATCAGCGGTAATTACCACAGCAGCTTGTTTTGGCTATTTCCTATTTTAGGCCACTCTCAGCAATATTCCAGCTTTATGGCGGGGGTCTGTTAATAATAGTTTCCGGACCAGACAATCCAGTGACCAACAGCACGAGGATCGATATATTCATTCTTGATACGATGATCAACATGTGTCAGTGACGTCAGCCAGCCTGACCGCCCTATCTCATTCGTCTCTACTTACGATAGGCGTGGGTTGTTTAAGACCAGTTCTAACCCGGATCTTCACGGGGTACTAGAACGACTGCGGAAACAGCTTCACGGTTTATGTTTCGTGCTTGGAATAGAAACAAAATAACTTCATCACTCGCTCACCTGGGAATCGTAGGACGTAATGCAGCTGTATGACGATGTAATCGATGCCGGTGTCCCCACCGACGCGGAAACCCACACCTAGAACAAACACGTACTAATGAAGGCTCCGGCGTGACATAGTATTAGGTCCTGCTATTTGGAAAAGGCGATGCTCGAACGTTCCATCTTGACCCTTGTTTTACACTGACCATCCTCATATCGGAATTGGGAAATGCAATGTTGTATTAACCATATCACATAAAACGGAAGGTCGCCTTGACCATTTCTTAATTGGAATTGTAAACTGTTTTTAGAAACTTGATATACTAGCCACTTCAGGATTGACATACACGGTTTCACAGTCATTCCTCCCAAATGATGCCAACTGATGTTTATCCATGTCGCCATTGCAAACGGCAATAGACATTTAAATACTAGATAGGTAAACTTTAGTTTAGGCAAGGCTGACTACAAAACAAAAACAAACTGTTACACTACTGTGTGTCAGTGGCAGAAAGCAATAGTAATAAGTTCAAGATACTAAAAATACATTGTCGCCAGTAAATTTCCATAGGTAAATAAGGTCTGCTGCACTGCTGTTGTTGGACTTGTCGTGTTATTTCTTGGAGATAAATATATCAGATTTCTTCCAGAAAAAGTTCTAGTGTACCAAAATCCAAAATCAAAATTTTCTAGATGTTTTGATGTCCAAAACTCGGATAACCTACGTTATGTTTTAATCATCACCCGTGACTTCTACATACAACCACAAATAACTGCATTTTTCATTCAGAAGGGTTCAGAAATAGTCACTGAATACATATTGTTGGCGTTGATGCCAACATGACACATTATATATCTTTAGCATGGCGTTAAAACTGGATATTGCGAACTTCGTGTTTGAGGACCTAACCTCCGTGACGTGTATTTCTTCCCGTAAACAATCTTTTAACAAAAAACTGAATTCACTCAATAAATAATTAATGAAAGAGGACTTAAAATATGTAACTTAAACATTGTGCATTAGGCAAAATAATATGGTTCAAGGACTGTGACACAGACTAAACATATCTTTAAGATAGTCATAGCGCTAAGATTGCTTTGTGCAAGTGGGGCCCTGGCGGGTGTGAAACCGAAAACAGCATCGTGAGAAATGTAAACAAGTCACATGACAGGATTTACCCTGTGTAAGAAGTTTTCCTCTTATGAGAGATCCGTGCGTGTACACTTGCTCATGAGTTATAGAATATGCATAGGAGGAGTATGGAAGCAAGAACAGGGAAATTAAAACAGTTGCATTTTAAATGAGTTGGCACTTTCACGACAATTTATAATAGTTTCCGTCTAGCTTGACGCTATCGGTACTTATACCTGTTTCAGACTATTACCGTGAAACATAAAGTATATAACAACTGGAATGTTTCTCATTACTTAAATGCCACATTTATGCACACACAGTCTTTGAATCAACAAGTGTTTCATTCAAAATATTTAGCGAACTTGTGTCAGTAAGTATAATACATCTCTTTTGTTTTGCACATTTCTTCACACGATTAATACCACTACTGGTATATTTCGCTTTTAGACTAGATGGGAAGCCAATTTAAGTCAACTAGCACCGCATTGCGTCATAATCCAAGGGAGGTAACTCTGGCCTCTTTATTCGCAAAACACACTCCTCATAAAGGCATGACGTTTCAACACTTATATAGAACGTTTTACTTTTAATGTGAGTGCATATTTTCGAAATTAAACAAAATTATTTTTTCAATTACGAAAGAAAGAATCCAAAAGAAAGCCAGAAGAAATTTATTTGGAATTCTAAGTAACTATTAACTGTTCCAGTAAATCAAAACAGGGAAACAACCGGCTAGAAAATCGAACCACGGAATCTGTCCGATCACTGGACAGACACTCGGCCACAGCACCACGGAATCAGTCCTCAATAGAAAAGGGTATACCGAGTTGACTTTAAAAAAATGTGCGTGTCGAGTAGGCATGAGAATTGTTACCTTCGGGGAGATTCATGGATGGAGCGTCGAGGGCCCAGGCAAACACTACCTGGCGTTCTCCATCCAGGCATACTGACCTCTCTGAGCGGTCACTGGTTTCACCGCAAGACCTGAAACACACAATCTGAGAGAGTACACTGGAAACATGCTGCGTAAACTGTCACAAACATATACATGTATACAACGGTCGAATATCGAATATTGACTTCTCTCCAGGTCAGCAGAGCAGGTTGTCATGTATAACAAAGGCAGTGGAGTAGTTTAGTGGTTAAGGAGTTCGCTCGTAACAACGATAACGCGGGTTGGATTCTCCATATGGGTACAATGTGTAAAGCCCATTTCTGGTGTTCCTCGCCGTGATATTGAAGGAATGATGTTAAAAGCGACGTAAAACTAAACTCACTCACTCATGCGGGTCCTGCATCATGTTACCCTTGACTACAGTTTCACCGATATAGTATCTGAATTGTATTAAATATATGAACTGAACATATTAGAACACAACGAGATAATGAAAACGGGCATTTACTGAGAATATTACTGGACTGTTCATCTTAGTACACTGAAGGCCTGGTACACAACAACGATGTTAATGTAGTGCTGACATCGAGACTTACCAGAAGGGTCTTGTGCTCCCTGGGACCTTGCATCCGTACACCATCAGATGATGTGCCCTGGTTCGGGAGGCGTGGGGCTCATACTTCACTGTAACAACACACACCTGTCACTGACTGGCATTTCAACATAAGTACGGGTTATGATTACTCGTATGAGAAAATCTGAACTTAAATTTACAATGACGTGGCTGAAGTACACAAGCTGACATTCTAAAACATGAAATGTCTTCCTTACGCAAATCGTCGTAATGAAATTTCAAAGGTGGTATTGCATCTGCCGCTGAACGCTCATGCTTCTTAAATGATAGCAATACGGGATGTGCCTTGTGATGATTCAGTTATGTCAGTGTCACTCAGGCTTTCATCTGCAACGACCACCACCATGTTATATATAGACAGTACGTGGTAACTGTGAGTATATTTGTACCTATATACGCCGTTCTCTTGTTTAACTTCACCGCATGGCAGAGTAGGTCGTCAGCCTTCAACACAGAACATTATCTCATAAGGTTGTGACTTTATACAAGCTTTTTTCGGAAAAGTAGATAAACATATATTTCCATTCACAACAGACGCAAACAGATAATGTGTAATTTGATTTAATATATGCATATAATTATGTGTCCAAACACATACACATATTTATATCAAAATAGACAACTGTTCAATATATCACACGATTATAACATTTGTGAGTGAACATTTTATACAATATCCGTTAGAATGTATGTGCTAGATTAAACATTACGTTCTAATGTAAACACGATTACACTCAGCGGGCTAACTAAACTGGAATAATTATCAATACGTAAAGAGAACGTACCTTCTGCGCTCTTACATGAGGCATTCGGATTGTCCTAGTGAAAGCATTGGGGTCTTGAAGTGTCCATCCATCGGTGTAAATCACATCGCAAACTAGTACAAACAACGCTAGACAGGTCCCCATCAAATCCATAGTTTACCCTTCCTTCAAAGGCGTTTAAACCACTCCCCAGGTAGAAGTGAGTTAGAGAAAGACGAGGTGCAGGAAAGCACACTTAGAGTCCTTATCACCTCCTCGGGCCTGGAAATACAGATTATCAGATCAAGTGCCAAGCGAGGGCGTGTGCTATTTATGTCTCTTTGTCTTTCTTACAGCCAGGTCAGATTGTAACATGCACCAGTAGTCGGCGTGTGGTTCTTGCAGCCTCAGGAAATTGCTGAAGCATATGCAGGTACTATAAAACGGGAGGTGAAACTCGGCAAATCGAGCTATATGAATGAGTGCGTTCACTCCATGGCATAGGTTAGACATTGGGATCCATTTATCTTACCTGGGAGCTCTACATGATAGAATCCCATGAAAAAACCATGTGTTGGCTTCCAATATCAAGCGCAGGTACACTTAGTGAGGTAAAACTTAGTAAAACAGACAATCTTGGTCTAGAGGATACAATGAGAGTGACGTACGTTTCAACCAACAGTAAAACACTTATACCGATCCGTTGTCAATATCATGTCTAACACCATATTATAACTCATTAATGGATTCTAATAAAATCTTAACATAAGACTTAATCTATATGTTACTAAGAATAATGTCGCAAAACCAATTTTGCGGTGCAAATTGAATTTTGACCAAAACATATGTGAGCAGAAACTTGATGGTTTGCAGTGGGATATATCTATGTAATCAAAATGTTGGATGTTATTGTTTAGGAATTACGGAGCAGCATTATTCGTGTATGGTAATAAGATCACACTGGTATAATGTCCAACAATTTGCAATACGTAACGCATGTTTTGTGAGCAACTTTGTAGCGTTTGTTATTATTCTGAGGGACGGGCAAACTGTCCCGGAATAACGTTGGGTCAGGAACCAGAATAAACTGACTTGTATTTGCTGAGAGATACTAGCGAAGCACATCCGCTACATGATACCTCCTGGCGGACTAGCGTCAGATCTCCGTGTCCGGCATACTCGAGAGTATCTTGATGGCTTTTCATTCATGTTCGTAGTACAAATTGGAATAGTCATAATGAATAAAGTAGAAATTCATGTAGTTATTAGACATATTCCCTCAAAGTAATGAAGTTTTGATTACTCAGTCATTACTACTCCTATTGCCATTAGGTGTGTCCGAACATAAGAGACACGCCTGCGACAATCGTTCATTCAGTGTAAAACAGATCCAAAGCATCAGGAGCAGTTCCAACCACATACCTGCTTCACTATCTGGCTCCCCACAATCCACAAACTGTACTCGATTGCCTCCAAAACGTACCATATTTTTAAAAAAGTCGGTAAATCCAACGAATGTGTTAGCTAAAACAATATGTTCTCAAGACTAATGACTATTAACCACAACAGCAAACCTTGTTGAAGAATCTTGGTGGAATACCGCGAGATGCCCACGGCATGTTTTCGGAAACAATATCATAATTACCATTCTCCTGCCATTTCCCTCCCTCCCTGGAAAAACACGCTGCCTCGTGAGCATCATCAGCTTAATAACACACCTCAGTGGCCATTCCGCTACAGCTTACTTCCTTGTCGTCACCGTAATACAAAGCGAGCATTTGTAGTATCGACTTATTAAGCATATTCATAGCTATTCAGGTTGACAAAACACTTACAGACCTGAAATAGATTGAACGTGCTATTCTGGAATGGAGTATTTTCTGCAGCAAATTTCTTTCAACGGGCACATTGATTCGGTGCGCTGTTTTTGATGCGCTTGTAATTATTAGTGTAGGATTACAGTTATTTCTGATTCGGGGCTTAGTGCGTGACGTCTGTTGTTTGTGGGGATACTTGGCCAATCTCACACTCTGAATAGAAGGAGGAAGTCGAACCGTTATCAACATGAACGAAAACTGCTCAAAACTTCCACTACTTTTAACGTTATAACAAACATTATGGCCAGGTAATATTTTCTTACAGCCTGTGAACATCACAAGGAGATCGTCATTTAGAGTCCTTGGCATAGGGTAAGACACACAGAAAAAAACCCGAAAGCTATTGCTAAATTATTAGATTGACACAGCACAAATGCCCAGACCATAGTCACTGCCACAGGCTGGTATTTCAATGCAATGAACGCTGTCTTACAACTACCATACAGACCCTTTTACTAAACAGAACGAACGTAGACACACAGCTGCTTGACAGACATAAGCAAAATGAACAAATTAATCCCATAAAATTAAAACATTTGCCAATATCTCTGACTTTATAATATTTGAAATATAGTAGGGTCATGTTTAATTGGAATAGTGCTAAAATATTTAATACAACATCTAAGTCCCAAGCAGGGGACTAGATCACACCTCAAAAATTACTGCAAGGTAGGTTTTCATTGTGTGATTCAGTTTCACGGAGCTGGTGTCAGGATCCGCTGTTTCCAATCTCTAAGATTCATTCATGAATTGGCTCTTTGTGAGAATAGCCTTGTTTTAGCGGAGCTAGGAACAAGAAGTTTGGACCGATATTCGTGACAATAGGGAGATTCTAACTGCACTGACATCACTCTTTTGTATGTCTATTTTATATTTATTATTGTACAACGCTGTGGGAGTCCACCTCGTATCTCCATACTCAAATCCTCACAGGGCTAGTGCGGTTATTGCTGTGTGTTTATAAATCCTTAAGCTCTTTGTCAATGCGGGTACAACGTGAGTGTAGATGACATCACAGGGTTTTGTATCGACTAGCTGTAAGATTTCCTTGAACCACCACTAGCTCTGATCTACCCGTCGCAAAACCTTCATGTTGCCGTCAATAGACCCGGTGTCTCCCATCCCGTCGTTGCAGGAGGAAACGCGTCACGTGTTCCCTAGACTCCAAACCGGTACTCCCTTGCGCCATTGGAAATGTCGACGTTGGTGTAGTCGTGTCAGGACAGGTTAAATTTGATCAATAGGTTCGAATTTGCACTGTTCTCAGACGATTTCTGAAACTTTGGTGGGAAGACAAGGCACCTGTCCCGCAGTATCCATTGCTGTTGCAAATCGGTGACGTAGGCAAAACACCCGGATGAATCGGTCACACTTAGTCTTCTACTTCTGGACGGTCTTGGGTCGAGCTAAAGCGGGTATATTGTAACACCCTTGGGGTGCACGTTGGAAGACAAATAACACAAGGAGATGATGAAGCAGAGTAGGAGAGTTTGCAATGATGCATGCAAACTTTCTGTTTAATTTTATTATAACGGCAACAATGCCAATGCAACTTTGGCTAACAAAGTGATAAAATAAATGATGCCAATAAATATAGTCAGGTCTGATAAGACACTAGTTTGCCTATAGATTGGCTTAATGACAAGGCTCAGTCTCCAAGGAAAATAATGGTTATTATGCTACATATATTTTGACTCAAATTGTATCTTGCAGAAATGATACTCTGTATATAATGTTACCAAGTGATTGCAAATTTGACTTAAAATATATACCTAGTGATAGTCAGGATAATAAATGCAAGTTGGTAGGGATACCAGGTGAAGGTCAGTTCAAATGACTTCTACAATCGGAATCTTAACCTTGGAACAAGTAATGAGTGGATGAATGGATGAGGATCGAGTGAATGTGTCAGTTGTGTGTAATTGTAGTTGTCCTTGGGCCTTGACCAGTGATCGTATTTATAGGCATCATCAGGAGGTCATGTGACCTTTCTCAGCCAATCAGAACACAGGTTTGATGGCTTTCCTACACAAAGCACTGCATAGGCAGTATTGTTTCTAACACAAGTAAGTGATCACTAATTGTCCTGTTGTTGTCCTGTTTGTCCGAAATTGATTAGGACACAGTAGAAATAATTAGGACATCAAGACAATTTGTTATAATTAAACGGACAATATCTTTCTGTCAACGTAGCGTCAGCGGCCGCCATCTTGGTTGGTGGTCAGCTCAAATGACAGGTGAAATGTACAAAATATTCAGTTTCTTTATCATTTGGTGTTGTCCTCATGTGATAAAAAGTGTCCGAAAAGATTAAACACAATGGACATCTGTGTTTTGTGGTGACATTTGATATAACAAGAATAAGGGCAACGATATAGTTACACCAAGTGACTAGGACGACATTTTGACAGACGTCAAATGCATGCTACGTCTATTGACAACTTGGTGTCAATGTAACGTAAATGTGCCCTGTTTCCAGGAATTTATGTTGTCCTACGTGTCCTTTAATAATTCGGACACTAACGAGATTGCTAAGATATTTGGTAAAAGCAAACAGAGAAAACGGACAACAGAATGTCAAACAGTGCCATGAATGATTGTCGGCGAGAAATGTCAAAACATGGAATGACTGTCATGTTTGAGGTACAAGTGTAGGAAATACAGGAGATTATATGTTGTCCTCTCTGTCTTAAAACAATGCATTTCTATCACAGATTCCAGGAAAATACCAGATAATGATTATGTGGCTTTTGATATAAAAACGGACATTCAGTTTATGAACCGTCACTCAACCTAACGTAAAACGTTGACAGGTCACCGTAACCTGAGAAATGTCAAATTGATCAAATTCATTATTCACAGCAATCAAGCGTAATTTATATCAGTATCCATCATGGAAAACACTTAAAAACACTTCTGAACAAGGAAGTTATCAGAAAACCGCCATTAACGAGTGTAATAGGTCATTGTTTACATGGGTCACCGGTCAGACTTACTTTCTATAAATAACCAGTGAGCAGGAGTGCACACAAGAAATAGTCCCTGACAAACATTGTTGCTATCATCCACAATGCACAATGATTCCAGACATAGAATAAAATACCAGTTAGATACACTAAATACATAAGCCTGTACAATAACTGTGAAGGATGAAACACCAGTAGTAAAATCCTGCATGAATATAAATAGCGTAGTAACACGCAGTGGTAATTAGGTCATGTCTGACAAGTGCTGCTACCGGGAACGTTCAGTGCTAGATAAAACATAGATGTCAACAGTGGACATGCCCCCTTAAAGTGACACAAGTAAGTGAACTTCAGAACCAGGTAACTGTCTATGATGTTGCCATCTTATTATTTACTTTAAGGTTAAAAAAAATGTGAATGGACATTTGCAGGTAGATCATGATATAGCGAAAATAGGTGACATGCGTGATGGACAATGTTAACATTATGTTTTGGATACTTTTACTGTATTTACTTAGATTCCATTACAATATGGATACCATACATGAGATATGGTACCGTGATTGACGCAGAAGTGTCCTACAAAGGCACAGTGAGATTCCTCTGTTTTCCAAAGTCCAATGGCAATATTTCGGTCAGAAGTATCGGATTCCTATCTTGGCATTTTTTTATCGTTGTTTAGGTCGTAAATTTTGTAATGAAACTATGCATTTGTTTTGGCCTTTTATACTCGATGTCGAGAAAAAAACAACATTTTCTACATGCACTTTCACGTATCCACGTATTCGTTTTCTGTAGCAAACGTCTTCAAAAACCGTTCGAGGTGGGATTGGGATACACAACAGCCATGACATGATTAACGGGATTCAAACGGGATAGGAATACTCTGAATGACGATTTCTGTCAAACTATATCGAAGTGAACTGCTAGCAAATAAAAAAAAACGGCTTCAAAGAGTCTATTTTGCAATAAATGTTAGAAAATAAGCCCTGACTGCCTATGGTCAAAAGCTACGCAACTAGATAAGATTACATGCGACCCCAATATATTTAGGTGTAAGTAAGTTTTCTCACATACTTACTTCTGTTTGCTCACATACGTACTTCTGTTTACTCACATACTTACTTCTGTTTACTCACATACTTACTTCTGTTTACCCACATACGTACTTCTGTTTACTCACATACGTACTTCTGTTTACTCACATACGTACTTCTGTTTACTCACATACGTACTTCTGTTTACTCACATACCTACTTCTGTTTGCTCACATACGTACTTCTGTTAACTCACATACTTACTTCTGTTTACTCACATACTTACTTCTGTTTCATCACATACGTACTTCTGTTTACTCACATACTTACTTCTGTTTACTCACATACTTACTTCTGTTTACTCACATACTTACTTCTGTTTACTCACATACGTACTTCTGTTTACTCACATACTTACTTCTGTTTACTCACATACTTCTGTTTACTCATGCTTACTTCTGTTTACTCACATACGTACTTTTGTTTACTCACCTACTTCTATTTACTCACATATTTACTTCTGTTTACTCATATGGTTGTATGGTTGTAGATTTCAGACTGTTAGTTGTCGATTGTCAATCGCTGCCTGTGACCCAACACCGATGGTAAGTTCAGTCACAATTTGAGTCTTAGTCTACTGTTAGTTCTTGATCTCTTCTTACCGGTTTAGGTAAGGCAAGTGTGAATACGATGGACACGTTCTAATTTGACAGCTATTCCTATTCACAATTTGTCGTTTTCGTTGTTTACATTTCAATAGATTTTGTAAACATTTATATTTAATGATTTTAGTAATTAGATATTGTAAGAGTTGTCAGTTGTAGAACAGGACAATGTATACTTGTAGACACATTTCTGCCTCTCTTGTACTTCAATTAGTTGGAAACCTAAATACTAGTACAAAAAATTACATTAAACAAGGACTCCATCATTGTGTTTCAACAGTGAATCATACAGCTTTATGGATTACAACTTCTTGTTATTAATACGCTGAGCGACGTTTCAATGTAGATTCTTACATCGTTTTCAAGCTGAATTTAGCTTTTAGCTTGAAAACGATGCAAGAATCTACATTGAAACGTCGCTCAACGTAATAAACAAGTTGTAATCCATAAAGCTGTATGTTTCATTTTTGTCTTACCAACTTCTAGAATGTACATCAAATAAGTGTTTCAACAACACTGTTTGAAGCTCACATATAATATCTGTTTCTGATTAAATGACAGAAGTGCTATAATATACATATGCGGTCATACAATTAAACATCTGTGAATATTCTACAACAACACTTCTGTGTCTTTCATCGAACTTCCAAACAAACCCAGAAAAAGAGAGACATTGCTTAAAGGAAAGGAACTACGATAGCAATAACGAGGAGACAGCATCCGTCAGTACAGATGAACCTGGAAAAGATTCCCTGAATGAAATGAATATACTCCTTTAAACCGACATCCTCACCTCCGTTCAGTTGTAATTTTTCAATCAATTAAAAACTGAAACCTGATTTTGTTGTAGTTTCTGGATTTGTTTTGACGAGGTACATCCATGGGGAGTTATAATCAAAAAGATATATTTGATTAAAATCCCTTCTCGCACATGCGTTGTTCACGAGTATAACGATTCATCGGGTGTGTTTAGTTCACAAATGTCCACAAATGTTCGAGACACCTATTTTGCATCATAAGGCTTCTAATTTGAGGTGGTCTCTTGTTCGCCTACATAAATATGTTGTTTTGATATTGATGCCACACCATACGGAGTGGAACAGTTTCATATATATTCAGAATTGGGTTTGTGTTGATCTGGATCTTTTACTTCTTCTATTTTGCATTTTGGTCACTTGCCAGTGAGAGGCTATAATGTAGCTTGATTCTGACATTTCCTTTGTGAAGAGAGGATAACAACAGGACAGCTATTCAACGATTGTACTGGTCTTTAACCTACAGTTGCAGGCGTTTCGATGTTTACCCTGACATCTGTTGTTACTCTCCTGTAAACTGGAACATACTAGTATTCAAGTGGCGTACTTTGTGTTTTACTGTCGATGCTAGGCATACGGCACACAGTCATGGATATCAGCTCATTCAACGTTGGAGACGTGTTTCTAGGCCATACAAAAATTAAAGAAAAAATGTTGCCTACAAAAAAATAATGTTTAGGGAAATGTTGATTTCTTTGCACATGTTAATGTATTTCATCGCGTATGGTTTCATTTCATGTCCTGTAAAAACTGTGATGGTTTTATTCACAAATGTTCCGCGGACATGTGAGAAAGTCACTAATCAATGTCAACTATTTCCAGTTCAGACAAAAATATATGGGGTGTATGATAGGTTGGTATGTTTCTATGTCATGATTGCATGTTTGTATGCCATCACTGACGCATATGTTTGTATGCCACTACGGATATGTAGGTTTGTATGCAGTTACTGCTACGTATGTTTACATGCCATCATGGATACGCATGTTTGTATGGCATCACTGCCACGTATGTTTGCGTGAAATCACCGCTATATATGTTTGTACGACATCACTGCCACGTATGCTTGCATGACATCACCGCTATGTATGTTTGCACGACATCGCCGCTACGTATGTTTCTATTTTATTACTGCTGTATACCATCAACGCTACTTATGTATGTATGCCATCACTGCCACGTATGTCTTTTATAGGATCACTGTTACGTAGGTTCGTATGCCATCACAGATACATATGTTTGTATGCCATCACTGATGTGTATTTTTGTACGAAATGACCGTTGTGTACGTTCAGATGACATCACTGCTAGGTATGTCTCTTTGTCATAATTCACACGTATGTTTGTATGCCATCACAGATACATATGTTTGTATGCCATCACTGATGTGTATTTTTGTACGAAATGACCGTTGTGTACGTTCAGATGACATCACTGCTAGGTATGTCTCTTTGTCATAATTCACACGTATGTTTGTATGCCATCACAGATACATATGTTTGTATGCCATCACTGATGTGTATTTTTGTACGAAATGACCGTTGTGTACGTTCAGATGACATCACTGCTACATATGTTTCTATGCGATAACTTATGGTTGTATGTCATTACGGATACGTATGTTTCTATGCCATCACTACCACATATTATTGCATACCACCACTGCCACGCATGTTTGCATGCCTTCAGTGCAACGTCTGTTTCTATGCCACCACTGCGAAATATCTTTGTTTATCATATATATGTTTTTTATCACGTTATATCTTTTGGATCTGGGTACAGCATTGACAAGTCAGCGTATCTGTGTATACGCCATTAGAAAGAAACCAAATTACATAATTATGGGAAGACGACCAGAATGTCACAAAAGAGTTATATTTGCATTGGGAATATGCATTAAATTTTTGTAGATGGTAATTTTAATTCAGTATTGGTTTCAAACCAGTGAGAGAAGGTACAATGTTTACTACCTTTCTAGAATATATGCATTCTTTAGTTAATATGAATATGAAATTTAGCACGTCATTTCTTCTCTCTTTGAGTCCGAGAATAATGGTTTCATTGTTTAATTTCAACTGAGTGTCTGTTTCATTCTAAATCCACTCCAGTAGATCTTGCCACAACTTTTTGTCATGTTTGCATTCATATGGTGCAAAGTGGTGATTCTATTAGTTTGTATTTATATAAATCTTTATTAGTTGTAGGAATCCTGTGTAAAATACGGTATTGAAGCCATCTGCGTCTAGAACTATACGAAGCTCGAAATGGTATAAAATTGTATGTTTTCCCATAGACTAGGGGTGATACCTATGTTCAGCTCTTTTTTCCCACTTGCTTTGATAAACCGGTTTTTTGTTTATAGTATCTTTGTGAAGAAGCCTGTTGTGAAATATGCTACATCCTTTCTTAGCTTTGAATAGTATTTCCAAATTAGGAGGAATAAAAGGTAAGTTTTTTTTGAATACTGATTTGGAACGAATTCTGTTTCGAGTTTAATTTCAGTGAAGATAATAACCCTGTATATTCAAGGAAATTTGTTTTTACCCCACACAGTTCTACGAATTCTGTATAAGGAAGAAATGTATTGTCATCTTTTAGGAAATCATTTACAAAGTTTACGTTTGGTTTTAGGTAGTGATCATATACTACTGTTTTTCCCCATTGTTATCTTATCATTTGCCCGTATATAGTGTCTGCTGGAAAGGTCATTTTCGTATTAACTTTGTTCTTGTAATTCAGACCAGGCTTGGAATACGTCTTTCCAGAATGGGCTGATGAGTTTTGGAATATAGTGTCTCGTGAGCTACAAATGTCCCATTTCTACAGGGTTTAGTTTATTCAATGGTTGTGAGGTATATAAAAGAGTGTTTAACTTTACGTCATTTACGAATAATCTTCTGATCCATGATATTTTCTGGGACTTAATTGTTTCAAGTATTTCTGGTACTTTTAGACCACCTTCTTGATAAGTTTTGGTTATCAGACACCGTTTTATTCTATCATGTTTACCTTTCCAAATGAAAAAAGCATTTCTTTTGAAGGTTAATTATCGTTTCTAGTTTAGAGTTTACTAGCGAGGTAAAAAGATGAATAAGTGTTGGTAAAATTAAGCTTTTTAGTATAGTTATTCTTCCTAAAGGTGTAAGGTCTGTCAGAGACCACATTTTCATTATTTTGTCAAATGTTTTAATTTTCTATTTTGTCAAATGTTTCAATTTTATCTTTATAGTTCTTTTCTACCATTTCTGCTTTATTATGCTGAAACAGAATGCCTAAGAATACAAAGGGTTTTTGTGTCCAGTCAAAGGCTCGCATAATACAATTTGTATCCCTAATAATATGACATTAATGATACGGAAACACACTCGGTCAATGATCTCTATATACCATCAATGCTGGGTATGTAATTTTTTTTATATCATCACTGCTACGTATATGTATATACCATTACTGCTACGTATGTGTATATGTCATGACTGCTACGTATATATGTTTGTATGCCTACAATGCTGTGATATAATACTACAGACGAAATTACAGACTGCCTTTTCATGGCTTTATTCCAATTTTGTTTATATAAGCGTGCAACAATAAACTTCACGTTCCACACATATCGTCTTGGTCGTTTATTACGTTTCAGAGATGTTTTTTTTTTAGAAAGACAGTCAGTTATACATGGTTTTAGAAATGAAATGACATGATGGTAATGGAACAGTTCACGTAGTACTTTCAGGACGCTACCAATGATTATGCCGAGAAGACGGTAGTAAAGTAATATGGCTTAAGGGGAAAACACACGCTGAGTAAATGCATACATCAGTTCCCTCCCCTGTTCTTGGTTTCTTGTGGTAAAAAGACAGAAATGGGCAGAGGAATGCCAACCTGCCTCTGTATATCCCCGTTGGAACTGAATACAGTTATCTGACCTTCATTTGGATTCCCACAAAAGATGTACAGTTCACCATTCCAGACATCTACGTCAGGATGGAATATGAATCTTGAATCACAGGTGTAGATGTAACGCATGGAATTCCTTAGCATGTCGAAGAAGAAGAGAGTCCCATTTTCGAATGTTATTGCTATCACATCTTTTGTAACAAAGGCCATCTTGATGTAGCCTGCATTTAGAGTTAGAAACTGCCTGACAGTAACATTTTCTGTGTTACCAGCATATATCATGAACAATTGAAAGGAGTACATGTCCGAGCTTACTTCCTCACCGGTGTCCCCAATCAATTTCACATGAGTGCAGTACAGTAACAAAGATGACAATCGATGTCCAGTAAAACAATCGGGACTTCCGGGTTGTCCCAAATGGGCGAGAACAACGATGCTGTTGCTACGTGTCACCATTCCGAGCTCATTAGAATAGAAATCGTCAGAATAGAAATATATATTTTCTCGTTTCCAGTCAACATAGATGCCATTAAACCTTTTTCCCCTGGCAATACTTGTCGACTCTGAACCATCAAAATTGATACTTTCAAGATTTCCGTTTGTAAGCCATGCATAAAGCATACAGTTGGAGGGATCCACAAAAAGGCACTGGATTCCCTTTGGATAATCAAACAGCTTTCTAAGTTGCTGGTCGTTCCTACCTGTATCATAAACACAGATGTCATCTGGTCTACGGAGGACAATGTGTTGTGTGGACATTTCTATGGAGCCATGTTTAGTTTTACATGTCCATTCATTTCTCCCAGTGGACGTTCCTCTGGCAAGTTCTTTTCTGGTTTTCATGTTGTTTTCCTTCACGTCCATTCGGAGTTTCCAATGATATTTAGACATTGCATGTGTTAGTTTGGAGGACGTCTTGACAAAGAACAACTGACTGTCTGGCACAAAACTCTCGTTGTTTTCAAGTTTACCAACGCTGCAGGAACAAGTACATTCCCGCTGTCCCTCGAAATCACGTAAGATCCTTATGCACGATTCAACAGAAGGACAAAACACAAAACATTCCAGTTGCATTCTAATTCTGGTAGGATTGCCAGCTTTTATGTTGTACAAAACTGTAACGCAAAACAAGGTGTTAAACAGAAACATTCTTCAAAGCAGTGCAAAGAGTGTGTCAACGATGAATACCACAACCTCTTCTCATTTGGAACTTGTACAGCACAAAATTTAATTTATTCGAATCAAAGAAAACGACATCTGACACGTGAACCTACATATGTTTTTTTTTCCGAGAGAAGTCACATGATAGCTATCAGTTCCCCCAATATGAAACATTGATGTTTTTGACAAACTGAACGGTGCACACCATTTCCCTTTCAATATAATTATACTAGCAACATGGAGAAACTGTGCAATATCAAAATATTATCCCAGTTGATAAGTACGATAACAATGTCAAGGTAAATATAAACTTTAATAGAGGGATCATGAGACCATAACAAGTCGGGAGAATTTCAATCGAAAAGTCAATTGCAATGACGTCACGAGTCCACAAGCGGAACAGGGATCACAAGCTCAATAACGGATATGTCCACCATCGGCATTGAGAACAGCAATGCATCGACGGCGCATACAGCCTATCAAACGTGCAAGGAAGGCATGTGGGATGTGACGAAAGATTCTTTCAAGTTCTGTTGCAAGCACAGGGGCTTGTATCGCTTAGAAGCGGCGTTCGAAAGACATATAGGTTTGTAGACCCTACCCTAGTACTTAATAAAAGGAAAGGGGTGTAACGAAGAAACCACCCTCTCCTCGATCAGAGTTACATGTCACTGCGTAAAATACTTTTAAGGCCCTGTCCAGCCAACGAATCGAAAGCCAGATGATTTCCATACAAAATGAGCCATACATTGTCACAATCAGATCATTATTTCCAAAGTTATACGCCACGAATCATCGAAAACAGGTACCCCCGCAATTTCACGCCAAAACCATGAATCATCACCCCATACGGAGAAAACTCACCTTTTAAATTCGTTTATTAATTTCAGCCACTTTGACCGCTCCAGCGTTGGACATTATTCAATCGGCTGCGGCATTCCGCGGGTCGGAAAACTTATTGCAACATCTACATGTCATTATCTCGACAATAAGCAACAAAATCCTACTATTTATTTACGCGGTGACATGTAACTTTGATCGAGGAGGGGGTGGTTTCTTCGTTACATCCCTTTTCTTTTATATAGTACTAGTGTAGGGTCTATACACCTATATGTCTTTCGAAGTGATACAAGCCCTGTGCTTGCAAGGTCACGGCGTAGACGTCGATCCATCTCGTCCAAAACATGTCTATCGAGGTGAGATCCGATGAATTTACAGGCCAAGGCAGCAAGTCAACGTTGTAGTGTTGTGAGAAATCCATAGCAACCCTTGCCATATGAGGGCAGGCATTGTCCTGTTGGATTTTTAACCCAGGGCCATGACGTTGCAGAAAAGGAATTGCCACAGGTCAAAGAATCTGATCCCTGTGCTGTGGGCGCTGTTATTCCACCCCAAATCATCACGGAACCATCACTAAAGCGATTCCTCTCCATGACACAGGCCTGTGCATAACATTCTCCCACGCGTCTATAGGAACGTTGACGTCCATCACTGTGGGAAAGGTTAAACCTGGACTCATCTGTAACAACAATATTTCTCCACCAAAACAAGCTTAAGGGTCTGCGGACATGATTTCGGCACCACATTCGGTGAGCTTGTCGATGACGCTGTGTCAGGATAGGTCAAATGGCGGGACGTAGTGGTCTGATCCCGTGACGACATAAAAGTTGTCGAACTGTGTTATAGCATTGATACTATATATAGAGTGAGAAGAAACTCCCCGAAAAGCCCCTGAACGTATGCCTCGGGTCGTTACGTAACCAGTGTACCCTATATGGTGGCAACGTAGTATTTAAACTTGAGCCAGGTTTATTTATTAACAACTGAAATCTTACACGTAGAAGATACGTTTACTATCTTGTCACTTCCGTTTAAGTCAAATAACTGGTATTAGTGTCCGTATTAGGACAGTAGATTTGTAGTAATGTTTCAAGTTGGTATGTTATGGCTCACTGGCTCCCTTTCTCGATTCACCGCGAACATAGACAAAATTGTGCCTATAAAAACTGCCTTCACACAATCGTTTAATTTTTAGGAGGGAAACATATCTTTAGTTGAAAGGTAGTTGCAAGTAATAGTGGTAGTTTTATGACCTAAAAACTGTTAGAATGTATTTGAGGTGAGTGAAAAATATCACATATCACCAATCTGTTCTGATTGTCATTGAAATGCTATACGCCGTTGTTTGAGTATTCCTAGTTATTTCCTCAAAAAACATCTTTCACATACACCTTTAATTCTTACAAGGGGAATATACAATCAAGTGAAATGTGTTTGCAAGTAATTGTGATAGTTTCATAATCTGAAAAAAAGAATGGTAGGGTGTATTTGAGGTGTGTGAAAAATATGACAAATCGCCGATCTGCTCTGATCCGCCATTGATGATTGTGATGTTTGAGGGTGATAACTTCTTTTTGACAAAACTGGAAAGGTGTTTACAACGCTTAGTGATAGTTTTAAACTTTCTGTTTTTGAGGTGTGTGTGACAGTGTCAGTTAACATTTTGTTAATGTCAATTCCATTCCCCACATGCAATGAGATATCTGAATTAATTATTAATCTGAACAAAAATGTCTCAAGCACATGTGTTCTCGCGATACTTTTGCGTTCTTGGACATATTTTGGGAGGGAAGGCCGCAGTGTATCATTTATTCTTTTATTCATTCACATATGTATTTTTTCTTTTATTCTTTTGCTTTATTTCTTTCATTCATTCACATAATTCTTGCTCTTAATTTTTACTATAATTCATTCATTGTAATATTCCGACTGATACAATAAACCCAGCTGAAGTAATGAGCCAAGTCATTATGTGCGTTGGAGCATGACGAGGTACACGTTAATTAGTTCATTAGTACAAATTTAAAGAAAACAAGTGAGTGACCTGTCCCTATTGTGGAGTATCCCTGGTTATAGTGACTACTATGGTCCGGGCAGTCATCACCGCAGTTTGAAACCTGTGGTGAAGATCGGTCACCCTTATCTATTTGTCCTGTCTTGGCGTTGTTAAACGTGGACGTCCAGAACGTGGCCGATCGATAACGTCATTTGTGTTCTGGTAGCTTCTCACCAGTGCAGAAGTGGTGTTCCGGTGGCAGTGGAAATGTGCAGCCACTTGTCGTTGAGACATTCCCCTTCGGACCATACCAATGGCCTCAGATGATAGCCTTGGCATGCTAAGCGTTTTAATAGCCGTTTAAGGTTTTGAGCAATCGCAAGGGCAGGGATTGAGCTTTCCAAAGTGACAATATTGTGTGGCATTCATTTGCTCTGTTTCTCCTTCCCGGAATGCACGTGCAGCATAAATATTGCACGTCTCAAGGACGAAGGCACTGACGTCACGGAACGTGGCACGTGCGTGCATGTTGGATACGTGTCACTAATCAATGAATTTAAATCCTTATGTGTTTACACAGGTTTGATAAATTTAGATTTTACATTTTTTGGTATACACAGTTTCTTTATGTGCCTTATACAGATTATCGATTGTTACTTAGCAAATGCAGGGTTATTCATTCCTGCACAAATTGACACATTGCAAGTATGTACACAAAATCCATTTAGTCAGCAGCGACAGTAACGACGGTAAAACTTTAATAATTGATATATAATATTATCTTCAATAAGACATTCAACCAGTTACTACTCTCTTGCACATGCACCAAGCCTGTTCACACTGCATCAACACAGTCAACTGGTAAACTGGACGGTGTGTTTACAGCTTTATAAATAATATAGATGTACTAGAGTAAATCTAGATTGTTCTGGGGAGCTAAACAGCAGTTTCGTGTTTAAAATTAGACCTCTAGCCAGAATAAGGTGGGAGATATTTCGACTAGAAAAACATTCTTTTGAAGAGTCTGTGAAACATATATTTACCGGCCCACATCTGTTAAATCTGATCAGTGACAGGTTATGAGTTTGATCATTTAAGGATTGATCATTTAAGTTTCTTGTTTTTTTTATTCATACCTCAATGTACAGGAAAACTACACGGTCAGTCAATGACAGCGAAGAAAATTTGACATCTACAATAGTTTCCTATAAGTAAATTAACGTCCATAAGGCACTTAGCAACTAATTGTTGAAAGACAGATACTTTCACCTTAGCTTAACAAAGAAAAGCAAGATTTGCGAATTTGCCTCTCTTTATTGTGAATAACACAGCGTTTGAGAGTGTGTGCTTGCTTCTTCATGAGGTGATGAGGTGAGTGGAAGAACCTACCTCAAGAATATTCCTTAATCACAGGTCAATGAAAGGCTCTAACCGAAGAATCTCCATTAAACACAGATCAACAAAAGGCCCTACCCCAAGATTATTCATTAAACATGGGTCAACAAAGGCCCTACCTCAAGAATATTCATATAGAAAGCCGAATAAAAGATAGTATTGCAAGATTATTCACAACCAAATCAATTAAAGGTCTTAACCTAAGAATATTCAGCAACACAAAAAGCGAAGTGGATATGTGATGCAAACATCAGCGGAAGCTTTCGTTGCTTGTGCAAGTAAACTTTCACAGGATTTCGTCCAAATACGTGAAGATTATACCTAACTACTGATAGTAGAAGACTAATTACTGATAGTAGAAGACTAATTACTTATAGTAGAAGACTAATTACTTATTTAAAGAGTTTGCTGCGTTAGTACCATTTCTCAAAGCAATTTAAAATACCTCCATTCATAAATACTACATCAGATGTCTATATATTTATCTGAAAATACCACTTAAAACAAATTGTTTCTAAAAACATCAAGCTGCCTCTGTAAATTTACAACATTATTAGCAAATGATACTATGTCGTCGGCGGATAATAACAATATCAAATCTTCAAAACATTTAAAGCTCACCGATTCTTGAGATAAGATCACCTCACACAATAAATGTTACATTTTCACCAAAGTAAGCCAATATTTGCAGTTACTGTAATCTATTTTCTAATAACACAATCCCAGAATCCCAGAGTTTTACATTGGAGAATATTGAATTTGACCATTCAGAATAAATTCTTTCGAAAATTCCTGTCCTGTCGACCTGAGTACCTGCCATATTCTTTGTTTCTTGCTGTATAAGACACATAATCAATAATGGCAGTAGCTCATTCCGCGACAAAGTCAGTACATCATGTTTGACTCAATTGATTGTTGTGTCATGTGTCCTTTGGGGTCACGACTACACATATTTAGGTATAGACTGAGTGTCAAGTATCCCGGCTCTTGTTCCCGTTCCTGTTCATGTTCATGCATGTGTTGTTGTGTCTGTGTCTGGGAACACCTTCCTGATATGGGATGTCGATTTCCTCATGGTTGTGTTTTCCAACGCTCACCTACCTAGCGAGCATCATCTTATGTCTCATCACTAGCGTACACAGTCCCATCTTTCAATGGTTTATCGTAGCTCAGATACCATGCCCGTCTCTCGGGCATCCTTAATGAAAAGGAAAAGCTGCAATCACCTCCACCATCTGAGTGAAGTCCACACACAACCTCACCTGTTTGTCTCCCTTTGTCTAACACATTTGTTCTGTCCATGCATTACATAAAGTTCTACAATACCCGACCCAGCGCTTCAGAATGATTTGGTTGGGAAAAACGAAGACTCATTTCTATTGGAATTAAATCACATGTGTCTATTTCCAGTCTGTCGTCTAAGAAACGGCTAACAGTTGATTCCATGTCTCACCATCTTTGCCGGGTAATCCAGGAACAAGGAGATTATTCCTATGGTACTGGGATTCAAATTTACCAGTGAATTGTTCAGAGTGTCAGGTTTATTTTTCTGTGCAGTGTCAGATTTAGTTAAACATCTGTAGCTTTTTCCGGGAGCTGGTTGGGTTTCTCCCGCTAGCAACAACAATGTGAATGTTAATAGTGACAGTCTCACATCCACCCGTATTGTTTCCGAAGGGTAGCAACACAGAGAGGCCTAACGCCATGCGGATTCAACACAGCTATTCTGATTCAAAAGTTTGGTTGGAATGCACGTTGTTAATGTAAGCGTTCTACATCACAGGATTTTTCCCATTCATAAACGAAACCATGTTTACAGACCCATGTCTTATAAAAATAAATCTTATGTGGCCATTCACTATCCATTCCTCACATACCAGAATGATTCCAAACTCCGTCAGAAGTGTTAGGCATGCATTAGTAAGGCAAAACATTAAAGAGACGCCCTTCTTAACACAGCAACAGCGTGAGAAGGCCGTACAAACACTGTCTGCAAATGGCGGCATCACAGAGACACTGCTCACGTAATACTGTGGTCAGCTTGGTCCAAAGATTCAGAATAACAAGTAAGGCTAAGTACAAGCCAAGAATAGGCACGCCGACGGTGACCTGGCCGCGTGAACATCCTACCTACGTACCTTGCATATGTGTAACAGATCCTTGCTTGTCACGTCATCGAAGTCAAATGAGTAGGGTCGTGTGGTCAGCAGACAGACAGTAGCAATACTGCTGAAGGCAGCCGACACCAGAGCATCCAGCACCTACAGAGATTACCATCACCGAAGACTGAGATGGACTAGAACACACACAGGGTCGTGAAGGAAATGGACCCTTTCCGTACTCTCTCGCTAACAGTTATTTTTTCCACCAAAATTCTAAGTTTCGTGCTATTGGAATTTGAGGGAAAATAATAGCTTATTCGTTAATGGGCAGACAGTTGATCATTAGACAAGAAATCATTACAGAATGTTTAGGGATTACCCTGCTTCTGCTTTTGAGGAATATTGTTATTTAACCTACAAGTGCACGCGTTCTGGTGTTGGCCTTCACATCTGTTGCTATTCTTCAAAGTACGGGTACTCCTGTTCGCCTACCTAAATATGCTGTTTTGATATTGTTGCCAGAACATATGGAGTGGAACAGTTTGTATGCCATCACTGCATCCTTAGTTGTTATGCCATCACTGCATCCTTAGTTTGTATGCCATCACTGCATCCTTAGTTTGTATGCCATCACTGCATCCTTAGTTTGTATGCCATCACTGCATCCTTAGTTCTTATGCGATCACTGCACCGTATATTTGTACGCCATCACTGCATCGAATATCAGTATGCTATCACTGCCACATATGTTTGTATGCTATCACTGACACTTTCCGTGGAATTCACAAATATTAGAACAGACTGAATTTTAATACGGTATTGGTATTGGTAGGGATTTTGACGTAGTTTGGAATCATTTTGGTAACTATATTGGATAAACAATAAAAGATACATTCATTTATCTTACCTCACGTGTAAATGTCATTTTCTGACTGGCTTATTATTTTCAATGTAACCCACTTACAAGTGAAGTGTCAGTGGTTCTGATTCGGTACATGGTGCTAGTACTTCTTTGTTTTGAATGACATTGTATCACGCATGATGCACGGAAATTACCGATGTTTTGCGAATGCAAATCGATGAAGTGGGTAGCTCTAAATCTTTTTTTTCTTGTGTCGTCCGCAAAATCTAGCGATAGAATCTAGCGATAGAATCATACGGCGAAATCGAATGACAAGTTAAATTATACCGGGCCTCAATTTATAATGACCTTTTTCACAGAATGAATTTGTCATTCTCCTAAGAATGTTAAATGATAAATCAGATCATTCTCCAAACCTTCACCTCATTGCGCTTCCTCGGGCCTTTGTAAGGTAAGTATTAACACAAGGGATAGTAAGTAATGGATGATCAGAGAGTACCTCGCCGATGCTATTTAATGCTCAAATCGTAAAACGACTGGGTCCTACCAAACCGGCTACTCGTATTACAAATATTCTCTTTAAACATGAATATGGATGAGTGTGGTTAATACACTGTGTGGACAATGTAAAGATATTGATACTCTTTTTAGCAAATGTTATTTGATAACCTACAGCAGTCATAGTGCAGTCAACAGTTTCTTGCAGTATATGTGGGGTGGTGGGGCATCTTAGTGGGTACATCATTCGTTCGTCACGCATAAGCCCCGAGTTCGATTCTCAGGATGGGAACAATGTGTGAATCTCATGTGAGCTATCCTCTAGTCAATCTCAATACTTTAAATATGAATATTGTCACATGGGTGATAGTGTGCATTATGTGTGCATGTGTCTGCAGTTGTTTGATACTGTCGTAATCATCAGCCATTCTCAGTTTAGATATTTGTCATGAAAAACAAGAAAGAAAATATCAGACTTGAGATGATTATTCAGGTCGCCATATTTATTTGATTATTAGTGTTCCTTCCATAGTGGGAGCATCTGAAACTTGATATAACAGTGTTAACGTCGGTATATGCTTCATATGAAAGTTAACGTATTTCAGCAAGACAATAACAAATAATGGGATGAAACATTACAGAAGAAATATATCTTTTCATGGTGTTGTATTCCAGTTTTGTTCGTATACCAATACAACAATAAACTTCATGTTCAATGATGCGATCTTTACAAAGATGTTGTAAGTTGGTGTAAGCTGACGACTGTACTAGTTATTCCAGGCTACAACACTGAGGACACCGAACTGAAGTAATGTTTACATCAGTTCAGCCCGCTGTTATTGTTTGTGGCATATACAATTTAAAGGGAAGAGGAATGCCAACATGCCTCTGTATGATCCCGTTGGAACTGAATACAGTTATCTGACCTTCATTTGGATTCTCACAAAGGATGTACAGTTCACCATTCCAGACATCTACGTCAGGATGGAATATGAATCTTGAATCACAGGTGTAGATATAACGCATGGAATTCCTTTCCATGTCGAAGAAATAGAGAGTCCTATTTTCGAATGTTATAGCTATCACATCTTCTGTAACAAAGGCCATCTTGATGTTCCCAGCATTTAAAGTTAGAAACTGTCTTACAGTAACATGTTCTGTGTCACCAGCATGTATCATGAACAACTGAAAGGAGTACATGTCCGCACTTACTTCCTGATAGGTGCAATACAGTATCAGAGCTGACAATGGATGTCCAACAAAACAATAAGCACTTCCGGGTTGTCCCAAATGGGCGAGCACAATGACGTTGTTGCTACGTGTCACCATTCCAAACTCAGTAGAATAACCATCTCGAACACAGAAATATATATGTTTTCGTTTCCAATCAACATAGACGCAATCAAATTTTTTTCTACCAATACTTGTCGACTCTGAACCATCAAAATTGATACTTTCAAGATTTCCATTCTCAAGCCATGCAAAAAGCATACAGTTGGAGCTATCCACAAAAAGAAACTGGGTTTTATTTGGATAATCAAACAGAGGTGTAAGTTTCAAGTCATTCTTACTTATATCATAAACACAGATGTCATCTGGTCTACGGGCGACAATGTGTTGTGTGGACATTTCTATGGAGCCATGTTTAGTTTTACATGTCCATTCATTTCTTCTAGTGGGCGTTCCTCTGGCAAGGGTTTTTCTGTTTTTTCTGGTGTTTTCCTTCACGTCCATTCGAAGTTTCCAATGATATTTAGACATTGCACGTGTTAGTTTGGAGGACGTCTTGAGAAAGAACAACTCCCTTTCTGGCCCCAAACTCTCGTTGCTTTCAAGGCGGAGTTTACCAGCGTTGCAGAAACAAGTACATTCCCGATGTCCCTCGAAGTCATACACGGCCCTTATGCACGATTCAACAGAAGGACAAAACACAAAACATTCCAGTCTCATTCTGGTAGGTTTACCATCTGCTATGCTGTACAAAACTGTAACCCAAAACAAGGTGTTAAACAGAAACATTCTGTAAAGTAAAGAGTGTGTCAGTGATGAATACCACAACCTTTCCTCAGGTACAACTTGTACAAAACAAAATGTGATCGAGCCGAACCAAAAGCAAACGACATCTAACACGTGAACTTATATATTCTTAGAAAATGTCATATTTCCCAAGAGTCAGTCATGTGATAGCCATCGATTCCCTCAATATGAAACATTGATGTTTTTGATAAATTGAACCCTACACATCACTTCCGTGTCTATATAGATTATGAACTGTTGTTTTGTAAGTGCAGGATCATCCATACTGACACGAGACAATTCCAGTAATTCGAGTAATTCCAGAACACAATACAAAATCTAAATACTTTCAGAATAAACAGTCCATTTGACAGATTTTCACCGTCTCACACCAATTTCACATTCGAAAAAAGGGACAATTCCCTTTCATGGAAATGTACATATTATAGGACTTAATACAGAAATATTGTCATGGGTTAACTGTCAAGTTTTCCAATATATCTTAGGAGGGTAACTAGTTGGTATCGCCCTTTTTCTATCTTGGTTTAGTTAATGCCGGATGACTTGTAAGTATTTAACCCTTAAAACGGTTCAGGAGCTGTCGTATTTCTCTTTCGAACATTGTATTGAATACACCATCGTATGTACCATTTTAAGTCACCCTGATGACCATTGAAACTATTTCTAGCTTCATCGGTGTCTGGTGGTTTTAAAATATTCATACTCTGATTAACAACATCTCGTTCTTCATGTTTTCAGTGTTTACCCTTGTTCACTTGGGTTTTCTTAAGGCTGGTATTATGTAGATCATTCTGGGACCATTACAACCAGTGAGACAAACATGAACTTTCGTACATCCTCTGTAGTCAGAAAGTAGTCAGTCGTAATAAGATTTCAACTCAGTATGCCTTGTCTTAACTTACTCTTCAGTTGCTACCGACATATTTGCATTTTATAGAAAGTTCACGTCCAAATTGTGCGAGCCTGGTTGTTGGATCTGGGCCAGGGTATCCATGGTTGAGGATCTCTCAAACGGTAGGCTCTTCGAAGCTGTGTCTAAAATGTTCTTGTACGAAGTCATTCAACTCAGTAAAGATTGAAAAAGCAAACAATGTGCATGCATAAATAGGTATTAAATATTAAAATAATGTGCATGTATCTTAAAGTCTAAAGGACTGAATCTCTCCTGTCTGAGGAGGTCGGGCTTCCTGCAGACACCAGGTAGCTTGTTTTTGTGCGATTTCTCTGGATATTGGAGCTCTTGCAACAGGGAAAACATGATAAGCTGTTGCATCTCTACAGGTAATGTTCACGAGAATAAGCTAGACTGTCCATCATATGTCCGCCATACATGGCTTGATGCAAGTATATGTCACTCCCGGGTAGTGGCTGGGTTGGCTGTGAAACATCAATATGAATACATCAGATCACTGCTGGTTTATTCTGGTACTAGTCTACCAACTTTAGTTTCCTTGTTCCAGACACTGTGTGATTATTCGGAAATAAACAGACGTACATTAAAAGAAAACCGTTCCAATAACGGTTAGGTGACCTTGTGGTTAAACCGTTCGCTCGTCACGTCGAAAAGGTGGGTTTGATTTCCCACGTAGGCAAAATGTGTGACGCCCACCGTGGTGGTGCTGGAATAGTGCTAAAACGGCGTAACACTACACTCACATAATCACTCACTAGTCCAGTATCAGTTACCTCAAGTCTGTCCGGTTGGAATCTGGGAAGTGAGAAGACATAAAACAGTCCCTTAGCTAAACACAACATCAACTTGAGTTACTGAGTTTGGTTTTACGCCGCTTTTAGCAATATTCCAGCAATATCACGACTGGGGACACCAGAAAATGGGTGTCACATATTGTGCCCATGTGGGGAATCGAACCCGGGTCTTCGGCGTGACGAGCGAACGCTTTAACCACTAGGCTACCCCACCGCCCAAATCAACTTGAGACACTACAAGGCAGTATCACTGTTACATGTCTCGATGTAAATCTAGATCCTAAATCTTCACAATGACAAATGTTCGCATCATGTATCCTATTTCGAGACAAGACTAGGTCTTCTTGTTAGATATTTGTACTTGTAGAGATGCATACCTTAATATCTTAATAAGAAATGTACTTTATCTATGCCCTACTCTGTGTTAGTCAAGAGAAATAGGGCATTCCTTCTTTTCGATCATATCACACATCACAAGCATTATAAATACCGCGTCCTTTACTTCATACTGTTTTGTGTGTGTGTGACGCAAAAGCACCAGAGTGTATGAGAATAGGCGGAAAGCAATAACACCTCGTCAGTTGTTTCAAAGGCATTTAGAAGTTGGAGGAATCAAACTAAAAGTGCTTTATGGTTCAACTTCTTTATTATACAAGGTCACAACGTTTCGAGACAGATTCTAGTCTCTTCTTCAGGTGAGGCGAGGAAGAGACTAGAATCTGTCTCGAAACGTTGTGACCTTGTATAATAAAGAAGTTGAACCATAAAACACTTCGTCAGTTCTGTTGGTCGGGTGCCGTTGGGAAAGTGAACTGTAGCCGAAAGTATGCCTAAAAACAAAAAACGCAACTCTCCCCCGATCTTTCAGCAAACATTCAGTACCTCCAAAACCACAATATGATAGTCGTTGAATGCTGATTTTTGTAGAAGTAGGAAAACAAACTACAGGCTGCACTTTCCATGCACAGGAAGCATTTGCATCAAATCATTGTGCACAGGCGAAAGAGGTACATTGGCGGCCTCATGAAAGGAGATAAAGCATACTCGTAAGTCCTCGCAGAAGTTCTACATGAACGACAAGTGGTGGAAACGAAGCTGGAAACCCAGATAATAACTCCCACAGGACCTATATCAGACATTAGTTCACCGAGTCAAAATGGCCAGTGAAGGATTAGGGTTTTCATCATCACATCACGTGGTGACAACTGATTGGACTCATGATTTTGTCAGCGTGATTTTGAGCAATCTCCAGTGGGGACAGAGATTACACTGAGAGGGTTCGTGAGTTGTGCCGGGTCTCGAACGCTGGTCGGTACGCTTCTGTTCTCCCTCATATTTTATTTCGTCACCATTTCCTGATTGTTTTAATGTAAGATTATTCTGTTCCGTATCTCACAGCAGCTGACTTCCCGCCATTCCTTGTAACCCGGAACATTTTGTCCGGGCTACACCCTCTATTCTCATGTACTCATGAGAATAATCGTAAAGGAATCGGATTTAATTGTCTAATGGTTCAGGGATGTACCTTTACCTAACAACAATAACAAGAAAGTCTGGTGATTGAATGCAGGACTTCATCGCTCACAGTCTGTTGTGTATTGGATGGTGTAAACACATGTCTCTATCTGACATACACCCATTGTGTAGTGTGACTAAACATGTTCACAAAATTAAACATTAAAAACCATTTGAAGCAGGCCTTCCAAATTCCACCATGATGTCACAAGTCAGTCCCCTGGTTTATCTTTCGCGGTCGGTCGACTGTGCATCATTTCTACTCGAACCTTTGCTTAGTACACCACTGGGGTGGACAACAGGAAGCATGCATGTAATTGTGCCGATACGAGCGTACAGCAATGCGGAATTACTCTCGCTTTGATTGTATCATCATCTGACATAGTGGCTGGATGACTGGGAAGTGAACCTCCCCTGGGAAGTGAGTAGGTGAGGCAAGCGTGTGTTGATAATCCTCAAAGTCACGGCTACACATGTAAAAACAACAAACAACACATTTCCAAAGGCCGAAATTATTTATTCGAAAATTAGGAATAATGTTTTCAATGACTATTGCATTTCAAAACGGATGTCGAAATCCTACTTAAACTTAATGTCTTCTCTCTCCAAATTCATCTGTTCAGGATAAGTATGTTTACTGACGGAGTGTTAAAGGTGTAGAAATGCAATACTCAGAACACACCTAATTTGACTTGCAGTATATAATAAAACCTCGTTATTCCGGACGGATTCACTGTCAGTGAAATCACACGGATGAAAGCACTGGTCTATAAGGGTTCCAAACAGTAATGCTCCGCGAAGCTGGATCGGTTTAGTCGCTAATCGCCTACGTCTCCAATCGCCAACAACAACAACACTGACTAATTAGAATGAAAACTGCACCCCTACTGCAATAATGGAACCGCCTGACCAGAGCAAAAGTGATCTTGATTGACTGTTGTTATAAGAATATTTAGTGGAGCAGGAAGATAAGTATATCCAGTATGAATTAGATTATATATTTACATGAAAAACATTGGCAAATGGACGTTCTTCTTTTAGTAGTAATTATTTTTATAAATGGCCTAACATGTCAAAACATAAGCAGCTTTTTTTTTAAATTTTTATTTCCAAGAGATATATGTTAGCGTGTGCAAAGGCAATGGATTTACATGATTTGTAGTATGTCTTTTATTTCACTACTGATCTGGTGAAAGTTTGGTTTAACTTCATTTATGCGCATAGTGTAAATTTTCTTCTTAACTATTAGGTTTATAATGTTTACAGGGTTGCAAAGTCAAATAGAAGAGTCCAGTTTCAGATCACAGAGGTGAAGAGTGTTTATCATTGCGTAATCTGTGGGCAACAGACCATGAAGTGTTGTTTTGAGTATGTAGGCGAATAGAGATGAAGGGGAATAGAGAACAACCCGCTGGATCAACTTGGTCCTGATTAACGAGGTTGAACCATATAGTTTAACCTTAGAATAACAATAAACGTTAAATCAATACTGTACATTCATACATTATTGACAAACCCGACTTTTGAAAATAAATATATTTCTCTGTGCATGTCTTTGAATTAACTATATAATAGTGATTTGATATATATATCTACAGCACCATGACACACACCTCTACGAAAGGAAACGTACGAATGGCACATATTGAGCAATACAGAGAGTATGACTTAGTTACAATACACACTGCTCCACAAGTGTTTTCAGGGCCAGAAGTGTCTTCGGAATACCGACAGATAACACTCTATTTACCTGTTGATGCTGACTTCTGTGGATGTGCAAACAATGGCCGAACAGTTCATATGAGTTTGATTATCTCTGAAATGTCTACTTTAAGAGAATGTACTGTGTTGAGTCCGTGCAAGAAGAAGAATACAAGACTATCACAGGCGTGTGCCAGAAACAACAGTTGGCTTTACTAAACTACTGCAAGTACACCGGTGGGTGAAGATTCTCAAGCTGCTTTGATTGCACGTACAATACACTACGGGGAAAGACGTTATGTCGAAATGAATGACATAGTACATTACCAAACAGCTTTGGATAAAATCGGCAGGCCATTTCTAGAAAGGCTTTCATGGAAGCTGTCAATATTTCTTTTCAAGGTTAATTATCGTTTCTAGTTTAGGGTTTGCTAGCGAGGTGAAAAAATGATTAAGTGTTGGTAAAATTAAGCTCTTTAGTATAGTTATTCTTCCTAAAGGTGCAAGGTCTCTCACAGACCACATTTTCATTTAATTTATTTTGCCACATGTCTTAATTTTATCTTTATAGTTCTTTTCCACCACGTCTGCTTTATTATGCTGAAACAGAATGCCTAAGAATACAAAGGGCTTTTGTGTCCAGTCAAAGGCTCGCATAATACAATTTGTATCCCTAATAATAAGACATTAATGATACGGAAACACACTCGGTCAGTAATCTCTATATACCATCAATGCTGGGTATGTACTTTTTTATATCATCACTGCTACGTATATTTATATACCATTACTGCTACGTATGTGTATATGTCATGACTGCTGCGTATATATGTTTGTATGCCCACAATACTGTGATATAATACTACAGACGAAATTACAGACTGCCTTTTCATGGTTTTATTCCAACTTTGTTTATATAAGCGTGTAGCAATAAACTTCACGTTTCATACAATTCTCTTGGTCGTTTATTACGTTTCAAAGATGTTGGTATTTTAGAAAGACAGTCAGTTATACATGGTTTTAGAGATGAAATGACATGATAGTAATGGAACAGTTCACGTAGTACTTTCAGGACGCTACCAATGATTACGCCGAGAACACGGTAGTAAAGTAATGTGGCTTAAGGGGAAAACATACGCTGATTAAATGTATACATCAGTTCCCTTCCCTTTCTTTGTTTTCTTGTGGTAAACAGACGTAAAAGGGCAGAGGAATGTGAACCTGCCTCTGTATATCCCCGTTGGAACTGAATACAGTTATCTGACCTTCATTTGGATTCCCACAAAAGATGTACAGTTCACCATTCCAGACATCTACATCAGGATGGAATATGAATCTTGAATCACAGGTGTTGATGTAACGCATGGAATTCCTTTGCATGTCGAAGAAGAAGAGAGTCCCATTTTCGAATGTAATAGCAATCACATCTTTTGTAACAAAAGCCATCTTGATGTAGCCAGCATTTAGAGTTAGAAACTGCCTGACAGTAACATTTTCTGTGTTACCAGCATATATCATGAACAATTGAAAGGAGTACATGTCCGAGTTTACTTCCTCACCGGTGTCCCCAATCAATTTCACATGAGTGCAGTACAGTAACAAAGATGACAATCGATGTCCAGTAAAACAATCGGGACTTCCGGGTTGTCCCAAATGGGCGAGAACAACGATGCTGTTGCTACGTGTCACCATTCCGAGCTCATTAGAATAACCGTCGTCAGAATAGAAATATATATTTTCTCGTTTCCAGTCAACATAGATGCCATTAAACCTTTTTCCCCTGGCAATACTTGTCGACTCTGAACCATCAAAATTGATACTTTCAAGATTTCCGTTTGTAAGCCATGCATAAAGCACACAGTTGGAGGGATCCACAAAAAGGCACTGGATTCCCTTTGGATAATCAAACAGCGGTGTAAGTTGTTGGTCGTTCCTACCTGTATCATAAACACAGATGTCATCTGGTCTACGGACGACAATGTGTTGTGTGGACATTTCTATGGAGCCATGTTTAGTTTTGCATGTCCATTCATTTCTCCCAGTGGACGTTCCTCTCGGAAGTTCTTTTCTGGTTTTCATGTTGTTTTCCTTCACGTCCATTCGGAGTTTCCAATGATATTTAGACATTGCATGTGTTAGTTTGGACGACGTCTTGACAAAGAACAACTGACTGTCTGGCACCAAACTCTCGTTGTTTTCAAGGCTGAGTTTACCAACGCTGCTGGAACAAGTACATTCCCGATGTCCCTCGAAATCACGTAAGATCCTTATGCACGATTCAACAGAAGGACAAAACACAAAACATTCCAGTTTCATTCTAATTCTGGTAGGATTGTCAGCTTTTATGTTGTACAAAACTGTAACACAAAACAAGGTGTTAAACAGAAACATTCTTCAAAGCAGTGCAAAGAGTGTGTCAACGATGAATACCACAACCTCTTCTCATTTGGAACTTGTACAGCACAAAATTTAATTTATTCGAATCAAAGAAAACGACATCTGACACGTGAACCTACATATGTTTTTTTCCGAGAAAAGTCACATGATAGCTATCAGTTCCCCCAATATGAAACATTGATGTTTTTGACAAACTGAACGGTGCACACCATTTCCCTTTCAATATATACTAGCAACATGAAGAAACTGTGCAATATCAAAATATCATCCCAGTTGATAAGTACGATAACAATGTCAAGGTACATATAAACTTTAATAGAGGGATCATGAGACCATAACAAGTCGGGAGAATTTCAATCGAAAAGTCAAGCTCAATAACGGATATGTCCACCATCGGCATTGAGAACAGCAATGCATCGACGGCGCATACAGCCTAACAAACGTGCAAGGAAGGCATGTGGGATGTGACGAAAGATCCTTTCAAGTTCTGTTGCAAGCACAGGGGCTTGTATCGCTTAGAAGCGGCGTTCGAAAGACATATAGGTTTGTAGACCCTACCCTAGTACTTAATAAAAGGAAAGGGGTGTAACGAAGAAACCACCCTCTCCTCGATCAAAGTTACATGTCACTGCGTAAAATACTTTTAAGGCCCTGTCCAACCAACGGATCGCTAGCCAGATGATTTCCATACAAAATGAGCCATACATTGTCACAATCAGATCATTATTTCCAAAGTTATACGCCACGAATCATCGAAAACAGGGTGTATTTGAGGTGTGTGAAAAATATGACAAATCGCCGATCTGCTCTGATCCACCATTGATGATTGTGATGTTTGAGGGTTATAACTTCTTTCTTTCTTGTTGATCTTATTGTTTGACAAAACTGGAAAGGTGTTTACAACGCTTAGTGATAGTTTTAAACTTTCCGTTTTTGAGGTGTGTGTGACAGTGTCAGTTAACATTTTGTTAATGTCCATTCCATTCCTCACATGCAATGAGAAATCTGAATTAATTATTAATCTTAACAAAAATGTCTCAAGCACATGTCTCGCGATACTTTTGCGTTCTTGGACATATTTTGGGAGGGAAGGCCGCAGTGTATCATTTATTCTTTTATTCATTCACATATGTATTTTTTCTTTTATTCTTTTGCTTTATTTCTTTCATTCATTCACATAATTCTTGCTCTTAATTCTTACTATACTTCATTCATTGTAATATTCCGACTGATACAATAAATACAGCTGAAGGAAGGAGCCAAGTCATTGTGTGCGTTGGAGCATGGCGAGGCACACGTTAATTAGTTAATTAGTACAAATGTAAAGAAAACAAGTGAGTCACCTGTCCCTGTTGGAGAGTATCCCTGGTTATAGTGACTACGGCGAAGTCCTGGGATGGTCCGGGCAGTCATCACCGCAGTTTGAAACCTGTGGTGAAGATCGGTCACCCTTATCTATTTGTCCTGTCTTGGCGTTGTTAAACGTGGACGTCCAGAACGTGGCCGATCGATGACGTCATTTGTGTTCTGGTAGCTTCTCACCAGTGCAGAAGTGGTGTTCCGGTGGCAGTGGAAATGTGCAGCCACTTGTCGTTGAGACATTCCCCTTCGGACCATACCAATGGCCTCAGACGATAGCCTTGGCACGCTAAGCGTTTTAATAGCCGTTTAAGGTTTTGAACAATCGCAAGGGCAGGGATTGAGCTTTCCAAAGTGACAATATTGTGTGGCATTCATTTGCTCTGTTTCTCCTTCCCGGAATGCACGTGCAGCATAAATATTGCACGTCTCAAGGACGAAGGCACTGACGTCACGGAACGTGGCACGTGCGTGCATGTTGGATACGTGTCACTAATCAATGAGTTTAAATCCTTATGTGTTTACACAGGTTTGATAAATTTAGATTTTAAATTTTTGGTATACACAGTTTCTTTATGTGCCTTATACAGATTATCGATTGTTACTTAGCAAATGCAGGGTTTTTCATTCCGGCACAAATTGACACATTGCAAGTATGTACACAAAATCCATTTAGTCAGCAGCGACAGTAACGACGGTAAAACTTTAATAATTGATATATAATATTATCTTCAATAAGACATTCAACCAGTTACTACTCTCTTGCACATGCACCAAGCCTGTTTACACAGCATCAACATAGTCAACTGGTAAACTGGACGGTGTGTTTACAGCTTTATAAATAATATAGATGTACTAGAGTAAATCTACATTGTTCTGGGGAGCTAAACAGCAGTTTCGTGTTTAAAATTAGACCTCTAGCCAGAATAAGGTGGGAGATATTTCGACTAGAAAAACATTCTTTTGAAGAGTCTGTGAAACATATATTTACCCCCCCCCCACACACACACACACACACATCTGTTAAATCTGATCAGTGACAGTTTATGAGTTTGATCATTTAAGGATTGATCATTTAAGTTTATTTGTTTTTTTATTCATACCTCAATGTACAGGAAAACTACACGGTCAGTCAATGACAACGAAGAAAATTTGACATCTACAATAGTTTCCTATAAGTAAATCAACGTCCATAAGGCACTTAGCAACTACAAGAATTAAAATGTTGAAAGACAGATACTTTCACCTTAGCTTAACAAAGAAAAGCAAGATTTGCGAATTTGCCTCTCTTTATTGTGAATAACACAGTGTTTGAGAGTGTGTGCTTGCTTCTTCATGAGGTGATGAGGTGAGTGGAAGAACCTACCTCAAGAATATTCCTTAATCACAGGTCAATGAAAGGCTCTAACCAAAGAATCTCCATTAAACACAGATCAATACCCCCCTACCCCAAGATTATTCATTAAACATGGGTCAACAAAGGCCCTACCTCAAGAATATTCATACAGAAAGCCGAATAAAAGATAGTACCGCAAGATTATTCACAACCAAATCAATTAAAGGTCTTAACCTAAGAATATTCAGCAACACAAAAAGCGAAGTGGATATGTGATGCAAACATCAGCGGAAGCTTTCGTTGCTTGTGCAAGTAAACTTTCACAGGATTTCGTCCAAATACGTGAAGATTATACCTAACTACTGATAGTAGAAGACTAATTACTGATAGTAGAAGACTAATTACTTATAGTAGAAGACTAATTACTTATTTAAAGAGTTTGCTGCGTTAGTACCATTTCTCAAAGCAATTTAAAATACCTCCATTCATAAATACTACATCAGATGTGTATACATTTATCTGAAAATACCACTTAAAACAAATTGTTTCTAAAAACATCAAGCTGCCTCTGTAAATTTACAACATTATTAGCAAATGATACTATGTCGTCGGCGGATAATAACAATATCAAATCTTCAAAACATTTAAAGCTCACCGATTCTTGAGATAAGATCACCTCACACAATAAATGTTACATTTTCACCAAACTAAGCCAATATTTGCAGTTACTTTAATCTATTTTCTAATAACACAATCCCAGAATCCCAGAGTTTCACATTGGAGAATATTGAATTTGACCATTCAGAATAAATTCTTTCGAAAATTCCTGTCCTGTCGACTAGATACATACACTCCACCTGAGTACGTGCCATAGTCTTTGTTTCTTGCTGTATAAGACACATAATCAATAATGGCAGTAGCTCATTCCGCGACAAAGTCAGTACATCATGTTTGACTCAAATGATTGTTGTGTCATGTGTCCTTTGGGGTCACGACTACACATATTTAGGTATAGACTGAGTGTCAAGTATCCCGGCTCTTGTTCCCGTTCCTGTTCATGTTCATGCATGTGTTGTTGTGTCTGTGTCTGGGAACACCTTCCTGATATGGGATGTCGATTTCCTCATGGTTGTGTTTTCCAACGCTCACCTACCTAGCGAGCATCATCTTATGTCTCATCACTAGCGTACACAGTCCCATCTTTCAATGGTTTATCGTAGCTCAGATACCATGCCCGTCTCTCGGGCATCCTTAATGAAAAGGAAAAGCTGCAATCACCTCCACCATCTGAGTGAAGTCCACACACAACCTCACCTGTTTGTCTCCCTTTGTCTAACACATTTGTTCTGTCCATGCATTACATAAAGTTCTACAATACCCGACCCAGCGCTTCAGAATGATTTGGTTGGGAAAAACGAAGACTCATTTCTATTGGAATTAAATCACATGTGTCTATTTCCAGTCTGTCGTCTAAGAAACGGCTAACAGTTGATTCCATGTCTCACCATCTTTGCCGGGTAATCCAGGAACAAGGAGATTATTCCTATGGTACTGGGATTCAAATTTACCAGTGAATTGTTCAGAGTGTCAGGTTTATTTTTCTGTGCAGTGTCAGATTTAGTTAAACATCTGTAGCTTTTTCCGGGAGCTGGTTGGGTTTCTCCCGCTAGCAACAACAATGTGAATGTTAATAGTGACAGTCTCACATCCACCCGTATTGTTTCCGAAGGGTAGCAACACAGAGAGGCCTAACGCCATGCGGATTCAACACAGCTATTCTGATTCAAAAGTTTGGTTGGAATGCACGTTGTTAATGTAAGCGTTCTACATCACAGGATTTTTCCCATTCATAAACGAAACCATGTTTACAGACCCATGTCTTATAAAAATAAATCTTATGTGGCCATTCACTATCCATTCCTCACATACCAGAATGATTCCAAACTCCGTCAGAAGTGTTAGGCATGCATTAGTAAGGCAAAACATTAAAGAGACGCCCTTCTTAACACAGCAACAGCGTGAGAAGGCCGTACAAACACTGTCTGCAAATGGCGGCATCACAGAGACACTGCTCACGTAATACTGTGGTCAGCTTGGTCCAAAGATTCAGAATAACAAGTAAGGCTAAGTACAAGCCAAGAATAGGCACGCCGACGGTGACCTGGCCGCGTGAACATCCTACCTACGTACCTTGCATATGTGTAACAGATCCTTGCTTGTCACGTCATCGAAGTCAAATGAGTAGGGTCGTGTGGTCAGCAGACAGACAGTAGCAATACTGCTGAAGGCAGCCGACACCAGAGCTTCCAGCACCTACAGAGATTACCATCACCGAAGACTGAGATGGACTAGAACACACACAGGGTCGTGAAGGAAATGGACCCTTTCCGTACTCTCTCGCTAACAGTTATTGTTTCCACCAAAATTCTAAGTTTCGTGCTATTGGAATTTGAGGGAAAATAATAGCTTATTCGTTAATGGGCAGACAGTTGATCATTAGACAAGAAATCATTACAGAATGTTTAGGGATTACCCTGCTTCTGCTTTTGAGGAATATTGTTATTTAACCTACAAGTGCACGCGTTCTGGTGTTGGCCTTCACATCTGTTGCTATTCTTCAAAGTACGGGTACTCCTGTTCGCCTACCTAAATATGCTGTTTTGATATTGTTGCCAGAACATATGGAGTGGAACAGTTTGTATGCCATCACTGCATCCTTAGTTGTTATGCCATCACTGCATCCTTAGTTTGTATGCCATCACTGCATCCTTAGTTTGTATGCCATCACTGCATCCTTAGTTTGTATGCCATCACTGCATCCTTAGTTCTTATGCGATCACTGCACCGTATATTTGTACGCCATCACTGCATCGAATATCAGTATGCTATCACTGCCACATATGTTTGTATGCTATCACTGACACTTTCCGTGGAATTCACAAATATTAGAACAGACTGAATTTTAATACGGTATTGGTATTGGTAGGGATTTTGACGTAGTTTGGAATCATTTTGGTAACTATATTGGATAAACAATAAAAGATACATTCATTTATCTTACCTCACGTGTAAATGTCATTTTCTGACTGGCTTATTATTTTCAATGTAACCCACTTACAAGTGAAGTGTCAGTGGTTCTGATTCGGTACATGGTGCTAGTACTTCTTTGTTTTGAATGACATTGTATCACGCATGATGCACGGAAATTACCGATGTTTTGCGAATGCAAATCGATGAAGTGGGTAGCTCTAAATCTTTTTTTTCTTGTGTCGTCCGCAAAATCTAGCGATAGAATCTAGCGATAGAATCATACGGCGAAATCGAATGACAAGTTAAATTATACCGGGCCTCAATTTATAATGACCTTTTTCACAGAATGAATTTGTCATTCTCCTAAGAATGTTAAATGATAAATCAGATCATTCTCCAAACCTTCACCTCATTGCGCTTCCTCGGGCCTTTGTAAGGTAAGTATTAACACAAGGGATAGTAAGTAATGGATGATCAGAGAGTACCTCGCCGATGCTATTTAATGCTCAAATCGTAAAACGACTGGGTCCTACCAAACCGGCTACTCGTATTACAAATATTCTCTTTAAACATGAATATGGATGAGTGTGGTTAATACACTGTGTGGACAATGTAAAGATATTGATACTCTTTTTAGCAAATGTTATTTGATAACCTACAGCAGTCATAGTGCAGTCAACAGTTTCTTGCAGTATATATGGGGTGGTGGGGCATCTTAGTGGGTACATCATTCGTTCGTCACGCATAAGCCCCGAGTTCGATTCTCAGGATGGGAACAATGTGTGAATCTCATGTGAGCTATCCTCTAGTCAATCTCAATACTTTAAATATGAATATTGTCACATGGGTGATAGTGTGCATTATGTGTGCATGTGTCTGCAGTTGTTTGATACTGTCGTAATCATCAGCCATTCTCAGTTTAGATTTTTGTCATGAAAAACAAGAAAGAAAATATCAGACTTGAGATGATTATTCAGGTCGCCATATTTATTTGATTATTAGTGTTCCTTCCATAGTGGGAGCATCTGAAACTTGATATAACAGTGTTAACGTCGGTATATGCTTCATATGAAAGTTAACGTATTTCAGCAAGACAATAACAAATAATGGGATGAAACATTACAGAAGAAATATATCTTTTCATGGTGTTGTATTCCAGTTTTGTTCGTATACCAATACAACAATAAACTTCATGTTCAATGATGCGATCTTTACAAAGATGTTGTAAGTTGGTGTAAGCTGACGACTGTACTAGTTATTCCAGGCTACAACACTGAGGACACCGAACTGAAGTAATGTTTACATCAGTTCAGCCCGCTGTTATTGTTTGTGGCATATACAATTTAAAGGGAAGAGGAATGCCAACATGCCTCTGTATGATCCCGTTGGAACTGAATACAGTTATCTGACCTTCATTTGGATTCTCACAAAGGATGTACAGTTCACCATTCCAGACATCTACGTCAGGATGGAATATGAATCTTGAATCACAGGTGTAGATGTAACGCATGGAATTCCTTTCCATGTCGAAGAAATAGAGAGTCCTATTTTCGAATGTTATAGCTATCACATCTTCTGTAACAAAGGCCATCTTGATGTTCCCAGCATTTAAAGTTAGAAACTGTCTTACAGTAACATTTTCTGTGTCACCAGCATGTATCATGAACACTTGAAAGGAGTACATGTCCGCACTTACTTCCTGATAGGTGCAATACAGTATCAGAGCTGACAATGGATGTCCAACAAAACAATAAGCACTTCCGGGTTGTCCCAAATGACGGACAATGACGTTGTTGCTACGTGTCACCATTCCAAACTCAGTAGAATAACCACCTCGAACACAATAATATATATGTTTTCGTTTCCAATCTGCATAGACGCAATCAAATTTTTTTCTACCAATACTTGTCGACTCTGAACCATCAAAATTGATACTTTCAAGATTTCCATTCTCAAGCCATGCAAAAAGCATACAGTTGGAGCTATCCACAAATAGGAACTGGGTTTTATTTGGATAATCAAACAGCGGTGTAAGTTTCAAGTCATTCTTACTTATATCATAAACACAGATGTCATCTGGTCTACGGACGACAATGTGTTGTGTGGACATTTCTATGGAGCCATGTTTAGTTTTACATGTCCATTCATTTCTTCTAGTGGGCGTTCCTCTGGCAAGGGTTTTTCTGTTTTTTCTGGTGTTTTCCTTCACGTCCATTCGAAGTTTCCAATGATATTTAGACATTGCACGTGTTAGTTTGGAGGACGTCTTGAGAAAGAACAACTCCCTTTCTGGCCCCAAACTCTCGTTGCTTTCAAGGCGGAGTTTACCAGCGTTGCAGAAACAAGTACATTCCCGATGTCCCTCGAAGTCATACACGGCCCTTATGCACGATTCAACAGAAGGACAAAACACAAAACATTCCAGTCTCATTCTGGTAGGTTTACCATCTGCTATGCTGTACAAAACTGTAACCCAAAACAAGGTGTTAAACAGAAACATTCTGTAAAGTAAAGAGTGTGTCAGTGATGAATACCACAACCTTTCCTCAGGTACAACTTGTACAAAACAAAATGTGATCGAGCCGAACCAAAAGCAAACGACATCTAGCACGTGAACCTATATATTCTTAGAAAATGTCATATTTCCCAAGAGTCAGTCATGTGATAGCCATCGATTCCCTCAATATGAAACATTGATGTTTTTGATAAATTGAACCCTACACATCACTTCCGTGTCTATATAGATTATGAACTGTTGTTTTGTAAATGCAGGATCATCCATACTGACACGAGACAATTCCAGTAATTCGAGTAATTCCAGAACACAATACAAAATCTAAATACTTTCAGAATAAACAGTCCATCTGACAGATTTTCACCGTCTCACACCAATTTCACATTCGAAAAAAGGGACAATTCCCTTTCATGGAAATGTACATATTATAGGACTTAATACAGAAATATTGTCATGGGTTAACTGTCAAGTTTTCCAATATATCATAGGAGGGTAACTGGTTGGCATCGCCCTTTTTCTATCTTGGTTTAGTCAATGCCGGATGACTTGTAAGTATTTAACCCTTAAAACGGTTCAGGAGGTGTTGTATTTCTCTTTCGAACATTGTATTGAATATACCATCGTATGTACCATTTTAAGTCACCCCGATGACCATTGAAACTATTTCTAGCTTCATCGGTGTCTGGTGGTTTTAAAATATTCATATTCAGGATAACAACATCTCGTTCTTCATGTTTTCAGTGTTTACCCTTGTTCACTTGGGTTTTCTTAAGGCTGGTATTATGTAGATCATTCTGGGACCATTACAACCAGTGAGACAAACATGAACTTTCGTACATCCTCTGTAGTCAGAAAGTAGTCAGTCGTAATAAGATTTCAACTCAGTATGCCTTGTCTTAACTTACTCTTCAGTTGCTACCGACATATTTGCATTTTATAGAAAGTTCAAGTCCAAATTGTGCGAGCCTGGTTGTTGGATCTGGGCCAGGGTATCCATGGTTACCTCAAGTCTGTCCGGTTGGAATCTGGGAAGAGAGAAGACATAAAACAGTCCCTTAGCTAAACACATCAACTTGAGTTACTGAGTTTGGCTTTACGCCGCTTTTAGCAATCTTCCAGCAATATCACGACTGGGGACACCAGAAAATGGGTGTCACATATTGTGCCCATGTGGGGAATCGAACCCGGGTCTTCGGCGTGACAAGCGAACGCTTTAACCACTAGGCTACCCCACCGCCCACATCAACTTGAGACACTACAAGGCAGTATCACTGTTACCTATCTCGATGTAAATCTAGATCCTAAATCTTCACAAAGACAAATGTTCGCATCATGTATCCTATTTCGAGACAAGACTAGGTCTTCTTGTTAGATATTTGTACTTGTAGAGATGCATACCTTAATATCTTAATAAGAAATGTACTTTATCCATGCCCTACTCCGTGTTAGTCAAGAGAAATGGGGCATTCTTTCTTTTCGATCATATCACACATCACAAGCATTATAAATACCGCGTCCTTTACTTCATACTGTTTTGTGTGTGTGCGACGCAAACGCACCCGAGTGTATGAGAATAGGCGGAATGCAATAACACCTCGTCAGTTCTGCTGGTCGGGTGCCGTTGGGAAAGTGAACTGTAGCCGAAAGTATGCCTAAAAACAAAAAACGCAACTCTCCCCCGATGCTGATTTTTGTAGAAGTAGGAAAATAAACTACAGGCTGCACTTTCCATGCACAGGAAGCATTTTCATCAAATCACTGTGCACAGGCGAAAGAGGTACATTAGCGGCCTCATAAACGGAGATAAAGCATACTCGTAAGTCCTCGCAGAAGTTCTGCATGAACGACATGTGGTGGAAACGAAGCTGGAAACCCAGATGATAACTCCCACAGGACCCATATCAGACATTAGTTCACCGAGTCAAAATGGCCAGTGAAGGATTAGGGTTTTCATCATCACATCACGTGGTGACAACTGATTGGACTCATGATTTTGTCAGCGTGATTTTGAGCAATCTCCAGTGGGGACAGAGATTACACTGAGAGGGTTCGTGAGTTGTGCCGGGTCTCGAACGCTGGTCGGTACGCTTCTGTTCTCCCTCATATTTTATTTCGTCACAATTTCCTGATTGTTTTAATGTAAGATTATTCTGTTCCGTATCTCACAGCAGCTGACTTCCCGCCATTCCTTGTAACCCGGAACATTTTGTCCGGGCTACACCCTCTATTCTCATGTACTCATGAGAATAATCGTAAAGGAATCGGATTTAATTGTCTAATGGTTCAGGGATGTACCTTTACCTAACAACAATAACAAGAAAGTCTGGTGATTGAATGCAGGACTTCATCGCTCACAGTCTGTTGTGTATTGGATGGTGTAAACACATGTCTCTATCTGACATACACCCATTGTGTAGTGTGACTAAACATGTTCACAAAATTAAACATTAAAAACCATTTGAAGCAGGCCTTCCAAATTCCACCATGATGTCACAAGTCAGTCCCCTGGTTTATCTTTCGCGGTCGGTCGACTGTGCATCATTTCTACTCGAACCTTTGCTTAGTACACCACTGGGGTGGACAACAGGAAGCATGCATGTAATTGTGCCGATACGAGCGTACAGCAATGCGGAATTACTCTCGCTTTGATTGTATCATCATCTGACATAGTGGCTGGATGACTGGGAAGTGAACCTCCCCTGGGAAGTGAGTAGGTGAGGCAAGCGTGTGTTGATAATCCTCAAAGTCACGGCTACACATGTAAAAACAACAAACAACACATTTCCAAAGGCCGAAATTATTTATTCGAAAATTAGGAATAATGTTTTCAATGACTATTGCATTTCAAAACGGATGTCGAAATCCTACTTAAACTTAATGTCTTCTCTCTCCAAATTCATCTGTTCAGGATAAGTATGTTTACTGACGGAGTGTTAAAGGTGTAGAAATGCAATACTCAGAACACACCTAATTTGACTTGCAGTATATAATAAAACCTCGTTATTCCGGACGGATTCACTGTCAGTGAAATCACACGGATGAAAGCACTGGTATATAAGGGTTCCAAACAGTAATGCTCCGCGAAGCTGGATCGGTTTAGTCGCTAATCGCCTACGTCTCCAATCGCCAACAACAACAACACTGACTAATTAGAATGAAAACTGCACCCCTACTGCAATAATGGAACCGCCTGACCAGAGCAAAAGTGATCTTGATTGACTGTTGTTATAAGAATATTTAGTGGAGCAGGAAGATAAGTATATCCAGTATGAATTAGATTATATATTTACATGAAAAACATTGGCAAATGGACGTTCTTCTTTTAGTAGTAATTATTTTTATAAATGGCCTAACATGTCAAAACATAAGCAGCTTTTTTTTCAAATTTTTATTTCCAAGAGATATATGTTAGCGTGTGCAAAGGCAATGGATTTACATGATTTGTAGTATGTCTTTTATTTCACTACTGATCTGGTGAAAGTTTGGTTTAACTTCATTTATGCGCATAGTGTAAATTTTCTTCTTAACTATTAGGTTTATAATGTTTACAGGGTTGCAAAGTCAAATAGAAGAGTCCAGTTTCAGATCACAGAGGTGAAGAGTGTTTATCATTGCGTAATCTGTGGGCAACAGACCATGAAGTGTTGTTTTGAGTATGTAGGCGAATAGAGATGAAGGGGAATAGAGAACAACCCGCTGGATCAACTTGGTCCTGATTAACGAGGTTGAACCATATAGTTTAACCTTAGAATAACAATAAACGTTAAATCAATACTGTACATTCATACATTATTGACAAACCCGACTTTTGAAAATAAATATATTTCTCTGTGCATGTCTTTGAATTAACTATATAATAGTGATTTGATATTATATATCTACAGCACCATGACACACACCTCTACGAAAGGAAACGTACGAATGGCACATATTGAGCAATACAGAGAGTATGACTTAGTTACAATACACACTGCTCCACAAGTGTTTTCAGGGCCAGAAGTGTCTTCGGAATACCGACAGATAACACTCTATTTACCTGTTGATGCTGACTTCTGTGGATGTGCAAACAATGGCCGAACAGTTCATATGAGTTTGATTATCTCTGAAATGTCTACTTTAAGAGAATGTACTGTGTTGAGTCCGTGCAAGAAGAAGAATACAAGACTATCACAGGCGTGTGCCAGAAACAACAGTTGGCTTTACTAAACTACTGCAAGTACACCGGTGGGTGAAGATTCTCAAGCTGCTTTGATTGCACGTACAATACACTACGGGGAAAGACGTTATGTCGAAATGAATGACATAGTACATTACCAAACAGCTTTGGATAAAAACGGCAGGCCATTTCTAGAAAGGCTTTCATGGAAGCTGTCAATATTTCTTTTCAAGGTTAATTATCGTTTCTAGTTTAGAGTTTGCTAGCGAGGTGAAAAAATGATTAAGTGTTGGTAAAATTAAGCTCTTTAGTATAGTTATTCTTCGTAAAGGTGCAAGGTCTCTCACAGACCACATTTTCATTTAATTTATTTTGCCACATGTCTTAAGTTTATCTTTATAGTTCTTTTTTACCACTTCTGCTTTATTATGCTGAAACAGAATGCCTAAGAATACAAAGGGCTTTTGTGTCCAGTCAAAGGCTCGCATAATACAATTTGTATCCCTAATAATATGACATTAATGATACGGAAACACACTCGGTCAATAATCTCTATATACCATCAATGCTGGGTATGTACTTTTTTATATCATCACTGCTACGTATATTTATATACCATTACTGCTACGTATGTGTATATGTCATGACTGCTGCGTATATATGTTTGTATGCCCACAATACTGTGATATAATACTACAGACGAAATTACAGACTGCCTTTTCATGGTTTTATTCCAACTTTGTTTATATAAGCGTGTAGCAATAAACTTCACGTTTCATACAGTTCTCTTGGTCGTTTATTACGTTTCAAAGATGTTGGTATTTTAGAAAGACAGTCAGTTATACATGGTTTTAGAGATGAAATGACATGATAGTAATGGAACAGTTCACGTAGTACTTTCAGGACGCTACCAATGATTACGCCGAGAACACGGTAGTAAAGTAATGTGGCTTAAGGGGAAAACATACGCTGATTAAATGTATACATCAGTTCCCTTCCCTTTCTTTGTTTTCTTGTGGTAAACAGACGTAAAAGGGCAGAGGAATGTGAACCTGCCTCTGTATATTCCCGCTGGTACTGAATACAGTTATCTGACCTTCATTTGGATTCTCACAAAGGATGTACAGTTGACCATTCCAGACGTCTACGTCAGGATGGGATGTGAATCTTGAATCACAGGTGTAGATGTAACGCATGGAATTCCTTAGCATGTCGAAGAAATAGAGAGTCCTATTTTCGAATGTAATAGCAATCACATCTTCTGTAACAAAAGCCATCTTGATGTTCCCAGCATTTAAAGTTAGAAACTGTCTTACAGTAACATTTTCTGTGTCACCAGCATGTATCATGAACACTTGAAAGGAGTGCATGTCCGCACTTACTTCCTGATAGGTGCAATACAGTATCAGAGCTGACAATGGATGTCCAACAAAACAATAAGCACTTCCGGGTTGTCCCAAATGGGCGAGGACAATGACGTTGTTGCTACGTGTCACCATTCCAAACTCAGTAGAATAACCACCTCGAACACAATAATATATATGTTTTCGTTTCCAATCAACATAGACGCAATCAAATTTTTTTCTACCAATACTTGTCGACTCTGAACCATCAAAATTGATACTTTCAAGATTTCCATTTTCAAGCCATGCATAAAGCATACAGTTGGAGCTATCCACAAAAAGGAAGTGGGTTTTATTTGGATAATCAAACAGTGGTGTCAGTTTCAAGTCATTCTTACTTATATCATAAACACAGATGTCATCTGGTCTACGGACGACAATGTGTTGTGTGGACATTTCTATGGAGCCATGTTTAGTTTTACATGTCCATTCATTTCTTCTAGTGGGCGTTCCTCTGGCAAGGGTTTTTCTGTTTTTTCTGGTGTTTTCCTTCACGTCCATTCGAAGTTTCCAATGATATTTAGACATTGCACGTGTTAGTTTGGAGGACGTCTTGAGAAAGAACAACTCCCTTTCTGGCCCCAAACTCTCGTTGCTTTCAAGGCGGAGTTTACCAGCGTTGCAGAAACAAGTACATTCCCGATGTCCCTCGAGGTCATACACGGCCCTTATGCACGATTCAACAGAAGGACAAAACACAAAACATTCCAGTCTCATTCTGGTAGGTTTACCATCTGCTATGCTGTACAAAACTGTAGCCCAAAAGAAGGTGTTAAACAGAAACATTCTGTAAAGTAAAGAGTGTGTCAGTGATGAATACCACAACCTTTCCTCAGGTACAGAACAAAATGTGATCGAGCCGAACCAAAAGCAAACGACATCTAGCACGTGAACCTATATATTCTTAGAAAATGTCATATTTCCCAAGCTATCAATTCCTTCAATATGAAACATAATCTATATAGATTATGAACTGTTGTTTTGCAAATCCAGGATCATCCATACTGACACGAGACAAGTCAGCAGCGACATTAACAAGGGTAAAACTTTACTAATATCACAGTATATTTAAGATAACATTCAACTATTTAATGCCATGTTGCACAATAACGAGTAGGACAACAGACAGTTCAAGAACAGGAGCAAAAGTGACCACGCCCCCTGTAGATCGCTACCTACGCACGTTGACTGTGACGTCGTCGAGGTCGAATCCGTCAGGTCATGTGACCACCAGATGCCCGTTACTGACCGGCGTCGACTGAGATAGGCAAGATCGCTTGGCGACGACATAACTGACTGCATGTTCACATCACTGACGAGAGCATATTCTGCATGTTCTTTTCTGCTGGCAGACGCCGTATATATCGTCCAAGAGGGAGAGTGTACTGCCCGTTGTTGTGTACAAGAGATTGCATCCGTTAGGGAGGCAACATCCACAGGATATCATTTTCCAACACAACAGTGTTAGGCGTTATACTGCTGCTAAAGTCATGCAAGAGTACCTTAACGTCAACAACGTTCATACGTTACCCTGGCCAGCTCACTCTCCAGACCTTAATCCCATTAGCACCTTTAGGAAACCACAGTCGACGACATCAATCTCCTAATACCCAGGATTAACTCATTGTGGCCTCATGAATAATGGCAAAACATCCCAGGTGACGTCAAAAGGCGACTGACGTGCTAAGTGTTTGCCTGCATTCAAAAGTATATTGGTCACAAACACTACTACGGTGACGCTTCACGTATTGTCATGTTGTACAGAGCTGCCCATTTGGACATGTATTGAGGAACTGCTTTGTGTTCCCCACATGGATATAAATAGTCATACATATAAATATGCGCGTATTGATTGTCATTTGTGTATTGTTTGCTCGCTATACAGCTCAAATCAAGATTATTTCGGACGTTAGTTTCGTTATATAAATCAAAGCAGAAATTTACGTCTTACTTCCATTTATAGTTCATTTCAAGGTCTGGTAATAATCAAGCAAATCAATGGTATTCACATAATGCTGCAAATCTTAGAACTCTGTCAACAATTCAGTATCGTCGTTGTATAGGTGTATGTTTACAATCTTCTATCGCATCATTATGTAATATTGTAATTCCAGAACACAATACAAAATCTAAATACTTTCAGAATAAACAGTCCATTTGACAGATTTTCACCGTCTCACACCAATTTCACATTCGAAAAAAAGGGCAATTCCCCTTCATGGAAATGCACATATTTTAGGATTTAATACAGAAATATTGTATGGGTTAACTGTCAAGTTTTCCAATATATCATAGGAGGGTAACTGGTTGGCATCGCCCTTTTTCTATCTTGGTTTAGTCAATGCCGGATGACTTGTAAGTATTTAACCCTTAAAACGGTTCAGGAGGTGTTGTATTTCTCTTTCGAACATTGTATTGAATATACCATCGTATGTACCATTTTAAGTCACCCCGATGACCATTGAAACTATTTCTAGCTTCATCGGTGTCTGGTGGTTTTAAAATATTCATATTCAGGATAACAACATCTCGTTCTTCATGTTTTCAGTGTTTACCCTTGTTCACTTGGGTTTTCTTAAGGCTGGTATTATGTAGATCATTCTGGGACCATTACAACCAGTGAGACAAACATGAACTTTCGTACATCCTCTGTAGTCAGAAAGTAGTCAGTCGTAATAAGATTTCAACTCAGTATGCCTTGTCTTAACTTACTCTCCAGCTGCTACCGACATATTTGCATTTTATAGAAAGTTCACGTCCAAATTGTGCGAGCCTGGTTGTTGGATCTGGGCCAGGGTATCCATGGTTGAGGATCTCTCAAACGGTAGGCTCTTCGAAGCTGTGTCTAAAGTGTTCTTGTACGAAGTCATTCAACTCAGTAAAGATTTAAAAAGCAAACAATGTGCATGCATAAATAGGTATTAAATATTAAAATAATGTGCATGTATCTTAAAGTCTAAAGGACTGAATCTCTCCTGTCTGAGGAGGTTGGGCTTCCTGCAGACACCAGGTAGCTTGTTTTTGTGCGATTTCTCTGGATATTGGAGCTCTTGCAACAGGGAAAACATGATAAGCTGTTGCATCTCTACAGGTAATGTTCACGAGAATAAGCTAGACTGTCCATCATATGTCCGTCATACATGGCTTGATGCAAGTATATGTCACTCCCGGGTAGAGGCTGGGCTGGCTGTGAAACATCAACATGGATACATCAGATCACTGCTGGTTTATTCTGGTACTAGTCTACCAACTTTAGTTTCCTTGTTCCAGACACTGTGTGATTATTCGGAAATAAACAGACGTACATTAAAAGAAAACCGTTCCAATAACGGTTAGGTGACCTTGTGGTTAAACCGTTCGCTCGTCACGTCGAAAAGGTGGGTTTGATTTCCCACGTAGGCAAAATGTGTGACGCCCACCGTGGTGGTGCTGGAATAGTGCTAAAACGGCGTAACACTACTCTCACATAATTGCTCACTAGTCCAGTATCAGTTACCTCAAGTCTGTCCGGTTGGAATGTGGGAAGTGAGAAGACATAAAACAGTCCCTTAGCTAAACACAACATCAACTTGAGTTACCGAGTTTGGTTTTACGCCGCTTTTAGCAATATTCCAGCAATATCACGACTGGGGACACCAGAAAATGGGTGTCACATATTGTGCCCATGTGGGGAATCGAACCCGGGTCTTCGGCGTGACGAGCGAACGCTTTAACCACTAGGCTACCCCACCGCCCACATCAACTTGAGACACTACAAGGCAGTATCACTGTTACATGTCTCGATGTAAATCTAGATGCTAAATCTTCACAATGACAAATGTTCGCATCATGCATCCTATTTCGAGACAAGACTAAGTCTTCTTGTTAGATATTTGTACTTGTAGAGATGCATACCTTAATATCTTAATAAGAAATGTACTTTATCCATGCCCTACTCTGTGTTAGTCAAGAGAAATAGGGCATTCCTTCTTTTCGATCATATTACACATCACAAGCATTATAAATACCGCGTCCTTTACTTCATACTGTTTTGTGTGTGTGTGACGCAAAAGCACCAGAGTGTATGAGAATAGGCGGCATCTTTTGGTCGGGTGCCGTTGGGAAAGTGAACTGTAGCCGAAAGTATGCCTAAAAACAAAGAACGCATCTCTCCCCCGATCTTTCAGCAAACATTCAGTACCTCCAAAACCACAATGTGATAGTCGTTGAATGCTGATTTTTGTAAGAGTAGAAAAACAAACTACAGGCTGCACTTTCCATGCACAGGAAGCATTTTCATCAAATCACTGTGCACAGGCGAAAGAGGTACATTGGCGGCCTCATAAACGGAGATAAAGCATACTCGTAAGTCCTCGCAGAAGTTCTGCATGAACGACATGTGGTGGAAACGAAGCTGGAAACCCAGATGATAACTCCCACAGGACCTATATCAGACATTAGTTCACCGAGTCAAAATGGCCAGTGAAGGATTAGGGTTTTCATCATCACATCACGTGGTGACAACTGATTGGACTCATGATTTTGTCAGCGTGATTTTGAGCAATCTCCAGTGGGGACAGAGATTACACTGAGAGGGTTCGTGAGTTGTGCCGGGTCTCGAACGCTGGTCGGTACGCTTCTGTTCTCCCTCATATTCTATTTCGTCACCATTTCCTGATTGTTTTAATGTAAGATTATTCTGTTCCGTATCTCACAGCAGCTGACTTCCCGCCATTCCTTGTAACCCGGAACATTATGTCCGGGCTACACCCTCTATTCTCATGTACTCATGAGAATAATCGTAAAGGAATCGGATTTAATTGTCTAATGGTTCAGGGATGTACCTTTACCTAACAACAATAACAAGACAGTCTGGTGATTGAATGCAGGACTTCATCGCTCACAGTCTGTTTTGAATTGGATGGTGTAAACACATGTCTCTATCTGACATACACCCATTGTGTAGTGTGACTAAACATGTTCACAAAATTAAACATTAAAAACCATTTGAAGCAGGCCTTCCAAATTCCACCATGATGTCACAAGTCAGTCCCCTGGTTTATCTTTCGCGGTCGGTCGACTGTGCATCATTTCTACTCGAACCTTTGCTTAGTACACCACTGGGGTGGACAACAGGAAGCATGCATGTAATTGTGCCGATTCGAGCGTACAGCAATGCGGAATTACTCTCGCTTTGATTGTATCATCATCTGACATAGTGGCTGGATGACTGGGAAGTGAACCTCCCCTGGGAAGTGAGTAGATGAGGCAAGCGTGTGTTGATAATCCTCAAAGTCACGGCTACACATGTAAAAACAACAAACAACACATTTCCAAAGGCCGAAATTATTTATTCGAAAATTAGGAATAATGTTTTCAATGACTATTGCATTTCAAAACGGATGTCGAAATCCTACTTAAACTTAATGTCTTCTCTCTCCAAATTCATCTGTTCAGGATAAGTATGTTTACTGACGGAGTGTTAAAGGTGTAGAAATGCAATACTCAGAACACACCTAATTTGACTTGCAGTATATAATAAAACCTCGTTATTCCGGACGGATTCACTGTCAGTGAAATCACACGGATGAAAGCACTGGTATATAAGGGTTCCAAACAGTAATGCTCCGCGAAGCTGGATCGGTTTAGTCGCTAATCGCCTACGTCTCCAATCGCCAACAACAACAACAACACTGACTAATTAGAATGAAAACTGCACCCCTACTGCAATAATGGAACCGCCTGACCAGAGCAAAAGTGATCTTGATTGACTGTTGTTATAAGAATATTTAGTGGAGCAGGAAGATAAGTATATCCAGTATGAATTAGATTATATATTTACATGAAAAACATTGGCAAATGGACGTTCTTCTTTTAGTAGTAATTATTTTTATAAATGGCCTAACATGTCAAAACATAAGCAGCTTTTTTTTCAAATTTTTATTTCCAAGAGATATATGTTAGCGTGTGCAAAGGCAATGGATTTACATGATTTGTAGTATGTCTTTTATTTCACTACTGATCTGGTGAAAGTTTGGTTTAACTTCATTTATACGCATAGTGTAAATTTTCTTCTTAACTATTAGGTTTATAATGTTTACAGGGTTGCAAAGTCAAATAGAAGAGTCCAGTTTCAGATCACAGAGGTGAAGAGTGTTTATCATTGCGTAATCTGTGGGCAACAGACCATGAAGTGTTGTTTTGAGTATGTAGGCGAATAGAGATGAAGGGGAATAGAGAACAACCCGCTGGATCAACTTGGTCCTGATTAACGAGGTTGAACCATATAGTTTAACCTTAGAATAACAATAAACGTTAAATCAATACTGTACATTCATACATTATTGACAAACCCGTCTTTTGAAAATAAATATATTTCTCTGTGCATGTCTTTGAATTAACTATAACACGTCACAATTTAATTCTGGACTCACAAAAGTCCAGAAACTCTCAGCACTGTGGCCACTCTCACAAGGGATTTTGCAAAATTAAACAGGCAGCTGTTATGCATGTGTGCTAAGGATGAAAAAATGAAAAAAATTTTTTTCGAAAACTCAAAATTTAAACTCGCTCGCCCATGGGCACGCCCATAGGCGAACAGTGACCAATGGGGAGGCCCATGGGCAGGCCCATGGGCGAAAGTGTTTAATTTCATCCAGAATAAATGTTTTGGAGGTTGTAAATGAATGAAAAAATGTTAATAAGTATCATGACACAAATTTCAGCTTGTTGTGACTTGACTCTGCTAACTGACAGAGAATTTAAAAACGCTCGCCCATGGGTGAAAAACATATTGGCCCATGGACGAGAATAATTTATTTCATTGAAACTACATGTTGTTTTGTTCCAGGCTTTGCAGTTTTTCAATAAATGAACGTGTATATATTTTTGTCTTGACACGAAATTAAGCTTATTTTGACTTAATTCGGCTAATTAAGAGTGATTTTTTCTCAAAAAGCCTCGCCCATGGGCGAAAACCATTTGGCCCATGGGTGAGAATATTTACTTTTACTCAAGATACATCTTTTCCCATGTTTTGGAGGTTGTGAATGGATGACAGTATGTTCATAAGTATCATGTCACAAAATTCAACTCATTTTGAATTAATTCCGTTAATTTAGAGCTATTTAACAAAATCTCACCCATGGGCGAAAAAAATTTTGCCCCATGGGCGAGAATATTTCCTTTTACCCCAAACACATCTTTTCCAATATTTGGAGGATGTAAATGAATGAAAGTACATTTATGAGTATCATGACAGAAATTTCAACTCATTTTGACTTAATTCCTCTAAATGAGAGCCAAAATGTCTTTCTCCCATGGGCGAGAATATTTGCCTTCACTCAAAATACATCTTTTCCTGTGGTTTGGAGGTTGTAAATGAATGAGGATATATATATGAGTATCATGGCACAAAATCCAACTCATTGTGACTTAATTCTGCTAATTGAGACCGATTTTCAAAAACATCTCGCCCATGGGCGAAAAACATTGGGCCCATGAGCGAAAATATTTCCTTTTCACTCCAAATACATCTTTTCTAATGTTTTGGGGGATGTAAATGAATGGAAGTGCCATTGTGAGTATCATGACACAAAATTCAACTGATTTTGACTTACTTTTGCGAGTTCAGGAAGATTTTTAAAAAATATGCCAGAATAATCACTTTTACTCAAAATACATCTTTTCCTGTGTTTTGGATTTTGTATATGAATGAGGGTATATTTGTAAGTATCATGGCACAAAATTCAACTCATTTTGACTTAATTCTGCTAATTTGTAACAAGTACAAGAATCTGGACTTCCACTTAAATTTTCATAGCTTTTTTTTTATTGTCTTGGAGGTTGTAAATTTATGAATGAAAGTGTGTTTATAAGTATCACGCCAAAAAAAATGAAATCATTCCGGTCTTAATTCGACTAATCTCTCTCGTGGACGAAAATATTTTCGTTTGCTCGTTTTCTTTATTTTGCAAACATATGGTTTTAAAATATATGAAATTCTAATGAAAATTCAGTTTAATTTCGTGAGTTTAGTTTTATGTCGCACTCAGTAATATCTCAGCAATATGGCGGCGGTTTGTAGATAATCAGACAATCCAGTGATCAACAGCATGAGCATCGACCTGCACAATTGGGAACTGATGACATGTGTCAGCAAAAGCCAGCGAGTCTGACCACCCGATCCCGTTAGTCGCCTCTTACGACAAGCATAGTCACCTTTTATGGCAAGCATGGGTTGTTGAAGCCCTTTACTTCCAGCAACATATACAGTACACTTAGGATACTAAGCCTTGAGATTCTTTTGAATTTAGGTATTCTATAAATATACCAAAATTCAACCTATATCTATAAAGTTGAAGTTATTTGTGAAAGCCCTAATCAAGAGTGACCAAACTCCAGTGACTATGCTGGGACACATTAATAAACGGTGTTGTGAGATTTTTAAACTGTATTGAAATATGTCTTGTCAATTCCACTGACATTCGCCAAATGTACCTACCTAGTAGTTTTAAGTGTACCTACCCAGTTTAGCATGTTTCGTTTTAATAGTGTGGTCTCCATTTTTAGTCAGTCCCGTTTGCCCGTCCCGGCTTTTCTTCGTCCGAGGTTTTATGGGGTATTCTCCTATTTGTCAGACCAGAAATTATCTACAACAGGGGTAGGTCACTCGCTTGTTTTCTTTACCATTTGTACTAATTAGTATGCGCCTCCTCATGCTACAATGCACACAGTGACCTGATTCGTCTCCATCGCAACTTAGGCTGCGTTTAACAGTACTTCAGCCAGTTTACTGTATCAGTCGAAATCTTACAATGAATGAATGAATGAAGAGCAAGAAGTATATGTGAATGAATGAAAGAAATGATAAAAGAAAGAAGTGCATATGTGAATGAATGAGAAAGATATAATAAAAGAAAGAAGTGCATATGTGAATGAATGAAAGAATAAATGATACACCACGGCCATCCCTTCCAAAACATGCTAAAGAACGCAAAACTATCGTCAGATCACATGTGTTAACATCAGCTTGTTATTGTCTCCCTGGTCAGACGTAACAATTGTCAGACAGGTTAAAACAACAAACTATCTGGTTGACTGCACAGCTGTCTGTTGACGTAGTATACCCACATCACCTACTTTTCCTGCGTAACCTTCATCTACATCACCACCCTTAATATATTGAGCAGAGAGCACAGAAGGCCCTATAGCTGTAACCACTGAACCGTGGCGTCTCTCTGCTCCCAAGTTCCCAAGTGGGTCTAGGGCATTTTGTGTTAGTTTACGTACCATTCCCATTTTCATAATGCTTAAAAAAGTCACTCATTAATCTATCACAGAGTTTAGTCATTCCTTCACTCCAACATGGTTGCTAAATCCCCTATGATCATAGTATATCGACTCTGCCATACCCAATTCACCTAATCCTGAGAAATCAACCAGTCATGACCCACATCGCCTAATTACTTGTCCGTACCTATCGAGTAAAAAATACATAAAATGGGAGGACGCCTTGTTAACTAATGGGAGTGAGCCTTGCAGGGAGTACCCTCACTCTCACAAACCCACGTATTGAGGAGAAGCGGCCGTGTTTGTCGGGGATTTTTCTGGCTTTGCTAAATAAATCGTACATAAACATGTAAAATATTTTGCTTTGATTCTGTAACAACCCACATTATGACTTTGAGACCATTTTGATTTATCGAGTAAAATACGATTGAATAGTTTTGAGTTTGAATCTTGCCACTTTAGCGCTCTGTCTTTTTAAATGGGGCGTGCATACTAATATTTAGGTGTTTTTTAGTATTCCATCTATTTGTTTAAATTAACTGATTTACCTGTTTTTGCTTTGTTTGGGTTATTTATTGCAAGTGGCCCAGCGAGTGAGTCTGCTTTGATACCTGTAAATTTATTCTGACGTTTGACGAGCGGGACGTAAACAAGAACATATATGGAGCCCCTGCATCAATACGTATTAAAGTGTTTGAAACATTATTCTAGACCATTATTTGTACACAACTGATGAAATGTACCTGAAAGATCAATGTTCATAAGAACGTACAGGGCACATTTCTCCTATCCCATTTAAGAATGTCCATTTCTGATTGGTTCACGTGGCCTTGCGAGGGAAAATAGATCATTAAGTTGTATCCCGCCACGTGGGAAAAGCCAGCATCCAGTCAGTGAACTGTAAAGCAGTGGTTCGAATCGACTATAGTTAGTACCATGTTAATATAATACATGGTTTCAGCTTGTTTTGATGCTCTATTTACATAAAGTGATATTTAAACATTCGTTATGGTAAATACGGTGTAGCAATGTGATGAAGAGTATGAGGGTTTTCTTCATCCCATTTCATCCACCGATGAGAATGGTGGTATCCTCTTTTGGTTCACACCCACATTGTCGATTGTTTTATCAAATACACAACAGGACTGTCGAAAAGCAGTGGAGTGTGACAGTACTCAACACTGCTCTAATGACACCCGGAGCGTCGACTACCTTGGAGAACGTGTGCCCGAGAATGCCCGAGAATAGCAGAAGACTCGTCTCTACGCTAATTAACGAGCTAAAACACATACACAAAGACTTCGGTGAAAGAATGAGCTGTGGAACCAATTCCTGAATGATAGTCGTCACACGAACAGTAGTCGAGAAAGTTGGCGTCAACGTGAATCGAGGGTCTGTGAGCAATGTAAACTGCATATTGTGACACAGTGGCCACAATAAAGAATAAAGAAGAACTTGACAGAAGGCTTCAGCGTCTCAACGAGCAGCTCCAAAGACAAGAGATTTCCGTAATGAGCTGTGCTCATCAGACTGTCTGCCTCGCTCATAGTAACCACATTACTGTACTTTATAACGTATTTGGTTTTCCTTCATGTCCGGAGCGTCGAATGCCATAGTGTTGACACCTGATTACCTCCTTACGTAATACCCGAAACATCGAATTTACAAAAATTTCAATTCAATATTAGACAGCCCAGGCAAGTCGTTTGTTTAAGGAGTAAGAGGATTAGGAGGCATGGTCGACTAGATTTCTTTGTTTAACTAATCCCACACGGCCTTCACCAATAGAGGGAATGATTTTCGTTCAGTTATGACATTGCTGTTCTCCATATGTCTCTATTTTCTCCACACATGTCCATGTTGTTGTATTTTTGTGTGTTTTGTAACTCTGATTGGGACTGGTGAACAAGCTTTACAGTACCTCACCCATACAGCATATAATACAAAATATAAATGAAGCATGTGTCGTTATCCATATGAACCATCATATAATAACATATGCATACATATCATTACATCAAATACATCTATCATATAAGTAAACATGAAAAATAGAATTGTGGTTTGTTGTGTCTGACTAGCTCTTTGTAGAAACACTGAACATTTGTGAGGAGGTTTTTGACAAGTTAATTAGTTTCCTGTTAAAAAATTAAAAATCAAGCTTTGTGTTTTATTATAAAATCGTGGACGGATTCAACTATTTTCTGATTTTCACAGTGAATAAGTTCTTTTCCGTTCACCGAAGTCATCATAGACCACAGTGAGAAAAGGTCGATCTTCAAGCAGTAAGGAAGACCATGATAGCGTATGGAGTACGTGTGTCTTGGTCATCTCCTCCGTTACCCCCTCCCTGAATCCACACCCCACCAGGGCATGTAGTACTTGTCTCGGTGGATAAAAAGGGACTCCTATAACCCCATATACCCCTAATCACAATGCTATAATTTGTCGATTTTTGTGTATCCGGTTTTGTGTATTCTGTAATATTGTATAGTACTGGTGAAGTGTTAATCAAAGCAATATTTTGCTTGCTGAACGAACCACATTCTTTGAGAATCAAAATATGTTTTAAGCACATTTCCAAAATTGAAATGCAGCATGCACACAATAACTAAATTGGAAGGAATATCGTGCCGGACAAGGTTTTCCAGAGCACCTGCACAATGTCAATGTCTTTCAAAGACTAATATGTGCAGGTCTTGTAAAAGGACAAAGCAGGTATGCTTGACAAAGTTCTTGCAAAGGAAGTTTATACACAACACCAAAACCAACCGGTCAGCTCGACGCCTTATAACACAATCAATTCGAGATTTCCTTTGAATGTAAGATATTTGGCTGCGCGTCTTGCGCAATCAGTCTTTTTCATCCATATACACCTGTTCATTTCAAAGCTGGTGTCCCCTAATGACCTAATGTGATCCATGGATGAATTTTGTATATGACAAGTAAAATACACTTGAAAGCGGCAGCTGTTATACTCCAATAAACAAGACCAGCGGACGAGACATGATTTTTTCGGCGCATATTGTCGTAGGCGCTTTGCGGAAATTACGTAAGTGAACGCGGAAGAAACAGAAAGCGTCATCGTTCCGCTCAGTTTCCATTGTCTTTGCGAGTTATACTGAGATACTCAACAAACTGAGACAAAAGTCAAAATGATGAAAAAGTGGAAATCGGCGTGTGGATTAGAACTTGAAAATCACTCATGAAGTCTCTGACAAAGTAATATCTGTTCAGGTCATGATCATTTGGAAAAAATACGAAAGTTCTATGGATATACAACTTCTTATAAGGTAAGCAGCATTTCGGCGTAGCTGTTAAACTCGTTATCAAGAAAGGGATATCTTACAGGTAGTCCTGTAAGTTAAACCTTTGTTTTGGGTCGAGGTCAAAATCGTTTGGTGTAGTGACAACGGTGTTGTTTTATGGGATTAGACACGGATTTTCTTTAAAAAAAAGAAAAATGTGTGTCCTCAGGAAACGAAATAAGACACGTGTACCAGAATGTAAGTGAATCGATGTTAGCGAGTTCAGTCAGTGAATTCAGTTAATAAAATGGGCTTTCAGTTCACTTCTTCCATTAGTAATGAGTTATTTAGTTTCTTGGTAAAATTGCTTGCAAGGTGAATGTTGAAAATGACAGTTTTCAGGATCATTTTAACAACTTTAGTTATGGCAACCAGTTATGGCTTCAGTAAAGCTGCTGTGCTTCACGTTTCGTCCTACTTATTTTACGGGAAGATACCTTTGTGTAAACAGCTATATGTTCATTTTGAGAACTGGTAAAAAGGGAGAATATATCTCGTGAAAATGTATTTTGAAAGACTGCAGATCAACAGTTCCAGTTGTCTCAACAACATAATTTCTAAAATACTTAGAGACCACAATCACGAAAGCCAAAGTAAATCTGTTCGAGTGTAGCAAAAATAGTGAAAATTTATTTAAACAAATAGAAAAGTAAACGCAAAGTCAATCTTGATTACATTACGTATTCCTCATAGCCCGATATAATGATTACACATTAATAGTATGGATACGTTAATCTATAGTTGAAACTAATCTCCTCAAGTAATCGGGACTGGATTGGCAAGTATAAACATACATATCAATGCCGCTCCAAACCAATAATTTAATTACATAACATACATGATAACAACACTTCATGTTCCGCTCGTCAAACGTCAGAATACATTTACAGTTATCAAAGCAGACTAACAGGCCCACTAGCAGTAAAAAAAATAAATCCAAATGAATAGATGGAATGCTAAAAATCACCAAAATATGCACGCCCCCTTTAAAAAGGTAGAGTGCAAAAGTGGCAAACCGGTAAAATATGCCAAGATTCAAACTCAAAACTATACAATCGTATTTTACTCGATAAATCAGAATGGTCTCAATGTCATAATGTGGGTAGTTACAGAATCGAAGCAAAATATTGTACATATATGTATCATGTGAATAACACATAAAAATACTGTTATGATATGTATAACATCACATTTGAGTAAAAAATTGCATGCGTTGAGCTTGTTAGATGTTTTAAAGATTAATGGAATAGGTAGAAAAGGACACCCCCACTCGGGAACTTGGGAGCAGAGAGACGCCACGATTCAGTGGTTACAGCTATAGGGCCTTCTGTGCTCTCTGCTCAATATATTAAGGGTGGTGATGTAGATGAAGGTTACGCAGGAAAAGTAGGTGATGTGGGTATACTACGTCAACAGACAGCTGTGCAGTCAACCAGATAGTTTTAACCTGTCTGACAATTGTTACACCTGACCAGGGAGACAATAACAATCTGATGTTAACACATGTGATCTGACGATAGTTTTGCGTTCTTTAGCATGTTTTGGAAGGGATGGCCGTGGTGTATCATTTATTCTTTCATTCATTCACACATTCATTCATTCACACATTCATTCATTCATTCATTCATTGTAAGATTTCGACTGATACAGTAAACTGGCTGAAGTACTGTTAAACGCAGCCTAAGTTGCGATGGAGACGAATCAGGTCACTGTGTGCATTGGAGCATGAGGAGGCGCATACTAATTAGTACAAATGGTAAAGAAAACAAGCGAGTGACCTACCCCTGTTGTAGATAATTTCTGGTCTGACAAATAGGAGAATACCCCATAAAACCTCGGACGAAGAAAAGCCGGGACGGGCAAACGGGACTGACTAAAAATGGAGACCACACTATTAAAACGAAACATGCTAAACTGGGTAGGTACACTTAAAACTACTAGGTAGGTACATTTGGCGAATGTCAGTGGAATTGACAAGACATATTTCAATACAGTTTAAAGATCTCACAACACCGTTCATTAATGTGTCCCAGCATAGTCACGGGAGTTTGGTCAGTCTTGATTAGGGCTTTCACAAATAACTTCAACTTTTATAGATATAGGTTGAATTTTGGTATATTTATAGAATACCTAAATTCAAAAGAATCTCAAGGCTTAGTATTCTAAGTGTATTGTATATGTTGCTGGAAGTAAAGCTCTGTGTTCGGGACCCGTGAAGATCTGGAGTAGAAGAGAGCTTCAACAACCCATGCTTGCCATAAAAGGCGACTATGCTTGTCGTAAGAGGCGACTAACGGGATCGGGTGGTCAGACTCGCTGACTTTTGCTGACACATGTCATCAGTTCCCAGTTGTGCAGGTCGATGCTCATGCTGTTGATCACTGGATTGTCTGATTATCTACAAACCGCCGCCATATTGCTGAGATATTACTGAGTGCGACATAAAACTAAACTCACGAAATTAAACTGAATTTTCATTAGAATTTCATCTATTTTAAAACCATATGTTTGCAAAATAAAGAAAACGAGCAAACGAAAATATTTTCGTCCACGAGAGAGATTAGTCGAATTAAGACCGGAATGATTTTATTTTTTTGGCGTGATACTTATAAACACACTTTCATTCATAAATTTACAACCTCCAAGACAATAAAAAAAACTATGAAAAGTTAAGTGGAAATCCATATTCTTGTACTTGTTACAAATTAGCAGAATTAAGTCAAAATGAGTTGAATTTTGTGCCATGATACTTACAAATATACCCTCATTCATATACAAAATCCAAAACACAGGAAAAGATGTATTTTGAGTAAAAGTGATTATTCTGGCATATTTTAAAAAAATCTTCCTGAACTCGCAAAAGTAAGTCAAAATCAGTTGAATTTTGTGTCATGATACTCACAATGGCACTTTCATACATTTACATCCTCCAAAACATTAGAAAAGATGTATTTGGAGTGAAAAGGAAATATTTTCGCTCATGGGCCCAATGTTTTTCGCCCATGGGCGAGATGTTTTTGAAAATCGGTCTCAATTAGCAGAATTAAGTCACAATGAGTTGGATTTTGTGCCATGATACTCATATATATATCCTCATTCATTTACAACCTCCAAACCACAGGAAAAGATGTATTTTGAGTGAAGGCAAATATTCTCGCCCATGGGCCAAAATGTCTTTCTCCCATGGGCGAGAGTTTTCAAAATTGCTCTCATTTAGAGGAATTAAGTCAAAATTTCTGTCATGATACTCATAAATGTACTTTCATTCATTTGCATCCTCCAAATATTGGAAAAGATGTGTTTGGGGTAAAAGGAAATATTCTCGCTCATGGGGCAAAATGTTTTTCGCCCATGGGTGAGATTTTGTTAAATAGCTCTAAATTAACGGAATTAATTCAAAATGAGTTGAATTTTGTGACATGATACTTATGAACATACTGTCATCCATTCACAACCTCCAAAACATGGGAAAAGGTGTATCTTGAGTAAAAGTAAATATTCTCACCCATGGGCCAAATGGTTTTCGCCCATGGGCGAGACTTTTTGAAAAATAACTTTAAATTAGCCGAATTAAGTCAAAATAAGCTTAATTTCGTGTCAAGACAATAATAAATGCACGTTCATTCATTGAAAAACTGCAAAGCCTGGAAACAACATGTAGTTTCAATGAAATTAATTATTCTCGTCCATGGGCCAATATGTTTTTCACCCATGGGCGAGATTTTTCAAAATCGCTGTCAGTTAGCAGAGTCAAGTCACAACAAGCTGAAATTTGTGTCATGATACTTATTAACATTTTTTCATTCATTTACAACCTCCAAAACATTTATTCTGGATGAAATTAAACACTTTCGCCCATGGGCCTGCCCATGGGCCTCCCCATTGGTCACTGTTCGCCTATGGGCGTGCCCATGGGCGAGCGAGTTTAAATTTTGAGTTTTCGAAAAAAATTTTTTTCATTTTTTCATCCTTAGCACACATGCATAACAGCTGCCTGTTTAATTTTGCGAAATCCCTTGTGAGAGAGTGGCCACAGTGCTGAGAGTTTCTGGACTTTAGTGAGTCCAGAATTAAATTGTGACGTGTTCTATATAATAGTGATTTGATATATATATCTACAGCACCATGACACACACCTCTACGAAAGGAAACGTACGAATGGCACATATTGAGCAATACAGAGAGTATGACTTAGTTACAATACACACTGCTCCACAAGTGTTTTCAGGGCCAGAAGTGTCTTCGGAATACCGACAGATAACACTCTATTTACCTGTTGATGCTGACTTCTGTGGATGTGCAAACAATGGCCGAACAGTTCATATGAGTTTGAATATTTCTGAAATGTCTACTTTAAGAGAATGTACTGTGTTGTGTCCGTGCAAGAAGAATAATACAAGACTATCACAGGCGTGTGCCAGAAACAACAGTTGGCTTTACTAAACTACTGCAAGTACACCGCTGGGTGAAGATTCTCAAGCTGCTTTGATTACACGTACAATACACTACGGGAAAAGACGTTATGTCGAAATGAATGACATAGTACATTACCAAACAGCTTTGGATAAAATCGGCAGGCCATTTCTAGAAAGGCTTTCAAGGAAGCTGTCAATATATCTTTTCAAGGTTAATTATCGTTTCTAGTTTAGGGTTTGCTAGCGAGGTGAAAAAATGATTAAGTGTTGGTAAAATTAAGCTCTTTAGTATAGTTATTCTTCCTAAAGGTGCAGGGTCTCTCACAGACCACATTTTCATTATTTTGTCATATGTCTTAATTTTATCTTTATAGTTCTTTTCCACCACGTCTGCTTTATTATGCTGAAACAGAATGCCTAAGAATACAAAGGGCTTTTGTGTCCAGTCAAAGGCTCGCATAATACAATTTGTATCCCTAATAATATGACATTAATGATACGGAAACACACTCGGTCAATAATCTCTATATACCATCAATGTTGGGTATGTATTTTTTTATATCATCACTGCTACGTATATTTATATACCATTACTGCTACGTATGTGTATATGTCATGACTGCTGCGTATATATGTTTGTATGCCCACAATACTGTGATATAATACTACAGACGAAATTACAGACTGCCTTTTCATGGTTTTATTCCAACTTTGTTTATATAAGCGTGTAGCAATAAACTTCACGTTTCATACAGTTCTCTTGGTCGTTTATTACGTTTCAAAGATGTTGGTATTTTAGAAAGACAGTCAGTTATACATGGTTTTAGAGATGAAATGACATGATAGTAATGGAACAGTTCACGTAGTACTTTCAGGACGCTACCAATGATTACGCCGAGAACACGGTAGTAAAGTAATGTGGCTTAAGGGGAAAACATACGCTGATTAAATGTATACATCAGTTCCCTTCCCTTTCTTTGTTTTCTTGTGGTAAACAGACGTAAAAGGGCAGAGGAATGTGAACCTGCCTCTGTATATTCCCGCTGGTACTGAATACAGTTATCTGACCTTCATTTGGATTCTCACAAAGGATGTACAGTTGACCATTCCAGACGTCTACGTCAGGATGGGATGTGAATCTTGAATCACAGGTGTAGATGTAACGCATGGAATTCCTTAGCATGTCGAAGAAATAGAGAGTCCTATTTTCGAATGTAATAGCAATCACATCTTCTGTAACAAAAGCCATCTTGATGTTCCCAGCATTTAAAGTTAGAAACTGTCTTACAGTAACATTTTCTGTGTCACCAGCATGTATCATGAACACTTGAAAGGAGTGCATGTCCGCACTTACTTCCTGATAGGTGCAATACAGTATCAGAGCTGACAATGGATGTCCAACAAAACAATAAGCACTTCCGGGTTGTCCCAAATGGGCGAGGACAATGACGTTGTTGCTACGTGTCACCATTCCAAACTCAGTAGAATAACCACCTCGAACACAATAATATATATGCTTTCGTTTCCAATCAACATAGACGCAATCAAATTTTTTTCTACCAATACTTGTCGACTCTGAACCATCAAAATTGATACTTTCAAGATTTCCATTTTCAAGCCATGCATAAAGCATACAGTTGGAGCTATCCACAAAAAGGAAGTGGGTTTTATTTGGATAATCAAACAGCGGTGTCAGTTTCAAGTCATTCTTACTTATATCATAAACACAGATGTCATCTGGTCTACGGACGACAATGTGTTGTGTGGACATTTCTATGGAGCCATGTTTAGTTTTACATGTCCATTCATTTCTTCTAGTGGGCGTTCCTCTGGCAAGGGTTTTTCTGTTTTTTCTGGTGTTTTCCTTCACGTCCTTTCGGAGTTTCCAATGATATTTAGACATTGCACGTGTTAGTTTGGAGGACGTCTTGAGAAAGAACAACTCCCTTTCTGGTACAAAACTCTCGTTGCTTTCAAGGCGGAGTTTACCAACGTTGCAGGAACAAATGCATTCTCGATGTCCCTCGAAATCATATACGGTCCTTATGCACGATTCAACAGAAGGACAAAACACAAAACATTCCAGTTTCATCCTCATTCTGGTAGGTTTACCATCTGCTATGCTGTACAAAACTGTAGCCCAAAAGAAGGTGTTAAACAGAAACATTCTGTAAAGTAAAGAGTGTGTCAGTGATGAATACCACAACCTTTCCTCAGGTACAGAACAAAATGTGATCGAGCCGAACCAAAAGCAAACGACATCTAGCACGTGAGCCGATATATTCTTAGAAAATGTCATATTTCCCAAGCTATCAATTCCTTCAATATGAAACATTGATGTTTTTGATAAATTGAACCCTGCACATCACTTCCGTGTCTATATAGATTATGAACAGTTGTTTTGCAAATCCAGGATCATTCATACTGACACGAGACAAGTCAGCAGCGACATTAACAAGGGTAAAACTTTACTAATATCACAGTATATTTAAGATAACATTCAACTATTTAATGCCATGTTGCACAATAACGAGTAGGACAACAGACAGTTCAAGAACAGGAGCAAAAGTGACCACGCCCCCTGTAGATCGCTACCTACGCACGTTGCCTGTGACGTCGTCGAGGTCGAATCCGTCAGGTCATGTGACCACCAGATGCCCGTTACTGACCGGCGTCGACTGAGATAGGCAAGATCGCTTGGCGACGACATAACTGACTGCATGTTCACATCACTGACGAGAACAGATTCTGCATGCTCTTTTCTGCTGGCAGACGCCGTATATATCGTCCAAGAGGGAGAGTGTACTGCCCGTTGTTGTGTACACGAGATTGCATCCGTTGGGGAGGCGACATCCACAGGATATCATTTTCCAACACAACAGTGTTAGGCGTTATACTGCTGCTAAAGTCATGCAAGAGTACCTTAACGTCAACAACGTTCATACGTTACCCTGGCCAGCTCACTCTCCAGACCTTAATCCCATTAGCACCTTTAGGAAACCACAGACGACGACATCAATCTCCGAATACCCAGGATTAACTCATTGTGGCCTCATGAATAATGGCAAAACATCCCAGGTGACGTCAAAAGGCGACTGACGTGCTAAGTGTTTGCCTGCATTCAAAAGTATATTGGTCACAAACACTACTACGGTGACGCATAGTTTCACGTATTGTCATGTTGTACAGAGCTGCCCATTTGGACATGTATGGAGGAACTGCTTTGTGTTCCCCACATGGATATAAATAGTCATACATATAAATATGCGCGTATTGATTGTCATTTGTGTATTGTTTGCTCGCTATACAGCTCAAATCAAGATTGTTTCGGACGTAAGTTCGTTATATAAATCAAAGCAGAAATTTACGTCTTACTTCCATTTATAGTTCATTTCCAGGTTTGGCAATAATCAAGCAAATCAATGGTATTCACATAATGCTGCAAATCTTAGAACTCTGTCAAGAATTCAGTATCGTCGTTGTATAGGTGTATGTTTACAATCTTCTATCGCATCATTATATAATGTTGTAATTCCAGAACACAATACAAAATCTAAATACTTTCAGAGGAAACAGTCCATTTGACAGATTTTCACCGTCTCACACCAATTACACATTCGAAAAAAGGGACAATTCAACTTCATGGAAATGTACATATTATAGGATTTAATACAAAAATATTGTCATGGGTTAACTGTCAAGTTTTCCAATATATCTTAGGAGGGTAACTGGTTGGTATCGCCCTTTTCTATCTTGGTTTAGTCAATGCTGGATGACTTGTAAGTATTTAACCCTTAAAACGGTTCAGGAGGTGTTGTATTTCTCTTTCGAACATTGTATTGAATACATCATCGTATGTACCATTTTAAGTCACCCTGATGACCATTGAAACTATTTCTAGCTTCATCGGTGTCTGGTGGTTTTAAAATATTCATATTCAGGATAACAACATCTCGTTCTTCATGTTTTCAGTGTTTACCCTTGTTCACTTGGGTTTTCTTAAGGCTGGTATTATGTAGATCATTCTGGGACCATTACAACCAGTGAGACAAACATGAACTTTCGTACATCCTCTGTAGTCAGAAAGTAGTCAGTCGTAATAAGAACTCAGTATGCCTTGTCTTAACTTACTCTCCAGTTGCTACCGACATATTTGCATTTTATAGAAAGTTCACGTCCAAAATTGTGCGAGCCTGGTTGTTGGATCTGGGCCAGGGTATCCATGGTTGAGGATCTCTCAAACGGTAGGCTCTTCGAAGCTGTGTCTAAAATGTTCTTGTACGAAGTCATTCAACAACAGTAAAGATTGAAAAAGCAAACAATGTGCATGCATAAATAGGTATTAAATATTAAAATAATGTGCATGTATCTTAAAGTCTAAAGGACTGAATCTCTCCTGTCTGAGGAGGTCGGGCTTCCTGCAGACACCAGGTAGCTTGTTTTTGTGCGATTTCTCTGGATATTGGAGCTCTTGCAACAGGGAAAACATGATAAGCTGTTGCATCTCTACAGGTAATGTTCACGAGAATAAGCTAGACTGTCCATCATATGTAAGCCATACATGGCTTGATGCAAGTATATGTCACTCCCGGGTAGAGGCTGGGCTGGCTGTGAAACATCAATATGGATACATCAGATCACTGCTGGTTTATTCTGGTACTAGTCTACCAACTTTAGTTTCCTTGTTCCAGACACTGTGTGATTATTCGGAAATAAACAGACGTACATTAAAAGAAAACCGTTCCAATAACAGTTAAGTGACCTTGTGGTTAAACCGTTCGCTCGTCACGTCGAAAAGGTGGGTTTGATTTCCCACGTAGGCAAAATGTGTGACGCCCACCGTGGTGGTGCTGGAATAGTGCTAAAACGGCGTAACACTACACTCACATAATCACTCACTAGTCCAGTATCAGTTACCTCAAGTCTGTCCGGTTGGAATCTGGGAAGTGAGAAGACATAAAACAGTCCCTTAGCTAAACACATCAACTTGAGTTACTGAGTTTGGCTTTACGCCGCTTTTAGCAATCTTCCAGCAATATCACGACTGGGGACACCAGAAAATGGGTCTCACATATTGTGCCCATGTGGGGAATCGAACCCGGGTCTTCAGCGTGACAAGCGAACGCTTTAACCACTAGGCTACCCCACCGCCCAAATCAACTTGAGACACTACAAGGCAGTATCACTGTTACCTGTCTCGATGTAAATCTAGATCCTAAATCTTCACAAAGACAAATGTTCGCATCATGTATCCTATTTCGAGACAAGACTAGGTCTTCTTGTTAGATATTTGTACTTGTAGAGATGCATACCTTAATATCTTAATAAGAAATGTACTTTATCCAGGCCCTACTCCGTGTTAGTCAAGAGAAATGGGGCATTCTTTCTTTTCGATCATATCACACATCACAAGCATTATAAATACCGCGTCCTTTACTTCATACTGTTTTGTGTGTGTGCGACGCAAACGCACCCGAGTGTATGAGAATAGGCGGAATGCAATAACACCTCGTCAGTTCTGCTGGTCGGGTGCCGTTGGGAAAGTGAACTGTAGCCGAAAGTATGCCTAAAAACAAAAAACGCAACTCTCCCCCGATGCTGATTTTTGTAGAAGTAGGAAAATAAACTACAGGCTGCACTTTCCATGCACAGGAAGCATTTTCATCAAATCACTGTGCACAGGCGAAAGAGGTACATTGGCGGCCTCATAAACGGAGATAAAGCATACTCGTAAGTCCTCGCAGAAGTTCTGCATGAACGACATGTGGTGGAAACGAAGCTGGAAACCCAGATGATAACTCCCACAGGACCTATATCAGACATTAGTTCACCGTATCAAAATGGCCATTGAAGGATTAGGGTTTTCATCATCACATCACGTGGTGACAACTGATTGGACAACCAGATGCCCGTTACTGACCGGCGTCGACTGAGATAGGCAAGATCGCTTGGCGACGACATAACTGACTGCATGTTCACATCACTGACGAGAACAGATTCTGCATGCTCTTTTCTGCTGGCAGACGCCGTATATATCGTCCAAGAGGGAGAGTGTACTGCCCGTTGTTGTGTACACGAGATTGCATCCGTTGGGGAGGCGACATCCACAGGATATCATTTTCCAACACAACAGTGTTAGGCGTTATACTGCTGCTAAAGTCATGCAAGAGTACCTTAACGTCAACAACGTTCATACGTTACCCTGGCCAGCTCACTCTCCAGACCTTAATCCCATTAGCACCTTTAGGAAACCACAGACGACGACATCAATCTCCGAATACCCAGGATTAACTCATTGTGGCCTCATGAATAATGGCAAAACATCCCAGGTGACGTCAAAAGGCGACTGACGTGCTAAGTGTTTGCCTGCATTCAAAAGTATATTGGTCACAAACACTACTACGGTGACGCATAGTTTCACGTATTGTCATGTTGTACAGAGCTGCCCATTTGGACATGTATGGAGGAACTGCTTTGTGTTCCCCACATGGATATAAATAGTCATACATATAAATATGCGCGTATTGATTGTCATTTGTGTATTGTTTGCTCGCTATACAGCTCAAATCAAGATTGTTTCGGACGTAAGTTCGTTATATAAATCAAAGCAGAAATTTACGTCTTACTTCCATTTATAGTTCATTTCCAGGTTTGGCAATAATCAAGCAAATCAATGGTATTCACATAATGCTGCAAATCTTAGAACTCTGTCAAGAATTCAGTATCGTCGTTGTATAGGTGTATGTTTACAATCTTCTATCGCATCATTATATAATGTTGTAATTCCAGAACACAATACAAAATCTAAATACTTTCAGAGGAAACAGTCCATTTGACAGATTTTCACCGTCTCACACCAATTACACATTCGAAAAAAGGGACAATTCAACTTCATGGAAATGTACATATTATAGGATTTAATACAAAAATATTGTCATGGGTTAACTGTCAAGTTTTCCAATATATCTTAGGAGGGTAACTGGTTGGTATCGCCCTTTTCTATCTTGGTTTAGTCAATGCTGGATGACTTGTAAGTATTTAACCCTTAAAACGGTTCAGGAGGTGTTGTATTTCTCTTTCGAACATTGTATTGAATACATCATCGTATGTACCATTTTAAGTCACCCTGATGACCATTGAAACTATTTCTAGCTTCATCGGTGTCTGGTGGTTTTAAAATATTCATATTCAGGATAACAACATCTCGTTCTTCATGTTTTCAGTGTTTACCCTTGTTCACTTGGGTTTTCTTAAGGCTGGTATTATGTAGATCATTCTGGGACCATTACAACCAGTGAGACAAACATGAACTTTCGTACATCCTCTGTAGTCAGAAAGTAGTCAGTCGTAATAAGAACTCAGTATGCCTTGTCTTAACTTACTCTCCAGTTGCTACCGACATATTTGCATTTTATAGAAAGTTCACGTCCAAAATTGTGCGAGCCTGGTTGTTGGATCTGGGCCAGGGTATCCATGGTTGAGGATCTCTCAAACGGTAGGCTCTTCGAAGCTGTGTCTAAAATGTTCTTGTACGAAGTCATTCAACAACAGTAAAGATTGAAAAAGCAAACAATGTGCATGCATAAATAGGTATTAAATATTAAAATAATGTGCATGTATCTTAAAGTCTAAAGGACTGAATCTCTCCTGTCTGAGGAGGTCGGGCTTCCTGCAGACACCAGGTAGCTTGTTTTTGTGCGATTTCTCTGGATATTGGAGCTCTTGCAACAGGGAAAACATGATAAGCTGTTGCATCTCTACAGGTAATGTTCACGAGAATAAGCTAGACTGTCCATCATATGTAAGCCATACATGGCTTGATGCAAGTATATGTCACTCCCGGGTAGAGGCTGGGCTGGCTGTGAAACATCAATATGGATACATCAGATCACTGCTGGTTTATTCTGGTACTAGTCTACCAACTTTAGTTTCCTTGTTCCAGACACTGTGTGATTATTCGGAAATAAACAGACGTACATTAAAAGAAAACCGTTCCAATAACAGTTAAGTGACCTTGTGGTTAAACCGTTCGCTCGTCACGTCGAAAAGGTGGGTTTGATTTCCCACGTAGGCAAAATGTGTGACGCCCACCGTGGTGGTGCTGGAATAGTGCTAAAACGGCGTAACACTACACTCACATAATCACTCACTAGTCCAGTATCAGTTACCTCAAGTCTGTCCGGTTGGAATCTGGGAAGTGAGAAGACATAAAACAGTCCCTTAGCTAAACACATCAACTTGAGTTACTGAGTTTGGCTTTACGCCGCTTTTAGCAATCTTCCAGCAATATCACGACTGGGGACACCAGAAAATGGGTCTCACATATTGTGCCCATGTGGGGAATCGAACCCGGGTCTTCAGCGTGACAAGCGAACGCTTTAACCACTAGGCTACCCCACCGCCCAAATCAACTTGAGACACTACAAGGCAGTATCACTGTTACCTGTCTCGATGTAAATCTAGATCCTAAATCTTCACAAAGACAAATGTTCGCATCATGTATCCTATTTCGAGACAAGACTAGGTCTTCTTGTTAGATATTTGTACTTGTAGAGATGCATACCTTAATATCTTAATAAGAAATGTACTTTATCCAGGCCCTACTCCGTGTTAGTCAAGAGAAATGGGGCATTCTTTCTTTTCGATCATATCACACATCACAAGCATTATAAATACCGCGTCCTTTACTTCATACTGTTTTGTGTGTGTGCGACGCAAACGCACCCGAGTGTATGAGAATAGGCGGAATGCAATAACACCTCGTCAGTTCTGCTGGTCGGGTGCCGTTGGGAAAGTGAACTGTAGCCGAAAGTATGCCTAAAAACAAAAAACGCAACTCTCCCCCGATGCTGATTTTTGTAGAAGTAGGAAAATAAACTACAGGCTGCACTTTCCATGCACAGGAAGCATTTTCATCAAATCACTGTGCACAGGCGAAAGAGGTACATTGGCGGCCTCATAAACGGAGATAAAGCATACTCGTAAGTCCTCGCAGAAGTTCTGCATGAACGACATGTGGTGGAAACGAAGCTGGAAACCCAGATGATAACTCCCACAGGACCTATATCAGACATTAGTTCACCGTATCAAAATGGCCATTGAAGGATTAGGGTTTTCATCATCACATCACGTGGTGACAACTGATTGGACTCATGATTTTGTCAGTGTGATTTTGAGCAATCTCCAGTGGGGACAGAGATTACACTGAGAGGGTTCGTGAGTTGTGCCGGGTCTCGAACGCTGGTCGGTACGCTTCTGTTCTCCCTCATATTTTATTTCGTCACCATTTCCTGATTGTTTTAATGTAAGATTATTCTGTTCCGTATCTCACAGCAGCTGACTTCCCGCCATTCCTTGTAACCCGGAACATTTTGTCCGGGCTACACCCTCTATTCTCATGTACTCATGAGAATAATCGTAAAGGAATCGGATTTAATTGTCTAATGGTTCAGGGATGTACCTTTACCTAACAACAATAACAAGACAGACTGGTGATTGAATGCAGGACTTCATCGCTCACAGTCTGTTTTGTATTGGATGGTGTAAACACATGTCTCTATCTGACATACACCCATTGTGTAGTGTGACTAAACATGTTCACAAAATTAAACATTAAAAACCATTTGAAGCAGGCCTTCCAAATTCCACCATGATGTCACAAGTCAGTCCCCTGGTTTATCTTTCGCGGTCGGTCGACTGTGCATCATTTCTACTCGAACCTTTGCTTAGTACACCACTGGGGTGGACAACAGGAAGCATGCATGTAATTGTGCCGATACGAGCGTACAGCAATGCGGAATTACTCTCGCTTTGATTGTATCATCATCTGACATAGTGGCTGGATGACTGGGAAGTGAACCTCCCCTGGGAAGTGAGTAGGTGAGGCAAGCGTGTGTTGATAATCCTCAAAGTCACGGCTACACATGTAAAAACAACAAACAACACATTTCCAAAGGCCGAAATTATTTATTCGAAAATTAGGAATAATGTTTTCAATGACTATTGCATTTCAAAACGGATGTCGAAATCCTACTTAAACTTAATGTCTTCTCTCTCCAAATTCATCTGTTCAGGATAAGTATGTTTACTGACGGAGTGTTAAAGGTGTAGAAATGCAATACTCAGAACACACCTAATTTGACTTGCAGTATATAATAAAACCTCGTTATTCCGGACGGATTCACTGTCAGTGAAATCACACGGATGAAAGCACTGGTATATAAGGGTTCCAAACAGTAATGCTCCGCGAAGCTGGATCGGTTTAGTCGCTAATCGCCTACGTCTCCAATCGCCAACAACAACAACACTGACTAATTAGAATGAAAACTGCACCCCTACTGCAATAATGGAACCGCCTGACCAGAGCAAAAGTGATCTTGATTGACTGTTGTTATAAGAATATTTAGTGGAGCAGGAAGATAAGTATATCCAGTATGAATTAGATTATATATTTACATGAAAAACATTGGCAAATGGACGTTCTTCTTTTAGTAGTAATTATTTTTATAAATGGCCATTCCATTTAAAGAAATAAGCAGCTCTTTTTTCAAATTTTTATTTCCAAGAGATATATGTTAGCGTGTGCAAAGGCAATGGATTTACATGATTTGTAGTATGTCTTTTATTTCACTACTGATCTGGTGAAAGTTTGGTTTAACTTCATTTATGCGCATAGTGTAAATTTTCTTCTTAACTATTAGGTTTATAATGTTTACAGGGTTGCAGAGTCAAATAGAAGTGTCCAGTTTCAGATCACAGAGGTGAAGAGTGTTTATCATTGCGTAATCTGTGGGCAACAGACCATGAAGTGTTGTTTTGAGTATGTAGGCGAATAGAGATGAAGGGGAATAGAGAACAACCCGCTGGATCAACTTGGTCCTGATTAACGAGGTTGAACCATATAGTTTAACCTTAGAATAACAATAAACGTTAAATCAATACTGTACATTCATACATTATTGACAAACCCGACTTTTGAAAATAAATATATTTCTCTGTGCATGTCTTTGAATTAACTATATAATAGTGATTTGATATATATATCTACAGCACCATGACACACACCTCTACGAAAGGAAACGTACGAATGGCACATATTGAGCAATACAGAGAGTATGACTTAGTTACAATACACACTGCTCCACAAGTGTTTTCAGGGCCAGAAGTGTCTTCGGAATACCGACAGATAACACTCTATTTACCTGTTGATGCTGACTTCTGTGGATGTGCAAACAATGGCCGAACAGTTCATATGAGTTTGATTATCTCTGAAATGTCTACTTTAAGAGAATGTACTGTGTTGTGTCCGTGCAAGAAGAATAATACAAGACTATCACAGGCGTGTGCCAGAAACAACAGTTGGCTTTACTAAACTACTGCAAGTACACCGCTGGGTGAAGATTCTCAAGCTGCTTTGATTACACGTACAATACACTACGGGGAAAGACGTTACGTCGAAATGAATGACATCGTACATTACCAAACAGCTTTGGATAAAATCGGCAGGCCATTTCTAGAAAGGCTTTCATGGAAGCTGTCAATATAGAAGACATTCTGTTTCACTCGAGGGAACATGGATTGACTGAGAGTTGGCATTGGGTGAAATAGAGAGAGTTAAATATGGGGAGTGAAAGACGACCCGATATGGGTGTGTATGTATAAATGCTCCACAAGCACTGGCAGGAAGTGTGTATAGGTAATATATCTACGATCTACACAATAACAACCGTTTGCACTACTTCATATGCTTTACCAAAAGCAGCATATTGCCCTTCAAATATATTCTTATATTCACGAAACAGTCTTTATCTTTGATAAAGTCAGTGCAGTATCTCCCTCTACATATGTCAAGACTCGCAAATTTCCTAAACATGTTGCTCTCCCTAACCCCTTTGTATATTTTCCATTGTTTCATAGATGCTCATAGAATTATGAAGAGGGAGATAGTACACTGTATTCCCAATTATCTCCCCTTTCCAATCTCTCCCTCTAATAACCGCCATAATAATAATTGTTCAGATTATTCTTGTTCCCCTCCTCAGCCATCTCCTCATATAGCGCCTCCAACTCACGGGGCTGGAGATTATCCAAGATGGACTCCAGGTATTCCCCCATTTCATCCTTGCCTTCTTCCAGGGGTTCCGAGGACCCTGGAACGGTGCTTACAGTTTCCGGCTTGTCCCCAAGAGCAAGGTCACCCTCCCGGAAGTCCGCCCACGAATAGTTCGGTGGTCCAGAAGTGAAGCAGTAGTTTTCATTCATGATGTCCTTGCCTTCCACGTAGTACATGATGTAGAAGTTGCACATTTCGTCGTTCTGGGTGGCTCTGAAATCACATACAATCAGAGATATGTTGGTTTGTACAGATCACTCCACGCTCGGTATACATACATCACCCCAGAATCCGTTATCCCTGGCTCCAACAAAGTCATCAATGAAATCAACAGACCTCATTCCGCCCTCATTAATCAGGGTTTAGTAAACAATCCTTATGTACTAACTCTCTAAAAGTTAAACATGCTGAAGAAAAGAAACCGGAACAGTTATGTATATTGTCTAAATGGTTCGTCTAACATACATGTATACAACCTCTCCTTGCACAATGACAAATTTCATGCGAAACCCTTTTTGTTTACATTACATATCCGCAACAATAACACAAAAACAAACAGAAATTTCAAACTATTTTATTTGCAAAGATAGACGTATTTAGCAATGTCTGTAGAACAGTTGATGCTTATATGTTTATAATACGACCGTTAGACGGAAAATGTCCATCTCAAATTATGTGTTTATAATCATAAGATTGACTAGAAGGAAGATGCATTTCAATAGTATCTAGTCTATTCTTGTGGAATTCAGCGTAATAATTTACGATGTTTCATATTTTGCAATAATAAGTATCGGTATGTAGCTCAAATTAAACCATAAACAATACTCCTGTTACAAGTACGACCCTGAACCTTAAGGGTATACGGACACGGTCAGGTCAAGGTAGTATTCACTAAGATCTCTAGTTATGACGCCATCGTTCACGAGCTGTTCATAGTAGGAGCCCCACGCCATCCGAGCTGGGTGCACTAATCTGGTGTCAGCTGTTTCATTCAAAGCAACTGTAGTTCCCGGAACAACGCTGACAGTCTTGGGCATGGCATCAAGGTTCATGTCACCATCCTGGAAGTCAGCCCAGGACCAGACAGGAGGGCCGAGGCTGGCACATGCGCTGTTTCGGACCTGTTCAGTGCCGTTGACGGAGTACATGATGTAGAAGTTACACATCTCATTATACTGTGTGCCCCTGGAACATACAGCAATATGTGAACATGTGGATTGAAGTTGCGGGGTCGTTGTCGAAGTAACATCTTAGATCTACTTGCAGGTCTTACATTGTCATTAACATGAAACACATGTGTCCTGGTAGTTTGTGATTGCATCAATATGTTTGTTAGGAAGATGAGGATGTTTTGTGTTCACATTTTAAATTTTAAAAATCACTAGAAAGTCTAAAATCTAACGTAGATATCATATTATATGTTGGTGTTATTGAAAATGGACTTTACAAAATGTATTGCATTTGTTTTCCATTAGTTCCAAGTTTGACATTACATCAATGTTTGCCAGAAAGCAGATTTTGTTTCCACACATAATGAAGAGACAAAAAGAAGTTAAACACAAAATACGTAATAACTGCAAATACTACAATGAAGCTATTACTACTACTACTACTACTACTACTACTACTGCTGCTGCTGCTACTGCTACTACTACTACTAGGTTGCAGGTAGAGGTGGCAAACAAGTTATATTAAACAAATAATAAAGTACATAAAATGAAAACAGGGAGAAAGATGTAATGGACAAAAGGAGCTGACCACATGGATTGGAAACAGGTGATATGAAAATGCGAAGCGTAAAGGAAGAAGAGAATTGAAGAGCTGCCAAGCATCTGGATCCCAGACGTGATGTAGAACACAAACACTGACGTGAAGTAGAACACAGACACAAAGTCACACAAAACGTGCACCAGCAGTGAAAATTTACCCTTTCAAAGTTCATCTTCTAATAACCCCATCCGAAAGAGGGGTTAGAGTCGCCATAACAACTTCCGCGTCAACAGCCGCCGAGAACGTAGAGGACGACGAACTATACACATCCTTTACTGATAATACACAGATCGGGAACACACATCAGACATGAACTATACGGTGAAATAACTGGAAATTATTTCGGTATGTAGTTCAGCATGTATTATTTTTGCGACTGACGCAGGTCATTTTAGTTCCACAACAGAAGCGCGGTCCAGTTGTTAAGTCAGATCCCTTATTCGACCTACACGCCAGAGTGGATCTGTTTCTTCGGATAATGTTTTATTGTCAGCAACTCACCCTATTCTGACTGTGGTGTCCTTGTCATTGATCATTGTGCATCTGGCAGCCTGAGAACAGATGACACGATTACATAAAGAAATAACACTGACATACACTTGTTGTACCAAATAGTCTGGGAGATCAGTCATTAGCAGTGAGCTTACATATAGGAACGATTTAAACGTCTGTCCATAAATGTAGCGTAAGGAAAGGAGGAATAACTTAATGGACTTATCCCAAAGCAAACTACCGTGGTAACATACCACAACTCTGTCTTAGACTGTGTGTTCATGTATGGGAGTTACCATCCCCTCAGCTCTGTGACAATTTGTTTTTTTTCACTTATGGGAGTCACGATCGCCTCAGCGCTGTGACACTTTGTAAAAGTATTAGCGCTACTGTCCCCGAGTCAAACGGGGCTCTGGTGTAACATATCTACCACTACCACGTCTTTGCCGCTCGTGGATGAGAACCGTTGTGCTCACTCAACGTTGTTTCACACAAACACATACACACGCACGCACAGACGCCCGCATATACAACTTACAAGAATATCGCCTTGTTTGACGGTCATGTTGGGTGTGGTTGCGTTGTAAAACATCTGGAAATATGCATTATGAACAATTCATCACATAAAGTCAACACGCAACAACACATTACGTATGTCTTGTCAAGATGGAAACTTAACACATATGCGAAAAACAACAACATTCCCGTTACTCGACAAGGGCAAATAAACCTATGTTTGAACCATAATAGCCTACTGCTCAGATGGCCATTGTTGTATCAGTATCTTATCGATCCTTTTCAATAAACTGGTCTTATATTTGCTGAGTGAGTAAGTGTGTGAGTGAGTGTGTGAGTGAGTGTGTGTAACACATCGCTTTTAGCAATATTCCATTAATATTTCACAAATGGGGTTCACATATGCTGGAACTCGAACCCGGGTTTGCGTGACAAGCCAGCATTAGGGCTAGGTTACTCCTCCGCACCTTGCTGATTGTATGAAATAACATTGCTGGAAATCGAACCCGGGTTTCGGTGTGACAAGCCAGCGTTAGGGCTAGGTTACTCCTCCGCACCTTGCTGATTGTATGAAATAACATTGCTGGAAATCGAACCCGGGTTTCGGTGTGACAAGCCAGCGTTAGGGCTAGGTTACTCCTCCGCACCTTGCTGATTGTATGAAATAACATTGCTGGAAATCGAACCCGGGTTTCGGTGTGACAAGCCAGCGTTAGGGCTAGGTTACTCCTCCGCACCTTGCTGATTGTATGAAATAACATTGCTAGAATAAAGTTTAAATATATAACATTTATCTTTTAACGGCTGTGATTAAGAGAGCTGTTTGAAACTGAAACCTGTGGTTTTTGGGGACTCATGCGGCCAATTTCAGTCCATTTGCCGTCGCGGATTCGGTAACCAGACACAACCTGTCCTGTTGAAGAAACAGAAATTAGAAGGACTTTCACTTAACCAAACCCATTACACACAATGGATAATTCAGCTGAATACAGGCTCTTTAAAGGAACATGCAGAAACACACCGACACCTGAATATTGGCGTGTTACCACCTCGAGGGTGGTCGTGCTTGTGTAAATGCTATATTCATTACACCATAGACCATCTGTAAATGGTGTTTGACTAAACACTCCCTACGGGAAATACACCTGGGGTTTGGAACTCTGTGAATTATACGTTCTAAAATGAAAGTCGGAATAAAGATTGCTTGGATTAAACCATGAATTCTTGAAGCACGTTATGAATATTAAGGGCAATATACATTGCAGAATCGTACATTAGAACGGATATCCTTTATGAACTGAAGAGGTCAAGGGATGCACTGAAACAACGTAGTTTGTCGTACCTAGAGAATGGGTGTGGGTCCGGAAGGCGAAGGGGTGGATTGTCAGGTCGTCCTTAAACTTGCAGGCAGTTTCCATGTACACTGAAACACAGATGCGGAAACGGGGATGTCCAGCTGGAAGTCGTGAAGACAACTATCAAGTACAGACTACACTACTTCACAGTGTTTACAAAGTGTGGTGTTCCATTTGGCCGTGCTTTCTTATCAACCCAATCATTATCCTTCATGTGTACAAGAAACTTCAAATGTTGCAGTCAGTTTGACATCATTGCAATATCTATACGATGATATAGTTGTGGTACCTGCACATACCAGCTGACCCTACCGGGGGATAATTGTGATATAGGCAATTTCTCGTATCTGCAGAATGCTGCTGAAAAACTGCTTGAATATTCCCCAAGACATAAGGAGCATGGATATCCTTCAGCCGGTGGTATAAAAGTGTTTGTGCATTGTGTCAGCCAAGCTGAGGTACTGTCTAAATATTAGTACCTTGAGAAATGTGGAAGCCAGAACGGTTAAGGTTTTATATTCTTTAAGAAACATGACCGGTGTATCACGTCATGATCATTACTTGATCCTGCAGCTCAACCATGTAATGTCTACTTTTGACAACTGTTTAGGCACACTAGATCAAATTCATTTCAACACAGATTCCTAGGAGACAACGTGAACACAACGTGATTGATTTTGAAACTTTCAAAACTTCTCATGCAGCGTACGATGTAAGAATTCCCCTGGTTGATTTTCACGATATGTTCCAGAAGACACGTGCTGGCATGCGTGTGTTCCACGTGAAACCTCGTGAGCCTGCTATGCATATGACTATCTCACCGCGAACATCTGGCATCTTCCGTACCAAGTCATAGACATACTGAGAGGGTTCGTGAGTTGTGCCGGGTCTCGAACGCTGGTCGGTACGCTTCTGTTCTCCCTCATATTCTATTTCGTCACCATTTCCTGATTGTTTTAATGTAAGATTATTCTGTTCCGTATCTCACAGCAGCTGACTTCCCGCCATTCCTTGTAACCCGGAACATTTTGTCCGGGCTAGACCCTCTATTCTCATGTACTCATGAGAATAATCGTAAAGGAATCGGATTTAATTGTCTAATGGTTCAGGGATGTACCTTTACCTAACAACAATAACAAGACAGTCTGGTGATTGAATGCAGGACTTCATCGCTCACAGTCTGTTTTGTATTGGATGGTGTAAACACATGTCTCAATCTGACATACACCCATTGTGTAGTGTGACTAAACATGTTCACAAAATTAAACATTAAAAACCATTTGAAGCAGGCCTTCCAAATTCCACCATGATGTCACAAGTCAGTCCCCTGGTTTATCTTTCGCGGTCGGTCGACTGTGCATCATTTCTACTCGAACCTTTGCTTAGTACACCACTGGGGTGGACAACAGGAAGCATGCATGTAATTGTGCCGATACGAGCGTACAGCAATGCGGAATTACTCTCGCTTTGATTGTATCATCATCTGACATAGTGGCTGGATGACTGGGAAGTGAACCTCCCCTGGGAAGTGAGTAGGTGAGGCAAGCGTGTGTTGATAATCCTCAAAGTCACGGCTACACATGTAAAAACAACAAACAACACATTTCCAAAGGCCGAAATTATTTATTCGAAAATTAGGAATAATGTTTTCAATGACTATTGCATTTCAAAACGGATGTCGAAATCCTACTTAAACTTAATGTCTTCTCTCTCCAAATTCATCTGTTCAGGATAAGTATGTTTACTGACGGAGTGTTAAAGGTGTAGAAATGCAATACTCAGAACACACCTAATTTGACTTGCAGTATATAATAAAACCTCGTTATTCCGGACGGATTCACTGTCAGTGAAATCACACGGATGAAAGCACTGGTATATAAGGGTTCCAAACAGTAATGCTCCGCGAAGCTGGATCGGTTTAGTCGCTAATCGCCTACGTCTCCAATCGCCAACAACAACAACACTGACTAATTAGAATGAAAACTGCACCCCTACTGCAATAATGGAACCGCCTGACCAGAGCAAAAGTGATCTTGATTGACTGTTGTTATAAGAATATTTAGTGGAGCAGGAAGATAAGTATATCCAGTATGAATTAGATTATATATTTACATGAAAAACATTGGCAAATGGACGTTCTTCTTTTAGTAGTAATTATTTTTATAAATGGCCATTCCATTTAAAGAAATAAGCAGCTCTTTTTTCAAATTTTTATTTCCAAGAGATATATGTTAGCGTGTGCAAAGGCAATGGATTTACATGATTTGTAGTATGTCTTTTATTTCACTACTGATCTGGTGAAAGTTTGGTTTAACTTCATTTATGCGCATAGTGTAAATTTTCTTCTTAACTATTAGGTTTATAATGTTTACAGGGTTGCAGAGTCAAATAGAAGTGTCCAGTTTCAGATCACAGAGGTGACGAGTGTTTATCATTGCGTAATCTGTGGGCAACAGACCATGAAGTGTTGTTTTGAGTATGTAGGCGAATAGAGATGAAGGGGAATAGAGAACAACCCGCTGGATCAACTTGGTCCTGATTAACGAGGTTGAACCATATAGTTTAACCTTAGAATAACAATAAACGTTAAATCAATACTGTACATTCATACATTATTGACAAACCCGACTTTTGAAAATAAATATATTTCTCTGTGCATGTCTTTGAATTAACTATATAATAGTGATTTGATATATATATCTACAGCACCATGACACACACCTCTACGAAAGGAAACGTACGAATGGCACATATTGAGCAATACAGAGAGTATGACTTAGTTACAATACACACTGCTCCACAAGTGTTTTCAGGGCCAGAAGTGTCTTCGGAATACCGACAGATAACACTCTATTTACATGTTGATGCTGACTTCTGTGGATGTGCAAACAATGGCCGAACAGTTCATATGAGTTTGATTATCTCTGAAATGTCTACTTTAAGAGAATGCACTGTGTTGTGTCCGTGCAAGAAGAATAATACAAGACTATCACAGGCGTGTGCCAGAAACAACAGTTGGCTTTACTAAACTACTGCAAGTACACCGGTGGGTGAAGATTCTCAAGCTGCTTTGATTACACGTACAATACACTACGGGGAAAGACGTTACGTCGAAATGAATGACATCGTACATTACCAAACAGCTTTGGATAAAATCGGCAGGCCATTTCTAGAAAGGCTTTCATGGAAGCTGTCAATATAGAAGACATTCTGTTTCACTCGAGGGAACATGGATTGACTGAGAGTTGGCATTGGGTGAAATAGAGAGAGTTAAATATGGGGAGTGAAAGACGACCCGATATGGGTGTGTATGTATAAATGCTCCACAAGCACTGGCAGGAAGTGTGTATAGGTAATATATCTACGATCTACACAATAACAACCGTTTGCACTACTTCATATGCTTTACCAAAAGCAGCATATTGCCCTTCAAATATATTCTTATATTCACGAAACAGTCTTTATCTTTGATAAAGTCAGTGCAGTATTTCCCTCTACATATGTCAAGACTCGCAAATTTCCTAAACATGTTGCTCTCCCTAACCCCTTTGTATATTTTCCATTGTTTCATAGATGCTCATAGAATTATGAAGAGGGAGATAGTACACTGTATTCCCAATTATCTCCCCTTTCCGATCTCTCCCTCTAATAACCGCCATAATAATAATTGTTCAGATTATTCTTGTTCCCCTCCTCAGCCATCTCCTCATATAGCGCCTCCAACTCACGGGGCTGGAGATTATCCAAGATGGACTCCAGGTATTCCCCCATTTCATCCTTGCCTTCTTCCAGGGGTTCCGAGGACCCTGGAACGGTGCTTACAGTCTCCGGCTTGTCCCCAAGAGCAAGGTCACCCTCCCGGAAGTCCGCCCACGAATAGTTCGGTGGTCCAGAAGTGAAGCAGTAGTTTTCATTCATGATGTCCTTGCCTTCCACGTAGTACATGATGTAGAAGTTGCACATTTCGTCGTTCTGGGTGGCTCTGAAATCACATACAATCAGAGACATGTTGGTTTGTACAGATCACTCCACGCTCGGTATACATACATCACCCCAGAATCCGTTATCCCTGGCTCCAACAAAGTCATCAATGAAATCAACAGACCTCATCCCGCCCTCATTAATCAGGGTTTAGTAAAAAATCCTTATGTACTAACTCTCTAAAAGTTAAACATGCTGAAGAAAAGAAACCGGAACAGTTATGTATATTGTCTAAATGGTTCGTCTAACATACATGTATACAACCTCTCCTTGCACAATGACAAATTTCATGCGAAACCCTTTTTGTTTACATTACATATCCGCAACAATAACACAAAAAACAAACAGAAATTTCAAACTATTTTATTTGCAAAGATAGACGTATTTAGCAATGTCTGTAGAACCTGTGTTGATTCAGTTGATGCTTATATGTTTATAATACGACCGTTAGACGGAAAATGTCCATCTCAAATTATGTGTTTATAATCATAAGACTGACTAGAAAGAAGATGCATTTCAATGGTAACTAGTCTATTCTTGTGGAATTCAGCGTAATAATTTACGATGTTTCATATTTTGCAATAATAAGTATCGGTATGTAGCTCAAATTAAACCATAAACAATACTCCTGTTACAAGTACGACCCTGAACCTTAAGGGTATACGGACACGGTCAGGTCAAGGTAGTATTCACTAAGATCTCTAGTTATGACGCCATCGTTCACGAGCTGTTCATAGTAGGAGCCCCACGCCATCCGAGCTGGGTGCACTAATCTGGTGTCAGCTGTTTCATTCAAAGCAACTGTAGTTCCCGGAACAACGCTGACAGTCTTGGGCATGGCATCAAGGTTCATGTCACCATCCTGGAAGTCAGCCCAGGACCAGACAGGAGGGCCGAGGCTGGCACATGCGCTGTTTCGGACCTGTTCAGTGCCGTTGACGGAGTACATGATGTAGAAGTTACACATCTCATTATACTGTGTGCCCCTGGAACATACAGCAATATGTGAACATGTGGATTGATGTTGCGGGGTCGTTGTCGAAGTAACATCTTAGATCTACTTGCAGGTCTTACGTTGTCATTAACATGAAATACATGTGTCCTGGTAGTTTGTGATTGCATCAATATGTTTGTTAGGAAGATGAGGATGTTTTGTGTTCACATTTTAAATTTTAAAAATCACTAGAAAGTCTAAAATCTAACGTAGATATCATATTATATGTTGGTGTTATTGAAAATGGACTTTACAAAATGTATTGCATTTGTTTTCCATTAGTTCCAAGTTTGACATTACATCAATGTTTGCCAGAAAGCAGATTTTGTTTCCACACCTAATGAAGAGACAAAAAGAAGTTAAACACAAAATGCGTAATAACTGCAAATACTACAATGAAGCTATTACTACTACTACTACTACTACTACTACTACTACTACTGCTACTACTACTGCTGCTGCTGCTGCTGCTGCTGCTGCTACTACTTGAACTTTTATTAAGTTACTGTGTTAGACGAGAAACAAACGCACCACAACAGGAGGCTGGTTGCAGGTAGAGGTGGCAAACAAGTTATATTAAACAAATAATAAAGTACCACAAAATGAAAACAGGGAGAAAGATGTAATGGACAAAAGGAGCTGACCACATGGATTGGAAACAGGTGATATGAAAATGCGAAGCGTAAAGGAAGAAGAGAATTGAAGAGCTGCCAAGCATCTGGATCCCAGACGTGATGTAGAACACAAACACTGACGTGAAGTAGAACACAGACACAAAGTCACACAAAACGTGCACCAGCAGTGAAAATTTACCCTTTCAAAGTTCATCTTCTAATAACCCCATCCGAAAGGGGGTTAGAGTCGCCATAACAACTTCCGCGTCAACAGCCGCCGAGAACGTAGAGGACGACGAACTATACACATCCTTTACTGATAATACACAGATCGGGAACACACATCAGACATGAACCATACGGTGAAATAACTGGAAATTATTTCGGTATGTAGTTCAGCATGTATTATTTTTGCGACTGACGCAGGTCATTTTAGTTCCACAACAGAAGCGCGGTCCAGTTGTTAAGTCAGATCCCTTATTCGACCTACACGCCAGAGTGGATCTGTTTCTTCGGATAATGTTTTATTGTCAGCAACTCACCCTATTCTGACTGTGGTGTCCTTGTCATTGATCATTGTGCATCTGGCAGCCTGAGAACAGATGACACGATTACATAAAGAAATAACACTGACATACACTTGTTGTACCAAATAGTCTGGGAGATCAGTCATTGGCAGTGAGCTTACATATAGGAACGATTTAAACGTCTGTCCATAAATGTAGCGTAAGGTAATGAGGAATAAGTTAATGGACTTATCCCAAAGCAAACTACCGTGGTAACATACCACAACTCTGTCTTAGACTGTGTGTTCATGTATGGGAGTTACCATCCCCTCGGCTCTGTGACAATTTGTTTTTTTTCACTTATGGGAGTCACGATCGCCTCAGCGCTGTGACACTTTGTAAAAGTATTAGCGCTACTGTCCCCGAGTCAAACGGGGCTCTGGTGTAACATATCTACCACTACCACGTCTTTGCCGCTCGTGGATGAGAACCGTTGTGCTCACTCAACGTTGTTTCACACAAACACATACACACGCACGCACAGACGCCCGCATATACAACTTACAAGAATATCGCCTTGTTTGACGGTCATGTTGGGTGTGGTTGCGTTGTAAAACATCTGGAAATATGCATTATGAACAATTCATCACATAAAGTCAACACGCAACAACACATTACGTATGTCTTGTCAAGATGGAAACTTAACACATATGCGAAAAACAACAACATTCCCGTTACTCGACAAGGGCAAATAAACCTATGTTTGAACCATAATAGTCTACTGCTCAGATGGCCATTGTTGTATCAGTATCTTATCGATCCTTTTCAATAAACTGGTCTTATATTTGCTGAGTGAGTGAGTGTGTGAGTGAGTGTGTGAGTGAGTGTGTGTAACACATCGCTTTTAGCAATATTCCATTAATATTTCACAAATGGGGTTCACATATGCTGGAACTCGAACCCGGGTTTGCGTGACAAGCCAGCGTTAGGGCTAGGTTACTCCTCCGCACCTTGCTGATTGTATGAAATAACATTGCTGGAAATCGAACCCGGGTTTCGGTGTGACAAGCCAGCGTTAGGGCTAGGTAACTCCTCCGCACCTTGCTGATTGTATGAAATAACATTGCTGGAAATCGAACCCGGGTTTCGGTGTGACAAGCCAGCGTTAGGGCTAGGTAACTCCTCCGCACCTTGCTGATTGTATGAAATAACATTGCTGGAAATCGAACCCGGGTTTCGGAGTGACAAGCCAGCGTTAGGGCTAGGTAACTCCTCCGCACCTTGCTGATTGTATGAAATAACATTGCTGGAATAAAGTTTAAATATATAACATTTATCTTTTAACGGCTGTGATTAAGAGAGCTGTTTGAAACTGAAACCTGTGGTTTTTGGGGACTCATGCGGCCAATTTCAGTCCATTTGCCGTCGCGGATTCGGTAACCAGACACAACCTGTCCTGTTGAAGAAACAGAAATTAGAAGGACTTTCACTTAACCAAACCCATTACACACAATGGATAATTCAGCTGAATACAGGCTCTTTAAAGGAACATGCAGGAACACACCGACACCTGAATATTGGCGTGTTACCACCTCGAGGGTGGTCGTGCTTGTGTAAATGCTATATTCATTACACCATAGACCATCTGTAAATGGCGTTTGACTAAACACTCCCTACGGGAAATACACCTGGGGTTTGGAACTCTGCGAATTATAAATTCTAAAATGAAAGTCGGAATAAAGATTGCTTGGATTAAACCATGAATTCTTGAAGCACGTTATGAACATTAAGGGCAACATACATTACAGAATCGTACATTAGAACGGATATCCTTTATGAACTGAAGAGGTCAAGGGATGCACTGAAACAACGTAGTTTGTCGTACCTAGAGAATGGGTGTGGGTCCGGAAGGCGAAGGGGTGGATTGTCAGGTCGTCCTTGAACTTGCAGGCAGTCTCCATGAACACTGAAATACAGATACGGAAACGGGGATGTCCAGCTGGAAGTCGTGAAGACAACTATCAAGTACAGACTACACTACTTCACAGTGTTTACAAAGTGTGGTGTTCCATTTGGCCGTGCTTTCTTATCAACCCAATCATTATCCTTCATGTGTACAAGAAACTTCAAATGTTGCAGTCAGTTTGATATTATTGCAATATCTATTTGGTCATATAGTTGTGGTACCTGCACATACCAGCTGACCCTACCGGGGGATAATTGTGATATAGGCAATTTCTCGTATCTGTAGAATGCTGCTGAAAAACTGCTTGAATATTCCCCAAGATCCTTGACATTAGGAGCATGGATATCCTTCAGCCGGTGGTATAAAAAGTGTTTGTGTATTGTGTCAGTCAAGCTGAGGTACTGTCTAAATATTAGTACCTTGGGAAATGTGGAAGCCAGAACGGTTAAGGTTTTATATTCTTTAAGAAACATGACCGGTGTATCACGTCATGATCATTACTTGATCCTGCAGCTCAACCATGTAATGTCTACTTTTGACAACTGTTTAGGCACACTAGATCAAATTCATTTCAACACAGATTCCTAGGAGACAACGTGAACACAACGTGATTGATTTTGAAACTTTCAAAACTTCTCATGCAGCGTACGATGTAAGAAGGATGTTTCTAAATTTGAAAATTCCCCTGGTTGATTTTCACGATATGTTCCAGAAGACACGTGCTGGCATGCGTGTGTTCCACGTGACACCTCGTGAGCCTGCTCTGCATATGACTATCTCATCGCGAACATCTGGCATCTTCCGTACCAAGTCATAGACATATGATTATGATATAATCATTAACGTACAACGTGACTCCACGGACTGTGGGAATGTCTTTGCGGAATGTTATGACATTCATGGCAATAACCCCACGTTTCCTGTCCCCAGAACAAGCATTGTTGCTTCTGCATCAATCGTATATCACACTCCAAAACGTCAGAACCCTTACATTCTAAAACATGTGAGGCCATTTCCCGCTTCCTTTCAGCAAACTAACGTTGGAGGCTAAAGAAAGTGAGTTCACCTTGGCCACAAATATCTTACCGGTAGACTTGGGCTTGATCCTTCCTCCAGTGCCCATAAGGTAGACCCCAGCACGACGCGGCAACCTGCAGCACAGAAAGTACATACAGTTAAACTTTGGTGCTACCTTACATTGATGTGGCTTTTACTTAATGTTGCTCTCAGCAATATTCCTGCCATACGACAGCGGTCTGTTAATACTCGAGTTTGGAGAAGTCAGCCAACAGATTGACGTAATGAGTGCATGCGTGCAACCAAGATAGAGAGCCTGACCATTCACTCCCGTTAGACAAATAATGGTTACTAATGATATATTTCTTAAACCGGATCTCCATGGGTGAATTGTGACGGTGATGGTGATGGTGATGTTGATGCTGACGACGACGACGATGATACGTACTTGGTTTTCTGCGTTATGAGGTTCAAGCCAGATGCGTCCTTGTTGTTCTCTGAAACATTCAGCAAGATGAGGTACTACTTGTTGTAACGCATCGCTGTTATAATATGCATAGATAGGGCCTACAGGCTTCTGTCCATTTACTACATATAAAGTGAGTATACCAAGTTACATTAATGTTTGATGTAGTACTGACTGACAGAGACGTCAACGTACGTGGGGGAAGGAAGGTAGTGACGTTCTTGTAATGGACTTGCAGCACGAGGTACTTGATGTCGGTCTTGCCTCCAACAGCGAATGCCACATCTGGAGAAAAGAAAACACATCAACGTATGAACAAAATTTAGTTACTAGATCATCCCCTGCATGCTATACATATGGGTTCACTTAGTCTCGTCAACACCGGTCCACGACAGAACACATGTGGCACTTGTGTGGACTGCAAGAAGCCTCACTGTACAATGGATTACACCAGATGATAATGTGTGTCATCAACAGACGCTTCCATCATTATGTAGCTTTACATGATTGCTTTGCTGCGGTCGTTGTTCCAGATTAACATTTTCACTGGGTAATTAGTTATACCTCAACCGCTGCGAGAAATGCATACTGTTTCGCATGTGCACATTCAATTGTGAATATTCAAATTAATCCAGTCATTTTGGCATATGTTTAAACAGTGCGAGTACCAGGAACATGAGTAAGCAGCGAAGATAGTATACTCAGATAGTATACACATAGTTGGAAATATAACTAACATTGTAATATCGTACAGCATCGCAGGAGAAGACATGCAGGCGCCGTTGTTGTCCTCTGTTACTACTGTAACTACAGTAAAGCTGTAACTACTCCGCGAATACGCTCGTCATATATCACGAAAATCTGTCAGCTTTCTCAGTCGTCATCACTTTGTAGTGAAGCTACTTTTACGGCAATGTGTTTAATTTGGTAGTCTAGAGTAGAGGAGTGAACAATCAGCTCAAAGGCAACTGAATCATACATTATTTAAATAGTTAATGCCAGAAGCTTTCGCATCTTTCTGATATCGTAGTGAATGAATGAATGAATAAAAGAATTTATTTATTTCCTCCAGAGTTTACATCCGAAGATTTACAGTATCTCTGATGTTATTCAGAGCAAACACATAATGTTAATATATACAGAAATAGAAATATGAATGCTAATGTCACAAGCTGTGTAAGTAACTAATAATAATAGTATTTAATAATATAAGCACACAAACTGCCGGCTATTGCCTCACATTCTTAAGATGAAATACATATTTACAAAATAATAGTGACACATTTTCCCAAGTGGGCTAACAATTCCAGGTAATGTTTGAGTCGCTCCCCAGAATAGTGCAAGCATTTCATTTTCATCCAAAAGTTCAATTTGAACATAACTGTCAACATCCGGTTGGTCAATGAGGGTGGAGAAGAATTCATTTGTTCTGTTACATAGGACTCACAGTGCAAAAGTGCATGTCTGTCATAATCAAAGGCATGTCTACCACATTTGGAACATTCGCGAGATGTAATTGGTGTAGAAGCTATCTTTAGAGAGTATTGGATGCAATATCTAAGATGAGGATATGCTAGCGCTAATCTCCATAGTATATGAAACATAAGTTTTGAATGTGTTGACCTGTATCTGACCAGATCTTCTCTTAGAAATAATCTGTCTAAACCTTGAATGACTCTAGCAAAATGCCTTTGAGTATTTTCTAACTGAATGGTATCTCTGGCGCGTATGCCGCTAAGCAACTCACATGCATAGAAGCTAGTGGAGAGAATCATTCGGTGCCATATTTTAACACATACAGTGGGATGGAGATCATAGCTATTTAATCCTACATATTTTAGCGAGCCATTGTTTTCGGACACGAAACCACGGCAACAACGTTAACAATAATAATCTTATTCTGTGTGCTGTCTTCTCCCCTGGGAGTATGTATGTCATGCTGTCTCCTTCAGTCGTGAATTTATCTCTGCAGTACAGGCAGTGTTATCCATTACACAGAGCGTTTCACAGCATATGACTTTGCGACTTGGTATTCCATGGTTGGACAAGGCCGGGAACATTACTGCCCTCTTGGGTGACAGGAATCAATACTCACACAGCTAAGTAGGTTAGGGTCATTCTGTATTCTGAGGGATCAACAAACATACATCAGAAATGGGAAACACTTGGAAATCATTTGGTAGTCAGGTTAATGTAGATATGTTTCACTGTAACTCACACAGAATCATGGGAGTCGGAAGGTTAGGGGAGGTACGTTTGTTACAAGTCACGAGAGAGATTTTTGAATAAACGGTGAGTTTAACCACATGACCTCTTGAGGGAAAAGCGACCTTTAATATGACTGAATATGTATTGGCAATTGGGAGTCGCTGCATGTGTGTTGGAGGGGCGTTTTCAGATTTCGTTATTAGTGAAGCCTGTCTAGATACAGTCTCTATTTACACGCACAGTGACTCTATCACAGTCGTACAATCGGAAGGAATGGTGGAATTGATCTATCTAATTGTTGATGTTTCACGTTTATTTGCAGAAATAATACCGCTGTGAGTTTTGTATTAAACATAACACAAACATTGGGGAAACATCGTCGGCAAAGTACATGACGTCAAGTCACTTTGACCGCAACGCGCTGCTAAGTCAATACAACCCGAACCGTAGGTCGGTTATGGTTAAATCACAAACAGGGGAGTTGGGCGTCAGATACCCGGGCAGTTGTACAAAGGTTCACACAGTAAGATATATCGATTTTTAGCTGAATGTGACAGTATACCAGTCTGGGATGAAGCCGCTAGTGATTAAGTAGGTACAAAGCACTCCTAGATCTGAGGAAAAGATCCGTCTGAGGTGCTGTCACCGCCTAGAATAAGATGTTGAATACCAGCTGCCCAAGCTCCATTAAAGCCTTATGTATGTGATACATATCGTTATGTAAATACAATTACCCACCGAACAACGCACTGCATAACATACAGTGTCCCGTTTCACCAAGCGGATCGTAGCGTTAAGGTAGTCGGAGTCAACGTTGAAACATGCCTGTGACTTTGTGGACCAGATGTCTCCACTGATCCACCTGCAAACTCCTAGTGTTACACACAAGCTACCAGCTATGCGAGGTATAAGGCCTCATTATCAGTTCAAATCAATAACACAGTTTGAAATTACATTTGTGGTTGCGACTGTTGCACTCAGCTTATATGCATTTTAGGTACCTGAATCTTAAAACGAGAAAAGCAAGATGTCTGCTTTTTAATTATGTCTGTTGTTTACAAGTGGATATAATCAGCTGCTAATGTTTAAAGAAAAAATGCTTAAGAAAAACATTCCTTTGGCAACAGAGTGGGGAAGTTTAATGTTTTTGACCCGAAAGGTTCTACTGTAGTTGACTTAAAAACATAATGGGCTACATGTGATGAAATAGTGACGTCCATGATCATAATGACAGACAGTCTGTATTTGACGTAAAAACATAATGGGCTACATGTGATGAAATAGTGACGTCCATGATCATAATGACAGACAGTCTGTATTTGACGTAAAAACATAATGGGCTACATGTGATGAAATAGTGACGTCCATGATCATAATGACAGACAGTCTGTATTTGACGTAAAAACATAATGGGCTACATGTGATGAAATAGTGACGTCCATGATAATAATGACAGACAGTCTGTATTTGACGTAAAAACATAATGGGCTACATGTGATGAAATAGTGACGTCCATGATCATAATGACAGACAGTCTGTATTTGACGTAAAAACATAATGGGCTACATGTGATGAAATTGTGACGTCCATGATCATAATGACAGACAGTCTGTATTTGACGTAAAAACATAATGGGCTACATGTGATGAAATTGTGACGTCCATGATCATAATGACAGACAGTCTGTATTTGACTTAAAAACATAATGGGCTACATGTGATGAAATAGTGACGTCCATGATCATAATGACAGACAGTCTGTATTTGACTTAAAAACATAATGGGCTACATGTGATGAAATTGTGACGTCCATGATCATAATGACAGACAGTCTGTATTTGACGTAAAAACATAATGGGCTACATGTGATGAAATTGTGACGTCCATGATCATAATGACAGACAGTCTGTATTTGACGTAAAAACATAATGGGCTACATGTGATGAAATTGTGACGTCCATGATCATAATGACAGACAGTCTGTATTTGACGTAAAAACATAATGGGCTACATGTGATGAAATTGTGACGTCCATGATCATAATGACAGACAGTCTGTATTTGACTTAAAAACATAATGGGCTACATGTGATGAAATAGTGACGTCCATGATCATAATGACAGACAGTCTGTATTTGACGTAAAAACATAATGGGCTACATGTGATGAAATAGTGACGTCCATGATCATAATGACAGACAGTCTGTATTTGACTTAAAAACATAATGGGCTACATGTGATGAAATTGTGACGTCCATGATCATAATGACAGACAGTCTGTATTTGACGTAAAAACATAATGGGCTACATGTGATGAAATAGTGACGTCCATGATCATAATGACAGACAGTCTGTATTTGACGTAAAGGGCAAAACACCTCTAAAAATGAACGGAATGTTTCACTAAAAATAACACAAACTGTAAAATACTCATCAAACCTTAACTTCATTGCTGGTTATAAACACATATCGACCATCACATCTGTTGTTGGTAACAAACCGAACAGGCAACACCTATTCTGAAACTAACTTGTTAGTATCTGTCCGCAACCTTCGTCTCCGTATGGAGAATTGGAGCTAACAGGAAATCCCTTCTATTCTTCTAGCCTCTGTACCTCAGTATGGGCTTAGCTGATTGTAGGCAATACAGAATCTATATAAGCAGTCATTGTTTGGGAAGGTCCAGTCATCTGACTTTATTGAATGTGGTGACTAGACTGCCGATAATAGCTTGTCAACAGGAGCCATTACATGTTGTTTGGACTACCATCAGTGTTCTCCATTGTTGGCATAGGCGTAGTCAAGTTGGAGAAGGATGTTCATCAAAACCAGACTAATAACACGCACTCAGGTATCTCGAAGTGCATTCAATAAGTGTCTTTAATGACATGTCTAACCAGTCGGGATTGCATGTATTAAAACAGATCCACAACATTAGTTCGGTTTATACCAACCATCATAGTTCTGATTCTAGGGGATATGTAGAAGGTTCCAGCGTGAACAGAAGGAAACAGATATTTTCGCTTTTAGCGTGGGCCAGCGCCCGAATACACCATGGGTTTTAAGATCCTGTACATGTGGTCAGCGTTAGTCAGTTAAACATTGCCAGTTGCTTAGACATATTGTTGAGGGAGACAAAGACGTCCACACACAGCTCCAGCCAGGAGGTTAAAAGTTATTATTCAGAAATACATTCCATAATCGGGAAGACATTTATACAGTCGTCTTATAGTTCACATTACTGGGTGAATGTGCAGTGTGTGGGATTTTTCAGTGAGTGTACAGTTGTGTTACAGTTTGGACGCATTAAAGGTTTAGACATAATTCTTTCTTTCATAAATAAGAACTGCCTCATTCCAACAGTGCAGGAGTGGTCTTTATCCATCAACCATCAACACAACCAGCACTAACCACCCTAGCTAACCTTCTGTATCTTAGACCCGTGAAGTTCCCGGGGTAGAATAGGCCTTCTGCAACCCATGTTTTATCAGAAAAGGCGACTATGCTTGTCGTAAGAGGCGACTAACGGGATCGGGTGGTCAGACCTGCTGACTTGGTTGACACATGTCATCGGTTCCCAATTGCGCAGATCGATGCACATGTTGTTGATCACTGGATTGTCTGGTCCAGACTCGATTATTTACAGACCGCACCCATATAGCTGGAATATTGCTGAGTGCTGCGTAAAACTAAACTCACTCACTCACTCACTCACTCACTCACTCACTCACTCACTCACTCACTCACTCACTCACTCACTCACTCACTCACTCACTCACTCACTCACTCACTCACTCACTCACTCACTCACTCACTCACTGTATCTTACTTCAGCTCACTTACACGCACTTGTCTGCACCGACTATAACCTTGATCACTTTAAACTGCAGTTACTGTTCATATATTACACCAGCTGTGAGGCAAGCTCAAGTACATGACTGGGGATACGCCAGTTATTGCTCAATACGCCCACTCATACGTAACTATGGTAACGAAACGTCCTGACAAAGTAATCCTAACTATTCCTGACTGTCCAGAATAAATCAATCTAACTTTTCGGACTCCGACTGAGCACTAGGATATGCGAAGACTTACTGTTCCACTACATGGCTTTATACCTTGATTAGGGCTAGTATGCTGTCTCGTATCGCCCTCATCGAGAATACTACAGCAAGCTGTATCTATTGATCAGAGCGGATTCTAACCAAACATGCGGGGGCGTTCAAAGAGGAAAACTCATATTGATTAGAAACCAGTTATACCATTAACGTCTGTGATAGGAAACAATAGACTTTCTCTCCGAATTCACAGCAGTAGGTACAACATAGAGGTTTGCTGTCAATGAAATATAGCGGATGGTGGTAATTGAGGTGTACAGTTGTGTATGTCAGCGCTACCTATGAGCTCAATGTGGTTTTGCCGTGGTGGTAGGGGTGTGGGGGTGTGGGTGGGGTGTGTGGGTGGAGTGGAGGGGGCAGCGTTGACCCGTGTAACTTTCAGTATTAGATCCCAGCTAATACCTGATGACTGATGAACTCTTAAATACTTCATACCTGGAGTCGTGACCATATAGGACATATAAAGAATCGTGCAAATTTAACTAAATTTGTGTGGGTTTTGTGTAAAACCAACACCAAGTTAGATGTATTTGTTAGGTAACTAATGTTCTGATCACGTAATATTTTAAAGACCCGTGAAGATCTGGATTAGTATTGGTTGTTAGTAACCTGTGCTTGTCGTTAGAGGCACCTAACGGGATCGAATGATCAGATTCGCTGACTTGGCTGAAACACGTCATAGCATACAAAATGTGTAAGTCGATGCACATGAAGTCAACCACTAGATTGTCTAGTCCAGACTCGATTATGTACAAATCGTCGCCATGTAGCTGTAATATTACCGCGTACGGCGTCAAACATCAACCAACCAACCAACCAACCAATCAACCAACCAACCAATCAATCAATCAATCAATCAATCAATCAATCAATCAATCAATCAATCAATCAATCAATCAATCAATCAATCAATCAATCAATCAATCAATCAATCAATCAATCAATCAATCAATCAATCAATCACGTAAATTTTGCAGTAGACCTCGTTTGTCCAATACTCATTCCTTATGCAAGAATACAATGATGAATCTGTTGCAAAGATGCATTGGTAAAGTGGTAGAATTTTGCCATGTGGAAAGGAAAATACATTGTTAGCATTATCTCTTGACATGACCTCATCAATGTTGGACGGGACAAGTACTAAACATTAATGAGAAACCTATAATTTGAGAAACCTATAATATGTACACACTTGCAGTGTAAGTCATACACTGGGGACGTGTTTGATCAGACCACTCGCATTCGGTTATATTACTGCACATAATGATATCACATTTAACCGAATAATAACAAAAATTGAAACCTATCGCAATTCTAGGGCTCGTAACAAGTGCCAACAAGTCATTAACGTTAATCGCTGTATTAATACTGTCCAGTGGGTGAGTGTTGGGAGTGAGAGTGTTGGGAGTGTGAGTGACAAATAATAACAGCAGTAACTATAGCATGTTTTCTAATGTCAGAACAAAACTTGGTGCCCGATACACAAAACGTTCGCAGCACAATGCCGCCCGTAAGTCTGTGATTAGGTATAGCGTTAAGACTGGTCGTAACTTTACGAACGCATTGTGGATCGGGACCCATCTTTGTCGGGATACCGGATATGACTCATGTCCGGTGTTGGTGGAAATACAGATGTACTTGAATTAACGGTCCATTACTTGACAACCAGCTGCTTCTTGTCTCACAGCGTGTTAATATATACACATGGCTGAACAGTTTGTGAATAGCCATCCTCTAGCGGTACTGTCCTATGTATTTGTTTCCGCTATTTTGACTAACACATGTACAACTTAATCACGTTGCTGACATTGATTGGACATACTTGCCCATCCATATTCAACTGAAATAATCCTAATTCTCCTCTCAGTGTATTCGTTCATGTAACTATGCTACAGGTGTTTCGTGAGACGTTTCATTTATATATTGATGGAGAGAATGATTCACAAGTTTCAAGTTTTCACATTTTTCTTCAAATGCATTTCTTTTTTTCAAATGCAACTCAACTTGTTCGGTGCTCCTGTTATCCTAGAGTGTCTTTGCCCCCCCCCCCCCCAATCTATACGTACCTTTTTCCACTGACATCTGGCAATAACCTAACACCATGCATCAGCACGACATATCCATCTTGTCATGGTTCTCACACTGGTACGACATATCCATCTTGTCATGGTTCTCACACTGGCACGACATATCCAACTTGTCATGGTTCTCACACTGGCACGACATATCCATCTTGTCAAGGTTCTCACGTAATAATCAGATCTGTTGTTCCATGATATTTCTAGTGTTCGGATGTGTACTATTACAATTGAATGATGTCGTATGAATACCATAGTATCCATTTATACACATGCTTGCAATCACAGTGACATTTGGTGTTGTTTTCCAAACTAGGCAATATTGTCCATACATTGCCTAAACTATATTTTCTCAAAGCGTGGATACATAATGCAATTTGGATATTGGTCAAATGTAGCATACGTTATATTTGGGAGATTTTTTCAATGAAGTGTAAATACTGGTACTTTGGGGGATTGAGGTCCCAACTCACAAGCACCCAGGGTCAACCATACAACCAGCTCAGCCAGCGTGACTTTCATCAAGGGTGCACCCTCCTGAAAATTGTGTAAATTGACTTGGCTGAAAGCTGCAAGTGCACGATGCCAGCAGAAGTAGAGGTCAAAAGTAACATGTGTTTTTTCGATTTTGTGACAACCCAAGAAAGATTTGTATGCTTCGGTGTTTTACACCTCCAAGGTTTCCATTTCATTTGCATAATCTCATGAGTCAGGAACAGAGCAAAATGGTTGAATGTAAAATCAGCAGGATTGAACGCACGAACAGAAGACATTAGGCTTGTGGATAATAGCTTTGGAGCTCCAAGCAGGTTCTGTCTACTTGGGAAGATTGAAATTGTGCCCAATGAATAGGCCGCGTTTGAAACCCAGTGTTCAGAACATCCAGGTGGCGAAGTCCCTTGAGCCGAAAGCAACACTGGTGTATTCATGGTTTGGCACGGAGGCTGACACTAGGACATCGTTATCTCACACAACAGGACCCACTGATGAGCGATGGAATAATACATTGCTCAGAGTTTATGTTCGGACCAAGTTGTTCGGGATTATGGTTGATTTGATGCAAATAATTGTTGATGAGATTTAACAAATGATGTTGGATGTCCGTGCACGTGTAACGATTAAATGATTTAATGGTCAAATATGTACTATCGACAAAAAATAAGGGAACTAAAAACATGAATGCAGCAAACGTTGAGGTGAAAGGGTGCGCTACCGTAGCGCTACACTCGAACATAACATGCAATGACAATGAAATTCCAGACGATGCATAACCAACACGTGATGCACGCGCACACAGAAGTTAGCCTCTGTAAACGTATTGGAGAACTCACAATCACAAATGCAACAGAGTGGAACACATGCTGAAAAGTGCCTCCGAGGCAGTATTTCAGTGGACAAACAAAATGGAGAATTGAAGGGATGATGATAGAGGGGGGCGACGTCAATGTGTCAAGTTGCCCGAATGTTGGGTAAATCAAAAAGTGTAATTTCACGCCTGTGGGACAAGTACCGTCAAACAGGTGGGGTTGCAATGAGACCTGGGCGTGGTAGACCAAAATCAACGACACCACGACAGGATCGTCTCATTACATTAATGGCCTATGCAATGGCTTCAAACCAGCACCTGTCATCAATAGGGAATTCGATACACTCACTGGGAGACGAATTTCAATCTCAACCGTTAAAAACTGGCTCTATCAAGCCCGTCTGAAAGCAAGGCTGTCTTTCAAGTGTGTTACCCTTACAGCTCACCATAGGCGTCAAAGGTTGGCATGTGCTAGGTAACGTCTGGGACGGGCTTTGCGCCATTGTTTACGCCACGTTCTCAGATGAGTCAAGGTTTTGCCTCAGATTCACAGATGGCAGAAAACGTTGTTGGCGCCGTAGCGGTATGCCAGTGCGGCAACTACTGACCATCATCGATATGAGGGTGATAGTGTCATGGTGTGGGATAGGTTACACATGACAGGCGATCAGATTGGGTCATCGTTGATGGATAATTGACTGGTCAGCGATACGTTGAGGAATTTTTGCGTCCTATCGCAGCTCCACTGGCTAAAATCATCGACAGGAATTTCGAATTTCAAGATGATAATGCCAGACCACATCGGGCCCAAATTGTCACAGGTTATCTCAGACGAGAGGGCATACAGACATTGGACCGGCCCTCTAAGTCCCCAGATCTGTCCCCAATTGAACCTCTACGGGATATTCTCGGTCCAGAGGTGTACGCGTACGCGAGGGAATCCGTACCCGTCAATCTGGCCCAGCTTGGTGCAGCTCTACAGGAGGAATGGCGGGCAATAACACGGGCAACCATTCATCTATATATACATGTGTGTGTGTGTGTGCAATATAGGTTGCGATCGGAGTCTCTACTGATCCTACTAACAGAGATTGCAATCGGAGCATAAAATAATCTATACGATTACAATCTCTACCAATAAGAAGCTCAAATCTGTCATTCTTTAAATGCTGGTGTCGGTTGTAGGACAAATCCATTTTTTAGCTTGTGGTTTGATCCTTTAGTTGCCAGGAAAAACTATTTACTAATTTCCTATTGTTTACAGTGATGTGATGTCAATAGAGTGCTGTCTTTAACGTATGACAACATAAAGTTTAGTACCATTGCTATCTTCATTGTTGTATGTTTTATAAGAAAGATGTGTGAATATTGTAATAAATCTATCTGTAACTGGAAACCTAAACCTGAGTGAAATGGATATTTTTGTCCTGTTGCTGTCTTCATTGTCACCTGTTTTGTAAGTAAGGTGTGTTTGTTGTAATAAATGTACCTGTAACTGGAAACAGTCTATACCTGGGTAAAATGCATATATTATTCCCACAGATAATTCAGTGTTTCTACCAGCTGAATTGGAAATTGACAATTCAGTGGAGACTCCGATTGCAGGTTCTGCTAGTAAGATCGGATACTCAACCAGTAGAGACTATATGTGTATACATAATGTGTTGGCTGTCATGGTGTCTCCAAAGTTTTTGTTCGTGTATCTTGTGTCTAATGTGCCTGTTCATCATTTCAATATACATTTTCGCGCATCCAATTTGTCGTGTATCCAACGTGTCTGTTCATCATATTAGTGTGTATTACCCTGTGCCAAGTGTGTCTGTTTGTTAATCATTTTCACTCTACACTTTCGCGTATCCAGTGTGTCTGTTCATTATTTTAATGTATGTTATTGTCTATCCAATGTGTCTGTTCATCATTTTAGTATCTATTATCGTGTGTCCAATATGTCTTTCATCAGCGTGCCAGACTCGTCACATAACTGCTGATACTTAACAAAGACAACTGAAATGACAGTGGAGCTCATAAACCAGACTCGAAGTGATACCTGTTGGTTTTCGATACAGTTATTGTTCAGAATGCACCAAACGAGCTGAAGTGTTTCCAAGTAACATGTGGAATGACAAAGGGGTGACAACTGCTATATCAACCAAGGACCCCGACTGTAGACGGTATCTGTCTGTGGGGCAAGTCTGCTGTACATTGCCTATGCATGCAGAAACAAGATAACGCCTACCTTTAGGTAGAGTCAGCATGGGAGCGTCCATTGCCCAGGCGTACAGGATCTTGGGTCCAGACGCACAGGTTGGGGCCGTATCAAACTCCGAGGAGCTGGCGGCCATCTCGCCACAGTTCCTGAAACAGTGAAAATCCATTTATCGATACTTACATACGACGAAATATTTACTCGGCGTTCCAAGTTCCCAGTACGCTGGTGGTATTTTTGACAGACGACAAAAACGTTTACACTAACTGTTGCTTATAACTACGGAAATATGTACAACATGTCACTCTAAATGTAAAGTGACAAGGAATGATGAAAGTGCATCACGACTATAGTATGACGTTTCGTCTTTAAAAGGCCAAAGTGATGAAGGTCATAGACGCTAATGACCTACATGACCACTCGTGAGGTGACCCGTGAAACGTCGAGTTAGGATTGGTCTTCAGCAACCCATGCTACTGGATCGGGTGGTTACACTCGCTGACATTGATGAGGTACGTCATCGTATCCCATCGGATCGATGCTCATGATTTCAGTCACTAGTTTGTCTAGTCCAGACTCGATTATTCACAGATCGCGGTCATGTAGCTGTGATATGACTGCGTACGCCGCGATGTTAACATATGAAGAGTAATGTTTGGGTACAGAGATATGTTTCATGATTAGATATGACGATTTCGACTTCCAGTTGGTTGGGGAAAACAAAATCTAGACTGATTAGTCTGTAAGCGACAGTTCCTGAAATAAGACATATGACTATCTTTATAACCCAGAATCTCTGGCATACATCTAGTCACAATAGCACTAAGCCAATACTGGAAAGATGGAAAGCAGGATGTATGTATTGATTGCAGGCACCATGCTGGTGGTATTGCCCGTCCCTCCTCAGTCACACGTAAGTGTTGTTGTTGTGATAACTGTTCTTGGGTTTGAAGACATTCAGAATGTGGTTAATATTTCGGTTTAAATCATAATCAATATATTTCTATTTCTGTGTATTTTTTTCTGCTGACTGCCTTCAGATTTCCGTGTGTTATCATCATACTCTGCATGAATAAATCAAGCGTATATGTTGATGTCATGAAGGGTGCCAGAGTATAGATTGATGTCATGAAGAGTGCAGGGGTATATGCTGATGTCATGAAGGGTGCAGGGGTGCAAGCTGGTGTCATGAACGGTACGAGAGTGTATGTTGATGTCATAGAGGGTGCCAGTCTATATGTTGATGTAGTAAAGGGTGCAAAAATATACGTTTATGTCATGAAGGGTTCGAGGGTACACGCTGGTGTCATGAAGTGTGCCAGGGTATACATTGATGGCATAGGCGGTGCAGGGGTCTACGTTGGTGGCATGAAGGGTGCAGGGGTATATGCTGATGTAGTAAAGGGAGCGAGTGGTCCACCCTTGCACCGGTAACTCCGTCAGTTTGCAGTTACAAGGCTGATACCTACCAGACCGGTTTCTTCATCCCCGGATCTGTACATCCGTACAGCAGCATGTGGTGGGCGATGTTCATGTTGGCGTTGGGGATGAAGCCAGCTGAGGGACGAGAAGGGACAGATTAATTAATCGGCTTGTAACAGAGATCGCCATTTAGAACCTGCCGCTCTATACGTTTTTGGATAAGATGAAAGTTGTATGTACTTGATTCTGTAACAGTCGAACAAGAACCAGCTTGGCTTTGCTTTCTGACATTAAGCCTGAACAGTTTCCACGGGTTGAGCAATATTGTTCCATACTTGCTATTGTACAATATTTCTGTGTCAACAAATCGAGGTCGTATGAGGGTTCTACAAATCTCCGAGATGTGTCAGTTGTTCGGGTCATGTGCCTCTTGAGGGGGTTCCAGGCTCTATTGTCCTGCTATTCAGTTCCAGGATACAATCTCATTGTAAAATAATGAGACGGTCAACTCGGTATGGAAAGGCAGTAGACAGATAATAAGCTCACATGGACATTCAGAAGCTAAAATCTGGATATTTTAGAGGAGAACTTGATTTCACTAAGTTGATAAGTTTCCACTTACTTATGTACGTCTCCGAAGAATTCAGCTTCATTCCGTGACAGAGGTACGTGTCCGGCTGAGGGTGAGACAGTGTTAATATCTGATTACAACGTAGCTTAAATATATCGCTGTGTCAAATCTACTCTCTGACTTTGACTCGTCTGCGAAGTGAATAAGTGTGTCTTGTTGAATTTTGTATCTCATTAATGCTTCATCCATACTAAGCTCAGTGTTACGCCAACGTAACCGAACAACGTGGATGTGGAGACGGATAATTACTGAAACAATGCAACACTCATTGCAGGTCAGATGGCTTCTACCCAAAATGATGTGACTGTAACACCACACTGAGCAAACCTCCAAACTGTATACTTGTGGAATGGTATATGTTACCATTGCTTACCCCACATAACGACGTTTCTTACAAGCTAATACAATGAGCTATTCGTGCTATACAACTGTGTATAGCATATACCATAATATAGTACATGTGTAAAGTGACTTATGCCGTTCCATGAGTTTATATAGTGTGTCTGTGCAGGTTCAACTTACAACTTTAGGCTGTACGTGGGGCATGAGTAGGTCGATCTGCTTGGACGTGTCGGGGGCCGGGGCTGCTAGGCCCCCCATGCAGAGCCCCAACACTAGGTTGACGACCAGCAAGGCCATTGGGCTGAAACAAATAAAACACAAGGATGGACTATATCGAAAACACAAGGATGGACTATATCGATAGAGCACTAGGTAAGAATACACAAATGATGGAGTATATCGATAGAGCACTAGGTAAGAATACACAAATGATGGACTATATCGATAGAGCACTAGGTAGGAATACACAAAGGATGGACTATATCGATAGAGCACTAGGTAAGAATACACAAATGATGGACTATATCGATAGAGCACTAGGTAGGAAAACACAAGGATGGACCATATCGATAGAGCACTAGGTAAGAATACACAAAGCACATACATCAGAAGATCGTATGGTGGATACCAGGTATGACAGATACGAAAACTTAATTAACATGTTCTGTTTTGATATTTGATCTGACGTTGACCTTCACACCCGGTGCTGTCATTTAATTATCATACTGGATTTCATAGGGCATTCTAGAAACAGGTGCAGGTATATATACCTTCCCTACTAGGATGCTGACTGTCACAATCCACGGCCGAGAAAACAATGAAGTGATCAAACCAAAGAGTTTTGCAGTGGTTATCACTACTCAGCTGTTAGATGCAGTCACAGGTTTGTCATTCATCATATCAGTGTGTCGCTCTTGACTAAATGACAATAAACCTGGGGGTGCTATAGCATAAAATGTTCTTCAAAGACTGTGGATATATTATTTAATTCTGAAGATAATAACAGATGCCTCTGGTAACGCCACTCGTGATGAGACTCGTGAAGATCCGGGTTAGAATTGGTCTTCAGTAATCCATGCTAGGGATTATAACGGTATAAGGCAATCAGCATGGCTGACTTGAGGTACTCTTGTCACCGTATGCCAACTGCGTAGATCGATGATCATGATGTTGATCACAGGATTGTCTGGTCCAGACTCGTTTATTTACTCGTCTCTTTATGGCTGGTCTATTGAGTGCGGCGTAAAGCAGCACTCAGCCAACAATTCGCGATGATAACATGGTGTCTAATGAGAGGAACTGGTGTCACGCAACTGCTGGAGTATGTCAGACAGAACACTGTGATGTGCCATTGTTTGTGTTGGGTAAATTAAAAACTCTGTGCTGACATTTCTCACTTTTGTGGCACATATATGATACGGGGATGGGTATAGGTGAAAACACTTCACTTTTTGGCATTTGGGTATGGTAGCGTACGTGGAACATCTCACGTAAACTTCTCTATCTCTATCTCTCAAACCGTTTCCGGTCAGGGCAGACAGCCAGTACAACATATTGCCAGCTACGATGATGAAGTGAGGCTCTTCTATAGGGATACAAGTTTGCAATCAAGCGATGGTTTGTGTCACAATTACAAGTACGGACGGGTTTTCGGAGAGGAATACTACGGCAGTTCATATGTAATTTGGGGGTCGGCATTCCAGCTGAGATATCAGCTGAAAGAGAGAGAGAGAGAGAGAGAGAGAGTGAATTTCCCCCCAGTTCGTGTTAAGAGCAAGATTTGCCTCAGAACACATATCCTATCCAAATCTGTATTCACTACTCCATACACTCTGTAAAGCCAGTGTAAGTTATGTTTAAGTATACAGTAACGATGTTCTTCCATGTTCGTTATACGTTTACAAAACAAACACCACCCAAAATTATGTACACCTCTGTCTTAAGATATAGACAACGTTTATGGACAACAAGTTCTCATTTCCTGAGTGTGACGTTTCGGTACAGATTGATGTCTCGTTGTTAAGGGTCTCCCCAAATGTCAATCAAAATACTGTCTTTAGATTTCATAGAAAGTGTGTACAATGAATTAAGAAAATTGTTTTAATGTATATCAAACGAGGCAACAATGAATCGAATCAACAAGACGACAAAAATAGATAAATAAATAAATAAATAAATAAAATAAAAAACAAACAATAAAAAAAACCGCACACAAAATACCTTCCACAAAATAACACCATACCAACAACAAACTTGAATGAAATAGACATGTCGACTACTCCATATTTGCAATTATGTCAGAGTGTGAGAGTGAGTGAGTATAGTTTTACACCGCGTGCAGCAATATTCCACCAATATCACGGCGGGGGGACACTAGAAGTGGGCTTCACTAATTGTACCCATGTGGGGACTTGGCGTGACGAGCGCATACTTTAACCACTAGCCTACTCAGCCTCCCCAGCTTCATTATGTGATGGCAGTGGGTTTACTCGTGGAAGCATACCAACCAGTAGTGTTACTAGAATGCATGCACTCCCTCATCTAGAAACACACCATTCCGACATGTAATGTTTTCAGCAACGCATCGTTTGTTTATGTCGTTCTCTTTGTTCATTGGTTGTAGATAGTCAACATTAAGTTAATATTGGCGTATTTCAATGGAGAGTTAGTTGTCCTACAGCATCATGGTTGCAGTCCTTGATTACACTGACAGTAAAGGCTAAGCTTGCCTGAAAAATAAACACACGCACGCACGAGCAGTCTTCAGTTACAGGGGAGTGAATCATAACAGCTCCCTGCTTAGGGCATTTATGCATGAAGACATCAGCGTCTTAAATGTCGACGTCGAGTTATATTTGAATAGTCGACATTCTGTGACTGTGTGTATGTAAACATTCTGGTCCAAATGCTTACAACACGATATGAGATTAAACATCAGAACTAGGTCTTTCATGTAATCTATAACAAAACCCAAATCAGTAAATGTCTCATTTGAACAAATATTTAGACAAATCCAAACCTATCGTCTGTCCAGTTTGAGAACAAAAGCAAAAAAGTAGATCAGAATTATGAAAGAACAATGAATTTACTTGTTGTTTTTGTCATTACTATGACTGTCGTTTCGTCTGTCCGTTATGGATGTAAACAAAGTTCAGTTCAAGTCAACTATTTGTAACTGATAAGAGGCCCATTATTAAATTATGACGACATGGAAAGATACTGTCGTTTCTCCTTATCAAGGACATTCTTAAGCCTCATGGATATCTTCTGCGTGGACTATCCCCAATGGAAACAGTCAACTGATGTGTAGCAATAACAGACGTCAAACACGATTCCATATGGTGGAGTATCAACACTATATCCCTCTATCCCAAACCTCAACCTCCACTTCGACCATCTGGCACAATATGTTGTTTATATTCTCATCACACACACACTGAATTGAACACCATAAGTCAAGAAATCAACACCAACAACATCCCCACCATCACATTATTTACAACATAGATTTGCCATCCACTCACCTGTCCTCGGTGACTTGAAACAGATTGGCCACAATAATAATCCGAGATAAAGGTAATCTTGTGACTTCAACTGACAAACAGATGTTTCGAATACAGCCAGAGATTATATAGTCTTTGATACGTGCAGGTTGGCGCGATTCGTTAACAGTATCACAGTGATACAACCACAGGGTTCTGCCGCATGGAGGAACAGCCACACGGAATTAATGAATATTTGACGCAGCGCGTTGCCTTGGCAACGACCAATCGGAGATGACGCCTTCCGAAAGTTGTCAATGAAAAATCGATGGAATCCCTCCTGGATTTCTTAAAGTCTACTACTGTATCAGCATCAAGGTTCTCTGGTTTATAGCTAGCATGGGAGGCTGATGAAAGAGAGGGCAACTTTCCATCGTTACGTTATTTGAGTGTCATACTCTGTACGGCTTTATAACACTAAATGTGTGCGGTGACAGGGGAGATGTGAGCTTAATCAGCCGACACGGAACATCCCTGTATCGACCCGATCCAGCGTGCAGTGACGTCCTAGAGTTGATCACAGCGTGTGCTCGCCTACACGCCGTGTTTGCTCACGCTGACTTTAATACACCCTACTGGCGCCTTTATTTGATAATTGCAGCAAATTTGTATGCTAATAACCATGTTCATTTCTATAAGATATCCACATGAGATCTGTTTAGCATCTATGCTGATTTGGAAACAGAACTTCCTGAACTACAAATCGATCGTTAACTGTAGTGTTCATGTTTATAGATAACAGGGCTGAGAGGTGCCCCAGGCAATAATAACACATCTCAGAAGCACGTGGTTTAATTGGTAGATATATTTTGGGCGTAACCTGGGGCTGGTTACGTTAAATTTCCTTGGAAGAAAAGTTTGTGAAATGTCTCCTAATCGATATCCATATCCTGCGGTATTCGAATGTTCGAATAAAAAAAATCTACAAGCTTCAGGGTCGGGTGGTGCCCTGGTGAAACCGCTTAAAGGAGGAAAAGGCACTGAAGGGCAATATATCGTTGATGTATTAAAACTTTAAACCGTGTGTGTGGCTAAGGCTGTTGTCTAATTGTGGATGAACACCGTCAACCTGTGACGCAACAGATGTGCAGACAGGTGCGTTCATGATGACTACCGTAAAATACACGATGACTCAGCCATGCCTTTAATCCGCGATGACAACACATTGATAACATACAATTTGCGATGAATTGAGAATTATCTGTGTCGAATAAAATATGTAAGTTCTTCAACCATTCTCCCGTCAGGCGCCAAACACACTGAAACATCATTTCTTGTAACTTTAAGTGTATCGATGACAGCCAATGAACATTGTTCGAGTCTTCAGTAAGAGCAAATTCCTGTAGAGGATTGCGTGTTGGGGCGACAAAACTGCAGCTCGTTCAACGTGTTCCATGCATATATTGGTCTCCTACTCAAAGTGAGCATCAATGACAATGGCATGATGATGCCTTGCCTTACCGTCCACGACAGATCACTCCGATGATGCCAACATAGTGTTTCACGTACACATCCAGAATGTCGTGCACTAAAGACACACCTGTCCTGGTGCCCCTGCAGAAGATCCAGATCTCGATCAGCGTCACAGAAAGACATTCACATACATTTTCAAGCACATTGTGCATGATGTGACTGCATCACACTGTCCGTTTGTCGCGAAATAGAGGTCCTTTGATGTTCAGTCCGTTTCACAAAGCTGTCGTTGCGCTGCGTCTGTCGTGTTCTATAACATGACTAACGACGGTCGTATCTCTACGACAGCTTTGTGAAACAGGTCCAGGATACTTCAATCTACATATGTTGGGTGTTTTTTTCCCATGTCATCAAAACTTGATCCTTTGCAAACTTTCAGTAGTATAACTGGAATATGGATTTATAATCACAGATTCATTCTCTAATCCCTGTCTAGTGGTGAGTTACACGCCTATAAAACAACACCTGGCGGTGGTATCACTGGTAGTGTACTTATGTTACATGTGACTGGATGTCATAACTCTGCGGTGTGTCAACGTTGTGGAGACAACCACGAGGATACTGACTGCTAAAAGATCCAAACTGTACAAATTGTGATGGCCCACATCCTGCTTTTTCCAAGTCTTGCCCTGTGTGGTAATGAGAGTCGAAGATCATGAAGCTGAAATGTGAGAAAGATATTTCATATTTTGAAGTGAAAAAACTTTTGCAAAACCAACACTGAAATCCGTTGACTTTAACATATTCTGCTGCCGTCTCTGCTGAGATTGCCAATAAGCTTTGTGAAACTCTTGCCAAACATTCTTCTTCGTCAAAATAGTCCCCGCATTTCAACAATACCAGAAACAACAGGAGAAGAAACGTACAAATTTTAATTCGGATAATGGCGAAGATTATAATGAGTTATTTTCATTACATGAGCTCTACACGGCTCTTGAGCAAGCTCATGATACAGAGACTGGGACCGACGATATTCATTATCAGCTCCTAAAGCATTTGCCCAAATCATGTCTAGAAACTCTACTAAATATATTTGATACAATATGGACTACAGTTAATTTCCCAACTTCATGGCTAATGCCATTGTTGTACCTATTCCAAAGCCTGACCGGGATCATACTGTTCTGTCGAATTACAGACCAATCTCTTTAACGAGTTGTGTCTGTAAAACCATGAAACGAATGGGAAACAATAGATTAATTTAGTATCTTGAAACCAACAACCTTCTTACAAATATCCAGTGTGGTTTCAGGAAACAACGTAGTACCACTAATCATCTGGTACGTTTAAAACCTTTTGTTAAAAATGTTATAGTAAATAAACAACATGCTGTATCGATTTTCTTTGATCTTGAGAAAGCATATAATACTACCTGGAAGCATCGAATTTTAAAGGAGTTACATGATTTTGGTTTGAGGGGTCGTTTACCTCTTTTTATATCACAGATTTTATACGACAGGCAATTTCAAGTCCGAGTGGGTTCTACTCTGTCTGATCATTATAATCAGGATCAGAGTGTCCCACAAGGCAGTATTTTTTCTGTTACATTGTTAAGCATCAAGATCAGTGGTTGATCCAAGGTTTTAACTCATTCAATCGACGGATCACTTTTTGTGGATGATGTTAATATTTCTTGTCGCGGTAAGAATATGCATACTACTGAACACAGTTGTGTTTAAAAAAGATAAATAAATGGTGTCTTGAAAACGGCTTTTAGTTTACGTTTCGGCCGTAAATACAAACCACGAAAAAGACCCAGAAGGCACTAGATCTATTAAAAGTTGTGTCAAAATTAAAGTGGGGAGGGGATCAGGCCACTCTCCTGCACCTATACAGATCACTTGTCCGCTCGAAGCTTGATTATGGATCCATTGTATATGGTGCAGCCCGCAAAAGCAGCCTAAAACCATTGGTTTCTGTCCATCATCAAGGTCTGAGACTTTGTCTTGGATCTTTCAGAACATCTCCTATTGACAGTATTTACGTAGAGGCTGATGAGCCTTCTCTTAGGCAATGCCGTATAAAAAGATCTTTGCAATATATCACTAAACTATATTCTAGTCAGATGACCCCTGCATATAACTGTCTTCCATCTTCTCTTTGAGGATTTATGCAACATGAAACCTTCTCTTGTTCCGCCTCCAGGGCTCAGGATTAAACCTTTCATTTGTGCTGAGGGCATTGAGTTGGAGAATATATGTCCTTCCCGTCTTCTTTCTTCTCCTCCTTGGCAATTGGTTAGGCCACAAGCTGACCTAACATTGACCACATTTAAGAAGTCAGAAACTAACGAATTACAGTATAAACAAGAATATAAGCAATTAAAAAGTAAATATAGCAAATTTCAAATCTTTATTTGCAGATGGGTCCAAGGACGGTGGCGCTGCAGCTTGCTGCCACTGTCATGAGGTCCATAGCAATATCTAGATTACCGAATAGCAGTTCTATTTTCACAGCTGAAGCTAACGCCATATTAACGGCTCTTAAATATATTCAAACACACCCTAAACATGAACAATATATATCCTAATCAGACTCTCTTTCTTGCCTTCGGGCGATTGAAAACTTATCATCTAAACATCCACTTTTAATAGAAATTAGCGAATTGTATAACGATCTTGCTACTGGCCAATACTACATTGTTGTTTGCTGGTTACCCAGCCACGTAGGCATTTCTGGAAATACAATGGCCGATCTTGCTGCTGAGACAGACCTCTACAAATCTGTGACACCACTTCTTATTCCATACTCAGGTTATTTAAGATTTACTCAGATCTAATGAATAGGTTTACATTATTCTCTGTGACATTGAAGTTAGTTGACAGATTTTTACAATGTGCCATTACTTACTATGCATTTATGTAATTAATCGTTTTCGTCACTATATGGCTGAAATATTGCCGATGTGACGATAAATTTTAACTCACTCACTCACATGTGACTGGATGGCGTAATAAAATGTGCATTGAGTAATGTTCTGGTTGGTATTTTCCTTGCTGATCTTTCACGAAATCATGACATGCATGCCTGTCAAATCACTGCGTTTTTACATACAAGAAACGACAGGCTGTATCACTGTTTGTGTCATTGTCTAACCACTGTGTTTTCCAGTTTTCTAAGGAAAGCTGCCATTTGTATTGCGATAAACAGCCATATGGCATGGAGCTAGCAAAGAAACACCATATTCAGGGACTATAAAAAATTGAACACACCATCAACAGATCCTGGTCCAACTGGCATACAAGCGTCCATTATCGTTTGTCCGTTGTTGGTTTCAACCAACTTGTATTTTGGTCATATATGATGGGGATCACAGTGCGTGATTATCAGGATGCTGAACTGTACTTTCTCTAGATACCGTCAGTTTGTGGGTAATTACTGTGTACATTCAATATTCACAGATTATTATCACACCTTTATGTTAAGAGTTGTGCTGACGTTCGTACAGGTGGGTTATTCCCACTTGTACGCTAGGCTGTGGTGATTAAGAGTTATGGTTGTGCAAAGTTTGTTCCCAACGCTCTACAAGAATGAACTCGCAAGTATGTTTTTTAATCATAATATTTGAATTTCATGAAATCGTTTGGATTAGGGAAAGAAAACAGACTAGCATCTGGAAACCTGTAACTAAAGCATACATGCACATGTATAATAATTTATTTGATACAGTACTTGCATAATCTTTGCACCAATTAATGTGTCATCATATACGTTTGTATTTCTTTTTGCTTCAGGTTTGTGAGCAGATGATGCTGTCATCACGAACGTCCCAACGATTCCTAGCGTTAGGTCAGCTATGTATCGAGTCCGATCGAAGGAGAGACCAGCACTTCCTCGACAACGTTCCAGTGTTGATCTGTCCATCGTCTAAACCAAAACAACGGCCGGTGAAGAGTTCCTGATGCCTCCGACGACTACGACGACAAGAACATCATATTCACTACGGACGAGAATTTGCAACTACCACCACAAACTGATACTATCCTGCGATGGAACGTCTGAAAAATATCCTGTTGTCTTCTACCAGCAATGACATTCACGCCTTTTCAGAAGACAAGATGTTTTCCCTAGTTTATGGACTTTTGCCCAGCAAGTCTGAGCAGACATACAATCGGTTCTTCGACTTGATCAACACGCGGGCAGATCAAAGGAACCACCGCCTTGTCCTATGAACATGCATCTTTACCGTCTATGAGTTTGCTGCCCCAAATGCCTCGTGAAGAATCTTGCCCACGTCTGTGTTGAAAGGATGTTAACTTATTATTAAAAATTGGGTAACCAAACATCCTCTGACTGGCTTGGGCGACAAAATATAACAGGCCGTCAGGGGAGCAAAATATAACAGGCCGTCAGGGGAGCAAAATAAAAATTCACCTTTAGTTCTGTGGTATAATCGTGGTTCACAGATGTGGTACCTGTAAACAATAGGTGCCCTACAAGTGGAAAAACACATAGATACTGGCAAATCTTCATGGAAATAACAGCTCAAAATTCCTTAAGTTGCTTATCGGTGTCTCTCAGAGGTAACTATTCTGTATGACATTGAACTGGATGTTTGAATAATTACAGTATTACAACAGACACACCTACTCTGGGCTAAATCTTAATCAGCTTAACCTGAAGTATTTGCTTTATGATATTCATATCGTAATATTTAAAGCAATGTATTAAACAGTGCAGACATAACTGGTATCTATTTTAAAGGTGTGTCTAAGAGATGAGTCTGACTACCTCGGGCTAGGGTTTATCTATAAACATCTCAAACTATGTTGTCATAACTTAAACCTTTTTGAAAAGCATGTCTGTGGGTTTTAGTACTGGAAACTGGTGTCTTTCTTTGAGCTATTACTGATCTTGATGGAACTAGTATTCTATTTCAATATTTTCCTAATACCTGTATCCTAATATATTGCTTGTTGTTGTAATAATTAAAGCTACATTTTAGAAATAAATTGTTACTCCATGATAAAAGGAAACATTCACAGATTATTGTCACATTTGCCTATATATTAAGGGTTTTGCTCGAGTTAAAACTGGCATATATTGATGGAAATAGCTCAAAATTCTTGAAGTTGCAGATCAGTGTTTATCTGAGTTAACTATTCTGTATTCAAGGAAAGCAAAAACACAACTTGTCAGTCACCTCACATGTTGCAAGTCTGAAAGTCTAATTAAAGAACATACAACAAACTTATCATAGTTAAGTCACTACTGATGACAACAATATTTAGTGTCATGTATCATCATCCAGTGATTTATTTGATTTATCTTTACCCAATGATTGATCAGAAAAGATTGCTTTCTCTTAACACAGGCCATGTAACAACCATTGCTCTGCTGGCTACAAACCGAGGAAACCATCCTCAACATCTCCTGAGTACAGTTCCGATGAATCCCCACTATACCCTGGATACATCTACAGCTAAGCCCGATAATTTATTACCTTCCATGGCTGGCTTTTTATCGCAATCGCAACTCACTTTTTAAATAATAACCGATTAAACTTGGCAACACGAACCATGCACAGGCTCTCTAAAAGAGACAGAAGGAGTTCTTGCATATATATTTTAAATTGTGAATGTGTGTATAAGATTTCCCCCAAATCATAGTTGCACTGTTCACACTGGCAAGTTCAATTGTAACGACGGCTAAGCCGATTGGCTACTGTGAGAATGCGGAGCCAGCAAAGGGATAACATTTTCGGGCCGAACTGTAGATGCATCCAGGGTATAGTGGAGACTTATCGGAACGTATGTCCTGGAGACATTGAGAATGCAAGGAGACATATCAAAGTGAAAAACTACAGGATGAGCACAAAGATTGTTAATCTTTGTAACGGTCATTATTACTTGCCAACAGAAGATTCAAGTAATCTTAAACAAAGCTACCATATAGTGGAAATATCAGTTTCCAATCTACGACATGAACATATATCTTTGCAAATGATCTGACCATATGTTGACCATTGGCCACTAACTGAATAGGCCATGTCTGCTGCTTGATCCATGAGTGTTCACTGGTTATTTGTTCAAAAATTTTAATTGTTCAGAATGCCTGTCATTGCTCAGGTACAAGTCATGGTTACAATGATAAGTTCACAATTCACAGCTGTGAACATGCTGTGAACCAGCTGAGAACCTGCTGTGCATTATTACTTGACACGGCCACAGCATCTTGTCACAACATGCGTTTAGCTTCACCTCATCAGTCCCTTCCACTCAATCTCTGCCACAGCTTCATGTACAGAGATGTGTAGTTCTGGCAATTCTTTAATGAAGAACTCTGTTTCTTTCTGTTTACATTATTTACGTCAAATATTCACATTACGGCTGAGACAGGTCCAACTTTTCTACCTGTGTACCCCACCCCTATTACCCTAGCCAGATGATACCCACTGTTACTTCCTGATATCAAATTTGCAAGAAATATATTCTTCAGCCTGGAGGCTACAATTTTACGTTTTTCAATATCTTCACCATGTATTATGTTCAAAAGATGTGACCGTAAATCATGTCTAAATCTTCAAAGATGATACAACCTTTCATTCAAGAAAGGATAACACATACCATTGTTTAATCTAATTAGCCACATGATCATAATGAACCTGGGTACTGAGACGGGTATCTTGGTCCTACTCATTCCCATCCATCCCGAGTATCCATGTTGCCTGTCCCAGCCATAATTCATATGCATTTTTGTCAAAACACATGGGGTGATTGTCTGAGTATGACTGTACTTCAAAATGAATATATTGTATGTATACTGATTATCTATACATGAAGTGTTGGCAAATAGATAAACTGCTGCCATCACCACCATGGCCTCAAACTTTTTCATCTATACTTATGTACCTCTATGTACTGCCAGTCCCAATATTGATATTGATATTACTTCATGTCCTTGTTTCAAGATCTTTACATAAATGCAAAGACTGTGAAGAAGCAGACACTGACAATAAAAGATGCAGCCAAGATTTACAATAACATCAAAATAACCTGGATCTGTCCTAACACCGAAGAGATGAAACCATTCCCCAGACTCTGACAATGTTTCACATAAACAGAGGCCCATATACGCTGTATATCCAAGTAAAATATGTATAGAAAATTTCAAATTACGCACTGAGAAATATTTCTTATTACGTATCTATTACGCACTGAAAATGTTAAATACGCAAACAGTTGAAAACATATGTGTAGGGAATATATTTATCAAAATTACTTTGTAATGAAAAAGACATCATTTGAATTTGAACTGCATAGGACTTGGGCTGTACTGTCAATATATGATGAGTGACGTTTTTAATGAAGTCATTTCCGTTATATTGAAGTTGGTTTTGATTAGGTATGAAATAAGGCAGCACCCAACTGTTTTGTACAATTACTCTGTGACATATAGCTAGGTGAGTAAAATTAGACAGTGAGTTTAGATATATACCACACTCAGCAATATTCCCTCTATATGGCTGCAGTCTGTAAATAATCGAGTCTGGACCATCATTCTGCACAATTGGAAACCTATCACATGTGTCAACCCAATCAGCTAGCCTGACCCAAACCCGTTAGTTGCCTCTTACCACAAGCACAGTCGCCTTTTGGGGCAAGCATGGATTGCTGAAGACCTATCCTATCCCAGATCTTCAGGTGACAGGTGAGTAAAATGACTGACTGAAATACCCACATATTTGAAAACACAGGGTAACGGAAAATGAAATATCCACTAAACATTCATAATACCCACTCCAAAGAAATACAGTGGGTACAGTACCAACATGAGCTGAATTTTACCTGGAAGTCTGACATTGACACTGGCCTTGTACTTTGACTACTTTTTACAGAAATCTGTTACAAACAGCTTAGAATGTTAGGGATGATACACATAAAGTTAACTTTAAATTTTCCCATCACATGAATCAGACCTCTGATATTTCTTCACTTGTGCCAAAATACCAAAAAACAGTTGGAAAGTGTCAAATCTCAGCAAAAAGTGACATGACTCCTGTGTCATCCTGTATGTGGGGCTGCTACTTACAACTAAAACAATGTCATGCCATTGTTCTTGCAGTTGATTCTGACTCTGGAATTTACTGGCCATTCTGATTCATGTATTAAAACAAGTAAAACCAACACAACTATACATCATTTACAAGGTTATGGAGAAATCATGTTTCATCCATATACCAATAACGCTCTCGGTCTCCGAATTTCATTTATAAATATAAATAGCACAAACTGATGTCAATATAAATACACCTTTTATTTTCATCAACACATATGTATACAAAACATAAGCTCAGAAATCACTGTACAATATATCAGGAGCTGAGCTGAGTTTGTTGGATGGGAGTGAAGTACAACCTTCCATCCTGTGTTTATTACTGAACACCAACAAGAACCTGCAATTATCCATTTTATTACACAGTGATATCTTCAAATAAATTACAGACTCCCATTAAGACATCATTATTACTGCACACTGGTAGTACTACAAAATCTCAGACTGTGAGGATTCAACAACACTGCATGTCCTTCAAGCCTGATCAGGGATTAATGAAAACAGAACAGATTAAACCTTCACTGCTGCTTTGAGAAAAAATTGAAACTTGACTACTGTCACAGAAAGAATTAGCAACATGATTTATAGAATATCTGAACAAATAAAACAATGGTGTACATGATATGTCTGTGATGACAGTAAGATTCATGACATGCGTGAGAACAGTGACCTACATGAAATGTAAGTAAGAACAGTGAGCTACATGAGATGTGTGGGAGAACAATGAGCTATATGAGATGTGTGGGAGAACAATGATCTACATGAAATGTGTGGGAGAACAATGATCTACATCAGATGGGTGGGTGAACAGTGAGATACATGAGATGTGTGGGAGAACAATCAGCTACATCAGATGGGTGGGTGAACAGTGAGATACATGAGATGTGTGGGAGAACATTCAGCTACATGAGATGTGTGAGAGAACAATGAGCTACATCAGATGTGTGGGAGCACAATCAGCTACATGAGATGTGTGGGAGAACAATGATCTACATCAGATGTGTGGGTGAACAGTGAGATACATGAGATGTGTGGGAGAACAATGAACTACATGAGATGTGTGGGAGAACAATGCTCTACATCAGATGTGTGGGAGAACAATCAGCTACATGAGATGTGTGGGAGAACATTGAGCTACATCAGATGTGTGGGAGAACAATGCTCTACATCAGATGTGTGGGAGAAAATGATCTACATGAGGTGTGTGGGAGAACAATGAGCTACATGAGATGTGTGGGAGAACAATGAGCTACGTGAGATGTGTGGGAGGACAATGAGCTACATGAGATGTGTGGGAGAACAATGAGCTACATGAGATGTGTGGGAGAACAATGCTCTACATCAGATGTGTGGGTGAACAGTGAGATACACGAGATGTGAGGGAGAACATTGAGCTACACGATATGTCTGTTAGAACAAGGAACTGCATAAGACGTGTGTGAGAACAGTCAGCTTCATTTATCATGTGTGAACATTGAGCTACATGAAATGTGTGTGAGAATAGTGAGCTACATGAGATGCCTCTTAGAATAATGAGCTACATCAGATGTCTGATAGAATAATGAGCTACGTGAGACGTCTGTTAGAACAGTGAGCTACATAAATGTGTGTGGGGACAGTGAGCTACATGAAATGCGTGTTGGAACAGTGAGCTGCAGGAGATGTGTGAGGTAATAGTGAGCTACATCAGATGTGTATGAGAACAATCAGCTACATGAGATGTGTGGGAGAACAATGAGCAACATGAGATGTGTGGGGGACAATCAGCTAAATGAGATGTGTAGCAGAACAATGAGCTCCAGGAGATGTGTGTGAGAACAATGAACTACATGAGATGTGTGTAGGAACACTGAGTTACATGAGATTTGTGTGAGAATAGTGAGCTACAGGAGATGTGTGTGAGAATAGTGAAGTACATGAGATGTCTGTTGTGTGCTGCATGAAATGTTTGAAATGTGAGCTCTATAAGCTATGCACCAGAACACTGAGATAATGAGATATGTGATAACAGTAACAGTAAACTGCATGTAAAAACTGGTGAGCTACGTGAGAGAATTGTGAGCCTCATGCAGAGGTAGCTATATCCTGTACACATGACAGAGAGCTACCATGAGTCTGAGCACTGGTGTGACAAGTACAGTAATGACTGGGAGACTGTAGTACTGCAGGTAATACATGACGTCCCGCACAGGAAGCACACTCAGAATGGACAAAGTGCCATGTGTAGTAGGAGGTAAGCAGCGCGTCCGCCAATACATTAGCACTGTATGAAACACCTGGAGGTCAAGGTCAGTGTCAACAAGGTCACCCTGAAAAAGAAGATCATACTGAGCAAATAAAAATGTAGGATACGGATTGTTCAATACACATGCATGTTTAGTTTGGATTAATCCGAGATAAATATTACATGGATAAATTTATCATAAAATGACACAGGTATAGATCTATTAAAGTATGTATGTAGTTGGGCTGCAACTATTCAGTTTGAATCATCAAAAATCAAATCTGACACCTTTGTTTCAATTTTTGATAACCATTATCATTATTTTGAGTGGGTATTTGAATACCTATTCAAATTATTTCTACACAGTGAGAACATAATTTTGACACCATCTTGTGCATTTTGAGTGCTGAAACAAGGCAAAACATGATCGGTTGATGTCAAGCTCATTACCTCATGAGACTTGTAGTTGACAGACATTGCCAAACTGACAATGGATTTCACGCTATAGTACTGTCAAAAAAAACCCCAGTTTTTCCACATTTATCTCTACAATTTATATAGTTGATGTGTGAAACTGTGAAATATATGTTAAAACAAGTTTGGCCTAACTACAGTTCCAGTGGTAAGGGGAAAGGAAATATGAAAAAAGGACTTTACTGGGAAGTGATTAGTGCAGAAATAACCAATGCAGGTTTTTATCAAAGTCCAGAGCGACTCATTTCAAAGAGGCCATGCCCATGCAAATTAGTGTGCGATGATCTTGCTTTACAAAGAGTACTTTTTAAATGCTCATTTTTAAATTAGACTTAGCCTCATTATAAACTATAGCTGATGTAAAAAATAAACTTTTATGCTTAAACTGTTAAGAATGTAGCTACCATAGAGGAATAAAAGTAGGGAAATAGACAGCATGTCCTAACATATACATGTATAACAATATCAGTCCTGTCTATCTTCGGGTGGTCATGCCACCTATATATTTTGAGACATTTGCTACGATGCTTTTCTATGGGTATCAGGTGTCATACTCTTTTGTGTATCTTAACATAAACTTCATGAAAGAAAGAAATTTAAGTTAATCAATAGATGAGACATATTCAACACACATGAAAAAGTACAAAATATCTTTGAGATAACCTCTTGTGCCAGGATGCTGTGAATGCATTTCATGAGAGGTAAGTTGACTTACTGTTGTCATACCTGGCTGCGTGACCTAGTTGCCATCTATAGTCTGATCTTGTTTTCAGCAGCTATTCATATTTTTCTAAGTTTTGCCCACTTTTACAAGTAACCATGCTTTTTTGGATATCCTCTTACGCATCCCACTGTATACCCAGTTAGTCGAAGTTATTTCGATATATCCTAACTGCAGTTGTGTAAACTGAGGGATACAGAATAACAGCCTAAAATCGTTTTATTTTCTGTCTCTGACAGTACCATAAAACCGACAACTTTGAGAATGGAGTTATGTTTTCACTAGTATGGAGAATTGAATCGAAACAAATAAAATGAACGAATTGTGGGTCCAATATCCAAAGTCAAATCACATTGTGGTCTGGGTGAATCGATACAGCCTGAGTATGTAGCCCTGCAGAACAAGCTGTATTTTCTCTGCTCTGTAATGCTAAAATAAAGCATACAATTTCAGTTTTTTCCTGGAGCAACCAAGTGAATTAATCTGGCTGCACAATCAAATATTGCCAACACCATGTTAAAACAATCCTATCATTGTCACTGACAAATGACTAGTCTTCATAAGCACAGTGAGAGAGATATTCAAATCCATCTTCGTCATATCCAGAAAAGCTCACATGATGTATGGTCTGATTGTTTCATTCACAACTTTAATCTCTTTTTCCACTGAGCAGGCCTAACCTGATATACTCACTGTGACAAGTGGACTTTTACAAAATGCCACAAGCAGTGTGTGGGCTAACTGACTGATTAATGAGGATGAAGACAGACTTGTTTACATGCTTTGGTACCGGGAATTGATTCACCAGATACACACTATAGGATAGGTCTTATTAGGTGCTTAGTTTACACCAGTGAAACTGCTGCTATGCATGTGTGGTGGGAAATGTTACCTGCAATGGGGGCAGACAATAAAAGTTGTTGTCACAGGCTCTATTTCAACTGCCCCATGCAGCCTAGATACACCATAATCAATCCCAGAAATGAAATAAGTATATTTGACCCTATCTCACACTTCTGTCTATTTTCAAGATTTTGTGACACTGTAAATGCTTAACATTGTAAGGTTTACATTGCAAGCATCAAATAAGAAAACGCTGGTGCACAAGGTTTGGTGTATCACATCATAAAGTGTTCTCTTCCAGGCATTGTGCAGAAATCTAACAAGCTGGTGACATAAACCTGATCTGACAGTTTTACATGCCATGATTTTCAGATGCCTCCTTTACGGTGGTAATACAAATATTTTTACAACAATATAATGTGAAGAGAACCCACATTTTCATGCAGTGCAAACAAAATCAATATGGCAATATTGCAGCAATGTCATGGTGGGTGAAAACAGTAATAAACATATGTATTATTACAACAGAAATTTAGATGTACAGGTTTGTCTGTTTCCATGTTTGCTACAAAAATAGAATGCACATAATGACTATTATTTTAATTTATGGAGGTGATAAGTCCTTTCTTATAAACACACAAGTCAACAAATAACTTACCAGTGTTTCAGAGAGATGATGAACATTTTGTTCTACAGCATACTCCAGCTGGTGTGCCAAAACTAACCAGTGCAACAACAGTACAGTCCATGTGCCTATCACAGTCAGTAGGCACACCCTGTAAACAGACATGCAACAGTACAGTCCATGTGCGTATCACAGTCAGTTGGCATACCCTGTAAACAGACATGCAACAGTACAGTCCATGTGCCTATCACAGTCAGTAGGCACACTGTCAAAAGACATGCAACTGTACAGTGATACTGTTTCAGCAAAAATCCATACTGAGAAGGCTTTGGGTACAAAATGCTGACAAAGCAACATAACTCACGTCAGAGTTTCAAGTAATAGAAAGTAATAGTTATAGTCTGCTAATATGGCTCTCATATCCACATTGCCTGCTCATGGTGCCACATACACTACAACCCTCGGTCATTGGACACTATCAAACTTTCCCACACTTTTTTAACTCCCTCAGGATCATGCAGCCATGTTGCCTGTTAGGACCACTGAAACGAGAAATGAGGTTAAGATTCTGTCCCTCAGTGACAAACACTCACCAGTTCTTTATTCTTCTTGGTGACAGTTTGCTCTTGGCAAACATATTATCAATGAGATAATACATCAAAACTGCCAGCCCTATCAGGTAACCACACAGAAACATAATGTCCACACCAGAAGAGGATGTCATGTCAAATCTCTTGTGTATCAATGACTGGAAAACAGAATGTTGTTCATATACATCTCACTCTCTCTCCCTCAAAACTGAGGCCTCCTAATTAGCACCTGATACAATAACACCTACAAATCAAGAATTGGACCATTGAATAGACACATCCTGTGTACATCACTAGTTAACTAAGGTTTAACACAAAAACTATCAATCAATATTTGCTTTGTGACAGGCTCAGTAGTTACAAACTAGTAAATATATTGTTGACATCGTCCATATATGCATCATGTACTACTTGGGCCAAACCCTGTACTTCAACAGTGAATAATACACAACTACTTGCAAGAGTTGAAGGTTTAGAAATGTAATGTTTGATGATTGTTCAACCACATGCAGTACAGGGTGACTCACCAGTAAAGTCTTGTACTTGGAATGCCAGGAAATGAGAGATGTCTTGAACCTCTCCTGCCCTTCATCAATGTCAATCACATGATGTGTGGAGAATGCCTTCAGGTTCCAGGTGTAGGTTTGTAAATCTGTCAGGGAGGAGCCTGAAGCCGATACATACATGTAAACATGTGTATACTGATAATGTGCTGCTAAAAACTGTGGTCAGTATATCAGTGTCTGTATAATGGTTCATTCCTAAACTTACCGTGGAACTTGTAAAAAGTAAACACCACTGTTAACATCAGCACAAGTGATGTGAGAACAAGCTGAATTGTCTCCCCTGAATGCAGCTTCATCCTCTCCATATCTGGCCAAAGTGCAACACCTCCCCCTACGTTGAGTTGGTCTGCACGCTGACGAACCTCCTCATGCTTCTTTATCAACATTTCCTGTTTGTTCCTTAATATGCGACCTGATAGACACAAAAATAGAAAAATAACATTGTAAGTGTGCAACTACAAGGTGAACAATTTCAGCAATAGCACACTGTGTGCACTAATTCAGGTACTTGTAAAGTCAATTGTGTTGCAACTACCATGTAGCAGTCAGTGTTTTTAGCTGCTGGTCTAAAGCTCCAGTGAAGTTACACTTCTGTTTGACATGTAAATGGCTCTAACCAGTACCTGGAGTCATCCTGAGTCTCGCTAGACCTGGACTTGTGTTGTCTTCTACCTCCACACTGCCTCTTCCATCCAAACGGTCTTGTAGCCTCTGTCTCAGATGGGTAATTCCATTGTGACTTGATGAACTGGGAAATTCAGGAGTATCAGTGATGTTGACTGACCCGTTTGATGTTGAGTTCTTCAAAGTTGTGAAGTGATTCGTTAGTTTAGCCTGGCTCTGTGAACGGAGCCTCAATGCTGCAGGTTCAGATGTCCTTGACATAGCAGATTAGAGGTATCTACAACAAACAAAACCAACCAATAACAAGGGATAGTTTTTAATTCTGAAGGTCACTACATGCCTAATATAATAAAACTTTAAGACAAGACACAAAAATAATAGTATCTGCGTAACAGTAAAGCAGAAATAAAATGACACTGTTCTCTTGTCTGTAATTTGAATGACTGAATGATTTGTCAACATAAACAAAGAGTTTAAACCAAACAGGAATGGCATAAGATATACTGGGTGCCTCCACACCATGTACAGTGCATTCTGTCAAACTCGGACTCTGTCTTTCTCAGATTGCTGTATAAACCTGACTGAACTTATGGTCCCAACATAATTCTTCTTTGTTGTCATCATGAAAAAGCTCTGTATCTCAGATTCTCATTTCGGACTAAGGCGTCAGCTCGTAAATGTAGTTACAAATGAAAACATTGCTTTAAACTCCAGACTAAGCAGGAACTCTGCTTGGCCAATAAACATTAAATAAACTACCCATTGATTGGTTTAGGTATTTTGTATTATTTACTGAACAGTAAGTCCTCTTGGTCATTAAATCTTGAACAAACAACGAACCCGTTGATTGGTTTGTGTATTTTATCTAGTGGTGAATTTACCATTGATGCGATTAACACTAATTTGTAAACTACAATTGACATGATCAATACTGAAAATTTCTGTGCAACTCAGACTGTTGTCTAATTTGGACTTTTCACTCGGTCCCAAACTGAATTAGACAGAGTCCGAATTAGACAGAGTGCACTGTAGTATGATACAAAACTGGTTATCTGAAGGTTATCTAAATTCTACTATATTATGCTAACAATCTCCATGCCTTGTGGACTCAGTGGAGATCTGAGTATTAGTATCATGTAACTAACATTGTTCATATGCAGAGATGTTTTCCATTTTACATATGGTAAACATGGTAATGCAGTAATGTTCACATGTTTATATACCATTGTGACTGCACTGATTAAGTGATGCTTACTAATATATTAATAGTCCTACGAGTTCGTGTCAGACATCAAGGGACACTTTCATATACACATCTTTCATTGAGCATAATTATCTTTGCCAAATATAAATTGTTATATTTCTGAAAGAAATCAAGTTCAGAATGTCTTAAGTGGTCAGATGTACAGTGTATTATATTTCACTTCATGTTCTAGAACATAAGGATACAAAAAGCATGTGGTGACAACTACCAATTACAAGTTATCTGTTTTAGTGGAAGTGACATAGGTTGAGAGGGTTAGATTGCTGACTTTGTGTCCCTTATGGGAGTCAGCTCAAAAAAAGTACCAGAAAGTACTGAGAAAGGGAAATCCCAAATAGCCAAGAGGCATCATTTTGTGGTAATAGTGTAACTAGTCGTGTTCGTGTGTTTCTGTTCGGTTGCAGTGTATGCATTTGCATGTTTGGAGTTTCCATTAAAGGGGCACTGATGCGGAGCAATTTCCGTGGACTGGTGTAAAGTTTTGTTATTGTTTTTCTCCCGTGAATACCCGGATGATATCCCAGAATTCGTGACTGGTTTGTGACCTCTGCCGCGCAGTCCGTATACGCACTTGATAGTTTAATTATAGAAAGATCAACTGAGGTGAAGTCATTTTTACTTCATTACAAATGTATTATGAAAACAAATGAAACACTTTGAAGGTTAATCATCTGCCAGTGGTAGAAATGGTAAAAAAAACTATTAGGACGGGAAAATAACGAAGCCAATGTACGTCTCTATATTTTGTCTCATAACCCTAATAAGTTTATTGTCATATTTGTATGATTTTGAAAATTAATAAAAGAACACACGATCTGCTTATACTCATAGTAAATTTCTAACATAACAGCAACATTTATACATTGTATAGATTGCCAATGTGGATCCTATTTCACACACATACGCGATCTAGTGTGTGTTTTCTGTCATATAGATTCTGCTGAATGCTACAACAAATACATGTAAATTAAAACAAAATGCAAATAGTTAATGTAAAACAGACTAATTTTATAGCAACGATGTCAGGCTACTACCTTGTTCAGGAATGTATCGATATCCACGTAAAAGCAATCGTATTCCATTCATGTGCAGCTGGTAAATAATCCTTCTCTGTGTCAGGTGTCATACAACTGTCTAATTTGCGAAAAAGTAACACATCGTTTCACGTCTTTTGTTGGTGAAAACCTGATAAACCTCTCATCGGTCACCCAGGATAGCACACCTGGAAACTAACTGTATGATGTCCCCTATTCTAAGTAATGTAGTTAACCAATAATGAGCAATCAATCCATCAACGCAAGGGTGGTTAATTCTTTGAAGGAAGGATGTTGTTTTTACACTCGCACTTTACGACAGGGTGTAGTCATCTACACACACTGCCTTTTGACAAATCCGTTAGAAGATAAAAGTAATTAATCAATCAGTGTGTTATCAGTTAATCCTTTGATCGATGTTTGTTGTTGTAACTCAGCTGATAAACCCTCTTGCACCACTTACATGCACATGTTACATAACATACTATACATTTGCCACTACAGTGAGTGAGTGGGTTTAGTTTTACGTCGCACTTAGCAATATTCCAGCTATATCGCGACGGTCTGTAAATAATCGAGTCTGGACCAGACAATCCAGTGATCAACAACATGAGCATCGATCTGCGCAATGGGGAACCGATGACATGTGTCAACCAAGTCAGCTAGTCTGACCACCCGATCCCGTTAGTCGCCTCTTACGACAAGCATAGTCACCTTATATGGCAAGCATGGGTTGCTGAAGGCCTATTCTACCCCGGGACCTTCACGGGTCTTTGCCACTACAGACCTTAATTTATAATGTTGAGTATTTACTCCAGACAGGAGAAATGCCAAATGGGAACCTTTGTTGAGTAACCGATGTGGTGTTACTACTAATTATACCTGTTATAAATTCATTAATTGACCATCCAGAGAATGATGACAAATAACACGTGTAGGTTTACACCATCAAACAGCAAGGAAGATGTAATCTCTGTGTCGCATGCAGCCTGAAAACACTTAAACTGTTTTGAGGATACCAACGGAATTTCATTACATAAGGAATACATACAGGCATTTGCTGTGTACTTGGGTAAATAGGTGTAATAAGGGGTCTTTTTACGTAAGAAAATTTTCAGATTTCTCTACCAAAGGTAAAGTCATCGTTTTTTTGTTTATGAATTCAAATAAATCAACTGTGTGTTTTTATTATCATAAATAATAAACCATTGTAGCTACCATAGCTACCAAAATTTGCATATGATATTTCCTATCACAGCTGAGCCAACACTCAAAACTACCTAAATATGAAGCTTTGCAATGTTTCAGACTGAAACAAATGGCTTGCTACGTGCCTGTAGACATCATATTTTCATGTAACATGTTTAAATATAGAGGTTAAAAACACAGAAATAGGATCAAATTGGATCAGTAACTATACCATCCAAGCATCCGAAAAAAACTACACTGCTGGGATAATTTGTTACGATCAGAAAAGGAATACCATGGATATTTTTAAATAATGGCATACGATGGGCATCCAGCCTCCTGACTGTTTAGGTGAAGAAATTCTGCTAATATGGACAGGAGCCCAGTTCCTTTGTCCGTCACGGTCGAAGGAGCGGGCGCTGACCAACTTGCAGTTTGGTTTCGTAATTAGACCGTTGGCGAGAAACATTATTCGCTCCGCATCAGTGCCCCTTTAATTCATGGAGTGGAAAGAGGGGAGGTGAAAGAATAAAGCCCATATCCCCTCTTACATTTCATTCTAGTCAAGTCATATCACCTGAATATATTCCTCATCTGACAAGCATGAGTTTTGACATGTTTCTTCATTCTAAAACTAAATGCAACTCAAAGATATATTTCGTCACCGTTGAAATTTAGAGGGGATACGGGCGGAAGTCTACCCTGGATAGAAATGCTCTAAGGTTTTAGATTAAATAATGCCAAAGTTTGAACGCTTAAATACAAGATTTACACACACCGCAGTTTTATCTTCTTTGAACTTGCCGCCAGCGGAACCGGAAGTGTGATGGAATATACTCATTCTGTACTGGGGGAAACATAGTCGTAAACTGTAACACTTATCGGTTGTTTGCGTGGATAAAATGCAAATATGACTCGGTAAATGACAGAAAAAAGCACAAAGAATTTAGTCATTAAACAGACAGTACATAACCTGCTTGGGCAGGAGAGTGTGAATGTAGTACGATTTTTATCAAGTTCTGTATCCCCTTCCAGTGTAATGACCTAATCCATGGAAAATATGGCGCTGGAGGCCGAGTTTGGATGGAGGATAGCAGTTGTGTTTGTGCACAAGGAAGATCCCCTTTGACATTATCGATGCCTCTCACTTTATAAACATTAACGATATGTACGCACATAACATGTTCTTACTATTCCAGCGTTTGACGTTGTCAATCAGCCAGTTGTGACACGAAATCGGTTTCTCCCACGTATCTTGTGATAATATTTCGGTAGTGATAAAGCATTCAAATTGCAGATACCAAAACCTATGCTCTCTTTGAGACTTTGGTCTTCTTTTTTCTTTGATTATTAAACAGAGGGAACAGTTTGTTTCTTAGTCTAAATTTCAGCCTCAAACGATTGTGTTTCTATCTAAATAATAAATGCAGCTTGGATTTGATTCTCGCCTTTCCCTGTTACATGTTTGGTGATGTAGCCTAGTGCGACAGCATTCATTCGTCACACCAAAGACCTGGGTTCAATTTCCCACATGAGTACCATGTGATAATACTATGTGAGTGATGGTTCTAACTCGCTATCACTTTATGTGCATTTATACTTAAATATAATGCCTGCTATTTTGCGTGAAATGTAAATGTGAGAATTACTTATTGAATTAATCACAGCCTAGCCAAGATCATGAAAAGAATAACTGCAGTTTGCTGCAGACCTTTATCTGTGTAAATTGTGTGTGTGCTGAACATAATGACATATAAAAGAGTGTTAATGTATCCATCAATAATGTGGTATGAGGCAGATAACAGCTGATTAATGAGTTTAGTTTTACGCCGCACTCCGCAATATTCCAGCTATATGGCGGCTGATTAATGTTTCAGTAGTAGTCGTAATAGTACTACATTATGGTCATACACAGATACTTTAGTATCTTTCATACAAATTATGTTACATTCTGTGTTACAGATTGCCAGCATGAGCATTAGCGAGCAGACTTCCCAAGATGGTACAGCTGTGGACATGGTGGAGGAAGAGTCAACTTCAACTGACCACTGCATCCCAGCTGAGACAGTCAGTGATATCCTTGCCACCAGGACCTGGCTGAATGGACAGCTAGTTGACCAACTCAGTCAGATCCAAGCTGGTAAACCATCATTTATTCATTTACAAGCTGTGCATGTTCGCTGTTATTTGAAGAATTAATCCATCATACTGTCCTTTCCCTGTGGTTTTTGTATTAGAAGCTGACCCCCCCTATATTTCATTAGTTATTGTTTGAAAGAATGAACAAACTTATTTCTTTTTGTACTCTTTTCACCATTACATATGAAATACTTGTGGTTAGTCTTAAGTGGAGGCACCAAAGTCATCCTTAATAAACTTGTAGTTAATTAATACAGAGTGATTAAAAGTTGCTTAAAAGCCCTCTGCTTCTATCTCACCCGCCAACAAAACCACAGACAGGTTACATAACTCTGTCGCTTGAGCTCTACAGCCCACCGGAAGTGACGTAATGTGAGGAACAATTCTCAGTTAGTTGTATATAAAATGTGGTAGCAAGCTTGTCATTTTGCTGGTTTCTCAAAGTGTAATTGTTGCATTGTTGTCAATTGCTCCCAGGTTTTGGGTTCATGTTCTCTCTTTTCAGAAAAGACAGATGTGCCTCTAACGAAAGATGTTGAAGTAGCAAGAGAAAGGTATGAAATCTTATTACATTCACTTCTAATATATATTGATGAGGAGAACTTAATAATGCTTAACTGAATTATGAAACAATTTTCTGTCGTTTCTTCAAAATTTGATTTGATGCCAAGTGAAGAAAGAAGTTGCAATAACGCTGGACCATATTTTCTTGAAGTCCTTTGTCTCTAAAGTACCAATATCTAGAACCAGTTCTCCATCTGGCTACATTTTACTGCTTATCTCAACGTTAAGATACAGTTACACAGTGCTATCTCAAACTTGGACTCAAGCTCATCTTTACAATAGAATCATGTAACAATGTCTAGGAGTTAGCATTCACAATATTAACAACATTGAAAAGTGCAAGGATCATTTTAAACCACACACTTGAGTTATATGTGAAATGGTGCATTGAAGATCAGTGTTAATGCTCAGGCACTCCTGAAAAATAAATCCTATTCAGTATTACCATGTTAATGTGGTGTGTACACGGGAAGTACTGACCTCTGTATCTGCCATTTCCTTCTTCAGCAGTGGTACGGTTCTCTTGGTGCAACAATTGGCTTAACAACTAAACGTTGAAATGCAGTATTTACTTATGTTTAGTGTGCATCCATAGTATTGCTTCAAGGAATTCAGATGTTACTAATAAATGGATTTTCTATTGAAACTAAAGGTTTTCTGTGTGCATATAATTTCTGTGTCTGTAGAAAGGCTGGTATAATCAACTCAGTTGCCAAAGATAGTTTATCTTCATGAAATCCTTATTGTCGCAAAGACACAAACACTTCAGAAAAAGACTGGATTTATATTCAAAGACTCAGATGTCGTCATTATATTAAAAATTCTAAATATTCCCATGGGAGGCCCTGCAAATCCCCCTGCAAGATTAAGGGTGCTCCATCATATCCACTCCTCAAAATCATTGCATTAGGTACTACCTGGTATAGGACATGGAGCCCACACTAACTGCATGGGCCCAGAGCAGATTCAAAGTGATCCCTGGAAGTGCGAAAGAGCATTTGGCCTAGCTCAACAATTCTTGTAGATACATACCACGCGGGAAGGTCCGGGCTGGAATTGGTCGTCAGTAACCCATTCTTGTTGTAAGAGGCCACTAGCAGGATCAGATTGTCAGACTTGCTGACATGGTTGACACGTCTTCATAACTCTGTTGCATAGATGAATGCTCATGATGTTGATCTTTGGATTGTCTAGTCCATACTGGATTATTCACTCACATTCTAGATACATACTGGGGAAATTTGTGTAAATATCAAGGGCATCTGCTACTCTCTGAGCTCTTATCAATCCTGATGGAAATACATGTACCCATTGTAGACATGTCAGTTAAAGGTCACATGCAACCAAAAAATCAAACATACTTAAAACACATTTATCACTTATTCATGACATATAATATACATTGCTGCTTTTCAAAAAACAAATAAACAAAATTATAAGCGTACAATCGCGATTCAAAAGTGCAATATTTTGTACTTGGGCTTACTTCCCCCGAAACAAAGCCCTCGGGAGACCGAACCCAGTCAAAGCGGGTGGATATGCACTCAAGTGTAACAACGGCTTCCGATTGGCTGTTTCAATTGCTGATATGCTGAGGGTTCATTGTGTGTACAGAAAGATGATCTGTTTGATGGGCATTTTAGAAGTATAGTCAGTCACAAGAAAGTATGATTTTTTATGGATAACAACTTCTTTTTGTGTACTTGATTTGTCGTTTCAGTATGGATTCATATACTGTTGTCAAACACTGAAAGAAGTCGTTATCCATGAAGAATGTATATAGAGATGTTGGGTTTGGAAAATACATGTTCTCTGAATTTGCGCTCGATCCACTAAAAATTGTCTCAGTAGAGATGGTAAACTACTGCGTAACTGGAATCTGTCATTCGTCCAAGTACAAAGCAGGACTTGAAACTGACAAAAGTGTGCAACAGTTTCCGTCAGATCCAGTCATCCGAAAACAATGAATGTAGTTTGTTTGCAACCCACAGACATAAAAACATGTCATGTGTATCACACGTGCCTAATTACATAATGTGGCAGACACGGGACTCCGGTGCACGAGTCATAAATCAACTTGTTTTCTTTATGTCGTATAGTCTGATAAGTGTTAAGTTCAAATTGCACGTGGTCAATGATTGAAGCTGTGTATTGCATGTTGTCTTCAGCAGACAGGCAGACAGACATATAATAAACCAGACACTGAGCTTTCCCTGTGACAGAGACTGTTTACCCCAATCAACAAGTTGTTTTACGTAACTAGTAGATTATTTACTTGTTTGTGTACACAAGATTAGACTACTGCTCACGACCTCAGACTCTGGGCATGCATACTGTTTCAAGCTCCGCGAACCTATCCACTGCGCATGCGTTATGGACGCAGCGCAGCACAGTTGTTGAAACCAGTTTTCCCCCCAGTGCTGGGGGGAATTTAGTAAAACGTTTGAACTCCGATTTCGCGGGCTTTTTTTTCATCGCGTTTTTTTTCAACTTTATAGGTTGAATTGGCTTTTTTTATGATTTGTTTCAGTAAGTGCATACCGAAAGGTACCAGAATCTGCAAAGTTGTGTTTTACGTTGCATGTGACCTTTAAGCTTTTCATGTACACATAATGTATGATTGTATGCAATCATCTTAACATGGAACTATATGCAGTGACCAGTTGGTAGCTTGAGCTGACTGGCTGGTAGTGCCTCAGTATCCTGAAATTATGACACCATCCTACTAGGTTCGAGACACTGACATCTGATTGTATATTTGATGTAACTGTAATTTGATGAACAAGCTGACTGTAATTAAGACTGGTGTGTTGTGATGAACAGGATCAGTAAACTACAGGAGGAGTTTCTGTCGGAGTCCTCAAAACTAGCATTACGGGAACTCACATTGAAAAGGTAGGAGTACTATTAGACAGCAATAGTAGACTTTACATATTAAGTGGCAGTATGTCAGTACTTCAGGGATTGATTTTGCTCTAGCCAGGTTATCTGTTGCTGGTGCAGGTAACTTTTATTGCCAGGCTATCCAGCTGACATTTTGTTTTCATGCTCATTGATCAGTTCTGCAGAGCAAATACTGTTGAAAAGCAACAGTCTATCGAACGTCCTTTTAGACATCTAGAGCTTTCCTGACTGATACTGTTGGTTGTGCCATGTAAATCATACACTGTAATTCTTAGATTGTGTATTTTAAAGAAAATGAAGTGTTTTAAGACATTTCCAAATTTTAAATAATTTTGTTAACTTCTCTTCCTTTGGGTATTTTGGCTTGAAAACATGGTTTAGCACTGTTAAAGCAGAAGACGTACATGAGATAATGAGGCATACCTTGAAGTGTTATTTGAAGTGTTATTCCTGTTTCAGGCTCCAGTTGGGCACTGCACTCTCCAAAGAATTGTTTGGACCCACTGATCCTGACACAGATGGCACAAAAGAAGATGACACAGTAAAGAAGTGAGGAACTATACTTGAACAGCTTGCTTTACAGACAAATTTGCCTGTTGAGTTTGAAATAGAAATCCTATTCATTACCTTGGGCCATTTCTGTACAGAATGTTACCACATGCCTGAGAATATGAAGACATATCTATTTTACGGACACTGCTTTGTTTTCATTAATTAGTTGGGATGGTAATTATGTGTTGGCTCATGTCACATTTTGTTATGCACAGCTTCGAGTTCAACTCTTGGCTGTTGCAGAATCAGCTGACAGTGTTTTGTTTAGAATTCAACTGTTGTGCATCAGTGGTCCAAGTTTCACTATCTGTAAGTCGGCCTGTTGCAAAAAGAGATGCAAAAGCTGTCACTCATGGACTGAAAGTCAAACAATGAAATATACAATATCAGGCCAGTGATCGAAATAACGGCCTGCCCGACTGCCCGTGGTCGGTAAATTTTGAGTGGGGCTGCCTGGAAATTCTCTCGACCAGCCCGATTGTCTGGCTGAAATTTTTAAGGTTGACCTTATTTCAGTTCGCTTTCAGGACGATCATTCCATTTTAATTGTCATGTCATATTTTGATTTAAGAAAGATGAATGAAAGCTACGAGTATATACCATAATTACACATGGACAACTCTTCAGACAGTGACGATAGCAACAGGACATTAAAACTGGTTGGATCACTAAGCTACGCTATGATTGGATTGTAGTCACATGGTTCAATAAGAACCAATCAAACAGAGGGTTACTTACTCGTTTGTGCTCGTTACAAATTGGCGCCTTTTTTGTAAGTTATTGCAAAAAAGTAAGTTAAAAAGGTGGGCAGGTGACTTTCAAGATGGGCAGGCACCATTTTTGGGCCACCAGCCTGGCTGTCAGGTTGAGTTGAAAAATTATTTCAATCACTGTATCAGGCAGCATAGTATTCAAAACTACAGTGAAGCCTGCTAACACCGGCACCTGTCTATCTTGTCACACAAATTTCTGGCCTCAGCAAGCAATTTTAACCGTAAATAACACTGTCTAAACTGACATGAGTAATAATAGTCTAGTCAAGGACCCTTAATCCAATACACTAATCAATAATCTTAAGAAGTAGTGATTTCGTAGTGAATCAAACACTCTTAGGCTGAATAGTATAAGTATTCCAGTCAAGGTCCCTTATGCAATACACTCGTCTCAACACGCATAATAGTCAGGAAGTAGTGACTGAGTGGTGAATCAATTTGAGATAAAGAGACTGACGAGTGTACATGGCAGCCATTGTGAAAATTGATTGTCAGTGTCTCATCTGGCACCTTGTCTAAACAGGCATGTTAGTTTGGTCCAGTGGGGTGCCGGTTTAGACAGGTTTCACTGTTTCACAATTAGTGAATTACTTCAAAGTAAAGAACATGTAGCATTTGGCTTATCAGGACTCGGTTGAGGAAACTAGAAATTGTTAACATGTTGCATGATATTTTAGTTTAATGCAACATAATAAATGGAATTCTGAAGCTCATTAGAAGTTGATGGAAGTATGTTTCTGGATCTGTCACTCAGCTAAGTAGAGAGCCAGAAGAGGAGGCCTCTTGGTCTCTGCTGACAAAACCAATTCCACTCCATACGTATGATACAGATGTGTCATCTGCTGTACCCACATACCCTTATCAGACAATGGGTTTATTTCTTGTTAATTGTATGTAATTATGATGGGAGTGGATATGTGTCCTTACTTGAGGATGTAGTCCTGTCATTGTGCTAGTGTGTACAGTGTACAGAGGTGTCTGTATTTCAGGGAGCTGGAGGATATGGTGATACAACAGAGCAAACTTGTTTCTCAGATAATGAAGGAGGAGGCAGAACTCGAGGCACTCCGCACAGAGCTCAAAACTCTCCGTGAAAAAAACTTTGGCGAGTGTTTTGTATTGTTTCCACTGATTCCATTTGCTGTTATTTTTGCTGGAATGCATGTAATGAACCATAGTTGCAACAAACTATAATTTGTGCACCTTTGAGTTTGTTGTTTCCATTGTTTACTGTAATGACCCTGTAATGAGGAATGTCTGATGTTAATGTCCATGTCTCCCCATACGTTGATCTTGAGATCATAAATTTCGAGAATTAGCATTCTTAGCACATCAGTTTGTCAGTGAGCTGCATGTGTCTGTCCTGATAATATTTATGCCTGATTACTAGTCTGTTAACAAGGACACTTCTCACATGCATATATGTAATGCAAACAGTTGTTAATAAGCATGCCGAAGCATCTTGCATCACAATTATTCCTTGTCCTTCATTAGTGAATGTAGGAAGTATTTTCATAAAAAGTAGTTTTTGAAACATATTTGCATTCAGCCTAAATTGAGCTGGTCATACTATTTCAGCGATGAAGGCTCAAAATAGAAGGTCAATGAACCAGATCCGCCAACGACAAAACCTTCTTGAAGAAAAGGCTAATGATTTCCGCAAACACAAGGAGGGTCAGAGGTATTCTTTGGCTTTCTGTTGAGCTTGGACAGACTGCTAGTGACCTCAATTACTGTGAAAACTGTGATGGAATTGACACAGGCTTACATACTGGAGTTGAGACAGCCTGACACACTGGTAACCATGTGTTGTGCAATAACAACACAAGCCCCACCATCATGCCACTAAGGCTGCAACAATTTACCCAGTCCTTCATTTGATTTGATTTTCGAGGTTGGACCTTCAATTCAATTTTTCATACAAGGAAAAACACCAGATTTCATTTAACTTGTAGTGAGCTTTTTGGCAGGAACTCCACTATCAACTTACCAATGTCTATTTACACCAATTCTTATTGGGTAAGAATGAAGATTTTTATGGATATCAACTTCTTTATGAGAGAACACAACGTTTCGGAGTTAATGCTTACTCCTTCAACATGGAGATGACATTAAAAGACTCAGTTCTTATTGGATAGTTAGCCTGGCATCAACCAATCATGTTTCAACTTATTTCAACACTTGAAACTGAAACTGAGTGGGCGTCAAAATTACTTTCTTGCTATGTGGAAATAGTTGAAATGAGTATTAAGATATTTAATGGAAATAGTGAAAAATCAAAACTATGTTGTTAGATTCCATTTTCTACAAATTGACTCAAACCAATGAGTTACAGTTAATATGGAAGATTTCCCTTGTTAGTGGTAACATATGTGTCCCAGCTGTACCAAGTGTATGTTTGTTGTATGTTGCAGTAAGAAGGAGCAGCTTGAGGGGGAGATGACAAAGATTGTGATCCAGCGCCACACACTCCAAGGCCTCATTCTCGGCAGTGGGATCAACTGGGCAGCTGACCCAGCCATGGAAGAGCTGTTGCTCAGTCTTGGTGAACCACTCGACTTGTGACAGGTTTCCTTCTCACATGGGAGGTTTCCACCCAACCAAAGGAAGCTGCACCAGTACAGGCTGTGGAGTCCACATGTCATCAGATGGTCTACAGGAACTGTTGGTCCTCACTGTTTTCTTCCCACCTGTGTGACCCTACTGTTACTTGGTGAAACAGGCATCGTTACAAATGTGCAGTGCATCACTGGTTGTCATTCCAGCACAAATGCAGCGAGATATTGCTGATCAGATCTGAATATTACTATTAATGAAAATGAACTTTTTTTTTCATAAAATGCAATCAATCCAAACGACTGACTCTTGGTAACATGGCCTGTGCACATTGTGTAAGACTGTAACTGACTTAGAGAGAACATGATCATGAAGTGCCCTGTACTGACTTAATGAACAATAACAAATACTGACCTGTGATGGAAAACAGTGCTGCTTACAAATGGAATGGTGGAATGACTGACTTGGCACACTTTTGTGTCTTGAATGAAAACAGCAGGGTTAATATGTCACCGTTTTTGACCAACTGGTTTGAAGACACGAGAAGCTTTTATGGTTAAAGTTTGTTATTTATACATAAACATTATTGCAGAGTCAACTCATATCTTGCAGACATTATCATGGTGGATTTGTTGCCATAGTACTCAGAAGTGTTTTGGAGAAATCAGTTCATAGATAATGTCTGAATTTGTTGCCTTCCATTAGTCTGGCATCAGAAACAAGCAAATGTAGGCCATGCTTTGCCTTTATGTTCAAAGGGTGTCTCTTTCATTTGGCTTACATAGGACAAATACATGTGCAGAATGTTTATAATTATTAAAGTACATGGTTTGATCTCTCTGTGAAAGTTTGATTTTCTTCAATAAGGTTGACTGCAATGCCTAAATACTACATATGTTGTGTGATACAAGGGTTCAAATTTGTTTTTAAAAGCCACTTGCCACAGGGCAAGTGACTTTAAGAAAGTAGCTTTTCCTGACTAATTTTCCACTTGCCCTGATTTTTATGGGATTTTTTAACCCCTGGTGATAATGTATTGTACTCTCCTAAAATGTTTGGCAATAACATGACTGCAGTTATGCAGTGTTGTCAAGTAGTGGTAATGGGTGAATATAGGGAAAGTAAAGACTGTGTAAAATGACCTCAGAACATGCTGATGGTGTGTTGTTAACATGCACACATCCCAGAGAGACTGAGGGATATGTTGTCAAAAATGAACAGTTGAGATACCTTCGTCCACAATCTGTCATGCATGTCACTTGACTTGTGAAACGACTTACCTGGCATGAAATGCATGTGCTTCCTACAGGCAGAGGGGGTCATCTCAAAGATAGTTTATGCTTTTCCATATGTGTTAGTATGTTACATCTATTGATAAACAAGAAGAGCGACAGGACTGGATATTATTTGTAAATTGGTAAGACTTGGCGTTTACTTCCCCAGTTTAATTCCTCCAAAGGATTATCGTTTGTTATGTGATATGTCTATCACAGAGCCCGACCCCAACCACTGTCAGCAACACCTTCCTGGTTTTGCTTTTGAGGAGACCTCTTCTACCATTTTACGTCTGCTTCCATTTAATAATGAAACTAATTCATTTCAAGTTTGAGTTTAATTTCAAAATGTGCTTTCAAAACGTGTCTTTTGTAATGCAGTATCATTGCACACTAATTTGCATAAAGTCATGGTCTGTTTCAAATAAGTTGCTTTGGATTTTGAATAAAAATTCGCAATATACTCATTTGTGCACTGATCCCTCCTCAGTAAAGTCCTTTTCCTACGTTTCCTGTCTAATTACCAATGAGACATTAGTTGGGCCGAGCTTAGTTTAAACAGATATTTCACACAATAACTACATAAACTGCAGATGTAAACTACACAAACGTACTGTCAACGAGTAAAGCGTAATGAGACGGGGTGGCAGCGTCCTTGTGACCCCATTTATGGGGTAATTCACGCAAAAGAAACATACAAAAGCTCTTTAACGTCAGAAAGCTTGAATGTGGTATTATTGCGAGCTATAAAATCCTTACAGAATACCGCAGATCAGCTCGGTGTGATTGAGCTCACGGTGCCGCACTGGCGTACTAGTTCGTCAGTGACGGATTATTTGCTTGCGCTGGGGCTTTCTGATTGCCTCTAAGGCACGTTACAAGAAGTGAGAAAATCCTGCAAATGAATCTTGAGATTGCTCATGGTGGGTGTGATGGTACCAGGGACACGAAGGTTATGCTAACTGTCAGTATTGGTTCGTCCAGCTGCGGATGTTCGAACCCATTCAAAAATACCTGCCCATTCTTTTCGCTATGGTAATCGCCATCAGATTTCTTAGCCTCAAAAACAAAGTCACAAACCCCAGTCAGTCGCTTGCTACGGGTACCAGCATGCAAGATGATCAGGCGTCTACCTTTGTCTGATGGTAACACTGGTGCCTTAGAACAATCTGAAGGAAGCTATATACGATCGGCTTAGTGATTGTTATTACACCAGGTGTCATCAAGGTATTTGATTTGAAACCCCTAATTGCGGTATTCTTCAGCTGTCTTGAGATAAACTGATTGCATGGACAGGATTGATCACTTTTCTCTGTCATCTCCTCTTTCGGTGTACCTGAACTGCACTTGTACCAGAGCTACAATAAGTGTTTTTGGAGACATTGTATCTTTGATCTCATTTTGTATTTTGGCACACTTCGGCGGGATTTTGCGTTCATTTAAAAATACACGACGAATGACATCCTTACCAACTCTATCAAGTTTGTGTTTCCTACCTGGTTTTGATTTTGACACGACCCCTAAGGTAACTGATTTGTTTACAACTTTATACACCTGACTGTGTCTCAAATTACGGGCTTTACACATTCTTTAATAGACCCTGTCATAGCTGACCAGAGGTTTCCCTCTTTGATTCTCCAGTATGAAACACTGGTATAAATCTGAAATTAATTGTTTTGCAGATATATCATGGCACACGCGGCCAGTTCAGTGCTCGTACACCTACTGAACCTTCTTCGAGTGAACAAATTTATCTCTGCATTTTTCATGAAGACTTTTTACGTTTATGTAATTTAATTAGTTGGTACTCTCTTAATAATTATAGTCTGCATTCCAAAACTACAGCTGTACTTAATATATTTACGAATGTTGTTGAAACGTCAAAATTTCCTCCTGCGAAATCACCTCAAGTGCATTTTTCGCTAGAGCTTTAGTATCCTACACGGTAGAATCGTACATGTATCATATATGTGCTTTATTCTTATGTCAAATTAATCCTACTGATAATGAAGTCAAAAAACACTTTCCAAGCATTAGTACGAGCCTCTTCGTAACAAATAATTTTGTTTTCAACATGCATATGTTTGCACGGAATAGCAACCAACTAGGGACGTAGGGTAGGTCTGTCTGCGAACAGGATCACCTGGTGGAAACTGTACAAATCTATTTTATAGCTAAAATGGATAGAATTATCATTAAAACGACCGCACGTTATCAGAAATTACCCTGTTATAAGGGTAACGCTATTTTTCAGGGCATTATCTTTTACGGTTCAGTGTACATATATGGTTAGTCACTTAAGAGTATCAATAATTGAAAACAAGCAGTGCACTCGTTTACTCGCAGTACCACTTACGTATCAGTGCATTCACTTGATCAACAATACCACTGCGTTATTCAGAGACACACTTCAACAATACCACTACATGATCAGTTGGCTCCCATAAGAAGGTTAAAGTCATGCACCTGTCAGTGAGGCTAATACATAGTCGCTTGTGACGGTGACAGTGACATTCCATTCGTGCGTGTATCAGATGGGTACATAAAATAAACGATCCGTGAAGGTCCCGGGGTAGAACAGGCCTTCAGCAACCCATACTTGCCACAAAAGGCGACTATGTAAGAGGCGACAAACGGGATCGGGTGGTCAGGCTCGCTGACTTGGCTGACACATGTCATTGGTTCCCAATTGCGCAGATCGAAGCTCATGTTGTTCGTCACTGGATTGTCTGGTCCAGACTCGATTATTTACAGACCGCCGCCATGTAGCTGGAATATTGCTGAATGCGGCGTAAAACTAAACTCACTCACATAAAATAAACACGCCTTTGGTGTTGTAAGTTGAAGTTCATGACCTTCGGGAAGTTGATTGGCCTTTCTTGGGCTTACTCTGGGTGACACTCGACTTTACACAGTCGTCGCTTCAGTAGAAGCATGTACAACGTTTTAACAAATGGAAATCTTTGAAAGGTTGCACGAATACTTGCCTCTGTCGACATTGTGTTCGACAAGCTGGTCTGTTATCTCACCTCAAGAACTGACAATAATTGTTTCTAGCCATACATGTACAGAGTCTTCTGTTTTATCTGCTTGAGCAAAGAGTGGATGAGTTAAGTTCTATGTCTTATCTCTTCATTTAAGCTCTTGTTTGTATACAGACTTGGCTATCGGTGTATTCGAGGACATGTACAGGTAAACAGGAATCAATGATTACCTGTGCTCACGTCGGTTTGCTGACTAACCCAATGATTTCCTTTATGGGAAACGATATGAACAAATAGTCTAGGTAAGGGACGAAAGGTAATATTTAACTCGTATCCATGCCCTGAAGATACCTGGAGAGTGAGAACGTGATAGCCACACCCTCAAGAACGCATATTGGTGAATTTGATTCTATGCATATAATTAATTACACCAACAAGGTTTTAAAGTAAAATACTATGATAATAGTAGTTAAAATACTATCAGTTCATTGCCCCTGGTGTAATCAGTTCAAATGGATCACAGGTTTGGTGACTTTCACTTTCAAATCAAACCAAATGCTTGTTTATACCGTCATCTGTTTTACTGAAACAATTGCGCGGCACAATCATTGTCTCCCTCTAAACCAAGCTTACACAGACGTAAAAATTCGACAGTTCTGTGTAAACGTCTTGATTCGCCCATATGACTTCTTATCCAAATGGGTGTTAGGATAGCCTAGTGGTCAAAGTCTGTGCCCGGGTCCGATTCCCAATATGGGTATAATGTATAATGAAGCTCATTTCATTTGTTCCTCGTCGTATATTGCTGGAATGTTGCTAAAATCGGCGTAAAGCCGACTCACTCACTCCTATACCAATGATTTATGCACACGAATAAAAACTAACGACAGACTTGCGAGTATCGGACATGCTGTTTTGTGGGTGACTGGTTGTTTTTTCAACACCGCACAACAATATTTCCAGCTACGGCGACAGTCTGTAAATAATTGAGCCTGGACCGCAGACAATCCAGTGATCAACATCATGAACGTCGATATACGCAATCGGGATACGATGACATGTGTCAACCAGGTCAGCGAACCCGACCTGCTAGTCGCCTCTTACGGCAAGCGCAGAGTTTGATGAAGACCAATTCTAACCCGGATCTTCACGGGTATGCTGCGATGTGACAGAGAGTTCAAAATCACATACATGACGAGTAGTCGCAAATTATGCCAACAAATACTGACAGTAATGCATAATGATATTAGATTCTAGAAACAAATCTGACAGCGATCAGTCTAAGTAAACTTATCCTCAGTACTTTTCGTTATACTCCACTACTGAGTCTCAGGGGTGGAGTGTAACGAAATACAGCGATGAGCATCACGAAGGGCATTGACGGGGCCGGCTTTTCTTCCACCAATACATGAAAACATGCGGATATAAATCATACAAATGTTATCATGGAAGGGTGGACATTATCTGGGATACATGCTTGATTTCTTCTGTGGAAAATACCTTATAAATGCCAAGCCAAAATGACATTTTATATAATAAAGATGAAAACGATTACATTGCATGCATGCAGCTAGGCTAGAATTGTTTCCATCATTGGTGACCTGATTCTACCTTTGTCACAATATTGCATATTTAATATCATTGTAATCTGCACGGTGTGACGTTTCTCATATTTGACACTAGACATTTCGAACAGCTGTTCCATGGGTAACATATTGACGAGCGTATAATTATTGCGTCATTTGTTTATTGCAATTGTTGAGAAAAAAATGAATCACCTCTACAGTTGTATAATTTGCATATTTTATTATCCAATGGAACTGCAAACGTCGATGTAGTTTGATGTGGAGTGAATACGTGTACTTTCCATTTGTTACATCAGAAACTTCTGCTATTTCACTTTAAACCGCTGATGGGTTCATCTGTGATTGGTTTCGTCAATGCACGTGATTGGTTGATAAAAATAGAAGTGATTCACGAATGGATTGGGACCATAAGGTGGTCACAAGTTTCGTATGAAGTTAGTTGCAGAATATTAAAATATGGAGGGGTGCAATTCTTTAAGAACTGCAGTATATCTTTGCATTTAAATCTCTATTAAAGTATTTATAGGAAGATAAGTTAGGGTGACGAAAGCGGATGCGAAACTAATATATCAATTAGCTCTGGAGGGACTGTTGTTGTTTTGATCTAGGCTATCTGTCAGTCTAATTTTGTCAAGGGAACTGCCTTCTTACCAACCGACTGAAGAAGGTAAATATGAATCTTTCAGCTTTCAGTTTTCATTGGCGCCATTAATTGTTCTAACTACTAGGTGTCAAGACCTTGTGTATTGTCGTGGCATCTTGCATAAAATGTTTGTGCCTTCGTCAATGTCACTTTGCTTTCAGTGTTTTGTGTTTATGTAGTCCATAATACGTTATCTGCCGTCGCAGTTAGGTGCAGCTGCCTAACCTTGGGGAATCTAAATACTGTCATCATTGACATCATAGCCATTATCCAGAGTACTTCACAGTACTGTGACATTGCCAATCCGAAATTCAATTACTCGTTATTAAAAACAAGAAGAACAAGAAGTACATTCACCTGAGTCAGTGTGTGTCACGTATAGCTGTGAACTCGTTACTATGAATAATACAACATTCCGCGATTGATTTCACGAATTGATTCGTGATTGAGGGCAACCAACCAAAGCTGTTGCACATGCAACTTTGTTTTGCAGAAATGTGTTGTTTCTTGAACGTTTATATATCAGCAGAGACCATATAATAGATATATGGTCTCTGATATCAGTTACTGTAGTTATGTTGCTAAATATTATATTCAGCACAATTAAAAATGGCAAAGAAAACGTTTGTATATCTTGTTATATTGCTAAATATTATATTCAACACAATTAACACAATAACACAACATCTAGGGATTCTTCTTTCTCCTGTATTGCTTCACATACTGACATCAGGTCTGTTATAATTGGATGGAAGAACGTTTTTCTTGGGCAAAACGTTCTACATAGTCTAATTGAGAACAATGTTATATTGTTAAGGGCCAATATATTTATAAGTTTCCATGATTTCAATTGTGCAGTGCATTCTTTGTCAGTAAGTACTTGCATAGGCAGATTTAGAGCGATGCAGCGATGCACACCTTTCCTGAAAGTTTATCAAATGACCACTTAGAAACTCTTGTGTAAATGGGTGAAAATAAACTGTGCAGTTCCACAGACAACAAACTGAGAGAGAAATATTGTTATTATAATTACTATAATATGTGAATGAGGTCACTTGTGGTCAAAGAATATAGGACAAGTATAAAATGTGTGTAACTAAAGAGGTTTGCATGGTTACCTGACAGTTGTTTTTGCTGATCATAGTTGAGACTGCATTACACATTATGCATGTATTCTTTTGGAAATATGGCAGAAATAGTGTGAAAAACATTAAGATTCCGGTAGATGGTTAGTAGAAACTTTGTGTACCAAAAGACCATTTACGTTAAGTATGGGAGTTATTAGAAACATGTGTTTTTTCTGTCTGTCAATATGCTCAGTAATTCTGGGGATGAGGATTCTTTGATACAGATGATGCTACTTTTAGCTATGCGAATGACAGATGACCAAGCCCACAGGAATCAAACCGGGCTTGTCTGGGAACGTGTTCGTCATGGCCTGTAGGAATAGCCTGTGCATGGGGCAACAGACTAATGAGACAAGTCTGTTCCTGGTGGCCATGTGTGTGGTCATTCACGTGTTGGCTGAATTCCCCCTCTAAACCAGCTATGAGTAACGAATGTGGTTGTCCGCCCCTATGGCATTTCAGCTGTTCCATCTAGTCATTATTTCTCTTTCATGGACATAAAAGTATGTAATTACACTCTCAAACCCATAATAGAGGCAGTTTTGTCAGAATTTGAATGAGCAAGGCTTTTTATTTATCAAATGTTTTCTTTGGTGCTTGCCGTGTATTTTGATTGTTTAATGTTTTGTCCTGTTCAACACATGTACTGATGATGTAGCAGCTGTATATGTATATCAGTGCTGTCATTCCTCATTGTTGGGTGGAGTTTAGCCAATTTACCACATGTACTAGCATGACTTGCATGCTTGAACACTTCCTGATTCAACATAGTTCAGCGTCGTCAGTGCTAAATGTCACACCCTTGACTGGGGTTCACCGTGGTGTCCCAGGACTTGATGAAACAGATCCCCCATGTGGTGTCTTTAAAATGATTTATTGTGTTCAGATATCGAGGTGTGACACCCCACACTCACACAAGTGTACTACATTACAGCATGTTACACAGGTTGCCACGACACCAGTGGACTATATTACAGCATGTCATACACAGGTTGACATGCCATGAGTGGACTATATTACAATATGTCACACATTTTGAGGTATCATGAGTGGACTGTATTACAGCATGTCGCACAGGTTGAGGTGTCACAAGTGTACTACATTGCAGCATGTCACACAGATTGAGGTGTCATGAGTGGACTGTATTATAACATGTTATACAGGTTGAGGTGTCATGAGTGGACTGTATTATAACATGTCATACAGGTTGAAGTGTCATAAGTGAACTGTATTACAACATGTCATACAGGTTGAGGTGTCATGAGTGGACTGTATTACAACATGTCACACAGGTTGAGGTGTCACAAGTGTACTACATTGCAGCATGTCACACAGATTGAGGTGTCATGAGTGGACTGTATTATAACATGTCATACAGGTTGAGGTGTCATGAGTGGACTGTATTATAACATGTCACACAGGTTGAGGTGTTACGAGTGGACTATACAACCTGTCACACAGGTTTGGGTGTCACCAGACAATTCAGTGATTGTTATCATGAACATTGATGTAAGTAACAAGGATATAATAACTTGCATCAACCAAGTCAGCGAGTCTGACCACCTGATCCTGGTTGTACGTTGCCTCTTGCTACAAGCATGGGTTAGCCAGTTGTCATTAATCATGGTAATACACTTAAGTGTGTTAAGTAATGAAATCAGTAAATTTGCTTTGTCAAGTGTATTTCCTGCACAACAAATGTATTGGCATAATAAATAAGATTATAAACATATAGTTACCATAAATACAATGAGTATGATTTAGTAACTATGATCAGTGATTATGAGCCCATAATTATAAGGGTTATAAGGAGTTGTGAAATTTATTTAAGAAATACAGTTTGTTCTACCACCATGTTTAGTGTAATAAAGCACACTTAATTTAGGTCACATCCAAGCGTCCTCGTGCTTTAACAATAATAGTTCAGGGCGAAAGTGTGCTTTATCACACTATACATGGTGGTAGAATGAAGAATATTTCTTTTCTAAGATGCTGTATTTAATAATTTCTAAGCCTAATTTCGATTAATCTATGGCAGAAAACAAATGATGGTGTCTGTGACCTAAATTAAGAATCCTTGCACCATGTGCACAGGGCTAACTGACGCGCTGTTCTTTTGATGTGTCAGCCCCCTACATTAAGACAAATGTTACTAGAAAAACAAATGATGAACAGTTTGGTGACTGTTTATGTTCGGGTTAAATATCTTCTTAGATCATTCTAATTACATCTGTGATTTTCTTAAACCATACAAGGCAATAGTTTAGATCAGTACATTCAGCTGAAGCTGACTACTCATGTGACATTCCACGATTGCATTGTGGGAATGTAAACATTGCAAACATTAACGTATCTCTGTAAATTTTTTAGTCGAACTATGAGACATTTTATCCTTCAGAAAACATAAACGTAATGTTTCCACCAGTGATGTTAGCTGTGTGATGCAAATGCAAACCAAGAAACGGGATGCGACAAAGGAGTTTACTGTGGGAGGCTGTATGAGGTGATGGCAACTGACATCCATCGTGACGTCAGTTACATTGTGACATAGTGCAAAAACGTCCGATTTCGAGGGGGCAGACTAGAATGGCACAGTGACGTCAACACATTGTGACGTAATGCAAAAAGTGCACTTTATCGTCTGATAATGTGCTGTCGGTGTCTTTGATCTTTCACCGAAGCATCTTAGAACACATGGTATTGGGCGCCTAAATAGCTGCATAGCATTAACATATGAGAATGTTCAATAAAGAGAAAGACAATCTGCACTGTCGATTTGAAGATGTGTTGAGGTGCTTCTGTAGATTGGGTACAGTTGATGCTGGTTGCCCCAGACACCCAGACTGATCAATTGCACCTTCACTTGACTGGTAGGCATATATGGATGCTCAAAACAACACCAATATTTTCAAGAGTTTGTCTTTGTTGTGTTTATCGTTATATAGTTCAAAAGTAATCAGGTTGTTTCAAATCTGATGTTACTGTATCTCCCCATCATTAGCATAATCAGTTCCTTATTTAATCAAAGTTTTTATTTCTAATGTCAGAGTCAGTCTAAGTAAACTTTGTCTCAGTGTATTTCGTTACACTCCACCACTGAGTCTAACACAACCTAGTAGAAGGTCGCGTCAGGTAACCATTGAGCAACCAATGACAGTCCAATCAAATGCGAGACGGTTGAATAGATTTAACCAATCAGAAAACGGCTACTATTTAGGGATCGGAGGGACTTTCAAAATATTCAGGTCACTGACACAGATCTCTCCACAAACAAAAATCAGCATATAACACGGTTATTTGACCTTCAGTATATACGCTTTGGGGTCTCTGTTGACATGGACCATTAGCTAATATTTCCGCAAGATAACATCCTTGAATATTGTCAAAAACACCATTTTCAGCGACTGTTTACTCACCGTTGTCATGGCAGTACGTACGCCGTGTGCATCACCCGGAAGCGATTGCACGCTAAATAGCAATTGGAATCGTTCGGGTAGGAACCTTTTCGAGATAAAAAGTTCATAAGGGATGTACAAATGTGCACTTTCGCGATTTGGTAAGCTGTGTTCTGATTGGTCAGTCTCAAAGGTTACTTGACGTGACCTCCCATAAGGTTTTGTTAGACTCAGTGGTGGAGTGTAACGAAAAGTACTGAGGATAAGTTTACTTAGACTGATGTCAGAGTATAATTTGATTTGATGCTAAAGTTTACTCCTAATATAATGACATAACTACTGCAGTAGTAATAGTGTCATTTTATAACACTGCAAAACTGTAATTAGAATATGGAATGTATAAATGTTGGTAATAAATCAGAACAGCCCTGACAGATTCAGTTATCAATTTGTTTTTTCAAATCAATAATAATATTGTCACATATGTGCTTGCTAGTGTTCGCAGTAGGTTTTGTTCCAGTGCATGCTGTAATAAAATCATAAATATGTAGCACAAATCTCTTGCGCATGAAATGTTCATTACAATCCTGAATCATTTCAAAATTTATTGATTTTTACATGCTGTTGTTTTATGCACTATTTGGAATTAAGAAGATCAGGATCTATACGTCCAAAACATGCACACAAAATATTGTTTTTTGCATGAGAAACTCTGGTTCCTGAGTTAATACGAACACTGGTGCTTGCCCTGTGAATGTTTATCAGTACATGGGCTTATGGCAACCAGTATAGAAAATAAAGATAACAATTAACATATAGAACATATAGAAGAAGAGTGTCCCTGTTACACATTCTACATCCTAGTTACACAGGAAATGAAGAGCTGTGTGATTTACACTGAACTTCTACATCTGTGCTACAAATCATTAACTACTTTAAAACTGTATACAGGTCCAACCTGTCAACATGGGTTATTGTAAAGTTATATACCTATTTCATAGAAATAACTCTTCATGCAGATATGGGCTGTGACTTATGAGATGATAAACGATCAGAAAGTTAACATCGTGTTTTTCTGATTAAGATGTTGATGAGTGTTATAACCTTGTTCTTAGAAAACAAATGATATGCGTCAAAATGGTTGCAAGAGCTTGTTATTCTAGGAATGAATATTGACTTTGTTAGGATAATGATATATATCGCCAGCTGATAGTTTCTCTGTGTCAGGTGATTTAGGTCAGGTTGCATGGTCAGGATTAATTAATAATGGAAGGCTTCTCACAACTGCAGCTTTCATTAATGTGGTGCTGCTATTTAGAGACAGTATTTAGTGGTATGTTAAACAGGATAAAGCTAAAGTAGTTCTTTAGGCATTCGATGCATAGGATATGCCCTTTACTTCTTATAGTAGTATAGGGCATATCCTATTAATCGATTGCCTATTCAAGGCAGTTACACTATTGCAATCACTGGAAGGTTTGTCCAGATAGACGCTGGACCCGTCGGCATTGATTGACAGCCGTCAAACAACACCGACTCGTACAGCGTGTGTCTAGACAAACTTCTCGGTTTTAGACAGCATATTACACATGAAGCACCTGTCCAAAGAAACCCCTGACTCAGCAACATTTAGATGTGTTCATTTTATTTATTACATTTGTTATATGAGTTTTATTTTTGTGAACAAGTTGGCATTAAACTCACAGATTTAAAGTTCTACAATGATTAACGTTATTCAAATTGTTGTTTAGGGATCATTTTGGACTTGTGCCATATGCAGCTTGAAAAATGAGAGGTACACTGAAAAAATCAGATCATGTTTAGGTGCCAGTCAATCACAAATGGGGCAAATGCAATAAAATTAATAAAAAATACATGATAGTTATGTTAGTATAACCATGTTTGTGTTGTGTCAGTGACACAATAAGTACAGACCACTATATCAACCATGTCCTTCTTCCTGAAATTTGGTATGGTGAAGCTTGAATGTATTTCTACGTAAACATCCTCATAAGTCTATATTATCCCACAGTGTATCAGTATCTGTATATTTTCAGATTGATGGTATAATAAAGTGAAATGTCTCGTGACATCTGCGAGAGAGAGGCACTTGCAGATTGGGCCCTTGTGTCCAGTGAGGGGAACATTGAGGTAGGTGGACACAGGTAGATTTGAACTGTCACAGGTCATGCAGGTGTTGGCCCTTGTGTCCAGTGAGGGGAACATTGAGGGAGGATCTGAACAGACAGATGTCATGAAGGTGTGGGCCCTTGTGTCCAGTGAGGGGAACATTGAGGTAGGATCTGAACAGACAGATGTCATGAAGGTGTGGGCCCTTGTGTCCAGTGAAGGGGCCATTGAGGTAGCCTTGGTGGACACATCTAGGTGCATGTACTTTTGATCAGTCAAAGGTCATGCAGGTGACCTTCTCTCCATTGTCCTCAGTGATTAATTTGAAACCATGTCTCTAGCACGCAAATTGGTATATATTGTGTTCACTGTTCAATGGTTTATGTAAATAGATCAATCAGTTGATGGATGCTATATCAGTGTTTTATGTTATGTTTGTGCCACAGGCAGAAGAGACTTCTAGCAGTAGTTCCAGTGATGAGTTTGTTAATGTCACTCATGAGGGTGTGGTGTTTGGAAGACACCGATCTCCTTCCACAGAGACTGACTCACAACCTAAGAGCCTAGGTGAGTTGATCATGCAGTGGTGTACACTTTGGAATAAAACACCTGCAGTAGATTCTCAACACTTGGTGAACACCACTTTTCCTTGCTGATTTGGTGTGACATTCTTAAAGAAAACTTCATAAGGTTACGGAAGCTGATGGTTTTGTTTTAGCATGGAAATAGTGTTAGTGTGGTAGGCTGCTTATGAGCTTACTACTTTCATGATAGTTGTTTTGTTTGAGTGCTATCACCAGGTCTAATTAACATTTTAGTTCTTTCATTCTGAATTCAGCCTCATCAGAGATGTCAGCCCTGCTACAGAGCTCCCTAGATGAGATAGACAAGGTTGAAACTATGAAGGACTCTTGGCCCCCAGCTGACAATGAAAGGCAGGAGATGGGAGATCCAGCTCAGACAGGAGGTCCTTTTGGTGCTTCACTGACTGCCAGCACAGCCTCCACTGGAGATGAGTCAACTGACATTATATCAGAGGATGAAGAGGAGGGCAAAGGAGAGAATGCAGAGCCATCTCATCATGTTGTGTTGCCATCCAACATCAATTTATTGTCTCCCTTATCTTCCCTAGCACAAGTCCGACGACTTGTTGCCTCTGCTGATTCTTCACATCCCGGTGCTGATGATGGTGCTGAAGCTTCTGATGATGGGGTCATTGCTCTGTCCACTGATTCCATGAAGAGTTCAGGGTGTGACAACTTGGTTCTGAGTTACCAACACTCCCAGGCTAAAGTTGGTGTGGAGGTGGTTCCTGACACTGAAATTCTCAAGGATGATGAGTCTCTTGGTGCTGATGATGTTATATGTACTGCAGCTGAAGGAAAGCACAGTGATGAAGCTGCTAAGGATGGTGACGAGGGAGCTGATGGAGAAGATACACAGTGGCTCCAGTATCCACTGGACAACTCATCAGATAAAAGTTGTCATACTATCAGGTGGGATGGAAACTGTGGTGTATTCAGTTGTTCAAAAGTGGCGAGAGATGTCTTAATGTAAAAGTGTGTGAACATTTCAATATTTAAATGCATCTGAAGAATAGCAGAGCATTTATAATACCATTAGGCCAAGTAAGTGACTGGAAGAATGGTTTTAAACTGCTTTTAGAAATATTCTAACAATATCATGGTGGGGACACCAGAAATGGGCTTCACACAGTAAACCCATGTAGGGAATCAAACCCAGGTTTTCAGCGTAACGAGTCACTAGACTGCCACACCGACCCCATAAAACCATTTGGATTTTTTTATTTCTATTGCATTCAGTTGAGATGTGAAAGTAATGTGTCTGTATTGTGTCCACAGATTGGGTGATGGTCGTGTGATTGTAGCACCACCTGGCGCTGACCTTATGAGTTTGGCTGCAAGTTTAGACATCACCAACAAGTCCGACACGTCTAGTGACTCTAGTGGTAGGGATGTATTCTGTACTAACATTTGACATTTGATATGGAACTTTCTATTTATATTTTAGATCCAGGAAAATTTAATATATTATTTGAATCTCAATGTCTGTCTGCATTTTATTTGGACATTGCTTGTGTTTTAATTTCCTGGCATACTTATTTTTTCAGATTCAGATTTTGTCTGTCTTGATGCACTGTCATCTGGTTCGTCTTGTAATTCTGATACGGAAGGTGATGATGTGCCCCGGGAGCAGTTATCTGCCCCTACTGCATCAGAAGTGCAGGCAGCTGCACTAGCTGTAGACGTCATGGCAGAGTCTGTGTCATCTGTGAGCTCGGGCTTCCGTTTCCTGCCTCAGCATGTCCAACCAGGTATATAACATATTATTTTTACATGTTCTCAAAATGATAAAACAATGTTTATAATTCTGTTTCACCTTGTTTTGGACTCATACTTATTATTTTTTCACTTTTGATAGTCAATTTGAGTATGGCTGTGTTTTTGTTTTTGGTACAAGTCTCTGTAAGAGAAAAGACTACAAAGTCTACTTAATGTTAATTGTTAAGGTCGTAACTTACAAATAATAGGGGGCGGTGGGGTAGCCTAGAGGTTAAAGTATTCACTTGTCATGCTGAAGACCCAGGTGTGATTCCCCATGAGTACAATGTCTGAAGTTCATTTCAGGTGTCACCCACGGTGATAGTGCAGAAACATTGGAAAAAGTACTAAAAGCATTGAAAAAAATACTCACTCACTACAAATGTCAGACTAGAGTAGGAGCCATAATAGAAGTGATTTGGCTGAAAATGGCGTTTCAAAAACATCTCTCTGTGAAACATGTTAGATATTTGATATCTTCACAGTCCAAGCTGCCCAAGATCCGAGTATACTGGACCTCCACCTGCTACAACCTGCCATATATGATAGACCGGTTATGGACAACCCAAGGCTGCATCCAGTTTTGGACCCCCCTATGCAGGATCCACCATTGCAAGACCCCCCTGTGCAAGATCCACCATTGCATGACCCCCATGTGCTGGACCCCCCTATGCAGGTTCCACCATTGCAAGTACCCCAGGTGATGGACCCCTCCATGCAGGATCCACCAATGTTAGCCCCTCCAGTGCTTGCTCAACCAGTGATGGCTGACCCACCAGTGCTTGTTGTACCTCCTGTAGTAGTAGCACCTGTTGTAGAAGGTGATGATGAAGATGATGATGAAAATGGTGATGGGGATACTGAGTCAGTGTCAGGGCATAGCGTTGATGACCGTGTTGAAAGTGACCAAAGTGATCAAAACTCTATACAACAAAATGAGGATGATGACCTGCCTTTTGATGATATCGGGGATATCCCATTGGTTGCTGGCAATGTTGCAAGGCAATACATCCACAAGCCCAACAAGCGTCTCAACTGGACTCTGGACATCATGGTCATCATGGTAGTTCTTCTAGCCATTGGCATTGGGATTGGACACTCAATAGGTATACGCTATATCCATTGCCATAATCCTTTTAATTCTCATCTAATAATTACTTGTGGAACAAAATAGTTTCTCATCAGCTGTGTGGCGCTGGTTACCATGTCAAACACATTGCAATATTACACTTTCATTATGCATTGATTGTTGATCATTAACCCCATAATACAATGTAGGAAAGTGATTGAGAAATGTTACCCTTGTCAATGTTTTCATCAGTGTGCCAAAGGACACAATATACTAGATCTATGTTCAATTAATGTTGCTGTTCTTCTATTAAAAGTGCCGATACATGTCTTGTCTGTTTCAGGTTCAGTGAGGGAGCATTACCTTCAACATGAGAAGAACATAGCCCATGAACATCATCTGTCTGTCCTGAAACAGGACCTGTTCCAATGTCAAAAACAGAAGATGTACACTGAGGACATGAGACAGGTACAGAATCTGTGGACGAGGTTAGGGTACATCGATATGCCTATGTCTGACAGTAGGTCTAATGGATAGTCATCTGCCATCAGTATGGTACAGTAGCACCTGATTGTCATAAGGAAATGGGACAGTTACGTTAAAAGTATTTACTGACTTCTTATTCATATGTGACTGCCTGAATGTGAAGAATGTTGTTGTGTTTAACTAGGTACAAAAGCCAGGAATTTTAATTTTAAATCCAGATCTGACCAAGGGCAGTGCTTCTGTGCATAGGAAATGTGTCTTTACGAGCATAGGGAATCTGTTTGGAATGCTTCCTGGTGCATTGTCTGCCAGTTGTGACAAACAGAATATAATTTTGTAGGAGGAGACAAAACTTAGACATCAGCTGGTTGCAAAGCAGATGAAAACCAACACTGAGCTGAGAGATCAGTTGGCCATCTTGGAGAAGGAGATGATCACCAAGATATCAGAAGAGGTGAAGAATGAAGAGGTGATTATGTCCTTTAATATACTTTGGTGCAAGATGGTATATCACACTTTATTTAAATATTTGGAGAATTATCTGTTTATATGTTTTGAAAGTTAATAATGATATGGAATAAGATGATATGATGTATCGTTGAGAACCTAGAGTGACATTAATCCCAACTTTTTGATAGATCAAGAAAAATCTCCAACAAACCAGCATAGATCTGAAAAACGAGGTGAACCAACTGCAGCATGACAATGCTGAGCTGACATCTAAACTTGCTGCGATGCAGTACAAAACAGTCCTGCCAAATCAGAAGCTAATGGAGAGTGAGAAGGTCATTGAGGAGTTGAAGAACAGAGCAATCCTTCTGGAAGTTGAAAATGATGATCTCAAGGCCGAGGTTCAGCGCCTGCGTAATCTCCTTCAGGTCAACAATGATGCTGATGTGACAGTCAGCATGGAAGATGATGGCTACGAGTCCATGGAAGAACTATCTGAAGTGACTTCAGCATCATGTCTCACTGAAAGTCATGGTCATGTGACAGATCTGAAGGCGCGTATCAACTTGTTGGAACAGGAGAATGCAGACATGAGAGCTGAGATAGGTCGTCTGCGGTACAAGTCATACCCTGATAATGTGCACAGCAAGATGCCAAGGGTGCAGGGTGTGACTGAAGAAGATGACTGGATTGTACATCCAACACAGGATAACATCGATGGTGAGTTACTCGAGGCTTCATGGCATGATGCCAGACTGATTTCAACGCACTGATTTGTTACTTGTGTCATAGTAGAGCATCAGTATAAAAAGGCTATTTAAGTTTATGTTGTGGCATTGTCTGTCCATCAGTCATCTGTTCTTGTTGCCATTAATTTTTTCAACTTGTTCCCTTAACTGACTGAAATGATGAGCTGGAAATTGTATGACATATCCAGCACTAGATTCTTTATGCATAACAGATGTGACAGCTTTGTAGTGCACCTTGACTTATTGTAATCTTTGTTGTGGGAGTTCGTGAGTTTGTTTCTTTCTTTCCGATTTGGAATATAGTATCACCAGACATACTATTTCTGGTGTTATATCTCTGTGTTGTTCATCATATGTTGTTCATGGCTCAGTTTTGGTGGTTAAAATGAGAAAGGTTGATAATGCAGGTCTCTTCTAATGACAGTTGCAGACTCTATGAATGATACCTATTGTTAATGTTTGTGTGTTTCTCTGTCTCTGTGAAATGGAAGAGATATTCTGTAGGCATCTATCAGACCACAGGCAAACTGTTGCGCAAATGGGGTTGTGCAGTGTAAAGTGTATGACCAGTGTTCGTGTATGTGAGGGAAGTCAACAAAGGTTTGCAATGCAAAATATTTTACATGTCAAAATGAAATATCACCACCATCAAAGGTACACTCCCATTTCCTCACTTGGTTGTGCTCTCAGATTTCAAACCCCACATTTAAGAGTTACAGTGTACTCTGTCTAATTCGGTCTCCTTCTATTTAGGAATTTTCTGAAAATTGGTCTGAGATTACGGTCCCAAATTCAATACTATATATTATCAATAAATCATCTCTCTATTATCCGGACTCAATCTATTTTGGATTTTGGGCTGAAGTCTTGGCCCGACAGACTAACTTACTATGTAAACAAACCCTATAATCCCAACTGAGTAACATTGGCAGCTAGCTGGAAAGTAGGCGGTAAACTCGGCCCGACAGACTAACTTACTATGTAAACCAACCCTATAATCCCAACTGAGTAACATTGGCAGCCAGCTGGCCAGTAGGCGGTAAACTCGGCCCGACAGACTAACTTACTATGTAAACAAACCCTATAATCCCAACTGAGTAACATTGGCAGCCAGCTGGCCAGTAGGCGGTAAACTCGGCCTGACAGACTGACTTACTATGTAAACAAACCCTATAATCCCAACTGAGTAACATTGGCAGCTAGCTGGCCAGTAGGTGGTAAACTCGGCCCGACAGACTAACTTACTATGTAAACAAACCCTATAATCCCAACTGAGTAACATTGGCAGCTAGCTGGCCAGTAGGCGGTAAACTCGGCCCGACAGACTAACTTACTATGTAAACCAACCCTATAATCCCAACTGAGTAACATTGGCAGCTAGCTGGCCAGTAGGCGGTAAACTCGGCCCGACAGACTAACTTACTATGTAAACAAACCCAATAATCCCAACTGAGTAACATTGGTAGCTAGCTGGCGAGTAGGCGGTAAACTCGGCCCGACAGACTAACTTACTATGTAAACAAACACAATAATCAAGACTGAGTATAAATGACAGCCAGCCAGCCAATTAGCAGTACTTAGTGGCGCTTACTTTGATTATTGACAAATCACATTAACCCAGGTTATTACAGAGATCACAATGTCAACTCAGTGTCACTCTTGACACCTGTTAAAAGGCTTCAGCAGTCTGACATGAACATTACATGCAAAAATGGCGAACCGACCAGTGAAACGTCGTCAATTTGAGGTGTTGCGTGGCACAAAGATAAAGTTCATTGAAGATTCCCAAACCCTTCCCAAACCCCTTCAGAAAGACTTGGCCGAAAAATACAAGATAAGTAAGCAAACTGTATCAGATATTTTGAAGAAAAAGGATGAGTACAAGGTACAATTTGAGATGAATATTGAAAAATTGAGATGAAAAATACAAGATAAGTAAGCAAACTGTATCAGATATTTTGAAGAAAAAGGATGAGTACAAGGTACAATTTGAGATGAATATTGCAGCGAACAGAAAGAGACTAAACAAGGGGAAATATGAAGATATAAACCCCGTTTTGCATGAATGGATTGTACGTGCACGAACAAAAAGCATACTGCTGCCACGACCAATACTGAAAGAAAAAGTCATGCAGTTTGCCGTTGAACTAAAACTTGAAGACTTCAAGGCATCGGAAGGTTGGCTGACCTCTTGGAAGACAAGATACAACATAAAGCAATTTAAAGGGAGTGGTGAGAGTGTTGATGTAGAGGAAAAGAAAAGAAATGACTTGTTTATCTGTGTTCCTGTTGTATTTGTGATATGTGTACATGCATCTGTCAAGGTAAGGGACGTAACTCCATTTTTTTAACCCAATACTCAACTATCCAGACTTGTGTCTAATTCAGACTTTCTTGACGGTCTGAAGGGAGTCCAAATTAGAGTATACTGTACTCACCTAAAATATGTTATATTCAGCATTGTAAGCGCCACTCATGGTACATCAGACCATTCTCTGCCTCCATTCCCCCTGCCAACTTCTGGTTCAACGCAGAGAAGGAACAGAAGGATGTTATTATATATGGAATACCTAAACGCCAGAAGTGTTTTTATTGTAGAATAATTATATTATATATTATATAGAATAAAATACGAAAATTCTAACAATAATGACATTGGTTAAGATATACTCCCAACAGGTTCATGATAAAATAAGGCAATATGGTATTTCTTCTTAATTTCTGCTTATTCTTGTTCCTTCACTCCGGGCATATAGTTTATGCTGCGCAACCCCATTTGCACTACAGTTTGCCAGTGGTCAGACATTCCAGTGAAATATTTCTCAATGAGAATGATGTGTGGAAAGAGTGTGAATTGAGACCTATTTGATATCATGATGTGAAACATCAGATTTTTGTTTCAATCATATTCAGGTGGAATAAGCTTGGAGATAACATTAATTGACTTGACATATATCTTGTTTGTGTTTCTTGTAGAAAAGGCTCTGTCTATGTCAGAGGAAGAGATCCAGCAGCTGAAGGCAGAGTTATCCTGGTCTCAAAAGCAGGCAGACACCTGGCAGAGGCTGTACCTCAATGTGAAGGACAAACAAGCTCACACTGCATGTAACATCTCCATCAACTTCCTCACATGCATGAGGCTCTTCACCCAACAATTGAACAACTCTGTCAACACCACATCTATCAAGGAGTTCCTCAATGTAACTAAACTGATGCTGTCAGTGGAAGATGTCAAGGAAGCATTCTTGACTGAGTTTCAGAACATATGGTCAGAGTTTTCTGGGTCCAGGAATCAAGAGGATGAGGGCAGCAAAAAGGAGGGGCCTCAGAATGTCCAAAAGAAGTGGTCAGACAGTGTAAAGGAGATCCTCAATCGGACTCAGAGCTCTGTGTCAAACATGAGCCAACAAATCAAGGAAACCTGGAATCAGGTTAAGAATTTGTCAGAAGAACTGTGGAAGAAGCATGAGCCAGGTTTGTCCAAGGTTGCTAGTAAGATTACAGAGAGAGTCAAGAAGTTCAGTGATCATGTTCATAATAAGATAAAACAGAAGGCAACAAAGTGGTTTAAGAAGCAAGAGAAGAGAAAAAGGAATGAAGTAGGCAAAAACTCCAGAAAAACTCCCAAAGATGGAATGAGACATGGATTCAAGAGCGGTCAAAGTAAGAGAGAGTCTGGGAAGTGGAATCAATCTCAGAAACATGGACAGCATAAACAGCGAGACAGGGTGCAGCCACAGAGGAGGCATCAAGAAACAGTGGTGGAACACAGTAAAATGTACAAGGAAGGGCACAACAGACAGGAGGCTAATTCCTTGAGGCAGAAGATGAGGAAGCAGTTCAAGCACCTCAAGACAATGATGCAGCAGATGAGTGAGGAGAGGCATCTGGAAATGACTCGGAGTAATCTCCAGGATATATGTGACTTTTTCATCCGTTTCCAGACAGACTGGGATATATACAAGTGGCTTGAGAGGTCTGATGTACAATGGATCATTTGTCAGTCAGCCTGGTGGCATGACCGTCTTCATAGTTTGATTCCATCCCGCAATCCAGTCTGCAAGGGTAAGATCTATGGGTGGCAGTTTGAATGGGGTCCGTCCAGCAGCAAAAAAGATATGTTTAAGGCAAAACGTGGGAAATCGGAGCATGTTAAGAAACTGAAGAGAAAGATACAGGAAAAAAATCATGCAGCAGGTCAGCCTTACAGCTATGAAAAGGAGAAAATGATTGTGGATGAAGAGTCTCATAATGAGACGGAATGGTATGAACAAAGGGCCAGGGACAGGAAAGAGATGAGAAAGGAGTGGTGGCAAGAGAGACAAAAGCTGTCTGACAAGGATGGAAAATGGTATGATGCCATGATGAAAAACAGATTGCACCAGAGAAAGGCTGAGCACAAGTCAGATTGGATGTTTGACAGGGCAGCAGACCGAGAAGTAGAGAGGTCAGAGGATAAGTATGTACCTACGCACACATTTGCTGAGCCGATGCATCACAGTGGCCAGCCTGATCCCAGAGCTGCTTGGCTGTTTGTCCGAGCAGAAGAACGAGACTATCACCACACTGAACCCAATTCCTGGTATTTCCAAAGAGCAAAAGGGAGACGCTGGGGTCAACGCAGTGATTATTATGATGGTGATCACAATGATGATGATGATGATGATGATGATGAATTTAATTCTTATTCTAAATATGATCAGTATGATGATTATGATGACCGATATGATCTTTGATGATATGTTGTAGTAGAGATAATGTATTGGATATTGTGAACTGTCATGCTAAAAGAAAAAAGTGATAATGACATGAAATTGTGATAGATAAGATGGGTATCTCTAATTTTGCTTTTAGTTACTTTTTTGAGCTCACAGATATCTGTCATGTGAGTAACTTATTATATGTGATAACTGTTTTCTTTCACTCACATTGCTCATTACATGAAATTTGATTTTATAAAAAATAGTTTGCTTGGTTCTTTTTTAAAGTCTTGATTTAAGAAGAATGATTCTGTTCTGGGTTTTAAAATATCTTATGCAAGTTTGATATCAATATGATTCTGATGTGTTTCATGTACCAGAGCTTTGTTTGGTCCAATGGAGTAGCTAGGATATTTAGCTTGTGCTGTTGCTGTTGTGAAAAATGCATTCATTACTGAAAAAGTAATAAAAAGTTGTTGCATTTCACAACAGAACATTAAAAATGTGCAGTGATGGTGTGCTTTTTATATTGTTTCCTTTGTGCTTTTGAATAAAATGAAAATCTAATACCAATGTGATTCCAGGTGCAAAGTAATGATGGACTTCTCTGTTTCAATAGCAGAACTATGGCTCAAATGTGGCAGATTCTCCTAAAACCTTCTCCTGAAATGTCACAGTATGCATCATTTGTGCACTAACTTTATTGTCCAAGATGTGCACAGTGTGAATGCAGAATGTAAGGGAGTTTAGACATGTGTAAACAAACATCCCTTGTAAAGCAGTAATTGAGACAGTGAGGTGGTAATATATTTGCACTCCCATGATCAATGTGGGATTTGCTCCAATCCTTGTGTGGTACAGGAGTTGGCCCATATATATATATATATTTAGATATGTAAACAGACATCCCCTGTAAAGCAGTAATTGACACCTCACTGTGGTGGTCATATATTTGCACTCCCATGATCAATGTGGGATTTGAGGAGGGTAGGGTGAAACTTTCTGAAGTCGTGTCAGTAACATTTTGTGAATCATATTCTCCATGTATTTTATCCAGCAGTGGCCAATAATGTGGCCTAATCCCCTCGGTGACGGGAACATGGTGATGGATCCACAACTTTCATCACATTATTTGTCTAACATTTGGGACATTATTGAAGCCAGTTGTTAGAGTTGGAAGGTGTTTGGCATTGACGTTGATGTGAATTTCCTTGAGTCTTAGGGTTGTTTAAAAATAGAACATTGTTAATTTTTTTTCTTTTAAAATGTCATTGTCACATGTTAATGGTTTGCTTGGTGAAAGAACATATGAAGTATGTTTAGATTTTTGCCACTCCTAATTTATTATTATGATAGTCTAATAACCGATTCCATATGTTTGGATTTTTGTCTTCATTCTGATGGCAGTGATGTGGCTTAACATATCAACAATGATTAACCAGATACCACTCAAAGAAATGTTCAACCAGCACTCAGTATGTCGAGCCAGCTATTCACAATATATACTTCCTATGCGTTTAAATGGTAGTCAACTTGCTGCAGACAGTGAAATACATCTTGTACATAACATTCTGTTTCAGTGATATAACCTTCTGTTCCCTGCTGAGTCATGTTCTAATGTTGTTGTTCCAGCACTGTTTACTCATTGTTGGTATCTCTCTATCAAAATGTGGATATAGTTATGTGTATTCTATTCCTTCATTTAAACAGAGATGATGACACATTTTCAGAACTGCCATTCTGATATTGCAGGAAATGCCAAATATGATATTTGTGGCCAATATTTCAGTTTATGGAGATGAAATGTAACAAAACATTTGAAGATTTGCACATTGCTATTTTTGTGTACCACTGTGTGATATTCTACAGGTAACATACCTGCTTACTGTTACACGTGTACCTTGTTTCTTTTACATGTTGTCATATCAGAACAATTTTGTTTCTGCCCTTCAGATTAAAGTGTGATTTGATTAAACCTAAACTTATTCATCTTTTTGTCTTCTTTTGCCATTTAATTGGTGTGTCTTGAAACATGAGTGTGCCTGTTCGTCTGTCATACACTTCTTACTGGTAACATTTCCTGGAGACAGCTTTGATGAAACAACGTTTACTTGAAGGCAGAGAACATACTCATGTCAAGTATTTCTTGTACTGACACATCATTCACAGAACGTTTTTTGTAATAATCTTCAAATATTTTTATGGGATTAGATGCGTAGTTTCTAGAAATGAGTCGGTTCATTTCAATTTTTTATTGTATGTAAGGCAACATGCATATACACAATGGATTGACATAACACATGTTGTAAACAACCAAGTCGACATAATTCATTTTGTTACAAAAACACTGGATATAATACCCATCAAAAGACTCACTAGTGTAAATATAGCCTCTTACTTCAATCAACTGTTCCAAGTAGAATTTGCAAAACATTCCATACTGTTTCAAGGTACTGTTTACGCATGAACTGAAGTGTTGTAAAACAGATTTGCAAGGTTGAAAAGATTATTTTCAGGATGATAAAATCGGTGAAAATTCTTACAAAACCTTACACCAAAATGCAGCTGTTCAAATGCATGGTTATTTACAAATGCTTTTCAACAATTAGATGGATTATACTTGTGCAATTCATCTGCAGAAAGTTTGCAGTTGGTTCCTTCAAGGTATTGGAGAAATTCATCTTGGATGTCACCATGTGTGTATATGTAACTTATTGTGAGTGAGTCTAAACTTTTGTATGGGTAGTGTATATGCACAGAGCAGTACAGAGCAGGTTAATGTGAGGGTGGAGGAGGAATTTGGTGAGTGATGTATGTGGTTATGTAACTCACTTTATTCAGTGTCAGACAGTCAGTGAGTGCTCCTAATGCACCAAACAAAAACTGTCAGTACTACAATAATTAAACTACCACCACAACCTACTATGTCTACTGCATGAATCTCGACAATGTGACAACTACAAAGTCTGCGCATGAAACTTTAACCACTGGAATGTTCAACAACGTCTATTACTAGTGTATACAGAGTCGACTTGCCAGCAACAGGAAAAGTACACCCAATATTCGTTGCATTCCACAGGTTTCTGCTCATATTCAAATTTGACCCTAAAGAAAAAAACAATAATGTTCAAAACTAATCTTTTGATTGAGCGCTGTGCACCTGACCTGTTACTGTAGGCCAAATAGTGAACATGTTGACATATATTTATCAGTTCAAATATTTCTGTTGTCATGTCCATGGATGTACTTTCTGCTTTCAAAGTGTAGCCTTTACTGATTGAAATTATTCTGCGTGACAGTAATGTCCTTCCAGTTACATTTGAAACGGTTTGTCCAATAGCTCTAGAAAAGAAGCGACTTTAAGTTTCCCTTCTTATGGGCAATATTCACACAAGCCCAGTCTTTAATATCAACATTTCAGCTTTTTAGATATCAATCGAGCATACGTGTTTTTTACGGATTTTTTAGAGCATAATGGGGCTTTTGTGCAACGTTGGTTCATTCAAGACATAAAGCTTTCAACGCGTTTTATGGCGTATTTAATGTGATGTAAGGCATTTGGCATATATATGGACATACCATTTGAGCCTAAGAACGCGCATAGGGTCATGAACAATTTAATATATACAAGTAAATATACACACCTCGTCAGCTTCTTATTTGTATGCAGATATTGTCATAAAATGAAAGTAAAGTGAAGTATATCTAACTATGGTCTTATATAGGATATGTAATAGGATATGTAACTCATCTAATTTGGCGAAGTCTGGTGTATTTTAATGTTACTTTTGTTTGGAGACGAACCCCTGCCAGACACCTGCACCTTTGTTATAGTTGACATGCGCACATTCTCATAACCCGTAATGTGACCTTTCAAGCTGAATGATTCAATGGGGATTTTATTACATGTTTATGCTTTTCTTCTATCCTCTTGAAACGGTTTAAATCTATGATTAGTGCTTTCTGCAAAAAAAAGAAATTTAATTCTTTTTATTTGTCGTCAGTAAACGACTAACACAGTGGTCAAGCGTGGAAACACTTATCCAAAAACACGCACAATTTGGAGATGTATGTTCGATTTTTGATGATGTTAAAAAGCATATAAATTGTACAGTTGCTTGGAAAACATAAATTTGGAATCGATGCTTCATGTCCCCGCTGTCAAGAAAGGTCTTAGTTGACTAACTACATGTTTTCATGGCGCCTTGAGACACAGGACCGTATTACACAACATCAGGGATCAAACATGGTTGTATGCAAATATTGGTGAGGCCGGATGTCACCAGATGTTTCAAGTCAAAATTGTTCTTGTCAAGGGTAGGAGGTTTGGGGACATCCGTTAACGCTGGGGATTGGATATTTTCTAATTTTTCATTTAACACGAACACATTTCTGGATAGCATAAATATTTTGACGTCTAATTTGTCTTATGAAAATAACACATTGATTATATATAATCATGTGTTTAGATTGATGGGTGTACACGTGTCGACATCTGAATATGACTGCAATATCTGGCTACACCAGCGAGGGTTTTGTTACTATCTGTTACCCAATCAATCGGATCTATGCAGTAAAGTTTGTTGCCAAAGACTTTGTGGAGTAGTTCTGTTACAACTAAAACGAATTTAGTAGTGTTTTTCACGTAAGTGGGGAGGAGGCATCGTCCCGTAGATTACCATGACGTGAATGGTATGGAAGTTCATCAGTATTTTCATGCTGTATCACATATCTGTTATCTTTGAGATCCAACCAACGTCTTCAAATGAAATGAACTTATGGAAATAAATATGTAGTGACAGCAGAAATATTCAAAAGGTCTTGCACTGACAGAGGCATGGGATGCTTGCACTATACATTCTTCCAACTTCCCACAGGTCGCCTTTTTTCAGACATGTCTTGAACGACTGAGTACGAAACTGTTCTAAGGGAAAATGTATGTCTGAATAATTATGTTACGTGTCAGTGCAATATCTGGAATTGTCTTGACATCATTTACGGTGTGCACAATGTTCTGTATATTCACATATCTGCACGATTCCACTGGTATCAGGCATTGTTCACATAGTATTATTGTCTATTCAGATAGTACCATCCTCTGTTCACTAGGTATCCGTATGTTCTAGCAGTAACAGCCACCGTTCGTATGCACTCCATATCTCGTCACTTCTTCGTACGTGTGTAGTATCACAGATTCACAGAAATATATACCTGATACAAACCAATCATCATGAAGATACAGAATGCGATGATGACACAGAAGTCATGATGGATGTTGGAGCAGCCCTGTTGGTTCCTGCCACATAACATCAAGTCAAAGTTCATTATCTCCACGGGCATCAGTGACATGTCATCCAAGTTGTCACTCTCTATTGATCGTGTCAACGTCGTGGTTCTTAATTTGGATCCATCCATGACCAGATAGTACACATCACGAGACATGTATGTTTCCTGATTCGTGGCTCAGATTCTGGAAGTATACAAACTTAGGAAGTTAGGAAAATAGGAAGTGATAACAAGCCGAAATATCACAGTATAAAAGGTCCAAACATTTCATCTCGAGATCAAAGCATGGTGGTATTTTCAGTGAAGACAAGTGACAAGCTAACACAGCGACACAGACCACTACACCACAACAATTCAAATACGTACATTACCTCCGCTCCACCATGGATGTGTTGATCAAACATGTACACAATCCACATGGCCATTGGTCAACACCTCGTAGACTGCATAGACTATCAAGACACAACATGAATACCTACTGGCTGCACGTTAACAGGGCACTATGTGGACCACCATGGACATTGGTCAACACCTCGTACGCTGCATAAATTATCAAGATACAACATGAACACCTACTGGCTTCGTGTTAACAGGGCACTGGGTGGACCACCATGGACATGCACACTAATTAACTTGGCACACCAACGGGGATCGAGGAGCGTGCACATATACAATATTTGACATGAAGTTAATGTATGTTTTGCGGGAATGCAAATCTTGTTAAGCTGGGAAGAAGGATTACTATCGAAGGCAGTGTGACTGAGTATTACTCACTGATATGATACCACTGCAATATACTGACCCCTATTTCAGTGCTATTAGTGAATGTGGTTAGTAATATTCTGTGTTTTTCTCTCTATATATTTCCCATAATTATTCAACTTTAACACTTTTTTCCTGACGGGATTCGTTAATTGTTGGAGAGATCGATACTCCCCACACAATTATTAGATACTCCCCCTCCCCTCATTTAACCCATTTATCACCTATAAACATCTTAAAAATACTCAGATTTCATTAATATGTGCAGAGGGACACTCGTCTGTCGCAAATGACACTCGTATTTGCTCCCCTAATTGTTCAATGATCTAATTACAATACCAAAGCGTATTATTTTCGAGGGATATGTATCAAATATTTGTCTAAACCGAAAAGTCGATTTGGCAGACAACATTGCTTTGCAGGCTTCTGAAGCTGTTTCCCCTGTACACAGACTGTTTTCTAACGAGTTCTGGTCTTTTTTCGACAGCATATAATATCTTCAGTGGTAAATATGGTACTTCAGTATAAGGGCTGTGTTGAAAAGAAACACTCGATTCCAAACATTTCCTGTTTACGGAAACATAGAACAGAGCAATATCATGTGAATTTGGCCGTACCAGTATGTTTGTTTCAAGCAGATACAGAGCTGTTAAACACTGGATTAAATTGGTCAGAACGGACGTGCACAGATATCCACTTTAATGTTATAATATTGAATCCGTCTTTTACTGTTTGCCTGTGGGTATTCACATGTTGGATTATACCAAAATGTTGGTGATGAAAAAATGTTTTGTATACATTGTGCTTAAGCAGAGATTAAGAGATAATTACGCCCAAAATTGGCAAGGCAATATACAAGATTTACATTCTCTGAAAAATAGTAGTTTTGTAAAATCAGGATTTTACCCTCAAGCGTTATATTACATACTTGAAAAAGCGATAAGACATTGCTGGATAAATTTCGTAAATTTGGAATTTCTCTACATGATTTGAATTTGAATGCAACCAAGCGAAACACGGATCTGAAACGCAGATTTTATGTGCACCAGTGTAACGGCAGTCAGGTTCAGGATGAGTTTCCTATTTTACTCCAATGTATAAACTATGGTGATTTGTGGATAAAATATTTACCATTTCTTAATGGCAAATATGTACGTGAATCCCAAGTGATAATTTTGTTGAATTCAAACAATAGATTTATCGTTATGGCAATGGCCATATTTATAAATTGTGTATTTTCCAAGAATGTTTGAAAGGGTGTTTAAATTTATTTTTTTCTATTTTCATATTACATGGCAATAATTGTAACATAAAGTAGGCCGATGTTACTGAATATAATCTACCTGTCTGTATATAGGCAAGAGCTGTTATTTCTGTACAAAATATTTGCAAAAAAATATGGGCATATGTTTCCAAGTGAAAATATTAGTAAACATAAATTATTACTGTCGAAATTAACGCTTGGGTATTTTCAGACGTTTATTCATACATATCTTGAACAATGCACTATAAATATGACATAGAACGAAATTGTATTCCTTCAGGTCATTCATCTAACGACTTGTTTTGTCCTAAAAACATACGGTGGTCAAACTAAACATAGTATTATAATTGTCTAACGTTATTCGTGATTATTAAATAATATTCCGCACCAGAGATACCAGTTTTTATCCACTGAAGTTAACTCATTCTGAAACCAGGAAGAATTGGTTACAGCTGTAACTGGCATGACGCCTATTATAAGATGTACATACCATGTCGGAGAGACAGACAGACAGACAATCCATCCTTCACACTGGACGTGGACGGGCACTGCGTGTACTGTTGCTCGTGTGGAGCATTTAGGACAATGCTTGTGTCGAACATCCAAATACCACAACTAGACTAACTGGGCTTAGTACAAATATCCATATAGACAATTAAGTCTTTGTGGGTGAAACTGTACATATGGAAGTCATAATTATGGATATTGCATTGCTTCATAGTTGTTAGTATCATGTAATGTTCTGTATATGTGCAGTTATCAAGTCCAGTTATCAAGTTCATTGATTATGGTTTTACTGTAGTACATACCTGACAAGCGGAGTTGCAGTTGGAAGTTCCTGATTCCAGCTCAAACACTGCTGAACAAGGTACACATGAGCTCCATGAAATACGGTGGTGTGACGTTGCTCAGATCATACTCTGATATCATTGCACTACCAGGATCTATCACCTGTATTGTTGACGTGCTTCATCCCAGATTTATCCCCTCTGAACCAAACCCGGATGCGCTGTGTACAGCACGGAATGTAATAATTGGGTCAGTGCACAACACTTGATTTAAGGTTTAAAGGGGCACTGATGCGGAGCGAATAGCGTTTCCCACCAACGGTCTGATTACGAAACCAAGCAGCAAATTGGTCAGCACCGTGAAGGAAAAAGAGACTGGGCTCCTGTCTACATTAGCGAATTTCTTCATCCTAAGAAGTGAGGAGGTCGGATGCCACATGCTTTTATTTAAAAATATCCATGGTATTCCTTATCTGATTGTAACAAAATAGTCCAGCAGTGCAGTTTTTTTTCTGATGCCTGGATGGTATAGTGACTGATCCAATTTGATCCTATTTCTGTGTTTTTTACCTCGATATTTAATCATGTCATGTGAAAATATGATGTCTACATACACGTAGCAAGCCATTTGTTTCATATATATCCGAAAGATTGCAAAGCTTTATATTTTGATAGTTTAGTTTGAGGGTTGGCACAACTGTCATAACAAACATCATACGTAACATTTGGTAGCTACGACCCTGGTTTATTATGTATGATAATAAAAAACACACAGTTGATTTACCTGAATTCGTAAACTAATAACAACGCATTTGCCATTGGTACAGAAATCTGAATTTTTTCTTACGTTAAAAAACTGATTTACCCAGCACACAGCAAATACCTATGTGCATTTCATATGTAATAACGAAGTTCCCTTGGTATCTTAAAAATAGTTTTGGCCCATAAGTGTTTTCAGGCTGCATGCGACACAGAGATTACATCTTCCTTGCTGTAACTCGTGTTTGATGGTATACACCTACACGTGTTATTTGTCATCATTCACTTGATGGTCAGTTAATGAATTTATAACGAGTATGAATAGTGGTAACACCACTAAAATTACTCGACATAGGTTCCCACTTGGCATTTCTCCTGTGTGGAGTAAATACTCAACATTATAAATTAAGGTCTGTAATGGCAAATGTATTGCATGTTATGTAATATGTGCATGTAAGTGATGCAAGAGGGTTTATCAGCTGAGTTACAAAAACAAACATCGATCAAAGGATTAACCGATATCACACTGATTGATTAAATACTTCCACAGCGGATTTGTCAAAAAGGCAGTGTTTATGAGTGTAGATTTACGTAATCTATACTGAATACACCCTGTCGTAAAGTACGAGTGTAAAAACAACATCCTTCCTACAAAGAATTAACCGCCACTGCCTTGACTGATTGTTGCTCATTACTGGCTAACTAATGGCGGACATCATACAGTTAGTTGCCAGGTGTGCTGTCGTTGGTAACCAGTGAGATTATGTATACACACCAGTGTGAAAAATTTTCAAACGATGTGTCACTTCTTCGCATATTAGACTGTTGAAAGACACAAGACATAAAGCAGGATTATTTAGCAGCTGCAGATGAATAGAATATCGTTCTTTTATGTGGATATTGATGGATACATTCCTCAACGAGGTAATAGCCTGACATTGTTGCTATAAGTTTAGTCTGTCTTAAATTGAATATTTGCATTTTGTTTTAATTTATTTCTTGTAGCATTCAGCAGAATCTGTATTACGGAAAACATGCACTAGGTCGCGAATAGTGTGTGTGTGAAATATGATTCACGTTGGCAATCTATGCAGTGTTTAGATATTATAATCGTGTTAGAAATTCACTGTAAGTATGAGCAGACTGTTTTGGTTTTTTATTATTATTTCAAAATGAATACCAATGTAACAAGGAACTAATTAGATTTATAGGACAAAATATAAAGACGTACACTGTCTTCGTTATTTTTCAGTTATTACATTTTTTTATACCTCTGGCAGATAAGTAAACTTCAAGGTTTAATTTGTTTTCATAATAACGAAGTAAAATGACTTCATCTTTGTTAATAAGTCTACACATAAACTATCAATTGCGCATATGGGAGGCGCAGCAGAGATCACGAACCAGTCACAAATTCTGGGATATCATCCGGGCACTCACGGGAGAAAAACAATAACAGACGAAACCACCAGCCCACGGAAATTGCCCCTTTATCGGTGCCGCTTTAACGAATGTAGAACCCTTAAACTCACCGTGAATCTAGAAACATTATTATTCAGTGTTGGGCGGAGCTGTGTGACCAGGTGACACTTATTCACGCGCACTGCTTCTCATTTGAATATGAACACTTATATGTTGTCACCGCGCTGCAGTGGTTGTGGTACAATCAGTACAAGCTGAATGAATCCTTCTTAAAAGAACGAAGTGAAAGTTACCTTGAAATGTGATGGCAGTTGACAGAGGTACTGTATGTTGAGGCAGTGACATGAACTACATAAGATAATAGTCTGCCCCCAGAATCACCTCTTAAAAGCACGGATGGGTTCTATCAAATAAGGTGAAGACGTAGCAAAGGTTAAAAGGGTTGAAATTTGCAAAGTTTTATTGGACTGAAAATTAACCTCATACACATTATAACGATTGTATTTTTTGCACTGAATCGATTTTTTAAAATTTTGTAATACTGAATTAGGATGAAAACAGATCCCATACACATTACACAGAAGGAATATTTCCTTCGTCAGAAGATAAACCCCGTATCCTTTAAAGAATGGAGTAATGTCCACAGAAGAGGACTATAGTCTCCACAGATGTTATCAAAGACAGTAATGTTTCATCGGCTAGAAGATGGAGCCCCGTGGTCATTATAGAATGCAGTAATGTCCAAATTATACAAATTTTTACTCTGTTCACACTACAGAAAAGCAGTAATTTTGCATTGGATTGAAGACCTTACCAATAAGCATTGTAAATTGTAGTGATGCAGGGTAGTCAAGTAGATAATGCGTTCTCTATTCATACCTAACGTACGGGTTCAGTTTCCATAATGTGACAATATGTGAGGCCAATCCCTATTAATCACCGCCGTAATGAGGTAGAAGGTATATAAACCGGTGTTGGTGGTCAGACCCGGTTCACTGCATGACACCATACCCTTATTGCGCCGCCGGATGTTGCTTCAAGTGTTATCTACTTACTTCTGAGGCACACACAGGGTATTATGATGATGTTGAAACATCTATTACAGCAACCAACAATTTAATGAACAAACCTAACAGGGAGACGTGGGTCAGTGCCACAATGAATACACTCTTGCGTCCACATCAGTACTGAACAGAGTGTGGACACAGTGGTGTTATACCAGTCATACGTGTTCAGATGCAGTGGCCTACCCTGCGATGCCATACCCGCATACGGCGTCCTGTGGAGACCTATCCTCATATGACGTCGTGCAATGCACTACCCTCACACGGTATCCTATGGTATCCTACATCATGCAGTGCCATATACCCTCATGCAGTGCCATATACCCTCATGCTGTGTCATACCCTCACGTGGTGTCCTCCGGTGTCGTACCCTAATGCGGTTATCATACCATGACCTGCTGCTTCATACCCTGATGCGGTGTCCTGTGGTGCCCTACACTCATGTGGTGGCCTGTGGTGTCCTATCCTTATGCGGTGTCCGGCCCTCATGCCCCGGCCTCCTACCCTCATGCTGTCATACAGTGTCCTACGATGTCTACCCACATGCCCTGCCATGACATCATGCGGTGACCTGCGGTGTCCTTCCCTGGTGCTGTGTCCTGTGGTGTCCTATTCTCACGTGCTGTCCTGTCCTTATGCACTGCATGATCGAGTCAGAGAATCAGGATTACAGATGGAACACCCCCCCGAATTTGTTGTTTTCGAGTCAGCACGGGGGTATTACTGTAATTATCTAGCTCACCAGGGAGGATAACCGTCATGACGCCATAAACCACGATCAGTATGGCGCCAACCTATCCCCTTTAGACGTAACTCTTTGGTCGTCCTCAGATCAGTTGATGTTCAAACACATGCACAGACATAAAAACACATTTTGGATTCCACCCTGCAGTGTAACAGCTACACTATTTTTATGAAAGTAGAGTTTTTGTGTTTTCATCGAGTCATGCCTGAAATAATATTCTGAAATAATTTTAATATTAATATACACGGATGTATTTGATATTCGTAATAGCAGCGGGTTTACAGTGAACACAACATGTGACTATATGAGGATGTAATAGTCAACCTCCACCAGAGCAATTCATACATTATTTTATGTGGTTTATATATGTAATTTATTACACACAAAAATTTTATAGCTCTTCCATGGTGTGTTTACGCACATACGTCTCTCACATGTCCTCGCAAAAAGGTCCCCGACATCACAGTTGGTGTTAACACATTCCAAGGTGCGACAACTCTATGTTAGTTTTCTGAATTGTAGCTAATTATGAGGTGCACTAATTACAAGTGCGAACAAAAATCAAAGGAGATGAAAATGCAATTACTTATCTCTACTTATCTATGTGGAACCTGAACTTCAAGCCTTAAGGAACTTTTCAGACATACGTCTTTTGAACGTACCACAACTTCTCTTGATCACCACCCATAAACACAACGCATGGGATGCACGTGCACGATACAGTAGCTCCCCCCCCCCCCCCCCCATACACACACACGGACATGTGGTGCCATTCTTGACATTGACGGTTTTGAAGAAGATCGATATATCACTGTAGACCATAAAGTTGACAATCATCTTGCACCAAACAGTTTTAGTGCTTGTGCTTAACCGTCCTTCTTAAAATGGAAATCATACAAATTTCACGTCACACACCAATCATCTTTCACGAGTGAATATTTATAAATGTAATGTGCTTGACAAACCGGTCTTCCGATAAACGGTCAGTGATCCAAGGGAGATAACTCAAAGTTAGTTTTTTGGCTTGATAAGAGAGTCCATTGGAAAACCATCTGCTAAAATGCTGCTTTCCCGTGGTGGATTGAGAGAGAGAGAGAGAGAGAGAGAGAGAGAGAGAGAGAGAGAGAGAGAGAGAGAGAGAGAGAGAGAGAGAGAGAGAGAGAGAGAGAGAGAGAGAGAGAGAGAGAGAGAGAGAGAGAGAGAGAGAGAGAGAGCTCTATTGTACATTCCATTATCCAAGTCAATTCTTACAGCAATGTAAAATCTATGCCTATTTCTCGTTACCCAAGTAAGATTTCAAAACTATAAATGGTAAGGTTCACTTGGGTATCCGAGGTTAAATATACCAGATAAACAGACGGCTTGGGCTTCCTTAGGGAAAGATAATTTAAACAATTTCGTATCCAGGGATATCTTTACCCGAAATCCAGTTCCAGCCGCTTCCCTTTAACTTCTGCTTTTAATATACATAAGGTACTCACAGTACACGGTGGCTCACTGTGTTTATACATTGCAATTCTTATGGCATATCATTTTAAGTATTTTCAACACAATAATGTTTTGTCAAAGTATTGAAGTTGGGTAGTCTGTCATGCCGATCCTGACACAGTTATATCCAATACCGGAATGTAAGCCTTGATTGCTTGCAATTTATGAAAATGAAGGAACTCTAGATCTGTTGGCTCATTTTTTCATTACATAGTCTAAGAGCTGTTTTTTTCTGTAAAATGTGTTCAGTTCAGAGTCTAGATATAAATTTAGAAGTAAGGGTGTATTTTAAGTCTATATTTGTATCCTTGAAACATAAGCGGCTCTCCCCATCTCGAACCAACAAATACAACAAATATTAGCATTCCGAATCAAAACACCAAACAAACCGAATGTCGAGAAAAGTCATATTAATTAATTAATATAATTAAAACGGTCAAATATAAAGTATCAAAATAGTAAAACACAATAACGATAGAGTGAGGAATGTAAACAAGTAATACAATGATAAATATATATTCTACATAAAGAATCACGGCCAAAAAGCCAAAACAGTCCCGTGCTTGTTCAAAATGCAGAACAATCAGTGGATCATTGAAAATGTTGATGACACCATTGCTCGCTACGAGAGTAAGCATGTCCGTCCCATCACACAGTGTGCCTGATAAAGGAAGGGTATATTGGTTGCCTGACGCTGGACCACACTTCCCCTGCCATGTCATGGCTACCATTGATAAAACCATATAATCAATATCCAGTAGCATCATGGTGCATTTTCTGATTTTTTTTCAAACTCAGTATCAAGGCAAGAACTGAATAAGTTTCAGTTACAGAGAAAATCAACATTGACCTCCGCTGTAACGGCTACCACAGAGTTTGTACACTTTACGATCATATCGCCCATTTCTTTCAGTATGCAACGTATACATAGACAAATGTCACAGTTAACACACCATTAATGTTTGATAATCTCAATTTAGAAAGGATCAGTAAGGAAGATTCCAGGAAATACCAATATCCATACGACATTAACGATCTATGGGATATTCCTCGCAGTTTCTCCATCATCGCTCAGATCATGAAACTCCTGAATAATCTCCTCACCTCTCATGGACAACATCCGATCATATTCAATAGCCAGGTCGCGAGTCAAAGGGTCAATGTGCTTTAGTTCACGTTCAAACTTTCCTCTTTCGCCCATCTGTTTTGCGATTTCTCCAAAATGTAGTGCTCTCTCCACTTGTCCCGTCTCTTGACTCAAGACGGCTTTGGCTAAATAGAAGAACATCTTTCTCCTGGAATCCATGTTCTTCCATTTCGATTCAACACGATCTAGAACGCACTGGGCGGTCTTGATGTCGTCTATCGTAGTCTTGATACCAGCAATCTTGTTCCCCATAAGCCCAATTCCTAGATAGAAACAGGCCAACTTCACATACAGCATTCTAGAACAGTCCTCTTTCACATCGTCTTCCTCTTGACTGAAGTGAACTTCAATTGCCTCCTTTATTCTTTCTATTATCTGATTTTTCATCTTCTCGGTCGGCTTTAGTTCATATTCTTTCAGCAGAAGGTTGATTTCCATATATATCACTAGACCCGTATCCCTGCATGGAACAACACGGTCGGCGTGAGTTTTGGCATATCCTAAAACTGTGAGGCCATCTTTAGCCTGTCCTTTCACGTCAAACAGCGACGCTTTACGAGCCAAGAAAATCATGCTTGAGGATGTTGGATCGGATGTATATGGAATTAAGGACGCCATTTCTTTGAAGGAGTCAGTGTCAGCCGACACATCTGAGCTAGACACCCTCATGGTTCGTGCCCGGGCGTCCAGGATGATGAACTGGACGTCTGCATCTTTCTTCCATTTTGAGCCTAATTCTGTAAGGAAAGTTTCGTGATCTGTTGAGTTTCCCTCCATACAAAGAAACTTTAAATGTTGCTGCATTTTAGTAAGAATCCTCTTCTTCTTCGTCATGGTGTTAATTCTTGCCGGACATTTGCACACTGAACAGATATTCTTATTGGATGACGTGTTATTTTCTTGGTTAGCTTCATCCTCATCTTCTTCAACATCACTGTGATGATAAGTTGGACTCCTTTTCCCCTGTGCTGCCTGCTCCCTCTCCAGCTGACATAGTACTTCCTTTATTTTGTCTGCAAGGAACGTATAACCATTGTTGACACACAGCGAGCTCATGAACACCTCCATTGAACACTTCCTTCTGACTATGGCGAGCAGGTTGCGGCACTGTGTTGCTCGGTTAGTTATCTCGAACAACTCTTCGTACTCGAGCTGCGTCAACTGTTCTTTGGAATACAGAAAGTCAATTACATAGTATTTTGGGTCGAGTCTTTCGAGAAAATCACAAGTGAGCTGTTGAAGTGCCCGCTTCTCTAGTTCATTCATGACTCTTCGTGCCATGTTGTCTGTTAAACGTCGCTAACAAAGGTATTAACCACTTTTCTGTATATCACCTAATGGTATTTGGATTTCTCCATGTTTCGCACATCGACCACTGCCTTTAGAGATGCCTGAAAAATAGAGGAGATGGGATAGTTAAAACAAAGTTAAATTACAACACAAGGCAATGTCTATATTCGGGACTTGTGAGGTTGTTTCTGTTGGTGATGCGGGGAACACTGAGTGTCTACGCTGTGATGACCTGTACATGTTTCACCTCTCCAAACCCACTGGAAGGGAGTTGTTGTTCACGAGTCAGATCCGTGTCAGATACGTCACATGTGCCACGGGATAGATGTAGATACTACTGTTCTCACCTGACTAATAGGTAGACGTGATAATTATAATGTATTTGCACGGAAGTAGGTATTGATATTTTCAGTTGATTGCATGGTGGACGTGAGACATATATATCATGTGTTTACTCGTGAAGTAGGTATTGGTATTCTCTGCTGATTATAAGGTGGACGTGAGATGTGTAATGTATTTACACGTGAAGTAGGTATTGATATTCTCAGGTGATTACAAACTGGATGCTAGATATTTAATGTACTTACACGTGAAGTAGGTATTGATATTTTCTGTTGATTGCATGGTGGACGTGAGAGATATGTGTATTCATATAATGTTTTTACTCGTGAAGTAGGCATTGGTATTGTCTGCTGATTACAAGGTGGACGTTAGATATATAATGTACTTACACGTGAAGTATGTATCGATATACTCTCCTGATTATAAGGAGGACGTGAGATATATAATGTACTTACACATGAAGTAGGTAGTGATAGACGCTGGTGATTACGAGGACGTGCCATATAGAAAGTATTTATATTGAAATACTCTGCTGATTACGAGGCAGACGTGAGATATGTAATGTACTTACACGTGAAGTAGGTATTGAAATACTCTGCTGATTACAAGTTGCACGTTAGATATATAATGTACTTACACGTGAAGTAGATATTGATATACTCTGCTGATTACATGGTGGACGTTAGATATGTAATGTACTTACACGTGAAGTGGGTATTGATATACGTTGCTGATTACAAGGTGGACGTTAGATAGATAATGTACTTACAAGTGAGATAGGTATTGAAATACTCTGCTGATTACAAGGCGGACGTGAGATATGTAATGTACTTACACGTGAAGTAGGTATTGATAGACGCTGGTGATTACAAGGAGGACGTGTCATATATAAAGTACTTACAGCTGAGGTAGGTATTGATATACTCTGCTGATTACATGGTGGACGTTAGATATATAATGTACTTACGCGTGAAGTAGGTATTGATATACTCTGCCGATTACAAGGTGGACGTTAGATAGATAATGTACTTACATGTGAAGTAGGTATTGAAATACTCTGCTGATTATAAGGTGGACGTTAGATATATAATGCATTTACATGTGAAGTATGTATCGATATACTCTGTTGATTACAAGGAGGGCGTGAGATATATAATGTACTTACATGTGAAGTAAGTATTGATATACTCTGCTGATTACGAGGCAGACGTGAGATATGTAATGTACTTACACGTGAGGTAGGTATTGATATAGTCTTCTGATTACAAGTTGGACGTTAGATATATAATGTACTTACATGTGAAGTAGGTATTGATATACTCTGCTGATTAGAAGGCGGACGTGAGATAGATACTAGTAATGTAGTTGGTATAGGTACACTTTCCATGTTACAAGGTGGGCACATGATGGAGGTATTCATAGTCTCTCCTCCTTCAGTCAACATTTGGTCTACATCACATATACGTCGGCGTCACATTTACTACAGCCATTTATAAATCCCCTGCACGCAAATCAAATCATTGATATAGACTACACATACTCCGTATATCTCACTATATCTGAATGTTGTAATGTCTGACTGGCCCGTCCACAGTACCTATGAGTCAGCTGATCGACGACTTATATATAGAACAGCTTACACGTTCCATCCCCGGAAGTAACCATGTTTACATTTACATGTGTGTATATCGATCTACTCGTAATCATCATTGCTCAAGTTGAAATCATTTCCAGGTGTATAAACTATAAATGTATATACATCCAGCATCAATGGTGATAATTATCTCTGTTGTAATTATTATCATAGTAGTGTCAACAATAATTATTATCATAATTCTACAGTTGTTCAGAAGTCAATGTCTGTGCACCACGCGTAATTCCATGTTGAGGGTGCTTCCCTTTGCCGCATCAGGATTCGTTAATCACGGGTTCTAACACAGGAATCTTTGTCACGCGAATACCTTCACCGAGATGATCTCCAAGACGAACGATACTGACAATGTGCCTCTCTGTCTTACCAAATCGAGGTTCAACTTAAATGATTAACTCAGAAACACTTATCAGTCTACAGTCTACAACGTGCCATTACACGCTGTTTTTAAACGAGTATGAGATGATACAGAAATGTTGTTACAAAGGACGTACTGAGAATAAAATGTGCCCACTTACCTTCACAGTGAAAGCGTTCCTGTTGGGCCTTCCGAGGACTGAGACAGGGTGCACATATTTATCTACTCTATTTACACTGTACATTATAGAATATACATTATTTGATAATATTGCCGTGTGTCTTTGTTCCATGTCTTGTGGGATAGAGACAGTATTGCGGCATTTTACGTCGTAGTTTGTCTCGGAATTCCCCACCGTGCCTACGAGTTGTAGGTCAACTCGATATGCACCAGTAGCCCCGAGTAAGGAGGAGTGTCTCTTGTACTTGTACGCCGTCATATGACCGGAACAATACTCCATGTTGACATGTACTCCATATGACACTGAAACCCAGCGACTGTTATATATCTAGTTCACTCACAAAACAGACCTAAATATGTAGCTTTTTCTGATGTTATTAATTGTTGTTGTTTTTTTATATCTCTATACATATTTATCAGAGTTTCCCCTTTATTTTACCAATACATTTATTGGTGTTGGTTCTAATTATTTAGTTCACAGATCCACTGAAAAAAAATAACAAAAATATAATTTCGCAGTAAATCTTTGACGATTTCCTAATCAACACATGGTTTTGTTACTCGTATGTTTTAATGATATAGTCAGGTCATTACGGGAGCCACGGAGGTCTCTGGTCCTTAATTATTTTGAAAACGGGTTCCCCAGTCGGTTGAAGGTAACCGCACTTCACTGTGCAGAGTTGATTCCGACCCGTGAAGAACCCGGGGTAGAATAGACTTTCACCAATCCATGCTTGCCAAAAAAGCCGACTATGCTTTTCGTAAGAGGCGACTAACGGAATCGAGTGGTCAGGCTCTCTGACTTGGTTGACGCATGTCATCGGTTCCCAAATGCACGGATTGATGCTGATGTTGTTGATCACTGGATTGTCTGGTCCAGACTCGAATATTTTCAGACCGCCGCCATATAGCCGGAATATTGCTGAGTGCGGCAAAAAACTAAACTCGCTCGCTCGCCGCTTCCCTTGGACAAGCGAAAAATCTATGACAATGGGTTCGAATCCGATTATGTTTGTAGGTTTGGTTGAATCTTACCTTTGCACGTGGCTTCACCAGAGTGGAAACCGTTACACAGACATTTTATCCCAGAAAGGTGTCTTTAATATCTATAAGTACCAAAGTCAGAATCAGGAACCATTCTTAATTGTAGACAATCTAAACTCTATAAATTATTCTATATATTACTTGGACTCATTTCTTCAATTTTAACCAAGATCACAAGACTCTGTCGCCTCAGAAACCAATGAAATAAAATGAAAACAAAATCTTCAATGTGATCTTAAAGTCATTTCATAGGAGATGGGGTGTTTGTCGGACCCCCTGAGCTAATCGCCATCCCACCCCTCCCATGGATCCGTCCATGGTGAAAGGCATCACACAGGCCGTCATGTAACTTTAATACTGTTCAGATGTACCCACTCACTCACTCACTGTGCAAGTGCTGTACAAGGAAATTAGGTGTTATCAAACGCTTTCTCTCGTTCAAATGCTACAAAAAGCGTCCTATACACTAGTGAAACAAACCCTTTGGTTTTGTTTAGTGTCATATTATTACTTGGCAGAGTGGAGGTGTCCATACATGCTATGATTAGCAAGTTGCGTTTGTGGTAGACGTGTGAAGACATATTGTTTACAATGAAGACATTAAATTTTCGGCCAAGCGAAATGACTTGAAATGAAAATGAATGACAGGTGACGGGGTTACTTCCACGTCTCTACTAACCTTTTACAAACATGAGCGGGGGAGGAATAGTATTCACTTAAGCTATTATTTCTTTTATGAACCATCAAACTGGTAATACAATATACAGGGGCGAATACAGATTTTGAGGAAGGGCGGGGGTGCACTCTTGAGAAAGAGGTGGGGGGGATCATACTTCATTTTCTTCAATGGTCTAATATAATATTTAAACTTTCAGGATAAAACGGGTGGTGGTGGAGTGTTTAGAGGGATTGGGGGCTGGGAGGTTGCGCACCCTTGAGCGCAACGCAAGTAATGCCAGACTTCAACGAATAATCATAAATGTACGTTCTAACACTTACCGTATAGAGTTAACATTCGAATTACCCGCCTGCGTGAAGTTGACCTATCGCAAGAGAGAAGCAGGTGCTCGCCCTCTGACCTCTGTGACGTCACGTCGCAACGTTTTGCTATGGCGGTTTAGTATAGCAACGGACGTACGTGGACAGGCAGCACATAAGCACACTTGCTTGTAAACAAATCAAGATGCCGATAGGAAAGAGAGAAGAATTTTGGGTGAATGAAAGCGTTAAGAACGAATCTTTTGACTCGTTCTATAATGTGGGCAAGGAATTGGGGAGGTAAGTAAACCAGATTGAGCTTGTATCGACCCGAGTTTGTTTGTATTGTCATTAGTTTTTTTACTGCATGTTGCAAGTGAAGATGACATATTCAGTGTCAGTATGGCATGTCAGTCACTGACGTACATATGTATGATTACAGAATCTTATCAAAAAAGCATGCCCTTGTGTATTACACACCTGTGTGCATGTAAATGTACATGGCAACGTCTACCTTTGCTATGCACTATGCCATATGCGTAGCGAAAGATTTAGTGTAACTGAGAACCATGGTCTATGTCTTTCTGTCATACAGGTATTCGGTTATTACTTGTTATTTGTTCTGTCAAGAAAGGGGCGGTGAGGTAGCCTCGTGGTTGATGCGTTCGCTTGTCATGCTGAAGGCCCGGGATTGATTCATGACCCGTACAATATGTGAAGTCGGACATTCCTGGTGCTCCCCGCCGTGATATTGTCGGAATATATTGCTAAAAGAGGCATAAACCCAAGTCACTCACTCACTCACTCTTTCAAGACTGCAGCCTTGCAGGATTCTTGCAATAGTCTGCTAATTGATTAACTAAGATTTACAGTCAGTGGAATATCAGGCCTTTCGTGTTGCTGGACTTATCAAATTTTAAATCTTGACTGTACTGGCTAGTGACCAGTTATCGCCATATTTTAGCAGTCTTTCGCGATTTCCCCAGTAGTTCGTCAGCCAAATGAAATAAAAATTTTTGTGATGATAGGTTAGCTATTCACCGATGTATCCTGCTTGTTTACAGTCGCTGATCGTGTTTTTCTATTACGCTGCCAACAGGAAGCATGGTAGTACATATTGTGCTTTCCAAACAACTAACAGGATCAGTTATTGCCACTTTTGAATAGTTCACGTTATTCACCAAATATTACATAAAATTTGTACATAAATTATTGTCTTTATAACCTTGACATACTGAGCACTTTTCATAAATGTTTTTTTATTTTGAAAATGACATTTGAAAGAGCAAACCCTACTCTCAGTTTGAATGTAGACGAATGCTGATATGAGCTGATTTTGTGGACGTTTTATTCACCTCATTGAATTGTTTCTAATCGTCAGATTGAACTGAAATTTTATTTGTGGATATGTGTTACTGAAAGAAAGCCAAAATGTAAATCACACCAGATTATTTAAGTTTTAAGCATGCAACTTAACTGATATTCTGATCTTGGACCAACAGATGTATTTTCTCTCTATAGTAACTTGTATTGGCTGTTGGTGAATTTCGCAGACAAAATACGTACCTATTCCAATAGATTGGTAGACGTTTGTAGGATGAATAAAAGGAATACAGTTGATATTATTTTTTGATAAGATTTGTATCTGTTTGATGCAGTGATTCGTTTCGCTGGCTGACAAAAACGTGGACATGTTCAAGTGGAACTGTCTTTATCTTTTATGTGAAACTTTATACAAAACCATATAGGAAAATGTTGCTTTGTCACTAGAAACACAAGTTATATGTCTGTGTAACATTTTAAGATTTTTTAAAAAGTTTCAACCCCACCCTGTCGATCATGTGACATTCCCCCAGACCCCACTATTACAATTTTAGAAAAAAACAAACTTCTATCTATTGGTTTGAATATTTGTTTATTTACCATGGAAAATGGGGTATCCAACATCTATCTGAAAATTCCTCTTGGAAAAACAATGAAATTCACACGGTCAGATCTGCGCATCCTCTCTATCGAGGAAGTGGTGATAACTGGTACACGGCGATAACTGACTGTCACAAAAATATTTAGTATTACTCAGGTAGCTGCTTCTTTATTTCAGTCTAAACTTCCAGATTTTCACTGCATTGTATGTCAACCTCACCTTACTAATTTACTCTGTTTAATGACTGAAAATCACAGATAAAGGTATTCATGATTTGCAAAAACACAATGTCCAAGTATTTTTCCCAACATTCGTTTGAGACCTTTTTATCAGTATCTCATATGTATAGAGTACTAGAAAATTTACGAAGTGATAACTTTGCATTGAACTTGAACTGTATGATTACAGTTCCATCCTATTTTGGTCATTACTGATTGTCTCATAAATGAAGGCCCACTAAATCCTCGATCATGTTTTATGCTGCTGTTAGCACCATGTCAGCAATATCATGGCGGGGTTCCCCAGATATGGCCTGCACACATTGTACCCAGGTGGGGAATCTAACCTGGAATCTGTTTTGCAGTACTTATTTGCAACTTCACAATCATTCCATCAGTTTCAATTTTCACGAAATATGGCTCACAGTTGTCCATTTTTAAAAAGCAGCACATAATATTTGCTATTAGATTCGTGAATTTGGTTTTACGCTGCTTTTAGTAATAATCGAACAAATTGAACAATATCATGGCGGGGGATACCAGATATTCGATATAAGACATGTACAAGTGCAAACATTAGTTCACTCATCATCTATACGTACATTGAGGTGCAGCAGAGAAAACATGTAGAATGTTTAAATTTACATCCTGCTCTCAAGTCATGTTACAGTTTGTTTGTTGGGGCATATACCGGTGAATTACGTGGATTCTCTGACTCTATCAATGTGCCATGCATTTTTCCAGGGGTGCTACATCATTTGTACACAAGTGTGAACACAAGGGTACTGGTGTTCCATGGGCTGCCAAAATAATCAAAAAACAGGTAAGCATTAAAGACCTTGTGGCATTGTCCATGGATTTATCTTGGATTATAAACTAAATCTGTCAATAAAATTAGGTGTTTATATGGCATCTCCAGATTCCTGCTGAAGTATGCTCTTTTGAGGATAATGGTTGTGAGATGAGACTGAAAGCTGTTGATGTAATCAGTTATGTTTTGTCTGAATGTTGGTCCCTTACCACATTTAGATATGTCTTCAGGTTCCACATTGTTAACAGCAAGGCATTGCTGAAACAGCACCCTATTCTACCCTGACACTCTTTGCTGTCCACAAAAAACACATTGCTGTATAACGTGACATAAATAGCTGTATAACATGAAACACATTGTTGTATAACATGACTCACGTTGCTGCATTGCTGTATACCATGACTCACATTGCTGTATAACATGACTCACATTGCTGTATAACATGACTGACTTTGCTGTATAACATCACTCACATTGCTGTATAATGTGACACAAATTGCTGTATAACATGACTCACATTGCTGTATAACATGACTGACTTTGCTGTATAACATGACTCATATTGCTGTATAATGTGACACAAATTGCTGTATAACATGACTCGCGTTGCTGCATTGCTATATACCATGACTCACATTGCTGTATTCCATGACTCACATTGCTGTATAACATGACTCACATTGCTGTATAACATGACTCACATTGCTGTATAATGTGACACAAATTGCTGTATAACATGACTAATGTTGCTGTGTAACATAACTTGATTCACATTGCTCTGTAACATGAAACACATTGTTTTATAACATGACTCACGTTGCTGCATTGCTGTATACCATGACTCGCATTGCTGTATAACATGACTCACATTGTTGTATAACATGACTGACTTTGCTGTATAACATGACTCACATTGCTGTATAATGTGACACAAATTGCTGTATAACATGACTAATGTTGCAGCATTGCTGTATACCATGACTCACATTGCTGTATAACATGACACATTTTGTTGTATAACATGACTCAAATTGCTGTATAACATGACTCATGTTGCTGCATTGCTGTATAACATGACTAGCGTTGCTGCATTGCTGTATACCATGACTCACATTGCTGTATACCATGACTCACATTGTTGTATAACATGACTCACGTTGAAGCATTGCTGTAAACCATGAAACCCATTGCTGTATAACATGATACACATTGTTGTATAACATGACTCACTTTGTTGTATAACATGACTCACATTGCTGTATAACATGCACACATTGCTACCCAGCATGACCCACAATGCTGTATGACATAAGTCACAATTGTGTATAGCATGACTCACATCACCATTCAGTATGACACACAATGCTGCATAACATGACTCAAATTGTGTATAGCATGAATCACATTGCTATCCAACATAACTCACAAAGCTGTATAACATGACTCACATTACGATGCAACTTGTCTCGGTAATTTGTGTAGTGGGCTGGTGAAAAGCATTGCTACCAACATTCTTTCACCTGATGTCTTGTTATGACATTCGGTACTGATTAAACATGTTAGACTTGTGGTTTCCAGTGTTGGCACAAACAGATATGTTGTGTCCTTTAAGTTAATACTGTATTTGTTTTGCAGGTTGAAAAAAAAGTTGTGCGCACAGAGATAGGAATCCTGTTGAAGTTAAATCATCCCAATATTGTAAGTAAAGTGGACATGGGTGACAAGTATGAAAGATGACACGCACCTCCAGACATCATCCCATCAGATTTAGCCTCATAGCTGTCTCAACTCAGATGCTGATATCTACGGAATAGTACTTTTTCTCAGTCCTTATCTTAAGGCATTCTAAATTTTACAAATTGACAACTGTAGGTTCCAAAACAAGGAATTACAGGTACTTAGAGCAACAAAGAAATTGGTCATATTCTGTCTCCTACTAACACTGCAAAAAAGAAATCATGCCTTGAGTGTGGATGAGAAATTTTAATGGAGATCATTCAATAAAGACAACCAACTCTGATCAAGATTTTAAGATTGGATGTGTAGGACTGAAGCAGTATTTTCACAGGCTTGGGTCATGCATGTAAACAAACTCTGACTCCTATTTTGACAAAATTATGAGTATTTTTCACCGACTGACCATTTATGTGAATATCTGAACTATCCATCCGGTAACCACTATATTTCCTTAAGGACTGATATTATGGATAAAGGTGAAATCAGTGATAAATCGATAGATCACAGTTAAACACCGTCTAAATGATAAGATGCATAAATCTGAATACCAGCTGTTGTATCAGGTAGAGACAGAGCCAATAGATTATTTTACATGATGGTCCTGCTTGCTGAGTTGCTTGAGAAATTTAAGATGAGTTTGAATAGGTATGTGCTTGATAGTTATGGCAGTGAAACCTGTTTTCACTCTGACTGAATGGTTTGTTTTACTGAAACTACCATTCCCTGCATGATACTGTAGAACTGTATGTGTTGTTTGTGCAGATTAGACTGAAAGAGATCTATGAGACACCCAGAGAGATTACACTAGTGCTGGAGCTGGTGACTGGAGGGGAGCTGTTTGACAGGTAATCCAACTCACCTGGTAGGTAGCTGTTGTCTGACCATCACCTTCAGGATTGATGTAAGTCCATGCAAGATGTTAGTTAGATCCATGTTAGGAAAACCCATAACCTGTGATAGACTTAAGTAAGTCCCTGGCTGAATGTGAGTACTGTACTGAATCCACATGTAGATCTGAGTGAATCTTTGGCTTGGTCTGAGTGAATCCCCATATAGAATGGAGTAAATCGCTGGCTTGGCCAGAGTGAATCCCAATCTAGACCTGAGTGAATCTTTGGCTTGGCCTGAATAAATCCCCATCTGGACCTGAGATGAATCTCTAGCTTGGCCTGAGTGAATCCCCACCCAGATCTGAGATGAATCTGTGGGTGAATTCTCACTTGAACCCGAGTGAATCTCGTTCTACCAGGCCTGGGTGAATTCTCACTTGGACACGAGTGAATCTTGGTCTGCCAGGCCTTGATGAATCCTTACCTTGACCCTAGTGAATCTCGCGCTACCAGGCCTGGGTGAAATCTCACCTGGACCTAAGTGAACCATGGGCTACAGGGCCTGGGTGAATCTCCGACTTCTGGGCCTGGGTGAAATCTCACCTGGACCTAAGTGAACCATGGGCTACAGGGCCTGGGTGAATCTCCGGCTACTGGGCCTGGGTGAAATCTCACCTGGACCTGAGTGAACCATGGGCTACCGGGCCGAGATGAATCCTCCTCTTGACCCTAGTGAATCATCTGCTCCACATCAGTGAATTGTCTTACACATTGAGTACATCACATGCTAGATGCTAGTTTTACACTCTAAACACAAGGATGTTTGGATAATTTTATGATTGTTTATTTGCAAAACATATTGATACCATGTTCATCTATCATTTTACACTGCACGTAATTGTCTTTCTTTCAGAAGTAAAGATATAATTTTGTGAGAAAATGATTGATATTACAATGTTTCAGAATTGTGGCCCGAGGCTTCTACAGTGAGAAGGAAGCAGCTAAGGCAGTAAAGGACATGTTGACTGCTGTTGCTGTAAGTTAGTGTAATGCGTGTCATCACTAGGGAAAACCATGGATTAATATATTAAGTGTATGAGAAAACACGCCTCTGAAGTTTTGGCAGACATTGTAAAACTGGAGGGGGAGGGATTTCCCAACCCCGATTGTTTTACATTGTCTACCAAAACTGAGGAGAAGTGTTTTCTCTAACTTACATACTGTCAGTGATGGCTAATTGCAATGTAGATGATTATTTAATGAAGCTATGTAGCAATAACTGAAGTGCGTGTAAAATCAATTTAATCACAGTGACTCTAAGTAAATAATTTTACCCCACCACCTTCGTTGGCCCGGTGGCCGTGCAGTAGAGCGTCTGCCTACAGGTGAGAGAATAGTGGTTCCAATCCAGCTTTGGAACACCTTTGTATTGCAAATATAATCTTGAATGATATTTTTCAACTGATTTCAAACACTCATGTATCATTTGAATGTTGATGTTCATATAAAGTTAGGAGAAGTAAACCCTGAGAAGCGGTCTTACTAACGTAAAGTAAAAGCTGGCAAGCGGTCTTAGTAACGAAAAGTAAAACCTGTCCCTCCAAAACAAAAACCTCAAATGCGGTTTTTTGCTGAAAACAAGAGATGACCTAATATATAGTGAGAAGTACACTTTAGGTTTATATATGCAGAATCTATGCTGTTTCCACTGTTTGCCCTGTGGCAAAATTTTGAACCTGATTGTTTTTGTGTCTTCTGTTTACTGAACTAATATGACATGGAGAAAAGTAAATTTATGCAAGCATACTATATGTTTGTATGAGTGATATTCTGACAGCCCTAAGTAATATGACTCCTGGCCTGGTCATTTAGTAGAGGGATGGTGTGAAACATGATATACTGATAAAGGTGGGTAGGGGGGCATGAAAACAGTAGCTTCAGTATTTTCTCACTAATGTCTCCTTTCTCTTTCAGTACTTGCATGAAAATGATGTGGTTCACCGAGACTTGAAGGTTAGTCAGAGTGGTTTGATTACCTATGATCTGTTAATCTACTATGTGAAAGGGCCAGTTCGAGGATAGATGGCAGTACGTCCTGAAGAGAAATATGAAAGGGACAGTAGGAGGGTATGGAGCCTCCCTGTGGGATATCTGGATATCTGGAAGGGACAGTGGGAGGGTATAGAGCCTCCTTGTGAGATATGTGGAAGAGACAGTGGGAGGGTAAAGAGCCTCCCTAAGGGATATGTGGAAGGGACAATTGGAGGGTATGGAGCCTCCCAGTGGGATATGTGGAAGGGGACAGTTGGAGGGTATAGAGCCTCCCTGTGGGATGTGTGGAAGGGACAGTTGGAGGGTATTATGAGGAAGGGGACAGTTGGAGAGTAAAGAGCCTCCCTGTGGGATATGTGGAAGGGACAGTGTGAGGGTATAGAACCTCCCTGTGGGATATGAGGAAGGACAGTGTGAGGGTATAGAGCCTTCCTGCGGGATATGTGGAAGGGAACAGTTGGAGGGTATAGAGCCTTCCTGCGGGATATGTGGAAGGGGACAGTTGGAGGGTAGAGACTTCCTGTGGGTTATGTGTAGGAGAAACCATGACTACCTGGGTTTACAAGAGATTGTGAACCCTGTGAGGTGGGATATCCCAACTCTCAAGGTTCACAATCTCTTGTAAACCCAAGTAGGAGTGATTTCTCCAACTTGTTTTAAAATAATTTATAACGATTGATATCACTGGCCTCTGGTGCCTTTTAATAGATATCCATTGGTACAGAGTATGCTGTGTGTTGTGACATCACATGGCCTTCATTCCATATTGCACATGCTCTGCCTGCAGTACCTCTAGTGAGGAACACACGATTCATGTACTGACAAACGATCTCATTTTTCACAGTGATCCTTCTTAGCCTAGTGGATAAAAACGTCAAAGGTTTGAAAGCCGGTGTCACCACAATATATTGGAAGTTTCCAATAATGTGCTATTTTATGATCAGTTATAGTAAGACCTTGGTTCAGAAATTGTCAAAGTCACATCCCAGGGATTCCAATACATGTACCAAGAATTCACAAATCACATCCTGGGGATTCACAAATCACTTCCTGGGGATACACAAATCACATCCTGGGGATTCACAAATCACACCCTGGGTACTTAAAATACACATCCCTGATTATATAGTGTAACCATATGATATGACTTGAAAAGACTGTCTGAGACGACCATTATAGGTTGATAAGTGGAAGGTGTTGTGGGAGGGTGTAGAGATCCTTTCAAGGAAAATATGGAAGGGACTGTGGGAAAGGTGATGAACCTCCCCTGGCCTTATCAAGACTTACAATAAAATTATTGCTCAAGGCTCATTCAGTAATTACAAATGTCAAATTGAAAGGTCCATTCAGCTATTATGATATGTTTTTGTACACAAAGTGACAATTTTCTGAGGCACTGTATAGGTTTCTGCAAGTAATGGTTTATAAAGTGTGGTAGCTTGTCAAATGTGACGTGTGAAGATCTTCATTAGTCTGTGAATGTACCTTTTGTGACAGTCATGTTTATATTTTCAGCCAGAAAACATGTTGTATGAAAATTTGGAACCTGAATCGAAGCTGAAAATTGGCAAGTTTCAACATTTTCTTGTGTGTATCATAGTAAACATGCCCAAAGCGTTGGTACAGTGGGTTCCTCGATACACATGTGCAGATTCATTTAGAAGATTGTGCTCCTGAAGCCTTAGTCCTAGTATTTCAACTGGAACCAGGTATTTCAGCTAAAGTTAGAACATGTTGGATTTCAACATCTATCTCTATTCTACCATGGGAAATTTGATTTTTTGAAAATCATACCCCATTTTTATGTGCAGGTGTTGAAGTAATTTATTTCTCAACAGACTAAATTAGTTAACAATGATCGTGTCTAATAAACTGTGGTCACCTAGTTGATGTGTATTGCAACATGTGACAAGCATATTTGAAAATGTTGAACTATTGAATAATACATATACAGTTCTGATACACAGTCCAGGGGTTCAAATTTATATTTAAAAACAAGAAAGTAACTCGTTCTGACTAATTTTCCATCTGCCCTGATTTTAGGACACAATGTTTGATGTTAGTATTTACCAGACTATTAATCGAGGAGTGATAAATTTCAAAGAACGATAGCTCTAAATTACTATTGTTGTGAAATGTAATAGCTACATTATGAGAAAACTGTAGGCTGTCAAGTCCTTAGTCCTTAATATGGATACAGTTGGCTGTTACGTCATTAGCCCAGAGCGTGGATACACTAGGTAGTTATGTCATTAGCCCAGAGTGTGGATACACTAGGTAGTTATGTCATTAGCCCAGAGTGTGGATATTAGTCCAGAGTGTTGTTACAGCTGGCTATTATGTCATTAGTCCTGAGTGTGGATACAGAAGGCCGTTATGTCATTAGTCCTGAATGTGGATGCAGTAGGCTATTATGTCATTAGTCCAGAGTGTGGAGACAGTAGGCTGCTCTGTCATTAGTGTTAAACAGTAGGTTCTCTCCTTGTTACTGGTAAGCATATTTAGAGCAAATAATGATCGTGAAAGTTAGAAAACATTCTAGAAAATAAATGAAGACTCATTCTCTGAAGCTTCGTTGCATATCATAAAAATGTTATATATTTTATTTCAGCTGATTTTGGGCTGTCAAAAATAATAGGACAAAAAGTTACAATGACAACAGTTTGTGGCACACCTGGATATTGTGGTAAGATTTGTTATGTTCATACTGTACTGGCACACACTGATATTGTGGTAAGGTTTGTTATGTTCATACTGTACTGGCACACACTGAGTTTGTGGTAATATTTGTTATGTTCATACTGTACTGGCACACACTGACATTGTGGTAAGGTTTGTTGTGTTCATACTGTACTGGCACACACTGAGATTGTGGTAAGGTTTGTTATGTTCATACTGTACTGGCACACACTGACATTGTGGTAAGGTTTGTTATTTTCATACTGTACTGGCACACACTGACATTGTGGTAAGGTTTGTTATGTTCATACTGTTCTGGCACACACTATTGCCACTGTGTACCAACAGCAAGTTGCAAGAAACTACAAGAATATTTACATATTTGCAGATGTTTCTATATGTTCCAGCTCCAGAAGTTCTAAGTGGAAAGAAGTACACCAAAGCTATTGACATGTGGAGTATTGGAGTCATCACATATATACTGTAAGTCCTATGTTGCAACATTTGACATGCTCATCAGGCAAAATGTTAGTAAGGAGTCTCATGGTAGTGTACTTCAACATGAAGAAACTGCTGTTACTCTTGTCACATATTGTAATCTTGGCACATACATGCCATAACGTAAGTTTCATCCATACTGTAAGTCTTGTGTCACCAATGTTGAAAGTCTTGTCTCACCCTTACTATAAGCCTTGCCTCACCCATACTGTAAGTCTTGTCTCACCCATACTGTAAGTCTTGTCTCACCCATACTGTAAGTCTTGTCATACCCATACTGTAAGTCTTGTCTCACCCATACTGTAAGTCTTGTCTCACCCATACTGTAAGTCTTGTCTCACCCTTACTATAAGCCTTGCCTCACCCATACTGTAAGTCTTGTCTCACCCATACTGTAAGTCTTGTCATACCCATATTGTAAGATGTTATAATGGTTAACAAGATGTTTTCCAAATAACAGCGTTTGTAAGATGCTAATGCCACACCCTTTTCTTCATCCTCTTATGATGATCATGGTGAGGAGTGCCTCTCTGACTAATGCTGTCTTTGCTGTCCCACCTCAGTTTGTGTGGCTATGAGCCATTCAGCGCTGAGACTGACCGTGAGATGTACAAGCGTATTATTAAAGCGGATTACAAGTTCGACTCTCCCTGGTGGGACGACGTGTCAGAGAACGCTAAGGTAAACCTGTCTTACTCTGGACTAATCATCCACTCACCACTCATGGAGTCTTCATTAATGATGCCGAGTTTATATTATATTGCCCTAAATCATTCACATTCAGGCATAATACTTGTTCGTTATTAAGTACTTGCCTTCAATGTTTATGACAGTCAAGCTGAAACAGTTAGGTTTTCAAAATTTTCATTGCATGGCAATAAAATGTACTTTATACTCTCACCCACCTGAAGTAGAAATACATAATGAAAGATTATCTGGACACATGGTGCACTGAATTTATCCTAGGAGTTGTGATTATGAAAATCTGACATGTTCATTTATTGTAGAATCTTGTAGAAAGTATGCTGACCTTAGACCCCAAGAAGCGAGTGACTGCTGCGGATGCTCTTAGACATCCATGGGTGATGGGCAAGGCCAATCGCATCAACCACATGGAGTCCACCTACGACAACATCAAGGAGTTCAATGCCAGGAGGAAACTCAAGGTATTGCTTTTGTGTCCCCCATGTCTGTAGACCATGTGTCCTCTGTGTATCTGTAGACTGTGTCCTGTGTGTATCTGTACACCATGTACCCTGTGTGTATCTGTAGACTATGTGCCCTGTGTGTATCTGTAGACCATGTGCCCTGTGTGTATCTGTAGACCATGTGCCCTCTGTGTATCTGTAGACCATGTGCCATGTGTGTATCTGAAGACTATTTGTCTTGAGGGTATCTGTAGACATTGTCCTGTGTGTATCTGTAGACTGTGTCCTGTGTGTATCTGTAGACTCTGTGTCCTGTGTGTATCTGTAGACCATGTGCCCTCTGTGTATCTGTAGACTCTGTGTCCTGTGTGTATCTGTAGCCTGTGTCCTGTGTGTATCTGTAGACTGTGTCTCCTATGTGTATCCATGGACTATGTGTCTTTCTTGTCTGGTGGCCATTTAAAAGGCATGTATTAGCTTCAGATTCATCCTTTAATGCTGATGTTATGATTATTTCAGACTGCAACAGAAGCTGTCGTGGCTGTTGCCAGGGCAACCAGAAATATCCAGAATATATTTGATGGTCCAGGCTTAGCCGCCCATCTTCCCGGAACATTCCCAGTTATGGAACAGGCTGCTGGACAATATGAACAAGTCAGTGGACAAACTGAGCTCACAGCTGCTGCAAGCTAAATCCCTGATTGGGTATTAGTTGACCAATCACAAGACAGTCACATTGATTGGCTGCTAACTAGCCAGCTACAAAACAACTGTATGGATTGTATCTTCAAGTTTTTTGTGACCAATGGACATTGAGTATCTGTGATATTATGAAAAACAATCTTAGATGAAAAAGTGATTTACAACACATGGTACTGAAGGAGATTATATTAAATACACTCTGACACCCACTAATACTGCTGCTAACTTATACTACTGAGAAGCTACAAGGAGAAGCTAGTTTCTGATGCTGGACTATTTGTTGGTAACTACTTCACACATTCAGGTGTACATGGTTGACCAACTTCACATACAGAAATGTGTACTGAAAAGCATTGTTTTAGATTTGTTCCTTTATTTGTATTGTTTTATGCAAGAAATCTTTCAGAAGGCAGTGCCAGTTTACTGATGTCTGCTGTTGATTTGTCAGTGCTATTAGTATGTCAGGATTTTGTCCTGGTATACCGTTTAAAGAAATCATGCACAGTTGTATTGAAAAAATATTTACTAGTAGTGAACCATAATGGTATTCAGCTGCCTTTATAAGTAATGGTCTTTCTAGACATATTCTATTTTTGAATCACTGCATTGATATGTTATCTTTGTGTGATAATAAGAATACTTTTATATGAAAGTAGTTCATTCATATTGAGTAGTACAAAATTATTGTACATAGTGGTATCTGTATGTTTGGGCAAACAAAATAATCCAAGAATTTGTAGCGTTTTTGCAAATTTTCTGATTTGCGTGAGCTCAATGTAGCAGCTGTTTGTTTGATGTGGCACCTGTCACAGGGTTACCATGTCTGACAACCTTGTGGCTAACTGTGTGGTGTGGCACCTGTCATAGGGCTTCCATGCCTGACAACCTTGTGGGTGGCTGTTTGGTGTGGCACCTGTCACAGGGCTACCATGCCTGACAACCTTGTGGGTGGCTGTTTGATGTGGCACCTGTCACAGGGTTACCATGCCTGACAACCTTGTGGGTGGCTGTTTGGTGTGGCACCTGTCACAGGGCTACCATGCCTGACAACCTTGTGGGTTTCTGTTTGGTGTGACACCTGTCACAAGGCTACCATGCTTGACAACCTTGTGGGTGGCTGTTTGGTGTGACACCTGCCACAGGGCTACATTGCTTGATAAACCTACTCCAGTAGTCATACTATAAGCTACACAAACCTATTTGCATGATGTTCCATCTAAGGTACTTCACAAATTAAACTTAAGACTTCTTCAAACTTAAACCAGAATTTTTCAGGATGAGGTAGGATTATTTGTTTTCTCCTACCTTACATGTCTTCACCTCAAGAGCATTATGGCATAACGCACTGGTATTTGACCCTGTGTGGTCACATGACTAATCCTGGCATTTCTATTACACTGCTTCCCTGTTCCTGTTTCCTTATAATGTATCCTGATGTTATCATGATGTTATCCTAATGCAAATAGCCTTATGGATATTTTGAAAGTATTTATTTCACATGCCAGTTGTAGGTTTATGTCAGTTTGGAGACTGACAGATATTCCAGGTCATTGATATGTGTGTATGCTGTAAAATGGGGTCAGGTTTGCTTACTAGGTTGATGCAAATCATTCTATCCAATTTGTATAGATGGATGCACATGATGTTAATCACTGGATTGTCAGGTCAAGACCTGGCCATCATTATATTGCGGAATATGGCTGTGTGAAGCAGAAAACATCAAACAAACACCACTCTTAGAATTTATTGTAGAATCACTGCGGTTTGAGTACCATTGAAAGGTACCCATGGCAACCATTCCACACATTATGTGTCCAGATGGTCTGTGTGTTTGGGATTGGATCATTGTTATGTTGCTGGATGTAGGAACATGTGATTTATATGTTTTTTTGTGATATAAATATTTCTACCACAGAATGATAGTTGTTACATTTTTAGGAGCAGTACATGAGTACAGCTGACTCATTTTTAAGCATTTTGTGTTTGTTGTCAGTGTTGGCAGGGAAGACATGCATGTTGAATGTGAGCTGGACACCCAGACTATCATTTGAAAAGTTCTCTGATACATGCAGTGGTAACGCAAACCTGGTGAATGTGACGATAAGTGAAAGAAGTGAAACATTAAGAAGTTTAGAATTAGACTTTTAGTCAGAGTTGAATATGCAATGCACAAATCACATGTATAGTTGAAATATAATATAACCAGGTATGAACATGAACTGACAGCTGATGTAATCATTATCAAGAAAGAATTCATTGAGATTGTATACATTGACACAGTTGAGGACACTCCGCACGGAACATGGTGGACACCATACTGTAAATGGCAGTGTTGGCCACACAGTTAACCATACAGAAGGTACATGCCCATGTCAAATGCTGTCGAGAGAACCCGAGGAAATGTATGAAATTTTCGTGAACACTGAACCATGTTGCAATCGCCATGATGGGCAGTCCCGCAACGATGTAAATTATTGCTGACAAACAGAATACTCAGGTTGATACTCTTCTTGATTCAGTCTGAGCAAAACTTTTACCTATTTTCCAAATCTTGAAATAAGTCATGACCAAGAACATCGTAAATGCTGTTGTCTTTCCGACCAGATACATAATAGGAGTGCTAGTTATTAATGCAAAGCCAACCCCGCTGGCACAGAGTTTCAGTGACAAATGACCTTGTCATGATATCCAAATGGGTTGCATGCCTTCTGATATCTGTGGTGGGCAATGGCAGAGAGCACCACGCCTATCACTAAAGTGTTTAGCGAACACTTGTGTCTTACAAAGTGAGGAAGCATCAACGATGTAAACAAAACGCAGCAAGACAGTACATGATAGACAGACAAACACAATGACCATGTCCAATACGGCTAGTATCAGGACAAATGACCCAAATACATTTTTTTTCAAACGGCAACGGTAGATGTGGAAGACCCAACTGTTTCCGGTGACGCCCAAAGCAAAGAGGACCACGTTGTAGAGGAGAACTGACCAGTGAAGACTCCCGTCTCTTGTAGGGAGGTTGGCAAGTCGCAAGCGGCAGTATCATTTCCCATACTGCAGGTCCGTCTGTCGAGAGGGGAGACTGTACAAGCAGACTGATTTGTGTGGTCAACGTGGTCTAGAATACTGGGCCTAGATTTTCGAAGCTCTCTTAGCACTAAGATAGTCGTAAGTTAATGTTAATGCATGGCACTTACGACAATCTTAGCGCTAAGAGAGCTTCGAAAATCTAGGCCCTGCATTAAAGTGTAAAGAGTAATGTATCTGTCCCCCTCCACCAACACACACACGCGCACGCACACACGCAGAGGTAATGAAGCACAGTAGGTGATTGTAAGGGAGGAAGAGGATGTAACTGTAGGTGATTGTAAGGGAGGAAGAGGAGGTAACTGTAGGTGATTGTAAGGGAGGAAGAGGATGTAACTGTAGGTGATTGTAAGGGAAGAAGAGGAGGTAACTGTAGGTGATTGTAAGGGAAGAAGAGGAGGTAACTGTAGGTGATTGTAAGGGAAGAAGAAGAGGTAACTGTAGGTGATTGTAAGGGAGGAAGAGGAGGTAACTGTAGGTGATTGTAAGGGAGGAAGAGGAGGTAACTGTAGGTGATTGTAAGGGAGGAAGAGGAGGTAACTGTAGGTGATTGTAAGGGAGGAAGAGGAGGTAACTGTAGGTGATTGTAAGGGAGGAAGAGGAGGTAACTGTAGGTGATTGTAAGGGAAGAAGAAGAGGTAACTGTAGGTGATTGTAAGGGAGGAAGAGGAGGTAACTGTAGGTGATTGTAAGGAAGGAAGAGGAGGTAACTGTAACTGATTGTAAGGGAGGAAGAAGAGGTAATTGTAAGTGATTGTAAGGGAGGAAGAGGAGGTAACTGTAGGTGATTGTAAGGGAGGAAGAGGAGGTAACTGTAGGTGATTGTAAGGGAGGAAGAGAGCGTAACTGTAGGTGATTGTAAGGGAGGAAGAGGAGGTAACTGTAGGTGATTGTAAGGGAGGAAGAGGAGGTAACTGTAAGTGACTGTAAGGGAGGAAGAGGAGGTAACTGTAGGTGATTGTAAGGGAAGAAGAGGAGGTAACTGTAGGTGATTGTAAGGGAGGAAGAGGAGGTAACTGTAGGTGATTGTAAGGGAGGAAGAGGAGGTAACTGTAAGTGATTGTAAGGGAAGAAGAGGAGGTAACTGTAGGTGATTGTTAGGGAGGAAGAGGAGGTAACTGTAGGTGATTGTAAGGGAAGAAGAGGAGGTAACTGTAGGTGATTGTAAGGGAGGGAGAGGAGGTAATTGTAGGTGATTGTAAGGGAGGAAGAGGAGGTAACTGTAACTGATTGTAAGGGAGGAAGAGGAGGTAACTGTAGGTGATTGTAAGGGAGGAAGAGGAGGTAACTGTAGGTGATTGTAAGGGAGGAAGAGGATGTAACTGTAGGTGATTGTAAGGGAGGAAGAGGAGGTAACTGTAGGTGATTGTAAGGGAGGAAGAGGTAACTGTAGGTGATTGTAAGGGAAGAAGAGGATGTAACTGTAGGTGATTGTAAGGGAGGAAGAGGAAGTAACTGTAACTGATTGTAAGGGAGGAAGAGGAGGTAACTGTAAGTGATTGTAAGGGAGGAAGAGGAGGTAACTGTAAGTGATTGTAAGGGAGGAAGAGGAGGTAACTGTAGGGGATGAAGGAAAACCTGTGGTCTGGATCTCTTTTTTTTGAGATTGAATTTGGAATAGTATTTTCATAAATGCCTGTTTTACATGCAAATATGCAGTAAAGGAATCACTAATGGTTATCGTTACCGATAAAATGGATATTCATTCATCGTTGGTTGAATTTTAAAGCATCTAATAACGTAAAACCCTTCATTTACGCCATTTCAGGAACATATTTGAACTTCCTTGTCTGCGAAATGTTCACTTGAAAAGTGGTGTCTCTTCCTGTGGTGGGACGGTATTACTGACAGCAAACTGATTATCATTAGCGAATTACGTAAGTGAGTCTAAGTAGTGACACGATGTATATTTTCCACATGTCCGCTGTCCTTAAGGACTTGTTCTTGAGAGCTCAGACATTTTGTAAAATCCAGGGATGGGTGGTCAGAATATCATTCCCATTTTGAACACGGCACTTCAGCCATACTGCAACTGATGCATTTACCCATTGTCGTAAAATTTGATATACAGAAGCTCTGTAAAAAAAACTATAACTTGAATCAGCCATGAATGTTTCATTTTCCTTTCAATGCTAATTCTCCTTATCAGTGTTTTATGAAATGCATCATTTTCATGTTTGTACTAAAGTAAAAAAAAGAGAGTCCAAACATACAATTCATGCATCAATTTCACAATTTATCATATGAGTAGGCAAAGACAAGTAAAAAGGTAAAGATGAGAGTCAAACCATCCAACACACCCTGCGACTTTCTTCAGGTATGATCCAATTTTTTTTAATTACTTTATAGCTAAGATGACAGTGCTCACCCGTTGAATGCATTTTACTACTCTGAAATCAGACATTCGAGGATCGCTACGCGACCCTTGCCATCAGTCAATTACAAGCAATCCGTCACAATCTAGTCATCGCTCGGCAACAATTTACCAGTCGGCGTCAAGCCATCAGTCGGCTTCTAGCCATCAGTCAGTAACAAACAATCCGTGACTATCTAGCTATCAGTCGGCTTATAGCCTTCACACAATTACAAACAATCCATCATCGTTTAGCTATCAGTCGTCTTATAGCCTTCACGAAAATATAAACAATCCATCACCGTCTAGCTATCGGTCGTCTTATAGCCTCCACACAATTACAAATAATCCATCAACGTCTAGCTATCAGTGGGCACCTAGCCATAAGTAGGCTTCTTGCCATCAGTCAGTTACAAGCAACCCGTTAGTACATACCCATCCGTCGACTACTAGCTATCAGTCAGTTACAAGCAACCCATAGTCATCAGTCAGTTGTAAGCAATCCGTCACCGTCTAGCCACCAGTGGGCAACTAGCCATCAGAAAACTACAAAGCGATCTACTACCGTCTAGCCATCAGTCGATAACTAGCTATCAGTCAGTTGCAAGCAATCTACTGCCGTCTAGCCATCAGTCGGGAAGTAGCCATCAAGGTACCTGTCGACATCTAGTCATCGATCAGTAGCAATCCAGCAGTCATCAATGCCAGGCCATGAAAGTAAATACTAGGATTTATGTTTGATGCAATCACTAAAATAAACAATTACATCGTGAACATTTGCACAAGTGAAAAAAAAAGGTTCCTGTTATAACATAGCCCATTGTTTGTTTGTTTTTTATGCAAGGAAAACACCCTCCTAATTCGTCATCAAATCATATTTGTTTTGTTACGCTTTCAAAATCATTTATCAAAACTCATTGAAGTGAATTCAGTGTACGTCGACAAAGAAAATGACCTTGAGGGCACAATGTTTCTTCCGGTTGTTGATGTTTTGCTCTGTATTTCCTTGTACATAAATTTCAAACACATGCATACGACATTTTGTTTTGGACATAATCATCGCGATATTACGGAAGTACGGAAGTACGGAAGTACGGAAGTACGGAAACGTATTAGGGCCACGGTGAAAAATGTTTTTGGGTGTCACTATCTCTTACGTAGGACTTACTATCTCCTACGTAGGACTTATTATCACCTACGTAGGACTTACTATCTCCTACGTAGGACTTATTATCTCGTACGTAGGACTTACTATCTCTTATGTAGGACTTACTATATCCTACGTAGGACTTATTACCATCTACGTAGGACTTATTATCTCCTACGTAGGACTTATTATCTCCTACGTAGGACTTATTATCTCCTACGTAGGACTTATTATCTCCTACGTAGGACTTATTATCACCTACGTAGGACTTATTATCTCCTACGTAGGACTTATTATCACCTACGTAGGACTTATTATCTCCTACGTAGGACTTATTACCATCTACGTAGGACTTATTATCTCCTACGTAGGACTTATTATCACCTACGTAGGACTTATTATCTCCTACGTAGGACTTATTACCATCTACGTAGGACTTATTATCTCCTACGTAGGACTTATTATCTCGTACGTAGGACTTACTATCTCTTATGTAGGACTTACTATATCCTACGTAGGACTTATTACCATCTACGTAGGACTTATTATCTCCTACGTAGGACTTATTACCATCTACGTAGGACTTATTATCTCCTACGTAGGACTTATTATCTCGTACGTAGGACTTACTATCTCTTATGTAGGACTTACTATATCCTACGTAGGACTTATTACCATCTACGTAGGACTTATTATCTCCTACGTAGGACTTATTATCACCTACGTAGGACTTATTATCTCCTACGTAGGACTTATTACCATCTACGTAGGACTTATTATCTCCTACGTAGGACTTATTATCACCTACGTAGGACTTATTATCTCCTACGTAGGACTTATTACCATCTACGTAGGACTTATTATCTCCTACGTAGGACTTATTATCTCGTACGTAGGACTTACTATCTCTTATGTAGGACTTACTATATCCTACGTAGGACTTATTACCATCTACGTAGGACTTATTATCTCCTACGTAGGACTTATTACCATCTACGTAGGACTTATTATCTCCTACGTAGGACTTATTATCTCGTACGTAGGACTTACTATCTCTTATGTAGGACTTACTATATCCTACGTAGGACTTATTACCATCTACGTAGGACTTATTATCTCCTACGTAGGACTTATTATCATCTGCGTTAGGCTTTTATATACTTATAGGACTCTCGATATATGTTAACAGACATTAAGCTGAAATTGTCAATTTAGTTCCCCCAAACACGGAAACCATTTCCTTTTTGACTGTTTCAGTCACTTTTTAGAATTTACAGCTATGTGTTTCATTTACGTTTAGAGTCTACGGTTATGTGTTATATTTACCATTGGAGTCTACTATCATGTGTTTCACTTACTCTAAGAGTCTGCTGTTTCCCTCACCATTAGACTCTTGTGTTCAAATATACTACCCATCAAAAGTTTAGGCTCATTACTGTAAATGTAGCCGCATACTAAACTAGATTTTGCAAAATATTCCATACTGTTTAAAAGTACTGTTTACAAATGAACTGATGTATAATAAATTCGTAACGATGACAAGATTATTGTCATGCGTTCAACAAATGATTAAACTCGGTGAAAAATGGCAAATTCTTATTAAAACTACACCAAAACGCAGCAGTTCACACGCACGATATTTGCACATGCTTTTCGGCAATTTGATGAATCATCCTCGTGCAATTTTTCGGCATAAGGTTTGAAGCTGTTTCCCCCAAGTTGGTGGAGAAATTCGTCTTCGTTGTAACCATATATGCATAAATACTAGTAATATATAGTGAGTGTTTCAAGTGAGTCCAGACTTTTGATGGGTAGTATCTCCTCCTACGTATGAGATACTAAGTCCTACGTAGGAGATAGTATGTCGTACGTAGGAATTAGTATCTCCTACGTAGGAGGAGATACTACCCATCAAAAGTCTAGACTCACTTGAAACAAGTCTTTGAATGTCATTTAGAAGTGTAAATACATAAGAATGAAGATTTTATGGATATCAACTTCTTTATGAGAGAACACAACGTTTCGGAGTTAATGCTTACTCCTTCATCAGCCCTGATGAAGGAGTAAGCATTAACTCCGAAACGTTGTGTTCTCTCATAAAGAAGTTGATATCCATAAAATCTTCATTCTCACTTGAAACACCCACTATATGTTATATATGTAGGGGATAGTATGTCCTACGTAGGGGAAAATCTTCACCGTGACCCTAATACGCTTCCGTACTTCCGTACGATATAATGGCATCAAAGAAATAACTTACTTATAAGCTTGACGTTTGTTAAATTGAATCTAACAATGGATATATACTCTTCAACAAAAGTAGGGGATCTTCACTTTTTTTATTTGCGATTAAAAATATTTATGAGATTTATCGGAGTCAATCAATATTGACATGATATTATTGAATGTTTTGAGAGTGCATCGCCATTTGCACTTCCTTACAACCATAGTTATTTGGAATGTATTCGCTTTTAAAAGATGTTTGGTGTGTGACATGTAATTTGCATGTATACGATTTGTCAAAATTAATGTTCGAAGTGATTTCTCGACCTTCTTGAAAAATACCTCAAGGCAAACACTTTCAGTAACTGAACATAAGTTTGTTGAAACATATCGAAACAGCGAAAGTGAAACTAATCTCTCAACTGCATAACTGAAGTACAGTAAAAACGGACAGCAGAACGCTGTTGGAAATAACGAAAACAACGACAGAACTGTTATTTTTTTCTCGTGGACTCGAGATAATGCACATTGGCTACAATGGGCAAAACCACATCACAAGAAGGATACTATCCCGGATGCTTCATGGTTGTGTTTTGTTGCTCAGTGATTGTCTTCCCTGAATACAAACATAACAATTATACACTGGAACAAAAAATAAGCAGAAATTGTGTTCGCTTGATAGTTCACAACAAACTCGGCGAAATTTCAGCTACGTGAAATGGGCTATAAATAACGGATTCTGATCCAGACAATCCAGTGAAGGATGTTGTGAGCATTAAGCCATGTCACCACTCCTTGTACATTGCCAGCAAACAACCACATCACTTTGTACACTGCCAAGCAAACAACCACATCACTCTGTACACTGACAAGCAAACAACCACGTCACTTTGTACACTGCCAAGCAAACAACTACATCACTGTGTACACTGCCAAGCAAACAACCACATCACTCTGTACACTGACAAACAAACAACCACATCACTGTGTACACTGACAAGCAAACAACCACATCACTCTGTACACTGACAAGCAAACAACCACATCACTGTGTACACTGCCAAGCAAACAACCACATCGCTGTGTACACTGACAAACAAACAAATAAGACAGTGTGCCTGAGAACCCAGTCCAAATGATGCCTGAATCAACTGGTATATGTTGCTGACGAACAGTTGTAATGTTGCATACCCACTGGCTTTTCACTGCTGAATGACACACTTAGCAATATTCTAGTTGCATGGCGACGGTATGTAAATGATCGAGTCTGAGCCAGACAGTCAAGATGAACACCACGATACCCAAATGGGATACGATGACATGTGCCAACCCAATCAGCGAAACGTGACCATCTCAGTCGCCACTGCTGAAGACCAATTCTAACACGACTGCTCACGCATTCAAAGATGGTTCTTATCCCGGATGTTACAAAGATGTGGTTGCTGTTCTGGAATCGGATGAAGCCTCAGTCCGGGTCTTGGAATTGCGACAGGTAGTACACAGGGACAGACATTCAGTGCGAAACTGTTTGGATGTGAAGCTGTAAATGACAGGGTTAGCGACACAGTTGACGTGAGGGAGGTACACGCCGAAGTCGAACAAGGTGAGTGTAATCTCCGAGAAGTTAGGAGGGTCAGGGAATACACTGAAGATCGTGGATATCATCATTAAGGGTGCCACTGACACCAAAAACACAACTGTTAACATGAAAAACACTTTCGTAGTTTTCTTCACGTGATAGGCGTTTTCGTTGTTGTTTGCTCTCAACCTTTTATATAAGTCTTTTCCAATCAGGGAGTAGACTACGACGAGAAAGGCAGCGATTCCAGCAAATTCTGCGTCCACAAGCACAGCATATACTATGGACTCTCCTTTCTTTTTTCGGCGTTCTTCGTAGTCACAGGTTGGCAAGCCGTAGGTTTGGTTACCAACTAAAGTAGGGCTCTTGGACACTCCAACGATAAATATGATCGGAAGACTTAGACAAAATGCCAGACACATCCCAGAGAGGCACAGTTTCCTAGCCAGAGCCTTTGTTATCTGTTTACCGTGTGGGCGACACACCAATCTGTAGCGCTGAAAGGCGATTACTGACAACAAAAGACCTGACACGAGGGAGTTCAAGTGATTCATGAATATAAGAAACTTGCACATCTGTACTAAGTCCAAAGTTGCAGAGAAATATCGGAACACAAACGAGCCAGGAAGTGATATCATAACTGTTGTCATGTCAACAGTTGCAAGTATTTGAACAAAAAAGCCAAATATAGTTTCCTTCATCCGGTAACGATATGCATACAGTATCAGCGTGTTCCCGGACAAGCCACAAATGAAGATCACAATAAAATACAGCAGTATAGGCCAGTGGATGTAGTGGCCGACGGGCTCAGGATGAACACCGGTGGGAGTGTGGTTGGTCATAGTGGCTGCTTCCTCCACGCCTCTGCAAAACAGTTTTATCTATCAGTCAGAAAATGTTCTAGTGTATGAACATGCCTTCTCGTAGTTTTAAACGGACTCCGATTTGTCAGATGTCCCGTCGGTTCTTCCACCATACATTTCGTTCAAAGACCATTCGTCCACCAAACACATTCGTCCACCGAAGACGATCGTCGATTTCGTCCACCGCCAAGAATGACGAGCAGACTGTTCGTCCACTCGATCTGAGAGATAGTAAATAAATACTTAACTTAATAAATAACTGGAGGAGTTTGAGTTTACTTTTTTCACCCTAATTCTATTTCTTCACATCAATGACAATGTCACGATCAATATGCATTCTCATGTGTGAAGTTTAATATGGGCAAAATTTGCTTGTTTGCCGGCCCCTCCATTGCAAGGAACTCAATACATCTATCTATATGTCACTGTTAAAACAATTCAACCGTCAATATTCAGAAAGTTTCGGTAGACGACCTGACTGCAAACTCTGGACGAACTGACTGCACACGGTGTACGAATCGTACGTGGACATAATGTACGGTGGATGAACCGACCTGAATCCATCTGTTAGCGGTAAGCTTTCAATCTCAACGATATAGCAAGTAAAAGGAAGACATCAGTGTCCACCCGCGATTATCCAATGTATCGTAACTTCATTGTGTTATAACGAAATGGAGGAGGATTACCTGAAGCGCAGAGCTAAACCAAATAGTTCATCGCCTCTCGACAAGCAGGAGTTTACCCGGCCACCTTCTGATCGGGCATTCGCAATGCCGGCCGAAATGTGCTTACATATATGGCAGACGTGTCTGTGATCACAACCGTTGTTAAAGCTATCAGTAATCGCCTCGTCTAGTGGCGCAATTCGCAGTACCCTCTGTGTACATTGTGTTTCACTGTTTATCAAGTAAGCACTGTTTTCCTTCCTCAATTATCGTGAACTGGCTGAAAATGCACAGATGCATGACTATGACAAAATGAATAAAACAGGGTATGGATATTTGATGGCAATGTATTTATGTCGGGGATAATGGTAATGTTTTGGAAGTTTAGGTTTTAGTGTTATTTCGGAGGCTGTTTCCAGGCTTGTTAGCTTTTCACGACGTCGTGGTTAAATACTTTGCCCACCAGTAAAGTGAGTTACGAATATCGAGATCTAATAGGCGGAAAACAGTCCAGGCAAACCACGATTTGGACGATACACTTTCAGTCGACAGACTGGGCGAGGTGTACAATTCAAACGTTTCATTATGTTTATGAGCGTCAGCAGTGTCCGGTCTTCACGATCTGACGTCAACCTCTGCCGTCCAGGACGTGTGCGATCCATTACTTTATTGGTTTCCCTGAATATTCTGATCAAATGACTGACAAATGTGTAATGGACATTTCTGAGGACATACCAGAGAAAAGCATAACCAATACGTAGCCATCTCTGATAACCTTCTTCGTACCACAGTAGCAGAAGGCTAATTGAACTTTGTAACCAACCCATGCAGATGAATTAATGACATGTGGCTCAAACTGTACTTTCAGTGTTTGCTTCTGGGAGACAGCTTCCATCAGCAGTTTGAAATGCACACACACCCGACCCCCAGTGGATCCGTCGATGCTTCATCACACATCTTTCTTAAGGACGTCCTCATTAAACAAGGTATCATACCGGAAAATATTTTAAAGTAACTATATATATTACAAGATGGCTATGAAAAATAGTAAATGCTGGTTCTGGTTTCATTAGTTTAATTCACTGGTTCAGACTTCATGGCACCAATGTGTCACACACACATATACTCTCACTCAAGAGCACATGTTGTCCAGGTCACATGGCAACAGGTATAAAAGTTGGATTCAAGGGTGGAAAGTAATACTGATTACAGTTACTGGGTGGATTATGAAAGGGTATCATGGAGCGGAATCGGATTAGGAAAAAAAAAACACTTTTCTCTAACAGCCGCCCCCAAATTTGGTTACAAAATTTGAAATAATTTATAAATGAAGAAATTCTTAAGATATATCCAAAGTCTTTTGTTTGGATTAAAGACACTGAAAATTTCAGCATTTTTGTCTCTGAGCTGATTCTAGAAGCATGCTCAAAAACTCTTAACAGTCACATAAAACAGTCACATGTCATCTTGACATTAGATGAGGTCATCAGAACATTTATACTCAACATTTATATCAACATTTTGATCACTCGTTGTCCAGATCTGGCAGCTTCACCAATCTGGATACTGGTCTCTGATAGTCTTGTTTCCCAACTCTTACACTGGCAGAGCGCACTTTCTTGTCTGAACCACTGAACACATCAGTGACTCGTCCGATCAACCACTTGGCACGTATCTGTTGGGGGTCCATGATCATAACTACATCACCCTCTTTTACACTCTCCTGATCTTTCTGCCATTTACCACGAGACTGTAGTGGTGGCAGATATCTACGTATGAAGATTTTCCAGATCTGGTCAGCGGGTATCTGACTATGCCTCCAGCGCTTCTTCCCTCAATCTAAACTACCTGAGGGAGTGATGCATCACGTCTTCCAAGCAATAGCGAATTAGGGGTAACAGGGTCAACATCAGCTATATCACTTGACACATAGCCCAGAGGTTTTGAGTTCAGGATGGAGGCAATTTCAACAAGAACAGTCCTAAGCACGTGTTCTGTGACAGTTTGCTCCCCTAATGTTGCAGACAGCCCCTGTGCACCTACCTTATCTCTCGCTCCCACAGTCCTCCGAAATCTGGGCATATGGTGGGTTGTACCAAAATCGCATTCTCTATGAGGATAACTGGCTGGTTATTTCCGGATTCATGATAGTAAATGCATCGTGAAGTTCACTCTATCCACCTTTTACGTTTGTGCCACAGTCCGAGAGTAGTTCATATGGTTTACCATGATGTGCTATGGATCTTCTCACTGCCATCAAGAAAGCAACAGAGTCCATACCTTCCAGGAGATCGAGATATACTGACCTAGTCATCATAGATTTAAAAATTATTCCCCACCTTTTCTCCTGTCGTCGACACAATTTTATCCACATCAAAACAGTCAACTCCAGAGGAGTAAAAGGCTGGTTTATGTAAACGAAGTCTTGCCATGGGCAAATCTGCCATTTTGGGCAACTTTGGTCTCGCTCGTAGCTTCTCTCAAGTCAGTGACTGGATCTTACTGACACGAGTGTCAACGGGTTCATATATGGTTGGTGCGTCGACTTCGGATAGGCTCATGGATAGGATGACTGGAGGATTACATACATGAACATTACGTTGACGGACACAAATGAATACGTTGATGAAGACGAAGGCATAGTTTAGTTCAAACTTCTTTAGTTGGTTTCACAAGACATGACAAACGAGTATACATGAATGAGGTGAGCGGACTTCCAGCTCAACCCCAGGGCCTTTCCTGCAAGCGGCATAATCCTGCTCGCGGTCGTCCCCACAAAGACAGTCGGAATGCCGGTCTCCAAACTTACATCTCACTTCTCATCTCTCACGTACAGTATAGATGTGAGCATACATATGTATAGTTTTTAACATCCATAGACAGGCAAAAATTCAACAATGGACAGATAGAGAAGCTAATAGCACTTCCTTCTACAGCTGATGTGATGACCAATAAAGGCCATAAATGTCATATACAGTAATTAATGGAAGTGACAAAGAGGAGCAAGGTAGCTGACAAAGCAATGTGCTCTGCGGTAGTGATAAAGATCAAGATTGCAGATTGAATAATAATAACTAAATATCATATAGCCTGGTCACATAGTTTTTGGTCAGTAGAAATATTTGGACATGGCTGTCCTGAAGTAGACACTATAACACGAGTACTAACATACACTTTGCATCGGTATCAGTCAGACTGTAACCAATTGAGAACTGTTGTAGAATCACTCCAAAGGTTGGTGCCACTAGTAGGTAAGTTCAGGTCCTTGCTTAAGATATCAGCAAGTTGGCGTCCGGTTAGTGCTGCACACAGCTCCAATCTTGGCATTGAGATCTGCTTCATAGGGGCAACACAACTCCGTGCAGCTACAAAGCTTACACAGGCATCATCATTTTGGTTCACAGTTTTGAGGTAGGCTACCGAGCCGTAACCTCGTTCTGACGCATCACAGAATACATGAAGTTGCTGCGTGATCAAGATCATGGCAGCTGTTGTGATTTGGCTGTGAGATTTTCACCTCAGTGCAAGATCCCCAGCGGTACACACAGTCACCAATCTGGTGAATAGCCTTTCTTAACATACACACAAATCTCGATCCGAATATGGCGGTTGATATTGATGAATGGAGGGTGAAAATTGAATGTTTCAATCCACGAAGTCGGCTAGGCCATGTCATGCACCCCGCAATAATACCATACGGGACACGTTTGTGTTTGCGTCTGATTCTTCTGTCTATGACACTCCTACTTGTTGCTGGAGATGTTGAGGCAAATCCAGGGCCTCCTAAATCAGCATCAGACAGAATTCAAACGCGTTTATCAGTTCAAAATGTGTCTGGGCAGTGTATAACCCCTGACCCCAATACCACAACACTGAGTGACCTTGCTTTAACGCTGGCCTGGATACATCACATCACTCAAGTGAACGACAAGTTTTACAAGTTTGCCCAAGACTATAATGAAAAAAATCTCTGTCCTCCGAGAGGAAAACATGTCATTGAAAACCAAACTCTCTGATCTCGAAGCCAAGGCAGAAAAACTCGAGGCGCAGTTTCGAAGGTCAGACTTAATATTCCATGATTTACCTGATAAACGAGGAGAGAAGTAGGGTGAGAGTGAACAGTGTGTTAGAGATTTTATGGAAGTTTCACTTCATCTAGATAATGCTTCATCTCTTTCCATTGAGCGAGCTCACAATCTCTATTCAAAGTGTGGAAGTCAGCTTATCATTGTCAGATTCACTTTCTATAAAGATAAATGTGCTGTTCTGGATGGTGCCAAAAAGAATCTCAAGGGTACCAAGGACCTCAGAGTCTCGGAAGACTTTTCGTCCTGGAGGAGAATTTCAAAAGGGGCCTAGAAATAGGATTTCGTAGTCTTCCAAGCACTGATTTGGTTTGACACAATTTTCAGTTAGTATGCTGTCTTAGGCCCATGAAAAGGGAAATGTGTGGTGGTGATTTCTTTATTGAAAGTTTACATTATTCTTGTAACTAGAATCAGTTGTTTTTGTTTCCTGTTTACTTCTAGAGTGACAGCACGTTATATGGAATTGTTTCATATTACCCAGAATTCAAAATAGCTGCCAAGATGGTCGCCATTGTAGTTTTACTACTTATACATAGCAGAGGACTAAGTTTGTACTGATATGTAAACAAACACTTCATTTGATGTCAAATATTTTATACAGTATCGAAAAAGAACAACATTTCAATGGTATGGCTTATGAAAGCGTCATTTGTCTAAAATATTTGATGAAATAACATCATCCAAAGTGCTAGAAAACTATGCTTCAAGGCCGATAACCGCGTGTAAGCTCTCGCCGTACAGGGTCGGGGAATCAGGGTACAGCTTCCCCCTATAATGTTTTACAGGTTACTTTCTATGCATAAACGTATTGATATGACACTCTTTTAATGTTGATAGGGCTCCCTTGATTGAGAAATGATAACTTCGGCATTGTTGTAGCTATTCAAAGTGGTCTGTCATAACCCTTAATCACTTTTGATACATTCAGAAGCAAACAATTAACTCTTCTCTTCAATTTCTTTCATATCATATGTTACATCATGTCAGAATTGGAGTCATCTACAAGCCAAAGCTGTTCTGGTAACAATCACCTGCCATACAAAAAGACATGTCTCTGTGCACAATAAATCACTTCATCTGCATTGACATAGATCTCTCTGCTGGCATGCTGACCTTTTGCATCTACTCGGCGTCAGTTCAACCAATCCACGAGGAGCAGGATCTCTCGACATCAGAAAAGGGATAAGCTGACCATCACAAATGCTCCAACCAGGGCCAACTGGTGAAGGAACCTTCATGATTAGTTGTATCCACACAAGCACATTGTGGTTAACTCGCTCAAGAAGACGTTTTAGACTGGTGGATGTTGGTGGGAGTTTATGTCAATACTTCATCTACAAGCATTACTAGATTATTTGGTACATACACTGCATTAGAAACCTGTCCACAAGATGTAAACAACATGCTCGAAGCTGTGAATTATATCCTTTGCGACAACAACTCCACTTGCAATGTTCATAAGATACAGACATGACACGCCATTCATTTGTAAGACTGAATGGATTTTCCCATCAATCCTGATTAGCACATTGATATTTCTAGTGTTCCTTTTACAATGGCTCATTCAGATGGAACATCAAGAAAAAACATCAAATGCGGTTTGTAAGAGGAACTTCAAACGGGAGTGTTTGGTCCTTCATTGCCTACTAGCAGAGGAGAGAATACTGGCTCTTCATATAGTTAATGGCATGACAAAATTGCAAATGTGCCGAAAGGGAATTGCTTCAAAATTTGGAGACTTGGCTGATGCATTGACATAAATTCGGAATAGAACTGACTGCATTAGAGCTGATGCTGTTTGGGACAGGTATGCCAGGCAAGAGTCGGTCGAAGTAGGGGAGCGAATCAAAGGTGATCGTCAGTGGCACAAGAAGTCAAGATTGTTGGTAAAAACACACCACTACCAAGACATTGTGACAAATCAGCGGTCCCCTCAACAAGTCCAGTCTTGTCGCACATACGAACGAACGGTGGAGTTCTGTTGGTCCGGCCATGCTACCTGTTGGTAGGACTTGGGCACGCCAAGGTACATTTGTAGTTCTTAGGACGTCCTGACATGTCTTAACAATAACTGTAAAAAGAGATTGAACGGGATAGAAGGTGTAATGACTATATATATTACAATGCTCGTTTGATCATAAATAGCTGTCAGTATGTCTATCTCATCTGTGCCCAATCCCCAAGACAGATGATATCACGTATAAACAGGGAAGAAATGCGCCTTCACCCCATGTGAACAACAGTTCAACAGCAGGTCAAACCTGTCTTTAGTCAGTTTATATCCGTTCTGGATTAGACCTACCACTTTCTTAACGTGCACTACCCAGCTCTAACTCTTTCTGAACACAACCAGCTCGTATTCAGACACCTCTTCCCGTTCGCACTACATTCTCACTCTGATTCTAGCGTGTGCAGTGGTAATAGCAGACATGTCCTGGTTTGATTTCTGTAAGTACCCAGCCCATTCTATTTCCGTTGTCAGTTTCAAGATGGGAACATCGACATCACCATGCCTCCACAGATAAATGAGAGTTGACCAAGAAAGACATCTTATTTAATGAAGGGATGATGCATTCGAGAATTTCAGCAAATCTGAGTGGGGTGATTCTCAAGAAATTGTAGGACTCATGATCATCAAGGCGGAGATCCTGCGTCAGTTGATGAAATGTTCCACAACTGTTCCCCTCTCAGGTTAAAACCAGTTTCTCACCCAACAAGTTCTTGTTCGTTTCCTCCTTTCTTGCTCTACCAGTTGTTCTGCTTCGAATAAAAACTCCAGCAAATAAGCATTCAGCATGTTGACAGCTGCACATTTGTTCATGTTTCACAGGCAGAATTTTTTTTATCCCAAATGGACAACATCTTAAAAACGCATGTCTGTATACCCTACCGTGTCATATCGTAATGCACACAGTGTTGGCATAGTAAGACCTGTGTGAGACCCACTTAATTACAGAACGAGTAGAACTTGATAGGAATCTATTGAGCTCTTTCAGAACCGAGTAGAAATGTACTACAAACTTCTTAAGAACAATTCATTTGGATTTGAGAATATTTGCACGGAATACCAAAGTAACTAAGAACACAATGCGGTCGAGTTTCGTCTGTCTGAGAACGGAGTTGACCAGGTGGAATCTGTGTGCAAACGTGTTGCAACTGATGGCAAACTATATTATGTCTGCACACATCCCCATTACGTTTGAACTATGGCAATTCCGTTCGTCACTGTCCCAAATCATATCTTCATTACACCTGACAGCGTCTTATTAACACACTTCGGAGACAGGTCAAAACACTTCAGTGTAATATCAGACAATGTCAGAGAATGTATACGCATACAACGCAGCCATCAAATCCCAACGTCCATAATAGCTGGGTGAGTGATTGAGTGATTGAGTGATCGAGTGAGTGAGTGAGTGAAGCGTTTTGACAATTAGAGTAGGTTCAATCCCCCAAAATGTTAGTTTCAAAGCCATTCTCAAGGATTCTCACGTTTAGCGAAGTCCTACGTTATTATGTCCTCATTTTGTGCAGTTGATCCAGTCTACCGAATATGCCCTTCCCCGAAACAAGAAAGGTCATTAAAACATCGGAATTTCACAAGAATATCTTAAAAGTTAAAGGGAATAAATCGGCATTTGATACAATTATATAAAACATGTATTAATTTATATGTTCTATTGTCCGCAACCAGATTTTAATACACACATAGGCAATGTACGATTATTCAAAACAAGATTTAATCCATAAATGTGCAATCATCAGGTGATGTCCTCAAATGAGTCACTATGTTCCATAATGTGGCTCCTGACAGTTTCATGGTACAGTCCTGTCCGACGACGAAGAATGTGTTCGAGATTTGCCTCTGTTCAGCCAGCAGTGGATGGATACCAAGTAGAATGAAGTATCACTTAACCACCCGACACCTCAAAGACAGTTTAGGTCGGGAAAACGCCATACAGCTATCTGCCGATGTGGCTTGAATTTTAACAATATTTCAGTTTTTCACAACCTGTCATCACAACCTGTCATCGAAATGTCCAAAGTGATTAATGTGTATGGTGTTGGGATTCGAACTTACGATAATAGCTATCTGGGGTGACTAAGAGACATTAATCTGCACAGCAAATTGCCCCGCCTTCAATGACAAGGCAACCGTTTGCCGTGATTACGATGAAAAGTTGCGCAGATAATTGTCTTGCTGCTAAAACACACTTCATTGGCTAAATACATTTATATATAAAATAATTTTCAAACCAACAATGAAGATTTGCATTAAGTTCAAGATAAGCAGCCCAGCTGCCATTTCGAGCACTACTTCATTTTAAAAACCATTGGAAGTAGCAAAAAGACCATTAAAGTGTGAAATAGAGTTGAACTTTTACTGCGCATGCGTACTATAATTGACTTTCTACGCATGTCGAAAAGGGCGACAACGCGACAATGCGACATTTCAATATGTCGCGTGTCGCGTTTTAGTAAATTTAGTGACAATGACAATGGTGACAATGCGACAATGCGACAACGCGACATATTATGACCTTCACAATTGTTGCTATGTCGCCTGTCGCACTTTAGGGGAACAGAGAATATTATTCAATGTTATTCAAATCGCGACAATGCGACAAATGGGCGAAATGTCGCGTTGTCGCATTGTCGCGCTTTGGTTAATTTTTGCCTCATTTTGCTTGTTTTTGAGAGGGCGACAACGCCACAGTGTCCCTTCTCGGATTCCATAAAAACCAGATCTAAATCCACAGATGTTTAACCTACAATGTACGATGACTGGAAGATGCATCCACACCATGACTTGTATCTACGTGACAGCTGATTCAACAAAAGAACATGCAGCTAAACATGTAGCCAAGAGGTATTCTAAACACTGGCTAGTAAATATAACATATTGTCATCTGGAAAAAATAGCTGACTAGGAGCAAGAATTAGCTCTGAAACGTCGAAAGAAGAATAAAAAAGAAGCACTGTTATCAATAAAACGTGTCATGTGTTTAAAGTTATACTGTTGTTGTTTTTAGAATATCTCAAACTTGGGAGTATATCATATGTACTCTGTAAATCACCTAGGTGTCAATATTGTTGTTTCAAATGCATATTCCTTTAACGTCAAATTCATCCATATCGAGAGATTTCATTCATTCAAAATGTATTATCCTACTTGGTCTTTCTGGGATGCATGTCGCATCACAACGCATCTTTAGAACTAGTTTGCACAAGGAAAGGATGAACAAACCCACTACTAAACATGATGGGCTAAAACAATTCAGTGTCCACCATAGCACCATATCTTGATGATGACATGCATACAGTAATAGATGTGGTTTGGGTGTTCCAGTGGTGGAGTGGTGGGTGTAGTTGTGTCGTAATTAGTGGTGGCTGTGTTGCGTCCCATGTTGTGTCGGTGGCTGTGGTGTCTATATGTAGTGGTGCATGTGGACTTTGAGGTAGCATCCAAGAATTCAGTGATGTCTGTCTTCCCTGGCTCTACATGGAAAGGCTGTTTCTTTCATTTCACGCAGTGTGTGTGGAGGAAAGCCTAACAGTTCGGTCTCCAGGTAGATTACAGCCACAATCCTGAAATCAGCCGATTCGTTCGACATTGTGCAGTGCTGCCTTTGGTTCCATTAGCCGATGTAAGCATACTTTTCAATATTCATTTATTTTCAATGTTTAGGTTTACTAGTACGTGAAACGTTTTACAAGAATTTTCTTTTGTAAACTCGTGCCTAATGCGAATTAATATGCAAATAATTAATATGTATTTTATTTGTTAGATCGACGATGTATGGCTGCAGACACTAGCAGATATGCCCCAAGACCGAAGGTGTGAGCAATTAGCCGATTACGTCACCACCCAGTGGATTGAAAGAGACCAGGCACCACCAGTATGGAACCACCACGACACCGAAGGGCCCCGCACCAATAACCATCTGGAGGGGTGGCATGGTCGCCTTAAAAAGATTATTGCCAAGGCACATCCAAATATATTTGAATTGATCCGATTCCTGATAGGAGAACAAAAAAAAGAATGAGATCCTGCTGGTCCAATATGCTGCTGGTCAACGCCTCCCTCCCAAGAAGAAGAAGTACCAGGACGTCCAGAGATGACTCAGTGACTTGAAAGACAGAGGGGAGACATTGATGTCCTACACTACGCTGATGCTGCCTGGCATGTTGTTAAACTTCAGTAATGTCCTTTTGAATTCCACATTTGTACATTTACTTATTGCTAATAATGAAATGCCCATCAACCGATATCTTAGTTGGTTTATTTTTTATACGATCCCCCAAACACGGGGGATTAAATCGCTAAACACACACTGGCCGTCTATTGTTTAACATAATTGGCTACCAGTTGCATTCGCAGGAAGGCGACCTGCCGTTATCGTGGTTTGTTTGTATACGACTCGATGGGTCGACGTCGTGCGAATGAACCGTTGGTTTGCCCTTTGTTGTTTCCAGCTCCTCATTGTAAGTGCGACAAAAGCCCGCTTGGAGTCTGAGCACCGACTCACAATCATGTGAAATATTCGTCGTGGGGACAGAAAGACTTGAGATCCTGCAGAGGTAGGACAACTTCAAGTATTCTTCGGAAGGGCGACAGAGGACCAGACAGGCAAGTGTTTCCAAATATATTTTGAAGAAAATATGCGTCTTCATGAATGTATGTTTAATATACAGTGCACACTCATTCTCTTATAGTATACAGCCATTTAGGTATAGATGGGAATGGTTAATACTGGTGTCTGCATTTAAACGGAGTGGTAGTGTATCCTAGTTGTTCAAGTGATGGCACGCCACGTTCAGTGTCAGTGTTCGAGTCCCCACTTAAATATTATCTCTCACGTCCATTTCTGAGGCCCGTCGTTGGAATATTGCCAAAGCGGCATAAAACCACACTTACTCGCTGTTGTTAAGCCAATCTACATACGCAAGAAATGTGATTCCTGATGCTTATTTATGACTCATTTCTTTCAGATGCTGGAACCCTGGCACTTTCTGGATTTGGTGTTGTGTCCCTCTAAACCCTACCACCTGGACTTTAGTACACTGGATTTCCGAGGGACCGATGGGATGTGCTTTTGTCTCATGGTGGCTCCATAGTACATCCGCTCTCCGCGTAGCCCCTCGCCGACTGTACATTGAGTAATTCGGTGTTAGGGCCTGATTGTGCAGTCAGGATGGTTGTTACAGCAACCCAGCTAGTTTAGGGGTGGCACACTCTGGGCCCGAGTCTTTTCAGCATCCCCAGTAGGCCCAATGCTGACTGCACTTGACTGGTAGATTTAGGTGGTAGAGTAGATAGGGCCCCCTTCGTGCATGCCCTGTACGATGCTATCTATAGATGGCATAACTTAGTGTTAACCCACCATTCCGTCCTTCAGTAGGTAGCTCGAGACAAACCAAGTCCCGGATGGTCACTTTGAGAGTCAGTGTACTGGGCGACTGCGCCGCCACCTGCTGGTAAAGTATTTCAATATTTCAATTTAATGTTTAGATTAAATTTTGTTAATGATTAAAGCGTTTGCTCATGACGCTCCAAACAACCCTAATTCGATTTCCCATATGGGAAATGATGTGTGAAGCATATATTTGTTGTTGCTCACCGTGATATAGCTGGTATATTTCTAAAAGCGGTGTAAGAAGTACACCGACGTTGTCATAATCTGTGTGGGAAGCATGAATTATGTAGAATGTTCTTTGCCCTTTTTTAGTAGAACCGTCGCTTATGCAAGCAACTGTTTCTTTCAAACACTCCTTTGAAAAAAACATAAAATGCAATGCAACCTTGTTTACCATGACGTCTACTGCAAAGTTACAACTGTAGTTTCATGTTTGAGATTTTTTCACGTGTATGCATATAACTTTCATTTATAGACACAGTAAGTACCAATAATGTAAAATATAGTCACTATACTATTAGGAGCAAGGATACCATCGTCCTGGGGGCGGAAATGGACCTGAAGTCCCCCAGAGGCAGGACGACTGCCTAGAAGACCTTCCATGGACAGAAGTGGATCAAGGATTCTTCTGGAGCAGGATGTGGATGTGGATGTGGATGTGAATGTGGATGTGGATGTGGATGTGGATGTGGATGTTTTACTGTTCGTACATTTTGTGACAATGTACTGTGCGTGTCTACTACTGTAAACCCTCCAGTAGAATAGGTACCGTTGCATACGTTGAGGGAACACGGTTCCAGAGTGTTTTTTTTTCTCAAAAAAGGTTTTTTATCTCTGGTTTTACGTGTCGGGCTTCAGTTACCTTTGACCTTGTTCAAATCTCAACACACGACAATTCAAGATGGCGGGCAAAATGGCGGCCATTTTGATTATTTTCAAAAGCAAAATATGTAAAAAAAAATATACATCCTTTACCAATACACAAAAGTCAAATTGAAAGTGATCAGATTGATAGTAGTAAAACTATCCATGATTTACTTTGAGATGTTGTCGGGCAGCAAACCAAATGTCATGAAAATGCTCACAGACCCCCATCACATAAAATGGCCTGTGAAAAACTGATACCACAATCTAAGAGTATTACAGGCCTTTCCATGAGCCCAAGACATCTTACTAACTGAAAATAGTGTCAAACCAAATCAGTGCTTGGGAGGCTACGACATCAGATTTTTCACCTGCCTCCTCCTAGAGAGTGCGTGGAGCTAGATCCCAACTCTTCCCCTTCATGAAGGCTGCAAGAAATGATGGCAAAATGGCCAACATGAACTATGACAAGCTGGTAATAGATGGTGCTGTCTATATGTTCGACAATGAGATGAACGTCATTAGACAAGTAGGCCAGAGGCGTGGATTGGTTTCTCAAAAAGCAAATCGGTCGCATCTCACAGAAGCTGACGTAGAATCTATCTGTCCAAAATAGGATTCCGGCCAGGACTCCAGTTCATCCAAAACAAGTTTTGAATATTCAAAAGACTCTCAGAATGCAAGTACTTGTAACACCAGAGAACAGGATTACCATAGAACTATTTCTACTCAGTTACCTGTACATGTTTCTACCTCAGGAACTGATACATTGATCTCTCAGGATACTGAAGCAGACCTACATACTCTCTGCAGTAAAACAACGAAAAATGAAATGATCAAAATATGTACATGGAACATACATGGCCTCAAAGCAAAGGTTAAGTTTAAGTTTAAGTAATATTTAGATTCTCACTCGTGCGCAGATTGTAATGACTTTCCTTTTAGGGATCAACTCTTGTCAGGTGAAATCAGTGAACATGAGATTGAACAAGCACTGAATGAACTTAAGGTTGGTAAAGCTCCTGGTATGGATGGAATGTCACCTGAATTCCTGAAGAGTATAAGTCAGTTTATAATTCCGTATCTTAAACTACCGTTTAATAAGATTCTAGATACTGGTGTATTTCCAAATGCATGGAATATAGGTATGATAATTTCTCTTTATAAGTCTGAAAACAAACTGGAACCTAACAATTATAGGGATATATTGATATTAAATGTTACCAGTAAACTATTTTCTGCTATACTTGAAAAACGTATCATTATATGGCTTGATGTAAATGATTTATTATCAGAATCCCAAGCAGGATTTCGACCTAACTATTCAGTAGTAGACAATATATTTGTTCTTCAAGCTCTATCTACTAAATACCTAAGCAGACCATAGGGGCGTTTCTACTGCTCATTCATTGACTTTAAAAAGGCGTTTGATTATGTGGATAGGACATAAATGCTGTATTTATTGATTTATAAAGGCTTAAAGGAAAATAGCAATTGTATAAAAGAATATGTATGCATCAGTCAAAGCATGTATCAGGACAGACAAAGGTATTACTGATTTTTTTACAACTTCAAGTGGTGTTAGACAAGGATGTGTCCTTAACCCAGTGTTATTTACATTTTTCATCAATGAACTTGTATCTGAAATGTATAATGAATGTGATCATGGCGTATTTGTTTCTCAGGAAATTATAGATATAATGCTTCTTCTTTTTGCAGATGAATCTGCTTTGTTTTCTTCTTCAGTTAGGGGCCTACAGAAACAATTAAATGTATTACAGTCTTGTTGTACCAAATGCAGCTTAACGGTGAACTTAGATAAATCAAATGTGATTGTTTTTGGAAATGGTGATAAAAGATCTGAAAAATGGACATATTGTAATACATCTATGGAGGTAGTTTCATATTTTAAGTACGTATGATTGGTGATATCTTCTAGAATAGCATGGTCTGTTGCATATTAGCAATTAGCACTCCAAGCATCCAAATATCATTTAATGTGCTTTCTTCTATCTTTGATAATAAGATTGCATCCATTCTATTATATGGTTCTGAAATCTAAAATACAATGACTCAAAAAATACAAACTTCATATTTCAAAACAAAATACTTATGTGTCGGTTAATACGCTTCCAACAGAGCACTTCTTGGCGATACAGGCAGATATTCTATCTTTCTTTCAACACAATTATGAGCAGTCAACTATTGGATAAAGTTATTACGTATGGATGCTTATAGATACCAATATCAATGTTATCGCATGTTAAAACAACTAGATGATAAAGGTAAGAACAGCTGGGTGTCTGATATCAGAAATATTCTTTTTAAGTGTGGGTTTTCTTATGTTTGGATATCACAGGATGTCTGTGATAAAAAGCTGTTTAATTTAATTTTCAAACAAAGACTAATAGACATATTTTTCCAAGATTGGCATGCTTATGTACATTCATCTACATATCTTTCCCATTCTGCTTTTGTAAAATCGTTACTAGAGCCAGAAAAATATTTCACTGTATTACATCACAAATCTTTGAGAAGAGCTTTCTGTAAACTCATAAAATCTCCTTGTATGATTTCCGTGTACAGTCTGAATGTAAATGTGAAAATGTAAATCCAAATGAAATTTTATGTGTAAAATGTATTAGCAATCAGGTCGAGGATGAATATCATGTGTTATTTGAGTGCAAGCACTACCGAGACCTGCGAAATAAATATCTTCAGCACTTATGTACAGGAAATAAGGATCAACATTCTATGAAAAAATCTATTAAATTCTAAGAATAAAGATGTTATTATCTCGACGCACGTTTTCTGAAAAATGTGTTTATTTTTAGAGGTAAAACGTGATATGTATGCAAATTTTGAAAAAAAACCCTTGTAACTGTACTGTGGGTCGTTTGGCCTAAAATACTGAACAAACCGTCTGTCTGTCTGTGTGAAGTTGCTGGTAGGTTTCAGTAGTATCAAAATCAAGAGGTACATAACAGTATGGCAATGTGAACTTCAGAGATTCTGCAAAGCTCCGATTCCCACTGTGTGAATCGTTCTCTAAGTTCTCTGTTGCTGATCTCATCTTCCCAGGTTCTCCTGGATTTCCACATGTTTTGAATCAACACCTTGGCACGGGCAGTGAATGGTGTCAGGTATCCAAGGGGATCATATTGGGTGGCAAGTGCTTGATATACAGCTTTCATATTCAGTGTGTCATAGGAGACAAATCGGTATTTGTAGGACAGTAAATCATAGTCACACTTCCAACAGAGGCCAAGAGCCGCTTCATCTGCACTGTCCTGATTCAGGGTTGACCAGAGTTCAAAAGAGGTTGATTTAGCCTCAACAGACAAGCCAGGTAACACTTCAGGTACGTTGGATGTCCACTGAATCCACCTTCCTGTAAAACTTGTTTAAGATTTGTGACCAGTTCTTTTGCTTTTACTGGATCTGTTAAACTGTCAAGACAGTTGTGTACATAAAGGGCTTCCTTCACACACCTGGCGACTTATGGTAATTGTTCTTGTGATGTGATTATTATTGTGCTTCTGCAGGGCATATGTTGCACAACATGGACTGCAAGTGGTACCGAATGGCAAAACTTGCCACCGGTATAGGGTAGGTTCAACGTCAGTATTCATGTATCGCCAAATGAATCTCAGTAACGGCTGATCTTTAAACAGGAGTCGTACTTGGTGAAACATTGCTTTTATGTCACCTGAGATAGCAATCTTATTTCTTCGGAATCTCAACAACACACCTAACAGAGAAGATCCAATGATGGGGCCTGGTAGCAGTTGGTTGTTGAGATTTTCTCCCTGATACTCATAAGAACAACTGAAAACAAGACAAGGTTTCCCCTTATGCTCCACAATATGATGCGGAATGAACCAGGATTCCTCAGACCTATTTGCATCGTCCTCACTGATCGCTCTGACGTAATTGGAATTGACAAGTTTCTGAATCTCATTGTTGTGAGTTGAGAACAATTCTGGTTTGCTCAAATGGTGTTTTGAGTTCGTTTCAGGCTTGGCATCACAGCTTCTTTGCTTTCATGAAGGGTAGCAGCGGTATTCCGTCGAAGTAATGGAGTGGCATAGTGAATCTCGTCCTTAATTGTCAACTTGACAGTGCCACTATCCAAGATAGACAAGGCCTGTTTGTCCTCTTTTGACCTAGTCACCTGTTTGCTTAAATAGGGTATTATGTCCATTTTCCACAGATTCTCAACATGATGCATCAATTTCTCATCGTCCCTTTGCAGGTTTGAGAGAAAACAAGTAGTCTGGGCGTTATTGACTGGCAACTGAGAGGGTCCCTGTACTGCCCTTCCAAACTTCGTACACACTGCAACTGCCTGGAGTGCAAAACTTGATTTGGCTCAACTGGTACTATGATGTTGGCATTATCAGAGCCAGTTCGAATGGTTGGACATACATTGTGTATGGCAGGAACAGCTGGACCTTGGAGATGAGGGTACTTTCTCTGAAGGGAATCAACATCATTATTCAGACAGGGCAATGTGGTCAGAAGTAAACGCATCTCGAATTGTGAATCTCTCACTTGGATGATCAAGCGGGGAAATGTCAAAATTCACAGAATGGCCATGGCAGTCGAAATTTCCACGTCTGATTCTAAACAGGAGAATACTGGCTGGTTTCTTCAATAACCCAAGTTGATTTGCTGTAGACGAAATACTCATTGTCCTCATGGGCCCATCGTCTAATATAGCAAAAGTCTGAAAACTGCAGGTAGGACCATGGAGAATGGCACTATTTTCAGCATGATGCTTGCTGGATTGGTTGGCTGATCCAGAAACGGTTGCTTGACTTTGGTGTGCTGGAAACTCTTCCTGATGTGAACATTTGCATAATGTAGTATGGTGAGGTCAAGTTTGTTACATTTCATGCACAACTTCTTTAGGTTACACTGTTTAGCGGTATGAGTTCGTCCACAGTTCCAGCATCTGTGCTTTTCTCTTCCAGTTGACACCTCCACTTACGTACAGTTTATTGAATTCTGACCATGTGCTGATGTGATGCTGTTTGTTGCAATAAGCACAGTATCCTGTTCGTTGATTCCCTCTTGCTCCATAACTGTTATTGCTTTCCAGTTGACCTGACTTAGAGTTATTCGAGTTGAAGACTGAGGTAGGCATTTGTGATGAACTCTTCTACACTACTGGAATCGATATATCTTGTATAGGCTTTGGGGCTTGATACACACTGGCTGCCTTATGAGCAATTTTCTTGGCCCGAGCTTTCAGCTTCAACCAGTCCGAGAAGTGAAGATGATTGTAAGTCCTGTCTTCATCCAAACTCAAGATGCGTTTGTTCAGGCAATACTCAATAAACCCATGCCGGTTGGTTTGTGGCAGTTTACTCAAAAGACGATCTACATGTGACCCACATCTTAGTTCAAAACCATTGTCTCCCTCAAGGCACCGAAGCATTCCAACCAATGTATGCACAGAAAGTGCGAGATTTTCAAATGTACCAAAGTCATTGTATCTCACTGTAAGAAGATTCATGATCATGGCTAATTCACTTTGGACCAACTGTCTTGGCTGACCATATGTTTCTTTAAGAGCTTGCATAGCACTAGCGCTCGCTTCATGTCATACGAGAAAGCCTCAGCAAGGCGTTTTGGAGAACCACCCAGTCTATTCAGCAACACTTGAAACTTATACTGTTCTGACAGTTGGACGTGGCTATCTACAATACTGTAAAAGAAGGCCATCTTGAGGATAGCAAAGACTCTCTCCTTACCATTAGCAAACGACGGAAGTGTAGGCTGGAGGATTCCATAGGATGAGGCAACCAATCGTTCTGTCATGTATGGTTCATTAGGAGGTCATGGCTCTTGGTGAGACTGGAAACTTTGTTGAGTATTGGAGTCAAACCTTGGGAAGTATGTCACATGTCTGACTTGAGGAGGCAAACCGGAATTAGATGGCAAATTGTCAGGATTATGAATGTATTTGTCAACTACTTCAGTCTGCGTTCCATGCAGAGGGGTGATCTCATCACTCAATTCTTTATCTGGAAGTACAGATGTAGACACTGCAGCGTGAGGGTCTGGCAAGGACTTGTGAGACAAAGAGAGCTCAGTTTTAGGCGTAACAATGGCAGAGTTATGATCTAGCAACTGATCAACCAGTTCTACTTCTGCTAACTGCCTCCCTACTTTACGTAACGGCCTCCTACGGGAGACTTCCATCTGAAAACGCTCTCTTTCCTTCAAAGCTTTCCTTTCTTGCAGCTGTGCCTGAATTCTTGCATGAATTATATCTTCCTCTGCCTACTTTTGTGACTCAAAGCTTCATCTTCTACTTTAGCTGTCGAAATATCTAAGTGTCTATCTTCACTCTGTCTACATTTCAACTCCTCTAATTCAGCATGTTTCCTGAATTTCTCAAGCTTTGTAGTTTGCATTCCTGACTGCTTATAACAGTCTGCTGGAAAGACTGCTGGAAGAGTATTTACTCACATTTGAACTTCCAGATCGATGTGAAGAATGAGATTTTCTAGACACTCTAGTAGACTTCTATGACATAAGACTGAGTCCTCCTACAGCTCCTAATTCTTCTTCCATTGTCCCAGTATGAACACTTTTGCCCTTATTTACATCCTTAGTGTTAAGAATAGACAAAGTCCCACACACGTACTCCTGAAGATAGGTTGGTGGCCTTCTCTCCCTTTTCTCTCTGTTACTAGCCATAATTCCAATATTTCACAAAGTTCAAAATATCCAGATATCCGACTCGCAGGATCATGAAAAATAGTAAATGCTGGTTCTGGTTTCATTAGTTTAATTCACTGGTTCAGGCTTCATGGCATCAAGGTGTCACACACACATACACTCTCACTCAAGAGCACATGTTGTCCAGGTCACATCAGGTATAAAAGTTGGATTCAAGGGTGGAAAGTAATACTGATTACAGTTACTGGGTGGATTATGAATAGTATCATGGAGCCGAATCAGATTAGGAAAAATAATCACTTCTCTTTAACAGGCTATGATGGTCGGCGGGGCGGTAGTAAACGCCCCGGCATTTTCCGGTAGCAATTTCCTATTCTCTGAACTACATGAGTCGAACGCCGTTGGCAGATGTTCATGAAAATTGAGTCCCGGGATGGCCTTCACCGTTGGCACACGAATGTCGGTGAAAGAATAGATATCAGAGTCCTCAAACCTATGATTGTTAATGTACTATGTAAGGCACTGGAAGACTATAAGTACTTATCAGCTACAATCGTAGTGGAAAAAACTATTCATTTTGGTTGTGCATCAACGCGAGGATATAGATAGTTTTGTCCACTACGCTTTGCAAACATTTCAAGACGAATGTTGGGAGTATGGTGGCTGATTAGGGCCATCGCTTTCTGGCCTTAAAATTTGGAGGTGAGGAAGTGATATCGCATGTCGTCTTGCCTGTGTATGACTTAATCCAACAGGAAGCTGAATCATTTGTTTTAGTCGCACAGAATAAAATGCACATGCTTTAAAATTCTATGGCATTTTTGTAATTAATCTTTTAACTTGTCTAGCCAATAATCCAACAATAACCCTAGAAACCGAGAGTGTTTCGTTGAAATAAATGAGTGTTTTGAAAGCCTGTGAAAAGGATAACAATCATTATTATTAAATCAAATTAGTCCTGGATTAATTCCTGGCTTACATTTCCCTATTGTCATTTCCCTTGTTAAATGCCACTATTATTAATAACACACAATTACTGTCCCTACTGTTCACTTGAAGGTAAGGATAAATCCTAAACTTATTCATATCCCGGTTGTGTTTCACAATCTGCACGGGTATGATTCACATTTGATTATGCAAGTTATTTCAAAGGTAGAAGGCAACATATCTTGTATCCCAAACAATGGAACAATGGAAAGATATATATCCTTTTCGCTAAATGGGTTGAGACTCATTTATGGTGTTCAGTTTCTGTTGTCGTCTCTAGACAGTTTGGTAAAGGCTAATAACGACTTAGCTATAACTAAAGAGAAAACTAGAGCTACGTAAGCGTATCTACCCGTAGAAATAGTATGGATGACCGGTCTAAGTTTAATGAGACACAGTTACCTCCCATTGATTGCTTCTATAGCAAGCTGACCGACGCGTCTGTCTCCAAAGACGATTACAAACACGCAAAAAACGTATGGGAAAAACTGGGTTGTAAGAATCTGGATGATTACCATGATTTATATTTGAAAACAGCCTTGTTGTTTTTTCCTGATGTTTTCAAGATATTCAGAAAGATGTGCTCTCAACAATACAGGTTGGACCTGGCATGGTATTACTCGAGTTCTGGGCTCTCGTGGGATGCCATACTCAAGACAACAGGTGGGAAGTTAGAATTATTCACCGATTACGATATGCATCTGTTTATCAAGAAAGGGTACAGGTGGGTATTTCTATGGTATCAAAACGTTACGCCAAAGCTACCGAGTATGCCAACAACCTGTACGGCTAGGCTATGAGTCAATACCTACCCATGGGTGGATTCGAATGGGTGCCTGAGTGTAATTTTCAATCTGTGATAAACACTGGGGGTGTGGGGGATACCCCCAGTAGTTATTTACTCGAAGTGGACTTAGAGTATCCGAGGAATTACACACATCGCACAACAGCTACCACCAAGCCCCCGAATGTTTTTCCCTCAGACATTATATATTAATGGCAATATAATTTTAATTATAACATAACATGAGGGTCGATTACTGGGAGCAATGGCTGTGGTTGGGGGTGTGGCTCCCACTTTGGTTTAAATAACATATATAATGAAACAGCAGCAGTGGCTACTACACCAGCTACGGTCACCCACAATGTGTAATTATTTGCTCTTGTGCCTGGCTAAGGCGTTCTTTCTACCAGCTTCAACTCTGTTTTCGTTCTACTTCTTGGTGACATGCGCCACTGGCTTCTGGGTTTGCAGCCGGCTGTCCACAAAACTCGGCTCTGGAATCTTGTTATCTCTTCCTGGGCAGCATCCATCTTGTATAACATTATTATGTTTTACAGATTAGGATAGAATGCTGCAGAGAAGGCTCGGGTGATCCTGGCACAGTCAGGCTGGTAAAGCTCATCATCAGCTCAGGGCCCTCACCCCCTCTACATGCAGCCTAGACAGCGGATGGGACTTCTCCCAGGAACACTGCCTCGTCCATACAGCAGTACATTGCCATCAGCAAAATCAACTTCAAATTTCAGATTGTGTCCAACAGCCTTGGTACGCTTAAAATAGCTGTGGAATTCCTTGCTTTCATCGTGAGTCTTGACGTGCATCACCAGAGGATCATCCGATAAATATATATGTGCAAAAGTACACAATAACATTCTGTCATGAAGAGCTTCCACAGTAATCAGACCCCGACCTCCAGAATTGACTTGGATGTATAAAGGATTAAGAGAGGAACGAGGGTGGTGTGCTCTGTTATCAGACATGATCCTTCTGGTCAGACTTGGCCTGGCCAAGACTTTGGATGTCTTGTTTGGTCCAATCAACTGCTCCAAGATGACTGGCACAGCAAAAGTGTTAGAGGCTTTGACCTTGTTTCGTGCATTTAGCTTTGAACTCCAGATTTTCTTTAAACAAGATTTATACTCGGCCCGAAGTTTTTCTTGAATCTGAGCATTCTGGAGCTTGTCTCAAATTTGCATTCCAAGATAGGTGTAGGCTTGATCTTCCACAAGACGCTCAATAACTCCTCCCCCTTGTAACCTGACCAATCCATCATCGGTCACCTTGCCACGTTTCAAATGAAGAGTATTACCTTTGTCAAGTCCAAATGTCATGCCAATATGTTATTATTTGTTTTATTAAATTTACAATGCTTTGCCGTGATGATCGCTTCTGTCATCGGGGCTAGATACATACCATATTTTTATATAAAGCACAACTGATATAGCTCAAGGCATTATCGATAAATGGGTCCTTCTCTAAGTCCTCCCACAAATAGAGACGACGTTCCGGTGGGATTGGTAAAAGGTCCGACGCTATGCCTGTGTAAATCTGGGTGATAGTAGAACCTATCACTTTTGTCATCTGAGCCCTGAGTTGTGCCTTATTGCCTAGCGTATAATTTCCTCATCTGACATTTTCTGAATTTTACATCAGTTATGTTATCGCTTAAATATTGTTTTACCTTACCACCCACAACTAGTGTTATCAGTCTGTCTCGCTGCTTGTTGTCCTCTGAAACTAACATCTGTTCCAGTAATTCATCGCATTCCATTTTATAATAAAGTAGTCTTGTTTTGATTTTTTAAAAATAATATCCAACACACACTAAACACAGAGAGATAAAGGTTAGGTTACACACGACTAGAACTTCAAAAACCGAAATTACAAAAACATTACTAAAATTTACTAAAACATTACTAAAAATTACTAAAACATTACTAAAAATTACTAAACTATTACTTGGTAATCCACTGGTTGGTCGGTTTTCAACACGATCTTGGCATGTTTAGTTTCAGCGAGCTGTTTCTTCACACGTTCCCGTTCTGGTTTACTCATCACATTGTTCTCTCTCAAACACTCCTCGAACGAATCCCTGTCCTTGAAGTGAAATAATGTCACCCATCAAGTCTGCTCTCTCAAATCTTTCAAAATCGAGTTGAATTTTTGTGTCAGCACCCAGATGCTGTGATTTGTGTGTCGGCCTGAAAACGCTAAATACGAGAGCATGTCTCATATTTTCGTTATCTCTCTATTAGCGCTGCATTCGTCCAGGATGAACAACGTCCGTTTTCCTTTAAATTGGTTGTGACAACTTGTTAGGCGCGCCCCCTGGTCCGTCATCACCCAAAATCTATCCTTGTAATTCTTGTTCATGTCTATAGTAGGGCATAACATGATGATTTTGTCAAAAACTCTACTGATGTTGATTATGATGAAGATACTTCGTTTACTAGTTGATCATTGAACAATCAACTATTGAAAACAAAAGTAGACGATTATTACGATGGATTAAAAAGCGGAAAAACCTACGTCGAGCATCAGGGTCGAGACTGTTCGAAGTTTACCATAGGCGATAAGGGCATTCTACGTCTTAAGGATAACCCGGAGATTGACATCAATAACAGGCGCACTAGAAAACCACTTGCCTTGTCAACTCTAGTCAGTCGCCATGGTACCAAATTTATCCGTGAAAAACTAAACATGTAGGATTATGGTGGTGCAAAACCTAAGATTCTTCCAAAGGTCGTCCAAGATTTGCAAGCTACCAGATCCGAACTGAGTAGTAGTAGGGGTGACATTACACATCATGCTACAGAAGCGTCGGACAGCATCGAGAAACTGTTGGGTAGTTACTCAGACAAGGCGTTGCCGGGGTTTAAATTTCGAAGGAGGGAACTGTACAGCCTAGACGAAGCCTTAAAACATATATGTGGAGAACTCGTGAACAACATGGGAAAACTGGACAAACTCGACGAGCACATCGCTAGTGAAAAAAAACAAACTTAGCGAAACGGAAGACGAGGACGAGAGACGTACATGATTGGAATCTGCTTCCTCGAATCATGAACAGCTTTGCTCCCAGATCAGCCGCATTCAGGGGACAATCGATAGAATACTGAACGAGGAAACCACGTTGGCCGACAGGATCCGAATATTGTTCCGTGAGCAAGGTATCACCATTGCCAGCGTTCTAACAGCATTGGGCTTCATCATATCAACTATTGTAGTATCTGTTACTGGAGGGGGTTCCTTCCCCCAGTCGGGTTCCCTCAAACCCCACGCCAGGAGTTGACATCAGAGACTAGATAAAAAAGCATCTGAAATCGCTCGGAGGGACCCTGGCTAAACGCGCTGGTAAGGCCGCAGAAGCCCTTCCTGGTATACTAGGAAGTATTGTATCGCGGCTGCTCAGCAAGCTGGGTAAAACTGTCACGTGGCTTGGTCAAGATCTGTGGGCATTCATCGTCGCCTTGGATGGACTGGTGTACGTTGCAGCTAGGAAGGTGTGGGGTTCCTCCCACTAAGGAATTTTTAGCCAAATGAGGCACAAGCCAACCACAACCCCTCCGACAACTAACGATGCTTTACGGTCGATGTACTGTTGATTAGATGCCTTTTTTAATCTTTGGCTCTGGTGGTGATGCCACTATACCCGTTTCACCAGTTGTGGATAGTTGTACGTGGGAGACGTTGACGTCGGTGTTAACACCCAATTTTTGATTGGCCGTGGCGATGATTATTTCATTCTTGTAGCCCGTTATTTTATTGATTCTCAGACGCATGTCACTCGGAGCCATGTATAATCCCACACCGAACACGTAGTCGACTTTTGACCTGGCATATTGCAAAGTGTCCTGGTATCGTTATATAGAGACGTTGGGTTTTGTAAATACATGTTCACTGACTTTGCATTCGATCCAATCAAAAATCATCTCAGTAGAGATGGTGAACTACTCCGTGGCTGGAAATGTCATTCGACCAAGTACAAACCAGGACTTGAAACTGACAATAGTTTGCACCAGTTTCCATCAGTTTCCATCAGATCCAGTCATCCGAGAAAAATAGATGTGTATAGAGATGTTGGGTTTTGTAAATACATGTTGCAGAGAGTCATGTTGGAGCGTTCACACATTCCATTCCCCATAGGGTGGTATGGTGTAGTTCGTGACTTGTTGATCTTCAGTAGCTGACATAACTCCTGCATTAGCTTGAAGTGAAGTTGGCTCCTTGATCCGTGTGGAAGCGCTTAGGCATTCCATAATGTTCCATAATAGTTAAAGAAAGCTTCAGCAGTCGTCTTGGCCGTGATGTTTTTGGTTGGGTATGCCTGGGCATAACGGGTGAACTGGTCAGTCACTACTAGAACATGTTGCAGTCCTCCTTTTGATGGTTCTAGAGTGAGAAAGTCCATGCACACAAGCTCTAGTTTCAGAAATTGAGCACTTTAAGCACAAAACTTCCAGTTTATGGGCGGAGTAGTTTCGTTCAGAAGGCTTCAATCCTCTACTTGCATATGCAATTACCCGTTGGTGGCCATCCAGGTGCTGACAGAGTACTGCTCCCAAACCGTGTGTGCTTGTATCTGTGTGAAGTTCAAAGGGCTTTGTGCAGTCAGCATACCCCAGAACTGGAGGCAAAGAAAGGCATGTCTTCATTCTATCAAAGGCTCACTTCTGGTCCTGACCAAACTCGAAACCATTAGTCTTTTGAGGTTTGCTTCCTTGATCTTTTGACAGTCTTTGGCATCAAGTCAGACAGAGGTCTTGCAATGCTGGAAAAATTCTTCACAAATTTACGGTAATAACCAGCAAATCCGAGAAACTTCCTAACTTCCTCAGATGTTGATGGTGTAGGCCAGTTTTTTTTTATCTTGTCCACCTTCTCTGGGTCTGCCTCTGTACCATCAGCATAAACGATATATCCAACATATCTTACTGGGCGTTTGAAAAACTTGCACTTTTTCGGAGCAAGCTTGAGACATTATTGAAGTCGCTGGAAAACCATCTCCAGATGTTGAATATGTTCCTCATGAGTCTTGGAAAAGATGATGAGGTCATCAAGGTAGACGAGGCAAATCTTCAGATGGAGACCTTCTAGACACTGTTCCATAAGACGCTGATATGTTGCTGGGGCATTGGAGAGTCCAAATGGCATTCTGTTATATTCGAAGAAGCCCAAAAGTTCACCAGTAAAGCAGTTCTTTCCTCATGGCTCTCCTCGATCTCAACCTGGTGGTATCCGCTCTTCATGTCCAGAACTGAGAAATAGGTCATACCTCCTAAACAGTCTAACAGCTCCTCGATAAGTGGTAGGGCATAAGCATATATACACATCCTCGTGAGTTCCATTTTTCTTTTTGCTAAGAAGACATTAGATGCCCAAAGATGCACAAAGATCTTCAGATGACTCTGGCAGACAACAGCTGTTGTAAGTGACTTCGAACCTCATCAGACATGGCTGGTGGTATTTGACGATGTCTCGTTTGAAAGGATGGTAATCTGTTAATTCAATGCTGTGTCGAACAGCTTAGGAGTGGCCAAGGTCCTCTTCATGTTTGGAAAAAATATCTTTGAACCTCAGGATAACATCAAGGCCTTGCTCTGTCTCCTGAGACGTCAAATTCTCTTTCTCTATTTCCAATTGTTCAGTCGGAGCCTCCTCATCTAAAGGTTGTCCACGTGATGCTTCTTGTATGGTTACTGGCAGAAGTTCACAAAGTAACGTTCGGGGAGGTATAACTATGGTACAGGGTGGTGACATGGACTTCAGTTACATCAGGACCGTCCTTATCATAAGTGATGACGGTTGGAGCTAGTATTTCAACATCAGAAGAAATGGAGACTTGGGACGTGGGTTGAAGAGAGGCACATAGTCTAGGTGTCTTCAGTCCCTTGGTTAACTGACCCTTCACTCCAACTCTACTATTAGCAGGGATCAGGACATTCTTCTCCTCAGCGCTCCTCACCAGTCCAGGTCTCCACTTGTTCTTTTTCTCCTAGAACAATAGTCCTGTAGGTTAAAATACCATGGAGTCCGCAATGAGGCCTTCTGTAAAAACTTGTCTCCATGTTAATTCCTGCAGGTATTCAATAAACAGTTTAAGACGTTTGTTCCTAGAAGCACTGGTACTTCAGCACTGTATCTAGTAGCAGGCACTGCAAGAAATAAACATGGAATAGCATCAACATCAATCCCTCCTCCGGTGAGTGTTACATCCATTTTGATGAATCCTTTATCATGTAAAGTGTATTGATTATGAAATGTTTAGTTAATGTTAAAAATCAGCAGTCATTCGTGACCAACTCGCGTTATGCCGTGGCATGCCTTGTAGCGATTTGTCACCCACGTGCTTTTTTAGACAAGAACTACTTCAAATAAGAATAAATTATAGCACTACATGTACCAGAAGCACTCGGACATTACTGTTTTTAAAGAACTGAACCCATGTGACAAAAATATTTCCGATAAGACAAACAAGGAAATTTTGTTGAAAACATATTATATTCAACGATTCTCTGATGCTTCCTATCCTTCCAAATGTATATTTGTAAACATGGTTTAAAGGTTTATCAAGATTAAAATATGTCAGATGCAAATAAACCTTCAAATTTTCCTGAGATTTGAGAACTGCAAATGTTTCCTTGAATAGTCAGTTACACTAATACTTTTAATCATGTCATTTTAATGACAGATGTAAAGAAAACTTCTTTTTGGTATTCCACTATAATAAACCTCACGCTCTTTCCAACTGATGTTTGAGCAGAAATTAATTACCGTCTTAAATTTCATCATTGAATACAAAAGTACTATTTATAACATAAAAAAATAAGATTTGAAAGACATCATTAAAAACATTACAGTGATCTCCCTTTACATACTGACGTCTTTCCCGTTGTGTCTTGTATATGAGACACTTCACTTATCACACATGTTGATGATGTTGTTTATGTGTAAATAGCAGACTATACAGATGCATCCTGGATATCCATGTGCGTGGAAAATACCAAAACTAAAACTTAATTTCACCTGAACCAGAGTGTGTCAGATGAATCAATCGCTCATTCTGTGGGATAAACCGTCACGTGACAAAATTTGCCTACGCCTCCCGTTTACCTGGCTGTTACTACACACACATCTTGCAATATCGAATGAAAATAATGCTGGTTTGTTAAATAACTTTGTATTTTGTTGACAAAAATCATAACAAAATTTGGCAGAGTTGTGTTTTCATTTTTACTTTGACGTAAGTTGAGTCATTTTGGATTATTTGTTTTTGAGTTAGAGTCATTGGGGAGATTTTGACTCAAATGGACTGTAGTTGATATTGTGTATTTATTAAAGATTCCTTAAAGACCTTGCTTCAAACCAGTGCACAAGTGGGTTGTGACCTGCTTGCTTTGTCAAAGCTGTCTTTCGATGCAAAGCAATGCAATATTCAAGCAGAGTGCATGAAACATCACAAAATTGTCTTACGGTTCATGATGAAAATACGACATAGCATACAAGAAGAATGTTCGTGTACAGATGCAGACAGTCTACAAAACATACAAAATGTATTTCTCTTTTTTATATCCAGATTTGAATTTCCCACTTGATTAGTCAGGTGTGTTTCCACAGAAACAAGCATGTGAGTGGGTTAAAAGTTCAGGTAGACTGTGCAAGGTCTGGGCTGTACACGTATTTGAGGCTGATATCATCATGTTGAAGGTTTTATTTTCTGCACATATGAAAAATTTGAAATTTCCAACATGCTATCAGACGATCACTATAGTCATCAAAATATATAATGAAAAGGGTTGTTGGATATAAGGCACATGCATATGCAGTTAGTAAATTCCAAGGTTAACCTTTGCCTTGAACCATTGCAGTCCTGTCACTCATTGGCAGATAACATCTAGAATGGCAGACTAACTGAAAACCCATCAGGATATTTTTGGGTTTGCACTCCTCCCACCACCCCAACCCCAAATATCCCACTAATATGATGACAGTCTATTAATAATCCAGACTGGAACAGACAATCCATAAGAACAGGTCAAGATGACAGGCAACATCACCTGGTTCAGTCTCTGAATCATTAAGTTGCCTCCTAATAGATTTGCACATTTTAAGTGACCTTTGATTTGAGCTACCCATGATGGAACAGATCAGACACAGCATTAGGAAATCTCACATTCAATTAAACTACATGTATTACTTTATAACATGACAGTGTTAGCACCCTTGTGACAGTAAACACTTCAAACATGTTTTGATTTACACCTCATGAGAAAATAGCTGAAGATGGAGGCAACACAGTGACTGCACAACTTCCTTCCAAAACAACTGTTTCCATTTTCAAGTCCATCTACATCCTGGTAATGAATTTGAACATGTCCTATGTGTGTTCTCTGACACATACATAACAACATCACAAAAAAATATTCCTGCATATTTTAATGTCCGTAAACACACAATTTGTGAGCATACAAATAACAACGTTGGACGTTAACACCATGCATATGTTGACATAGGCACAGATACTTTCTACCAGCAACTTGAAACCTGTCAAAAGCAACCTTACAAAACTTTGGTAACATCACTAAAGGCACTATATGCAGAGTGTAAGAACTGAGAATTTGACAGTAAGAGAGATCAATATAGTGTCAAAATATTTCTAGAATCAAATATACACAAAGTCAGAGGAGGCATGATCTTCAGATACATTTCCTAACTGAAATATTCAAAACACATCAAGCAATCCAAGGTCAAGTTGGTTTTGTTGAAGGCAGTGACTGAATGGAATCTAAGTCAAACATGTGCTGTAATCAGAGTATGTGTCATGCAAGAAACACATGTAGTAAGTCCGAAAATGTTCAGATCAAAAGTTTTCATTCTGTTTTGCTATCAAACCAGATGTCGCAATAGTGGCATCTACAGCAAAATCAATGAGAGTTTCATTTGAAGGCATCTCTCCAAACAATTCACTGGGGACATCAGCCTCAGTGTTCACTTGGTCCATCTGAATGCAACCAGCATCTTCTCTGGAATCCTTGGCTATAGATGTAACACGGGAATGAATTGGTTTTTCAGTGATAATGCTGTTCTCAGCTCCAGGGCCATACGCTACAGTGTCAGCATTGATTAGACTGGAGACAGGAGACTCCTGTTTTTCCTCAACTGAAGCTCTCAACTTGATATCTGAGTTACAGCCTCCATTATAATCATGTGGACAGTCTTCATCTGTATCTAACACAGGACCAAGTAAAGAAGACGATTGTGGTGTTATGTGATTGTGCACCATAGAATTCTGGAATGATGTATCTTCTGATTGTCGTTCAGTTGTTGGGGTCATTCTAGATTGTTCAATATTCCTAGCAAAGACAAGTTCAGAGGCCTGAGTTAGCTGATTGATAACAGGTTCTAGTCGATCGTGCAAAGTCTGAATAGGCTGCTGATTTCTGACAGACAGACCTTGATCTCGGATAGCTAGGAGAACACCTTCATTTTCAAAATCTGCTCTTCTCAGGTGGACATTTGGTGGATCTGGAGCTATGACCATTTCTTCAATAGTTCTGTTTATAGCATTATCAACAATAGCCTTGGCTGTGTGTTGGTCTTGCCAATGTTCAAGATGACCAGCACCTTGATCTGGACTATCAGGAACATTTGGTGGATTGAAAAGCTGTGTTTGTCTCCGCACATTACACATGTGACAATGAACATTGTTACAAATACAGGTGTTTCTACTCTGTGGACTTCTTCTAGGTAATAGACTCTGCGCTGACTGACCTTGGGTTGCTCCAGCAGAAGGCTCCTCTACATCTGTCATACTATTAATACAGTGTCCTGAGATAGATTCAGAAGAGGTAGATGGTTGTATATCTAGACTTCCTAAATTCAAACTGCCATCTACCGATGAGCATGCATCAGTTACATCCTCTTGAACTGATGGAGCAGCTGTTGAAAGGCGGTTGCAACGTGACTCTGCATTATGCTGCAAACACAACTTCATTGTTTGAATATCTACCTTAGTCTTGATAACTGACAACACCAGGTTGGATGCATCTGTTATGTCTTCATCTGAAACATCAGTGGTATCAGAGCTCTCACATCCATTAGGGTATGACATGGAAGAATCCCCATGGTCAGATTGTTGAGCAATCATTGAAGGACTATGACATAGCCCTGACAGTTGAGTCCTTGCATGTTCTTGATTACCCCTCTCCTCACCAGCACTTACTGTTTTATCACTAGCACAGGTTACCATGACCACATCAGATTCTGGATGTTGAAGTTTAAGTGGTTCCAAAGTACATTTTGAGCCAGAAGAGTTTTCTACCCCAACCACACCAGCTTTTGTGACTCGAACTCCCCCTCTTTGACATTTCTCACCACTTGGCATGTCTGGAGTATGACTGGCATGGTTAAACCCCTCTATTATGTCAGAGTATCTGGCCTTTTTCAAAGGAGGTTCCACTTCGGAAATATTCATACTCATGGAAGTCCCATGACCACTAGCTTCAGTGCTGCCTTCCTGCCTGCCACTGACTTTGGAGTGCCTCACTGAACAGGACGGCACAACATAGGGCAAATCCTGGGCTAGCATGCCTTCTTGTGATATGGGTACATTGTCCATCATTTCCCTCAGACTTGGGCACAGGAAACACTGACGTCTTCCATGTAACTGCCCCTGCAAAACAGTTCATACAAATAATTCTCCATCACATCAGTGGAAAACTCTATTATTCAAAGGTGCCATGAATGATTTACTCTTTTCAAGTGGTGACTCAAGAAAGAAATCATCATACACTGAAATACAAGGATAGTCCAACCTTCATACGCAAAGGTTAGGTGAAAGGGGTTTTAGTGTCATGTTCAATATAATTGCATTTTCATAGCAATGTGCATGCGAGCATGTGTATAGCTGCTTGTGTTGGTCCAGATGTCTACCAGTCACACTGCTTGTCCACCAGAAACCACTTGAAGTTTTAACATGGGTACTCTCTTTTGCAACATATGTTACATTTGGGATTACACTTTCTCAGTAAACTACAAATTCTAGTACCAGTACTTTTTTGAGTTGAATTTCATCTGGGATTTGAACCCACACCCCCAGAGTCAGGCACTTTTGACAACGTATGAAATTCCCAGCTGACTAGTTCTACGGGATCTCCCTTAAGCCGGCTGCCAGGTAGGGTGACAACAAACACCATCTTTTCATGTCTTATAGTATGTCCGGGTTCCTTATTTATGTCATGCTGAAAGATACACTTGTGTTCTTTAATCAGAAGTGAACTTTGAATTGAATGCCAAAGTAAAGCTGCCATAGGCCCAGGCAACCTGTCTCACTAAATATTTTGGATGGGTGATGATGCCAGACCAATGCAGGGTGAAATTCAGTCACCGGTATAGATATCAAGTGCAACCTTAACTATGGTCATTAGTCACAAAAATATCAAAACATTTGCCTTAAGGATCTTCATTAATAATAACAGATTGGTAAAAACTGTCAGTACTTGTGTAAATCAGAATATGCTAGTCAAAACAGACTGCAGAGTAACACCCATCTTGCAAATGAATTGACTTGGTGATGACACTGTTGGAAGGTACCTAACTGTTTTGAGTGAGTTTGTGAGTATGGTTTTACACTACTTTTACCAATAGTATATCAAGCAATATTGCACCACGGGACACCAGAAATAAACTTCACATAATGTACCCATGGGAAGGACTGAACCCAGGTGTTCAGCATGATGACTGAACACTTTAACCACTAGGCTACCCTATTGCCCCTCGTAATTAGTTTGAAAGCATGTGAGATTATTCACAAGTTGTTCTACATACTTAACATAATCCCATTAACATCATATGTGTTTACTCTGTCTTCTCTGACATAACAGCTCTGTGAATGAACATCTGACAGTGCATCCACCATTCTCAAGGAACATGAGTGAAATATTCTAAGCATCGTGTGTGATTTCTGTTTCCAGGAACCTTCTATGCTGTGATCACTCTATACTGGTGTTTCTTAGCAAACCTGGGTTTGCACCTATACAATATATCATCGAAGGAACATTGTGTTCTGTGAAATTTTGAACTCATAAAAATGCAGCTCTTCAGTTGGACAGCAATGAACAGTGTATCAGTATATGAGGAGAATTTAATACATACGATGAACATTGGGCACACAATCAATATTTATAAATTCATGGAAACAAATAAAGAAAGTCATGAAAGTACAAATGTTCTTTTATTCTCATCCAGGTACTGTACTGTGGGTGAAATTCTGGAATGAATAAAGGAACACCTACACTTTCATGTCTTCTCTTATTTGTTTCCACAAGTTTATGAAGTTGAAAGCCAAAATTAGAATGGTTAAAAAACACATCCATTCTTCATTTAGATTTGTTGTATGACTTGTTAGATCATCACGTAAAGAGGTATTATAATTTATAAGGAAGTAAAGATCTGGTTTCATTGAAACTGCACTCTAGAACATCGGCTGTGACTATCTACAGGAAACAGCAACAAAGTTCTGAATATTTTCCTGTACTCAAAATGTCACGCAAGGATGAAGATGACGCAAGGATGAATTACTGTAACATAATATAAGTTCAACAACACTTTGAACAGCATTTGGGACCTATCAGGGCATGTTAACTCCAGGAAGACAGCCAAACTAGTGATGGTGACCTACATCAGCACTGGTCTGAGGCTGACAAGCCTAGAAACCACTACATGCTTTTACCATATCATCAAATAGTGCAACTTTCATAAAACAAATAACTATCGAGATGGAAAAGGAGTCACCTAAAGCTGGCAGATTCTGAGAAAAACTTAGACATGCTTCGTTTTGAGTTTTCACATTAGAATGAGGGTTTGGAGGAAAGGAAAATAATGTAGTTCAAGGATATTAAAACAGACTTGTTGGACTGTCATAAACATAAAAAACATATTAAAAGTGCTATTGTTTCATATGAAAGCTGGTGTAGTCCAGGGGGTCAAAATGTTTTTAAAAGACACTTGCCCTGATTTCTATGACACAATCAGGAAGATGCAATTATGAAAGAATAAATCGTCATGGTATTTGACGTTAATGTTTACTGCACTCTTTACTGTAAATCATGAAATTAAAATGAGTCTGTATTCTTCTTGCATTATTATAATGACACATTTCCACTGAAGACAGAAAATGTAGACTTCTTGTTGTCTTTATTGTCTTCAGGTTAGCATTTATCTTATTAACACAGAATATTACAACAAATTAGACATCTCTCATAAACTTAACTGACAAATCAGCACTAATTTCCATAGCACTAATCTGATATCCATTGAACCTACTCATAAATGTTGTCATAAGACAAGCAGTAGCAAGACATCATGTGATCAAGCATGGTAGTGCAGTCAAAGCATTGTCGGTTTATTTCCATTCATTGCTTAACAAGCTCAGTTCAGGTTTTTTTGTAAATAATAAGTGTGAAAAGAAAATAAACATCAACGATTCACAGTGTCACATTTTACGATCAACAGAGATTCCTGAGCTCATATTAATTTTGTGACGCATTTTAGAATAGACCCATTCACTTGCATAAAATTTGTAACACATCAGTTTTATGATTTACAGTAACAAGAGGTGATAAATAGCAAAGACGGATAACTCTACCCTATTACCATTGTGAAATTTAATGTAATTTTGATTTGAGTGGGTGAGTTTTAGTTTTACGCCGCACTCAGCAATATTCCAGCTATATGGCGGCGGTCTGTAAATAATCGAGTCTGGACCAGACAATCCAGAGTTCAACAACATGAGCATCGATCTGCGTAATTGACATGTGTCAACCAAGTCAGCGAATCCGACCTTCCGATCCCGTTAGTCACCTCTTATGACAAGCTGAGTCGCCTAATTTTGATTTGATATGAAATGAAATCGGAGTTTATTAGCAGTCTGAAACCAGAAGCAGAGAGTATCTAGTAGCCAATGGACAAGGAACACACCATTATTTGATTGCCTGAAATGAACACTGCCTTGTTCCAGACGTTGGGCGATGGGATTTTTGAAACCTTGCAGTCTGTCTGATATAAGGTGCTCTCAGTTTATTTTATGGTTAAGTTAAACTAAATCTCTGGTCAAATAATATATAACAAACGCCCGGCCTAGAAAACAAGATCTGCTTAGTTCTGGCAAATACAATGAAACTGTGCCAGTAAATGGAGTTTCTATATGGTTTTCAATAATATTGTCCAAAAACTTGGCAGACCATTGTGCCCTGGTGTATTCATGAGTTAACTGCCCAACTTTGTGTCAACATGCTACCTTGAAAGACATGATAATGAAAAGTATGACAAGAGTCATCAGAAGATGACATACCCAAACCACCTCCCCCATCCCCCCACCCCCACCCCCTCAAGAAACAAAGCCCATCTACACATATCTAGAAAGTTGTACTGACAGATATTTGCAAGTTTTTGAGTTATGCTCCATAAACGAAACACACCTGTTAATCTGAGACTAAGCCTGAAATGTTTCCATGGAAAACAAGAAAATGATAAATCACGGTTCTGCTCCGGAAACGAAGCCCATCCCTCAATTTCGAGTTTTACTGACAGATATTAAGAAGTTTTTGAGATGTGCTCCAGAAACAAAACACACCTCTCACTTTTGAGACAAAGTCCGAAACGTTTCCATGGAAACCAAGAAAATTATAAATCACAAAAACATGTACACAGCAAAAAGCACCACTTTAGGTTCTGACTGATTATCTACAAAGTTTTGCAGAAATATATTGAACGGTCTTTGAGTTATGCTCCGGAAACGAATCCCAACCCTCAATTTTGAGACTAAGTCTGAAACACATGGAATATCATCTTAGCAGTGAAACACATAGAATATCATCTTAGCAATGAAACATATGGAATATCATCTTAGCAATGAAACACATGGAATATGAAACTGCTTACCATTACCATGAACCAGCACCCACTGATAGCCTTAGGCAATTAAACAATGGCCGACATATCCCTGCTGACACACTGACCAGCAGAAGCTCAAAGGTAGACAAGGTCTGTCCTTGGGCAGATCCTACTTCTAACATAAGGGAAACTGACATGGACTCAGGGTTATGGACTCACCCAAAATGTTATTTTCTAATCCTGACTCATGCTTAATTGCTTATCTCATCCTCCCTGGTGAAGGTAGTGGTATACCTGAGATCCTTTGAAGCCGTAAAATACACTCACCCACCAGTAGCCTCCCTTTCCTGCCAAATCGGTCACATGACTAACCATGCTTGCTACTCTCTCCTTATAAAATCACCCGACACGAGAATTTGGAATTCAGCATGTCTGTGAGGGGTGGCTGGGAGGGCTTTCATCATGAGTCAGGATAAGTATAAAATATCAATTTTATTCAGAAAATTACATATTTTTCCTTATCCTGACTCATGCTTAATTGCTTACAGAATCAGACAGAAACGGCAGTGGGTAAGGCCATACTGGATTCTGCTGGTTGTCAAAATTACGTCCATTAATTTCCCCCCTTAACAAGAACTTGTAACTGCAATAATTCCGTCCTGTTCTTCTAATATTCATTGTAGTTTCTGGGGGGATCACATCCAGTCAAACTTGTCTCCTGCAGAAGGCTTCTTTGACTGGAACGTGATGATATCCAATATAACTAGCGTTCTGCTAGTTTCTGATGTAAGTAAATGTCAAGATATTCCAGTCAAGACTAGTTGCGACCCTTCTTCATGAACAAGTATCTTCATTTCGAGTACAGGGTCATAATCACTCAGGCTAGTCTCTTCAAGACGTGTGCATGGACTCTTCACCGTTATACTCCGCAGAGTGCCTGGCTTCCTTAAGTCACGTCACAAATCGGGTGAGTTAACTCAGCGCCTCCGGGGAGCCGTTAGTTGCTGTGCAAATACAAGAGGACCAAACTGATGAATGCCAGCGACATCCTCCGTGACTATGTCTCGTAGATAATGATTGGCAAACACTGTGTTTGACTTCCAAAAGCAGCCCTCGATTATAGTTGATAGCAAGCAAGTGTAGCGCTAGTGTAGAGGCCAAGGCTCTGACTTCATGTGGGTTGGAGGCTCGCAGAGGTTCCAATCCTGCTGCTTTATGGGCCCTCAGTATAACAGCTCTGATCCACACTGCGAGAGCGTTGCGGGATACTTCTGTCGGTGTCTCAGTAGATATAGGGATGAATAGACGCTTGAATCGTTGTCTCCTCGTCTTGGAACGTTGGAGATATATTTTCAATGATGCAACCTCGCTGTTCAGGTAAGCACCCCAGTCTTGTAAGTTGTAGTAATACATCTACATATTAATGGTTGATGTAGACAGGCTCTAACAAATACGTTCCTGTGCAGACATTTGACTGGCGAGTTCACCATAGCGGGTAGGGTCTCAAGATGTCCAGCGTCGTAGACTGGTCAAGTCATCTTCACGACGTATTCGACGTTGAAAATTCCCCAATTCTTCCTGTAGAATTGAAGACGTCCACCCACTTGAGACGGTTGTTCCAAACATGATCTTGAATAAACGGCCTAACGTCTGAGAGCGCCTATTTCCTCTGTAGTGGTGACGAAAAGAAGATGACTTGTCTCCTTGAGTATTAGACTTCAAGTATCCCTCGCTCACTGGTCTCTGGAGAACTTGGACTTGTTAGTGCAGCGTTGACTTGTCTGTTTGAGCACCGTTGTCAAGGTGTCGATGGACTTGATCATCTTGACTTTTCTGGAGTCTTGGACAACCTTCCTTGCTGCCTGTTCAATCTTCCCATCAAATATTGTAGGCGCTGATCAAGGAGCCTTTTAAAATTCTCATTCCATGATGAGGCGCACAACAGACCTTGTAGACATAGTAGATTCAATCCCACAGTAGTTGAGGCGAGGTGTTTGGACATAAACTGCTGATCCTTCTTCTGTGTGACGAGCGCTGACAGGATCATTGTCTCTCCCTCGTTGGCAGGGTTGCTGAACTTGGAGACGAGAGTCTCGATTATGGCTCTAGATTGAGCTAGTCTGAAGAAAGTGCATCTTGTGTTGTTGTTGAAACTTGGTTGCTGACTTGAATGCCGTAGATAACGTCTCAGGAATCGTAGATATTGGAGCTACTTGCGAAACGTTAGCGAGTTGATGTCCTCATTCTTCATCCTATAAGTGTTGGCTTCGTTGAAGTCCTTGGATGGCAAGAATAAGTCCAGACCATTCATGATCCATGACGTGACTTCCGAGTCCGAGAAGAGGGCAACCTCTGGAGATGACGAATGCTAGTATCTATCTTCATCCTTCCGTGAGTGTGATGCATTCAATGGATGCAGACGATCCCTCTTATGTGAGTCCAGGTCTGAAGGGGACAACAAGACGATGTCTTCGATGACCTGGGGTGACTGATGAAGATCTTCTGCACTGATGAGTAGACCTGTGAGTGCACTCACCCAAGTGAGCATCCTCACTCATGCGAGCGCACTCACCTGTGCGAGTGCACTCTCTTGACGTGGTTGGATCTCTCTCCGGACTGGATGACAAGGACTACAATGATGATCTTCTTGAGCGGGTGTGTGTGTCCTCTTCATCCTCTGGTGTGAGTGCAGATCTAGCTGAGTGTTCACATGGAGCAGCAGTTGACGTAGTTGAAGATCGCAGTCTTTGTTCTTCTTCAAAATGCCGCTCCATCAAGCTCATCATGTGTGTAGTTAACTGCTGCATGAAGGCGTCTGCGTCGAATGGCTGCATTGAGTGTAGTGATGGCTGAGCCGTAGAGTTGTCTGCTATGACGATTGAGGCTGCTGATGAAGTCTGCGTTGTCTGGCGACTCTCGAAAGGGTTCTGGAGTGGTGACTATGCAGTCGGGGCCAGTCTAGATGACGACAAAAGTTGTCTATGCCAGTTGACATTCTGCTTGTTGTGTAGAATGAACGGTAGCTCATCGTAGATATGTTGTTCCTGTAGAGGGACAATCTCTTCACCAAAGGATTCCTTCATCAAAGTATGTTGATTCTGCGACGACTTTGAAGAAGAGGACTTATCTGTGGACTGTGACGACCCTGTCAGTTGATGAAATGCTTGCTAAATAAAGACACAATAATCACAAATTTAACAAATTATGATGCATATACATAAGCCAAATACCGCATACAACATAAATTTAATTAAAGGACCGAAATACTTGGAAGACTTATTGCCATGTCCGGGACCCCAGGTGCCTCCAGCCATCTTTGTTGGGCGATGAGGAGAGAGTGACAAGCATGGTTAGTCATGTGACCAACTTGGCGGGAAAAGGGAGGCTTCTGGTGGGTGAGTGTATTTTACGTCTGCTTCTTTTAGAAGGGAACTTCAAGGGATTCTAGGTATTCCACTACCTTCACCAGGGAGGAGATAAGCAATTAAGCTTAAGGAAAAATTAACAAACTGCAAATGTGACAGAGCTTGATATTCTACATCTATCAGCCAAACTACAGACCACTGTGAAAGTCTGTGATCCAAAAGGTGAAAAGGAACTTGAGCAGATCCCCTGAAAACTTCCACTTGGTTATATGTATGGACATACAAATAGGCAACATGTTTAAGAGTTCATACGTTGGATATGCAGAATGTCAAGCCATCTTTTCTTTAAGTTGATCCATAACCCTGGAACTATTAACACAATTTTTCTAAACAAGGACTATGCTCTACAATAGACACCATAAAGCTAACTCATGTACACCCTTGGATCACAAGGAAGTTTCATTAGTCACGGACAGACACTTTATTTGGTAATATTCAGCTGTATGGCCCATTTTTCAGTTAATACAGAACCTATCAATAATGTCACATGAGCACAAATTTAAATAGTTATCTAGCAATAAACATATGTTTTAACAATGTTCCAAATGCATGTATAAAAGAGAATTTTTGAGACTTTAATTACATGACATGTTTAATGTGTGGAAGATATATCTCGCTCAGATCTTTAGATTTATCATAAACTTATTATAATACATGAAATTCATCTTCACTAAAACCCAAAATATAGTTTGCACATTTAATTAGATCAATATTGTCTTGTTATATCTTCTGAAAAAAATGATATTAAAAATGCGTAGGGAAAGTCTAAATTTACAGATGGCTCTTATCAAATCCTTATTTTCTAATAATAAATAGTTCTCTGGTTCTGTAGCTGGCTTCACTGAATCATAATGACATAAAAAGGATGAAGACAAAATGCTATTGAGCCAGTTTAGTTTTGATAATACATATGTTGTAATCTTTGTTTTAATGAAAATCGAAATACCTTTTCATCACCAAAGTCTTGCACAATCAAAACAAACTAATACCTACACGTAACCAGCAAAGATCTAACATTCGAAACCCAGTTACAACTGGTCTTGCCATTATCATCAAGCGTTCTTAAAAAATTATAGCAATGATAAAGGCATTGTTGCCATTCCATCTTTACTGGTACTTTACACCAATATTTAACTTGGCTGAGAATGAAAAGAGGACAACCACCGGTATCGCCTAGAATTGCCTCATTTGAAGCAAACTTCCCAGCTTGTAAAAAGCGTTTAAAATAAGATGATTGGACTTTCTCTATTGCTTCACTATTTTTTGTGCCCCATATAACAAAATCAGTGCAATTTTACCATCTAAAAGAGAACAAGCTGAAGAAAATGGAACATTTACAAGTTTTCTGAAATATGTATAGAATGGAATAACAGCTTTAGAAGCTTGACATGCTAATTGTTTACAACATACTGACCGTGATAATCCACATAATATAACTAATCCTGAATACTTAAAACATGTATCATTAGTCATGTTACTGATGAAATATAAGTACCAACTGCAATGAAAGAACATTTCATTGACCTGACATAGTAACTTTCACATTTGTTTTTGGTAATTTTCTTACATTCACAACTGCAGTAGAGCCAATTCATTCATGTTTTCAAACAATTTCAGTGGAGTTTAGAAGGCAGTGAGGTCATACATATCCAATTTCTGATGTGCCCTGCTTTTTCCCTATTGACCATTAATAGGATTAATTATCACCATTTGACAGTGAGTAGTACATGAGGTTTGATGCTTTCTATTTTAATCAAGTGACACGCAACATTTGTAAAATATTACACAGGGATTACTGCAAGGACCCCTTCATTTTAAGATTTAATTTAGAACAGTGTACATGATTAAAGTGTTTGAATTTAATTTTGATTACGGTAGCAGGTCTCCATTATTAGGGAACCTGGTTTAGCCAAAATAACACAAGACTGATATTTTTGTCTGACAGTTGCGATTTGTCAATGGTTCTACAGTACCATTAGCTACCCAACTTCTCCCATCCTTGGCTTAAACTCTGACCCACAATATTCAAGATAAGCTAGATGGTATAATTGTTACAACTGCTTTTGGCAATTTTCCAGCCAAATGTCTGGGGTTTGTTTATATATTGCATCTGGATGAAATGATCCTGTGATTGACATTATGAGTGACTGAGTTCAGTTTTACCCTACTTTTAGCATTACTTCCCACAAAATCATAGCAGAGTCACCAGTAATGGGCCTCAAGCATGCAAGAGAACATAGAGAGTCATGCAAAAAGTATTCGGACACTTGACGTCATTTCCATAAACTTACATGTTATTTCAGTGTAGTAAAGATAATTTTCATGAAATGAGTTTAGGATGGATCTTTGTCAGATTTGACAGGCATATTTAAAAATCATCTCTGTTCTGCGCACATTATTTCAATTAAATTCTCCGACCACTAAAGAACTAACTGCATCGCATTTATCAACTTATGTGTGGCTCCACAATGTTCTGTCCCATAGGCTGACATGTTAAAGGAGTTCATGGCACTGTACATATGTTGTTTAAACTGCTATTTGATAAATAAGCAACGGATAATTGAACAGAAATAATGTGATTGTAGGTAAGATGATTTCTCGCCAATGTGCAAAATTTGACTTATATCTTACAAAAATTAAATTCAAGAAATTTATTGATGCGAGACTAAATCAACATGTACGCCCTTTGAAATTAGGTCAAGCGTCCGAATACTTTTTGCATGACTCTGTACCTATACAAGTAAATGCCTTACCACTATGCTACCCCATTATTCCTGATTGCTACCCCTGATTGACAATTTTCGAACAACAATCCATATTGTTGGTTTACAATGATATGTGATCAACTGAGCCATAATGCAAGAGCCAAGCTTATATTATGAACAATTCACAAAACGTTTGTCTAGAAGTTACTTGCAAAGCCAATAATATCCTTGAGCATCAGATGTAGTGAATCCATGAGCCATTGCCAAGACAGACCCTCGTATCTTAAAAACATAACATCATCTGCTTTTATCATATAAATAAAAAAACTACATTCTTGTAAAATACAGAAGTTATGTTAAATCAATAGGATATTGGTTTTGTTCTTTATATACATTTTCGCGTCCGTTCACATAAATAAGGGTTACCATTTCACATTTTCGTGAAAACCAATTTTCTTGTCACACGTTCTGTCAGTATTCTGATCAGTTTATAAGATTTCATACAACAAACTTGGAGAATACACTTTGGAAAGTAATGAAAACGTGAAATAATACAACTACACATACTTACTTATAAAATAATAAAGAAAAGCTAATCGTAACTGAGCGAGCAATATTTATAGTTGCAGTACAGATGCTTCGCTTCGCAGGTGCGCATCAAATCTCAGTTTCTGTAACAACCGTAACAATTTTCATTATAAGTTTATTCCATAGCTCCATGAGTATAATAATCACCATATCGCAGACCGATGTATAATTATTTCTTGATTCATTCCATGTTAAGAAAATAAAATAAAGTAGCACAAATCTCGCGAAAACGTACTCGCGAAATCTCGCTGGCCGCCATGTTTGTATAGCTTCGCGACGAGAACTCGCCGGAATCATCTGCAACACATTTATGATAGTTTGCCGGAATGCGATATGTCAGAGCTGAGTTATCAAGCCATTCGGACTGCAAATCAAGCTAGAGAAGCAGTGAGTGTCTGATGTTCCCCCTGCACTCAGTGTTATCTAATTACATTGGCTTTTAAGAAAAATCACGAAAACTGATAACGTAAATGCACAAATAAAATCAATGTTATTTATGTTATATTTAAACGTGACATTACTCAGAATATAGTTTAGTTAACCGTTCTGATGTACATCCAATATTTTCTAAAAAAAGGTGACGCCATCTGATATAAAGACCAGATTTTAGCGATGTAAACATGATGTAAAACATTGCAGTAACTATGCATTAGTATTGTTTACACTATTACATTTTTAAGAAGATGTTAATATCAGCATTGTAATTTGTTGCCCAGTTTTTTAACAGCTGCGTCTTTTGAAATCTATTTGATATATCAGATCAAATTCAAAAGGAATACTGATCTCTGTCAGTTTCACGTTCTGGATTAAAGTTGTGAGTAAATGAGTTTAGTTTTATGCAGCACTCATCAATATTCCAGCTATATGGAAACCTCTGTAAATAATCAAGTCTGGATCAGACAATCCATTGATCACCATCATGAGTATCGGTCTGTGTCAATCAAGTCAACGAACCTGACCACCCAATCCCATTATTTGCCTCTTACCATATATTGTTACATATGTTTTGAATCCGTGATGAATCAACTTTCACAAAATACCAAATGTAAGGTTCTCAAAAATATGCACGTTGATGAAATTCGCTGTCGAATATTGTCAAATTTTGTCGAAACTTTGCATATATTTGTCAGTATTTGGCTATTTAATTTCCTCTTCTTATGTTTTCATTCAATCCATCCAATAATTTGAACATCTGTCAATGACTGTAGCAAATTTTGTTTAATATTTTACATAGATAATACTTTTAGACACAGACAGAATTTCTCTGTGATCTGGTAGTTGTGCGAATGAGTGACCCTCTATCAGACAGTCACTTGTACGCATAATGGGAGACTATCTTGTATGCATGTTATGTCCTCTACTCTACTGTATACTGCTCTAGTGTGTACTGAAAATTAAACAGACATTATACGATGGTAGATAAGATGATTCCTCACAAATGTGCAAAAGTGGACTTGGATTGTATCAAAATTAAATTAATGAAATTTATTTATGCTACACTGAATTAACATGTACGTCATGTATAGTCTATCAGCAGATGATGTAACATGTATGCAAGATGGTCCCTTGTTATGGGTACATGTGACTGCCTGAGACGGGGGTCACTCATTCGCCTGACCATGGATTGGGATGGTCTATGCTTTCAAATTTGAAAATAGCCCCCTCTTGCTTAGAGTATGATAGTCTATGAGTAGAGGACGAATTGTGCACAAGACAGTCCCTTTTTATGGGTATACATGCCTGCCTGATCTTGAACAGGGATGGTCTGTTTCAAAAACCACATGATTTTGATTTTGTTTAAATCAGGATATTGTGTAGGCCAGACAGTTTCAAACATTCTTGAATATCGGAAACTCAAAATATTTAAAGGTTAGGGAATTAATCATGAGTTAAACAAGTTAAGCATTTGTACATTCTTTTACATGTTTTGATTGTATTTGTTGGTAGTGTATAACACATGTTCTCATATTCAGTGCTTATTTTATACACTGATTAGGTTAAGGGTATTGACTGTATCATTGTAGGAACTAATTATCCCAGTGATGCAGATGACGTGGTTGCTCTATATATTAGAGCAATTAATCAGACTTAGAGAGTCTAAGTACTGATGATTTTCATTTGTAGGATGAAGTAAAGACTGATACAAGGAAGAAGAATCTGCTCATCCTTGTCCTGCATTACCTGTCTGAAGAAGGGTAAGATATCTTGTATAAATGCCACCGTGATTGAAGACCTTAATCATACTGAATGGGATGCTGTATTGTTTCCTGTCTTCCATTAAAGGTCGCATGCAGCGTAATAAGCAACTTTGCAGATTCTGATACCTGTCAGTATGCACTTACCAACACAAATCATCAAAAATGCCAAAAATGCCACCTATATGTCTGTCTGCCTGTCTGCCTGTCTGCCTGTCTGCCTGTCTGCTAATCACAACATGCAATGCACAACTTCAATCACTGACCTAAAACTAAACTCACTCACTGACTCAATCACTGACCACATAAAATTTGAAATTAACACCTGTCAGGTTTGTATGTCATAAACAAAGAGCTGACTAAATGTATCGGCAAATGAACCAGTGGCCAATGACAAGCATCATTGTACACGAGTGCACACCCACCAGCTCTGACTGGGTTTGGTTTCGCGGCTGCTTCATTTCGAGGGAGATAAACCAGTGTACAAAATATTGCACTTTTGATTTGTGATTATATGCTTATAATTTTGTTTATTTGTCTTTTGATAATCACCAGTGCATTTTATATATCATGAACAAGTGATTACTGTGTTTTAATTATGTTTGATTTTTTGGTTGCATGTGACCTTTAACATAAGGAAGGCTGTTGAAATGTGAAATGTGTAGATGCATGGTTCTTTTTTCCAATATCTTAATATAGAAGATGTTTATTGGAAGGTAAAGGTCAATCCCTGGATTATAAAAAATGTTCCCATTTTTCACTGCAGTTAAGAAGGCAAACTGTATCAAGGGATATGTCTGCCGATGGTGTAGTGGTATTGATTCATAATATTACACGGCAGTATCAACTAGATAGCTTGGAATGATTTCTTTGATGGTGGGTGTTATTGATATGGATTCCCCAGTATTGATTTACAGATACTTGGAGTCTGCCCAGTCACTAGGGAAGGAAACAAACATTGATCTGAGCCGATATGAAGTGTGTGACAATATTGATCTGGAGACTATACTCATGGAGTATGAGTCCTACTACTTTGTCAAGTTTGCCAGATATCCGAAGGTGACAAAGAAGCTCACCCAAAGTGGTAAGTTCCAAAATGATTATGGTGGAGATTTGCATTAACTGACTGTCTTACATCATGTACACTTTGAACTGCTCACCATACAGTTACATCATGTGGATACTGGCAGTAAGTGAACTTAATGATCATCCTTCAGGGATGGATGTTGGTAGCAGTCAGTCAGACCTTGTCCACACTCACTGACATAGGAAGCTAGAACAGTTTCCATGCTGGTTACGTGGTTATGTTGTGTATGTAATCTTGTAGGGACACAGAAAATGAGTTAAATTATTCAGAATGTTGACTGAAAAGATTTAGGTTATAAGAAATCTATACGTATCTTACTGTTTGTTAAAGGTGTAGAACCTTGCAGTGTGTGGTTATGTCAAACTAACGTGTGGGTTAGTAGACATAGTTGAATTGCATACTTTTTCTGTTAATATAGCAAGGTTTTAGGGGTATCCTTAAGCTTGTCATTATGTAAATGTGTTTTAAGAATCATTTTTTTTCTCTACAAGTTGTAACTAACTGTGTGGTCAACACAAAGGGAGGTATTGAAGTTAGCAGAGAAAGTCATTCTTTCATATTGTATCTCCTTCTTGACATATTGTTCAATAAGTACATGTTACTACACACACTGAATAACACTTGCTGTCCATGTATTTAAGTTAATTATGAGGCAGATGTTTTTGTGCTTTCTTCTTCATGTGTTAGAACCACTGTACAGAGTGAGTCTGTTAAAAAGTAAACACATTGTCAGAAAGTTGTAAGCATCATCAGTATAAAGTGCTCCAGTAGCCAGCCATACAGTGTTGTGAGGTGAACTACAGTGAGTGTTGGCTACATGGTCATAGTTGACCCAACATCATTATTTGCATGCTTGTCTTCCCATGTTCTCACTTTGTTTGTTTCTTCCTTCCTCACAGGCTACCCAGGTAGAGTTGTCAGTTGCACATTGCTTCTTGTATATTTCACCAAGCATGGTTGTTGTGATTCGCTTCACATAGAACATGATATAATCAGCTTGTTCAGTGTTGACAGAATCTTGCATGAATTGATATGGTATTAATACAGTACAGGAAGATTTGTGAAGGAGCTAGCATGTTAAAGTTTGGTGTGAAAAATAGCTAACAAAGTTGATGCCTAAGTCATTGAGCATGTAATTTTGTTGTGTTTGTTGATTGTTCATAACACATATGATACATGAAGGAAACAAAGAAAAATAAGCGTCACAACTGTGATGATGTGAAAGATACTAGATGATGGAGGTTGTGCCTGAAATAATGTAGATGATGAAGGTTGCACATGAAATACACCAGGTGATGAAGGTGACACCTGACATACACCAGATGGTGAAGGTGATACCTGAAATACACCGGATGATGAAGAGGACACATGAGATGCACCAGATGATGAAGGTGACCCTTAAAATATACCAGATAATGAAGGTGACACCTGGAATACTCCAGGTGATGACGATGACACATGAAATATTCCAGATGATGAAGGTGACACCTGAAATACACAAGATGATGAAAGAGACACCTACAATACATAAGATAATGAAGGTGACACATGAAATACACCAGATGATGGTGACACCAGAAAAACACCAGATGATGGTGACACCTGACATATACTGAATGATGAAGGTGACACCTGGAATACTTAAGATGATGAAGGTGACACATGAAATACACCAGATGATGGTGACGCCTGAAATGCACCAGATGATGGTGACACATGAAATACACCAGATGAAGGTGACACATGAAATACACCAGACACCTGAAATACACTGGATGATGTAGGTGACACCTGAAATACACTGGATGATGAAGGTGACACCTGAAATGCACCAGATGTTGGTGACACATGAAATACATCATATGATGGAGAAGACTCCTGAAATACACTAGATGATGAAGGTGACACCTGAAATGCATCAAATGATGAAAGGTAACATACAAGATATTCTAGATGATGAAGGTGACACCTGGAATATGCCAATTGATGAAGGTGAAACCTAAAATACACCTGATGATGAAGGTGACACCTGAAATAGATCAGATGATGAAAGTAACATATGAAATATGCTAGATGATGAAGTTGATACCTGAAATACACCAGGTGAAAGTGACACCTTAAATACTCCAGATGTTGACGGTCACACCTGAAATGTATTAGGTGATGGAGGTGATAGGTGAAATATGCACGACGATAGAGGAGACACGATAAATATGCTTGGTGATGGAGGTGATAGGTGAAATATGCACGACGATAGAGGAGACACGATAAATATGCTTGGTGATGGAGGTGGCATGTGATCAAGGTGGCATGATTGAGGGAAAATGCTTAATGCATACTTTGTCATTAAACACAAAGGTTGTCATAGTTAACATTGTTAATTAGCTTATACAAGATGAGATATTGTAATTACTTCCTTCATGCCGTGTATATCTCCCTAGTCTAACACATCACGCAGGTGTGGTTAAATCATTCCTACAAAATATTTTTGTATTATATGCAATATCCCATCATCAATGCAATCACAAAGGTTGGCTTTTGCATGTTTTAGTGCACTTGACACTTGAGCAGTCAGCACTTTAATCATGAAACGTTCCGAAAATATCTGTAATGAAGACTTCTTTCACAGTGTGTAGTGTTGATCTTCACGACTTGCCCTTGCAGCAAAAAGAAACAGATATACACATAAAATTAGATAGGATCCCCATAGGCATCGATCCGTGAAGATCTGAGTTAGAATTGAATTTCATAAGAGCCTCAGATGACTTTGTCATGAGAGCCTCAGGTGACTAACGAGATCAGATGGTAACTCTCTTTGACTTGTTCGACTGTATCCCAGTTCGGTAGATCGATGCTCACGCAGGTGATCACTGGATTGCCTGGTCCAGAATTGATTATTTACAGGCCACCTCCATATAGCTGAAATACTGCTGAGTGCAGTATTAAGCAACAACCCATGGTAATATGACTGATGAGGATCTAGAGTCGAAACAGGGCCTAAGTACCTCATGCTTGTCAGTACTCTTGTCATAGCAGCCTTCTAAAACTATGTTAGCAGGTGGTTAGGTTGTGTGTGTACAGTAATGACTCAAATAAAGAATGGCAATGTACCTTAATATTGTGGGTCATTGCCAGTACTTTCAGTCATTGGTTGACATGGTGCAGACTTGTTTTCAACCCATGTTTAACAGGCCAACATGGCATGGTTGAAATATTGCATACTTACATTTCATTCCCTTGCTTGCATGAATATATATCCATGCTGATACTGCAACCCTGATTTGTATGTTACCATGCGGAAAGTTTTCCATGGATACAAGATAGGTCTGGGTGCTACACAGTGAAATACATCTTAATAACTTTAACCATATGTAATGACGCAGTTTGATGAGGCACTAGCTGGTTGTATGGTATTTCTGCAGCAGAATGCCTGTTATTGCTACAATGTATCATGCTAACTGATATGGTGTTCAATAGACCTTGTACACATGTTGTGTTTAAACTGTTACATACTACACTCAGGGAGAACTATTTGACATGGTTATGGTTTCTATCATTGAATATAGAGATCAACTGGTTCACTGAAAACTAGACCAACACTGAAGTGTTTCCTTTCTGTGTTCCTTTGTGTGTTTGCTTTATCTGTCCTGTTGACATTGAAGTGTGCACTTTTCTTCCATCTAGCTGGAGAAAGAAGAGGAAAGCTTAATCGTGCAAACAGGTAATGATCATACCATTATTCAACCAGAACATCTGAGTGTTTTCTTGAATCTTGAATGTAACATATCTGAGACAGATAGCTGCTTCTATGCTACTATGACTTATCAAGTTCAAGTTATTTTATGTGCCAAACGTATTTTTCGGTACCAATCAGTAGGTGTTAGTCCCAATGTATGAACTTTGTTTTCAAGATATATTTAACAAGGGAATTTGGCAGGAGGCCATGTAGATTTCAGCCAACTAAATGCTAAGTGCTGAAGTATTATCTGTTATAATCAGATTATCAAACATGTTACAACTTCAGAGTTGTATGTTTCAGTGTGAAATCCACAACCCCATCTTTACCAAAGATCCCTCAGGGACAGCGTCAGCCCAGCCCTCCCCAAGCATCAGGTTCTATCCGTCCTCAGTCAGCTAAGACCAGGAGGACTGTGTCTGGTACACAGAAACCACCATCAGCTGCAACAGCACAAAATGGCCACCCATACACTAACGGAGCATGTGCTAAAGGAGACACTGCGGGCTTGGCCTTACAAGGACTCACAGTGACAGGCATGAATAACCATGACAATACACCAGTTGAGAGTCCACATAAGGCATTTCAGAGAGGGAAGGTGAGTTGACTTTGTTCCTTGGAGAACAATGATGCTTCTGTGTGAAAACTTAGCGATGCTATCTTCTTGAGAGTAACAAATGTTATTGTGGTGGGCTTTACAGAACACTTGAGTTCGAGTTCAGAAAAGTTAATTTGAATTCTTACCTCACCTTTATAAGCTTATTAAAGATTACAGAGCAGTTCTAATGTTGGAAATGTAGGAAAGTTATGTCACATTCTATTTCTATGTCTGTATATTGTATATTGATATACAGACTTATGTCAGTTATATTTGGTCAATTCCAAGTTCCGTAGCATACTGGTAATCTTTGGGGTGCCTGTTAATGTGAGTTTACCTCCCCTTGATACAAACTTGGTCATGCGATCTTATGGAAGTGTTGTCTGCTTGTTTACTTTGATTTCACATCCACAGCTATTGGTGTACTGTTATCTTCCCAGATGAATCACAGATGGCAATTGGTGAAAATAAAAGACTTTATTTGTGGAGAAAAGTGCATAAAAAGTATTGGCCTCAATGTGTGTACCCACCAACATTTTATGGTGTAGGAACGCTTGTGGCTGTGTATGGTAACATTAATACACCTACATCAACATCGTTGATTCCAACTTGTGGCCTGTTTTACCAGGCATTTTCCTAGAAAGGACTTTATTTTCCAAGAGGACAATGACTCTAGTTTGATACAAAATTTAAGTTGGTTCCTTGACTGATTTTCCTATTGTGTAGTTTGATGTGCATAATATTGATCATTGGATTGTCTGGTCCATATTTGATCAGTTGCAGACAGTTATCAGGAACAGTGATATGGTAGATTATTTGGCTTTGTACATAAATGACATGGATTATTATGCCAAATATCCATCTCTGGATTGTCTGGACCAGACTTGGTTATTTACAGCCTGTTTCATGTAGTTGAAATTTTGTTGTATTCATTTTTATTCCAGTGTATCATTGTTCTTTTATTCAGGGAGGACAAATCATTGATATTCGGTCTATGATAAATGATGCCACAAAGCTCAATGTTGAAGAGGGGATTGATTCAAACGTAAGTGCAACAAGAGGCTTAAAGGATATTTACTTTGTATTCATTGTTATTGGGTGACAATGTTATTGGGTGACAATGTTGTTGGGTGACAATGTGATAATGCATTCAGTGACTCTGATGAAGGCTCATGCTCAAATACTGTAAAAAGTCACTTAAGGTACATGGTATACGAAGAGTCTTTTGTTAATGTGTCAATATCAAAACCAAACATATAACAGGCTTGACCCCTTCCCTCTTGTTGCAGAGTGGTTTGTTTGCCACATGTGAGAGGAGAATTCACATGAATATGTAAATACTTTGTGATGGCTGCTTACATTTAGTTTGAATAGCATTTCTGCATTTATCATAATCTGACCAATGGTACATTGATATTGTTTGTAATCGTATGTTTGTTTCCAGGACAGGCTGTTGAAGCCTCTGGGAGGCTATGTAGGTTACAGCAGTGAGATGAGAGAACTAGCACAGGTTATAAGCAGGGTAAGTCGTCTCCAGCACAGTGCATGTGGACAACAGACTTCCCATACAGCTTGTCCAATGGTCCCTTTCAAAGAAGCTACAGAATTGAAGCCTCACAACTTCTTCACCATACTACAGTGCAAACCGTTAAATGCCCATGACAGAAGCAGGACCATTGCATGGTTACAGGATGGTAAATCCATAAAGAATGTTGCTTGGCATCTTCAGGAGCCTCCCTCTGTCATTCACAGACTTCGAGACAGGTTTCAGGCTACTTTACAGTACAGGACAGGCCTGGTTCTGAAAGTACAAGAAAACTGAACTGATATGCTGTGCTCTAAACCCGAGCGAACTGATTCACAACTGCTAGTGCTCAGTTTTCACACGTCTGCCTTCCACATGCACTCGGCTGTTATCTTTGAATCAAACACGGTCCTGGTGTGTTTCAGCACCCTTTGTTTTCTGCCGTTTTTCATATTTCATTTCAATCCAACTCAACAAATATTGAATCAGTTACCTACCTGCATGTTCCAACATGTTGTTTAACTTGCTCAGAAAAAGTTTAAGCACACAAAAAGTTGCATTTACTTTAGAGTATAAATGACCTCACCACTTGACTATCAAATTTAAGACTGTTCCCATACTTTTTGTTTGTAGTATATATTCACATATACATTTATCAATATAAATGTTTGCCATACTTTTACAGACTTTCTTTGATCTCTTTGCAGGACATATACCTGCAGAATCCCAATGTTAAATGGGATGACATTATAGGTCTCGATGAGGCAAAACGACTTGTTAAAGAAGCTGTTGTTTATCCCATAAGGGTAAGAAACGTCTATAGACAGTATGTTATGTTCCACATTTACATTAGCAACCATTGTTACCATTGTACTATTGTGAGTTTAAGTGCTGTGTGGTCTCCAAAGTAAAGGCATGATTTTTTCTAAGGAACCGTTTGTTGATTTTATGTGGGGTCACCCATTTAATTCTATGGTCGGGGGAAGGGGTCATCAATTTTACTAGAGGGGTCAGCAATTATGTACTTAAATTATTGAACAAATATTCTTAAGAAATATAGGAAGTGGGAGGGGGTTGTGATGTTGATTTTTATGGGGTCACCCATTTAGTTTTTGGGGAGGAGGTGTCATCAATTTTACGAGAGGTGGGGTCAGCAATTGTGTACATAAAATTATCAAACAAATAAGGTCTTAGAAATATGGGTGTGGGGAGCAGGGGTCATCGATTTTGTACATGACATTCATGGGGAGTCGCTTACTTTGTACATAAACTTTGGAATTGTTTTAGTGAGGGAGAGGTGGAGGGTATCGAGTCACTTACTTTGTACATAAACTTTGTAATTGTTTTAGTGAGGGAGAGGTGGAGGGTATTGGAGTCACTTACTTTGTACATAAACTTTGGAATTGTTTTAGTGAGGGAGAGGTGGAGGGGATGGCAGTCACTTGCATTTAAATGCTTGTCCATAAAATTCATCATCGAAGTACATCCCCCACCCACAGCCATAAATCATGAGTGGTCCCTAAGCCAAAGTCATTTAGGAGAGGCGTGTTGTACAGTGTATTTTCCTGTACATGAATGCAGTTATGTGTTTAGCAAAAAGAAAGTGACAAAATGTTAATAGCATGATGGTTGTTTGAGTAGTTTAGAACCAATACATTTTTAGTATGGATCTGTGTTATGTGGCTGTAGTCTATTACCATCTTCTTCATCTTTTAGTATCCCCAGTTATTTAGAGGAATTCTGTCTCCATGGAAGGGACTACTGCTGTATGGGCCTCCAGGTACACTTTAACCCTGCTGGATGACACACTATCTTAGTTTGTAGGCTCTAGTAAAATGTATTACGTTTATACGTTTTACTTGAGTTGTAGTGATTATATTTTTAGATTCAACGCACAAGTAATAAATAATGGTGGCAAATAGTATCCTGCTTGGCTTGGATCCATACCACTTTGCATATCTTTTCATACACCCAAATTGAAATAAAGCAGTCCACTTTGAAAATTCATGAATATTCGATTCTGGTGATCATGAATAATGAATTGATTTCATGAAGAGATACAATTCAATACAAAAAGTATTTGAGTAAATATTAAACCATTTTGTCTTGGAATGTTGACTACTTGTGTATTGTCTGTTGTTGCAAGACCTATGAAGTCTGTACACAGTTTGTGTATTGTGACTGTGGATAATACAGGTATTATGTGTTGTGCAGGAACAGGCAAGACACTGCTGGCCAAGGCTGTGGCTACAGAATGCAACACAACCTTCTTCAATATATCTGCCTCCAGCATAGTCAGCAAGTGGAGAGGAGACTCTGAAAAGCTAGTCAAGGTTAGTGGTAATCTTAATCTTTTGTTACCTGTGAAGATCCGGGTTAGAAATGATCTTCAGTAATCCATGCTTGTAAGAGGTGACTAATGGGATCGGGTGGTCAGGCTTGCTGACTTGGTTGACACATGTCATTGTATCCCAATTTTGTAGAACAGTGTTCATGCTATCGAACATGAGATCGGCTGGTCCAGACTTGATTATTTACAGACCGCCACCATATAGCTGGAATATTACTTGGTGCAGTGTAAAACTAAATTCGCTCACTTACTCAAGCTTCCGTATTATTATTGGTACAGAAATCAATGCTTCTATTTGACCATGAATCCAAATGTTACTTTGTGAGATATATATTTTTGAGTATTGGGTCTCTGTTGCAGGTGTTGTTTGAGCTGGCCAGGTTCCATGCTCCATCAACAATATTTCTGGATGAACTGGAGTCCCTCATGAGTCAGCGGGGATCACAGGGCGGTGGAAGGTGAGGAGATAGGAAGAAGGAAGGGCTCTCCTGCCATTCCCATTTCTGCTAGCACTCTGAGTACTGTCATTAATGGCCACAGACTACGGAGTGTATGTTCCCCTCTTGTTGTAAGAAATGCCATTCCATACGTACAAGATATAACACCAATAAACAAAGCTTGACATTGTAGATCATGAAGCCCAAGTTGTTGTTACCAGTCAGAAGTGTTGCAGCATCTACAACTAAAGGAGGCTGCTGTGTTTCAGTGAGCATGAGGGCAGCAGAAGGATGAAGACAGAGCTACTTGTGCAGATGGATGGACTGGCTAAGACAGATGATCTTGTCTTTCTTCTGGCTGCCTCCAACTTGCCATGGTACATACATCATCTTTATTCTCAGCTGTTATTCAATACCAGTTTTTCTATGTATCACTACTTGGTGGTATGGTTTGAAAAAGACACAGATTTATCAGATCAAAAACGAAAAAATGAGGGTGAATACTATTTGGAATACCAGATTGTGCTACCACAGAAACACCAGAGGTTTCTTTTTTCAGTGAGGAACCTTTGTTTAAATTCAGGTGTGGTCAAATGTAACACGTACTTAGAGGTAAATAATTATTGTTGAGGTTTTCTTATTTATAGCTAATCTGTGATTTAGACATGGTTCATTTCTTCAGTGTAAATATAGTATTGTTTTTTGCATGTTAATATGTTGATGTAGGAAATCATGATGGGATATATTCACTGCTGCTTGAGGCAGGGTTGCACCACATGTTTAAGGCACATCCATTTGCTGTACTATGTGGTGATAACTTCTGTTCTGACTGCAATTCTTAGTTTGTCAGTGCCAAACTTGTGAGTAGTCAAATCTGACATGGACTTCTCTCTTACCAAAAGAAGAAGACTGCGGTTGCGTCAATTACAACAACTATATGAAACTATAACTGACATTATGTGCAGTGTTTGACCTGACTCCTTTACTTCATTTGTGTATTTGTTATGGTTTAAAACTGACAATGATGCTTGTGTGTAGGGAGTTGGACCATGCCATGTTGCGGAGGTTGGAGAAACGGATCATAGTGGACCTACCCACAACAGAAGCCAGGAGAGCCATGTTCAAGCATCATCTCCCACCTGTAGTTGTACCCAAGGATAGTTCCGGAGTGGAGATAATGTCGGATCTAGACTATGATCAATTAGCAAACGTGAGCCATCAACCATCATGCTTTTCTTGCTACTTTAACCATGTCATAACATGTATATGTTTTAGGGGACTGGATATACATCCGATCTCGTTAACCTGGAAAAATCACCTTTTGTGTGTACACTACTTCTGCAGATCAATTTTATTTTGTTTTGAGCATATGGATGTATTAATCTTCATAAGAATTTCTTAACCTTGAGGTTTCATTCCATGTAGTAATTTGGATTCAGAGCTTAGATTTTCATAACGTTCTTTGCCCTACAAACTAAAGCTATTTCTTAACATCCTGGCTATTTAAGAATTGTTAAGGCGACGAGCATTTAGCAAATTTAGGCCCAGTTCAAAATGTAGTGACTCCAGCAGATTTTTTTTCTATGAAATGGCTTGAATGTTTGGTGTGTTTTTTTCACTGGGAATATAACAATGTACCCCTGCAGTTTTGAAATGTTGCACATCTGCCATTGTTTTCAGATGACTGAAGGCTATTCCGGATCTGATATCAAGCTGCTGTGTAAAGAGGCAGCTATGAGGCCTGTCAGGAAGATATTTGCAGCTCTCGACAACCACACAGAAGGTGCTGTCTTTAGATTCTAAGGAAGGGTAGAGAGGTGGAAGAATCATTGTGCTTACAGTTTAAAAGTTTTTCCTTATCCTCACTCATGCTTAATTGCTTACTCTCCTCTTCCTGGAGAAGGTAGTGGAACACCTAAAATCCTTTGAAGTTCCCTTCTGAAAGAAGCGGAAGTAAAATCACACTCACCCAAGTATTACCTCACTTTACCCTCGCACGTGGTCAGCTGACTGCCATGCTACTTCGCTCTCCCCTATCACCTGAAGAGGGCAGCTGGAGGCACCTTTTCAGTGCAGATTACGGCTGTCGGCGGTTGACCCACACATACATTTTCATGGCTTGTAAACCTTTATGTTCTGCTCACAGTCTTTGTGTATTTTGAATTAAGCATGAATTGTCACAGGAGGAAGCCTTATTTTCGGACTCGGAAATTTCGTCATGGATCACAGATAGTTTAAACCAGGCTTCCCCATCTAAGGTTACCAACGAGTTCAACACATACATGATGAAAAATGATGACATTGATACGTTAACATTTCCGCCGATACCTCCTGTATCTACGATACATGAGACTTTGTCTACACAGACCGCAACCAAGTTTCAACAGCAACAATAGCCTTTTAATGCATTTCCCTCTTCATAATATGGAGCCATTCATCAGAGTGCCGGACGTCGACAAAGGCTATAAAGTCATCAACCCTGCTCGTAATAGATTTTAAGGGTGGAAGACAAAAGATAAGCGCAACTGGACACTACTACAAGGTGAACCTTTTTTGGATTAGTTCGATCTAGAGCCATCAACGAGACTCTCATCGCTAAGTTTAGCAGCCCAGTAAACGAGGACGAGAGGATGATCCTGTTGGCACTTGTTATGCAGAGGAGGATCAGCAATTTATATCTGAGCACTTAGCCTCTACCACTTTGGGAATTAATCTACTTTGTAGGCAAGTGCTCTTGTCTGCCACCTCATGGAGTGAGTACTTCACAAAGCCCTTGTATCAAGCCCCATGGTCTGCACCTACGGTATTCGAAGGAAGGAAGGATTGAAGGGGTAGCAAGATTGGTTACTCAAGATTCAAGGGAAGTTATGATGATATAATCCATCGACACTTTGACTTCTGTCCTTAAACAAACAAATCAACGTTACACTAGCAAGTCCAAGTTTTCCGTCTCATTTACAATATGAAGGAATTCAACAAAAAGTTTCTCTGGAAGCCAGAACATTTCAAGATGGTACATCTTCCTCAGTTAAGACTCCTCATCAGACCAGCAGACTATCTAGCCTACCTGCATATATAAATACATTGAGAATCCAGAAAATATCTACTCTTCCTTTTCATCGGTCAGCATTGTCAATGGACAGTCCTACCATTTGGAATATCTTCGGCCCCATGGCTGTTTACAAGGATAACCAAGTCCATCATCAATTATCTACACCTGAAGGGCTTACGCAGTGCGTTTTATCTGGACGACTAGATACAAGCGCATCAACGGAAAAGTCAACTCAGACTACTATTAGACTTCACGATCAGGCTACTAACACAACTGGGTTGGTTAGTAAATCACCTAAAGTCGGAATTGTAACCTCAACAGGAGATCAAATTCCTCGGGATTCGTTTCATCACTACGTTGAATCAGATTGTAGTTCCGGAGGACCGGTGGGTCAAGATTCAAGAAATGATAGTGCAGTCTCTACACTCTCCACTAACACTTCGACAATGGCAGTGTCTACTAGGCCTCCTCACGTCAGCACAAGAAATGACCAAAAAGAAGAAGACTGCAGTTGCGTCCCTTACAATGATTCTTGAATCTTCATCTCAACAACAGAGGACAGATTCCTCTCCCAGACAGTGTGAAGCCTTTTCTGATGTGGTGGACTCGCTGATCGAATATCTGCCCAGGAACCTATATGTTAGAGCCAGTATTCAACAACCACCTTTATGTAGATGCATCCTAACAAGGATGGGGAGCTCATATGGGAAACAAGGTAGCAGCAGGAATCTGGAACAAAGAGGACCCAGATCTTCACATCAACCAGTTGGAAATGAAGGCAGTCATTCATGCCATCCACCACTGATCGGCAGCATTCAAAAACAAGTTATTAATGATCCACACGGACAACTCAACAGTAGCGTTTTACATAAACAAACAAGGATCAACAAGATCACTGTTGCCTAACATTTCAACTGTTCAACCTAGTTGACAGTCTGAATCTTCAAGTAAAAGCATGTCACATACCAGGAGCCTGCAACGTCATGGCAGACGCCATATCTCGTCCCCTATTTCCATCTCCAACAGAATGGATGCTGCATCGGGAAGCGTTTCAACAAATCAAACTTTCGGATCACAGCAAATAGATCTGTTTGCAATGATATTCAACAGACAACAACCTTTGTGGCGCTAGTACCAGACCCCCTAGCCTGGGCAACAGACACTGTCAGCATTCCATGGGAAGGACTAAACGGGTACGCATTTCCCCCTCCAGTACTGTTACCAAAAGTCATCGAGAAAATCAGACAAACAGGTTACAACTGATTTTGGTTGCACCTTACTGGCCAACGAGAGATTGGTTTGCAACACAGCTGGACAACCAACACTACAGTTATCTTCTCATTCATCCCCACACAAAACAAATACAATGCCAACCATCAATATTCCGTCTTCACGTATGGACCGTATTAACACTTGTTTGAAACACAGAGGGTATTCAGCGAGAGCGGCAAAAGCAGTAACCTTAGCTCTACGGAAATCCACTCGTACACTTTATGACGACAAGTGGAAACGGTTTGAGACATACGCCAGGAACAAGGCAACTCATCCTCAAATAACAGATTATTTATGCTATTTACATCAGTCTAAAGGTCTGAAGGGTTCTACATTATCTACATATTTAGCTGCTCACAGCACAGTCATCACCATGGGAACAAGGACCAAACTGACTAAAGTATCAGAGCTCATTGCTTTATTATGTTTGTTCAAGTTGGAAGATCAACAACACAGATTTAGATCTCCATGTTGGATCTAAATATTGTACTCCAACATCTCACAAGTGATGTATATGAACCACTTGATCGAACTTCAATTGAAATGTTGACTCAAAAGACGCTATTTTTACTTGCCTTGGCTACAGCGGCAAGAATATCAGAAATTCATGCTCTAGACTTTTTTCGAACAAGCTTCGACAAGTCACCAGGAAACAGCTCATTTAGGTCTAAGATGGGAGTTCATAACAAAGAATCAATTGCCAGGTCAACCGGATAGACAGTGCCGTATAGTGGCTTTGTCTTCAATCCTAGGACCGCATGATACACAGGATTTATCATTATGTCCTGTGAGAGCATTGAAAATATACATTGCGCATACCAAGTCTCATCCTCGATATCTCCAGGGTATACGTTCCAATAAGTCTCCACTATACCCTGGACGCATCTACAGCTCTGCTCGATAAATTTATTACCTCCCTTTGCTGGCTCCGCCTTATCACAGTAGCCAATCAGCTAGGCCCCCGTTATAACCGAGCTTGCCAATGTCAAGAAAGGTAGCGGTCGCAACTGCGAAGGTTTGCTCGCAGTGCATCCAAGATTTTAGGGAAATCATACAAACAAATTGACAGGTCCGAAACTTTAAAACAACATATGCAAGAACGCCTTCTACCTCTTCCAGAGAACCTCTGCATGGTTTCTGTTGCCAAGTACAATCGGTTAGATAATTCAAAAAATGAAAGTGAGTTGTGATTGGTTCGCTCAACTTCCCAGCGTAGACACCTGACTGGATCAAAAGACAGTCAAGGGAGGTAATAAATTTATGTGGCAGAGCCGTAGATGCGTCCAGGGTATAGTGGAGACTTATTGGAACGTATACCCTGGAGATATCGAGGATGACCAAGTCTAGAAGACAACGGTTCAAGCGCCTTTTTATCCCTATATCTACTGAGACTCCCAAGGAAGCATCCCGCAACACTATCTCAGTCTTGATCAGAGCTGTTATACTTAGAGTATATAAAGCACCCTCCACGAGCCTCTAACCCACATGAAGTCAGAGCTCTAGCCTCTACATTAGTGCTACATGGTAATTGCTCACTATCTACTATTATGGAAGGCTGTTTTTGGAAGTCAAATACAGTATTCGCCAACCATTATTTGCGAGACGTAGCCACGGAGGACGTCACTGGCATTCATCAGTTTGGACCACTTGTCGATGCTCAGCAACTAACAGTTCCCCGATAACGCTGACTTAACTCACCCGATTTAGCACGCGACTTATGGAAGCCAGATGCTCTGAGGATTATTTTGGTAGAAAGTCTATGCACACATCTTGAACAGACTAGCATAAGTGATTATGACCTTGCATTCATTATGAAGATAATTATACATGAAAAAAGGTCGCAACTAGTTTCGATTGTTATATCGTGATATTTAGTTGTATCAGAAACTAACAGGACACTAGCTTTATTAGTGTCATCACATATCAGTCAACAAAACCTTCTTTTCGACTGGATGTGATTCCCCCCCAAATCTACAACGCATACGAGAAGAATAAGACCGTTACAAGTTCCCGTTAAAGGGGGAAAGTATTGGACTTAATTTACAACTGACAGCAGAATCCAGCGTGGCCTGACCCACCACTGTTTCTGTTGGATTCTGTAAGCAATTAAGCATGAGTCAGGATAAGGAAAAATATGTAATTTTCTGAATAAAACTGGTATTTTATACTTATCCTGACTCATGGCAAAAGCCCTCCCAGCCACCCCTCACAGACATGCTGAATTCTCACATTCTCGTATCGGGTGATTACAGGAGAGAGTGAAGTAGCATGGCGATCAGCCGACCATGTGCGCGGGAAAAGGGAAGTAATACTTGGGTGAGTGTGATTTTACATCCACTTCTTTTAGAAGAGAACTTCAAGGGATTTCATGTGTTCCACAACCTTCGCCAGGAAGAGGAGAGTAAGCAATTAAGCCTAAGTCAGGATAAGTATAGAATATCAATTTTATTCAGAAAATTACATATTTTCTTACCGATTCCTATTTTTAATGAATTGTACAGCTTGTTCAGCTTGACCTGAGCTACTCTACACACACATGACCCAGGAGGTCAAATGGTACAAATGACTGGTCAAGTTAACGTCACTGAAAGTCATTAAAATTAAATAGGGGAGCAGAGAATGTTGTTATTGAAACTACATACATGGATTCATTACAGAACTTGTCCTGGAAAATAACTCTCCTGAAAAAACCCCAATCATTTCATGGTTTAATTGAACTGTTTTACAGTCTTAAGCTATCTAGTTTGGTTTACTAATTTTACAACTTAAAGTCAGTTACTTTAAAGGTCACATGCAACCAAAAAATCAAACATAATTAAAACACAATTATCACTTATTCATGACATATAATATACATTGCTGCTTGTAAAAAAACAAAAAAACAAAATTATAAGCATACAGTCGTGATTCAAATGTGCAATATTTGTACTTGGGCTTTACTTCCCTTGAAATGAAGCCCTTGGGAGACTGAACCCAGTCATAGCGGGTGGATGTGCACTCAAGTGTAACGACGGCTTCCCATTGCCTGGTTCATTTGTTGATAAGCTGAGGGCATATTGTGTGTACAGAAAGATGATCTGTTTGGTGGGCATTTAAGAAGTATGGCGAGTTACAAGAAAGTAAGATTCTTTATGGATAACAACTTCTTTTTGTGTACTTGAGTGAATTTAGTGAATCGTTTGAACTTCGATTTTGCGGGCTGTTTCATCGCGTTTTTTTTTTTCAACTTTATAGGTTGAATTGGCATTTTTGATGAATTGTTTCGGTAAGTGCATACCGAAAGGTATCAGAATCTGCAAAGTTGAATTTTACATTGCATGTGACTTTTAAGAATCCGATTCACTGCTGCTGCTGCTGCTGGCTGCCGGCTGCCGGCTGCCGGCTGCCGGCTGCCGGCTGCCAAAAAACCTGAATAAAAAACATTGAACAAGCTGTAGCTAATTGTTAAAGAAAGTTTGGACATTGCTGACGATTTCTCGACCCTGAGATGTCAAAGGGAGACCTTGTCTCACCTGTTTGGACATGTTGACAATCAACCCTTCACAATAATAGACCCAACCAGGTGTGACAAGGTCATGCAATTCATTAGTAATCACTTGATGAGGTCAAGCTGAACCAACTGTACCATGTGGCAAGAGACTTATATTATATTTAGGGCTTCTTTCAGTTTGTCAGTGTCAATTTGGATGTATTCAGTATGGTGATGTAAGACCTTATGGGGCCTTGTACAAGGACATTCTTTTTTCGCTTTTCTCAGTGAAAATGTCATTTAAAGTTACCATTATGGGGAAAAATATTCAGATCCAGAATCTATGTTGGATATACCTTACTACTGAAAAAAAACACAAGTAAGAAGTATGTTGTATACATGAATACGTGCAAACACCAAGCTGCATGAACAGCAGCATGCAGTAAACCTTGGATAAAGGACTATGTGTCCCAGCACACTCAGTTGGGTATTTCCAAAGATGGGAAAGTCACATTAACTCAGCGCACCTAATGACTGCAAGAGTTGTATGATCCCAAGGTTAGGGTGTTGAGATTGATAATATATTGTGAGTTTTATGTTTGACATCCAATATCAAGAGAAAATCAAAGCCCCTTTGAGCAGCTGAGCTGGAACAGTTACCCCATGTCATTGAGTATTATTACATATAGAATCACATTTTGTTTTCCTTATGATGTGTGGCTTATGGCAGGTTGGTATATTGCTTCAGGCCAGGAACTACATGTCCATATTGACAAGATCCTGACCAGGGACGTCCTGACTGCACTAGAACGCACCAAGCCCTCGGCTAAACATCTCAAAGGGAAGTTCCTTTCATGGCAGAAGGAATTTGAATCTGTATGATAAGGTGGATAGTAGTACTTGCTCCCTCTTGGCTATCCAACTGTGATATAACGTTTACAGCATAACGTGTTCAGTAGATTTGTCAGAAACAAAGACTACAGTGTATTTGTGTGTGGTTTAGATGGCACGTCATACATGGAGTGCAGCATCTGTGATGTCCAAGTAATGGTCGGACTTTAACACCAAGATATATCTGCTGCCTCATACCACACAGTGATTCTACTGAATAGATTGTTTGCAAATGCTGCATGATTGAGAACCCTAAGAGCAAGCGATTTATGTATTATATTCCAATTTGTGAAGGAATACAAAGTTTGTACAAACTATGAGTGAAACCCTTTTTATCACCAATTGCATCTGTCTGAGTAATATTGTTGTGCTCACCTAACATTCAGATGACTGAATCATGGTTGGACATGTGAGAAGGGCAGGATTTCCAAGATGGTCCGGGCAACAGGGTTTCACTATAGTTTCCGACGTTTTAGAAACAACATATCCTTACTTGATATCAAATACCCGTCCTGAACATCTCCGTCCTTAAGAACAAAGTCCATTTCTAATTTCCTGTTGTGTTACTCCTGAAGAAGTTTTTGTATACCGTCCAGCTCATTGCTCTGTGTTGCAAAGTTCCTTGAGGAATGATCATGTTCGCTAAACCATTTGTAAATCTCAGCATGTGGAACTTTTGCCATATATTTTCATAGTTCATGTTATTGTGTGCCTCTTGAGAATGAAACCATTATGTTTAAAAATAAACTCTTCACAAGGTGTCTGTCAGATTGATAGTGACATTGTGAATGTTTTGTTTTGAGGACTGAAATCTATTTTCTCTGAAAGTAGAGGTTATAGGGATTGTTACAGCAAGCACTTATAACATGGCTGATGGTTGATTTTTACAAGTCGAGTTTTATCTTTCTGTGATATGTACATATGAACATGGTTTTATATATTAACTGCTGACGAATGTTTGTTGAAATATGTGTGCAGTCTATTTTCAGTATTATGCAGTGAACACCACTTGAACTTATTACGACAGTTAGAATTATGTGCTGTATGTTTATTATAACCCACAGATTCTTTTATGAATAATAAAGTTATACAAGTGTCTGTTGATAAGTCACCAATGCAGGATATCTTCTTTCCCCTTCACTTTCTCATTGTTATACATAAAGGCATTTTGTTTTATATTTTGGCTAAATGTTCCATGAGAAATTTCATGGGTTCAACATGTTTAAGTCACAATTACATTTGAACTTTAATTTCTGTGCAAGGTATGTACTCTTGTTGAAATGTTTATTTATTCTTGGATTTATCTGACAGGTTGCATTATCCTAGCTACAGCAGCTGGGTAGATGACATGCTCCTTCAGAGCCACCTTCACCTTACACGTTATATTAGGCAGTGGTTGGACCGGGTCATAAAACGAAGATTCTTCACTTCATGGTGCCTCTGTTGACAATCACTTTGTATGCTATTATTACGTGGCCCTGTTTCGGCACTGTAGTACACATTACACTGGCAGTTACTATATGTTATTGTTTTGGGCTTTTATTTGCAACTGAAAAAGGTTTATTGTTTGACATATCATAGTATTTACTACAGATCAGGATTGTCTTGTTGCTAAAAATGTGTTTTATGAGTGGACTAATGCATCAAAACTGTATTTACTCAATCACAAAGACTAATTGAGACAGTGTAATAGTACTGCTGCAACTTTATAACCTTAGACAACTCTGAGCTTTCTGCTGCTGCATAAACAAACCTATATGTTCAGATATATAAGAAGACAATGTGATCACTGTCCCTGCCATTTGGCACATTACAATTTGTGATAATAACCTCAGTGCTGATTTCCTAAAACACTGCAGTGGCACATCTAAAAGCTCTGTAATTTGCTCTACACAATTACGGCCATGGGGCAAAGCAGAAACTTTTGATTGTGGGTTTGAAATTCTGGTTTCCTTTGATTTCTTGCCAGGAGTACTATTTAGTGTTAAGTCCAGTCACTCCCTGACTGAAATTTTATAGCATGCGCGACAAATAACATGTCTCATGTATGGTAAAAGGGAGAGTAACTCTGGGGAAACAACCAAATTGTACTGTAAAATTTCTTTACTCTTTCTTGACAAGCAAAACCTAGATAAACTTTCATTGATGCTACTTCAGTAACCTCCCACTCTTGAAGATCCAGGTTAAAATTAATGTTCATCACACATACTTGTCATAAGAGACGACTGACAGGATCAGGTAGTCAGGATTGCTGAATAGGATGAAAAATGTTTGTATCCCAATTGCACAGAATGATGCTCATGCTGTTGAACACTTGATCCTTCAGTAGTAATTTAACAACTAATGTAGCACTATTGCAGGAACAAATGAATAGTTGTCAGTATAAAACAGAACACTGTGCTGGCAGATATTTATCACCATGTCTTCTTTATATTAATGAGAGAGACCACACATGCCCTGCAGATGTGCTTCAACCGGGATTATACGGACAGGGTAGTTTGTATCTAGCATTTCTTCACATGTGTGGTTGTAGTTGGTGATGTATCTAATGGAAAGCATGCTGTCTTATTTAATGTTTGACATTTGGCTTTGAAATATGTGTAAATTTGAAACTTTAAGCATTTACAATGTTGGTTGAAGGGATTGTGTGCAAGCCAAATGTGATATTTTGCGTGGTATGGTGCTGTGCTCAGTATCATCGACTGGTACCTGAAACTGGCGCCGACATTTCATTTTATCTTACCTCACACTTAAATGTCGTTTTCTGATTGGCAAAGCGCTCTTCTATTATTTTCAGTGTAGCCCTCTTACAAATGGGGTACATTGCAATGTTCCCTGCTGCTAATGGCAACTTATTCATTACATGGTGGTAGTACAATATTTCTTAATCTCAAACAACAATGAATCACACATGATGCATGGAAATTACCAATCTTTTGCGAATACAAATAGATGGAAGGGTGATAACTCTAAAATTGCTTTTCTGTGACATGCAAAATCTAGTGATGACTACGAAAAGATTTGCTTCGCATTCCAATAAATAGATTTTGACAAAACATTCAAATGTAGTCCCTGTGAATATTAAGAAGGGGAATTACACCGCACTGATTTTATTAGGACAATCCCTGCAGGAAAAAACATCAAGATGCAATATTCGAATCGTTTGATTCACAAAGGTTGGCTGAAGTGTACAATCCAATACCCATGCTTGGAACAGTTCAGAATTAACATGGAGGTGATTTCTAAGATAAATGCGTAGTACATAGGTCCCTCAGGGCCTAGGGTTGATGTGCCTAAGGGTGTGGGGAATATAAACCAACATTGAGGGTACATCAACCCACACCCCTCTCGTGACCAGTGAACAACTCATAATGTGCAAGGTGCCGCAGTTAACTCAGTGTACATCGCCACAGTAGGATCAGAGTGTTTTACAGTGTATTGAACTAAGTATGGAAGTGAAAGCATCCTTGTCACAATCACCATGTTGCTCATGTGAGATTCTGGGGGAGGGAGGGAGGGGGGTGTTAAATTAAGGATGCTTTGTTTTCATTTGTTTAGACAATCAGGGTTGTGATGATTTGACGTGGTGAGAAAATGTTATATGTGATATACTGGCTTCATCAGATACTTGCACTGCTCACATTTGTAATCCCTGGTTAGATCTACTACATGATATACTTGTTCTGTAGGTTTACTGGTCAACTTTCTCAGTGCCCATCATACTTTCTGGGGCAAATATATGATACCTGGCACTCGTCAGTTGGCTTTCACGACATCTCTGCATTCGTCTATGGTAATTGGTAAGGTACTTCCACGGGGCTTGGACAAAATGTGGTTTAGTAATTGATGACACATCACAGGAATTACAGAAATAACCTGCTCAAGTGAGTTCGCGCACATGCACGCTCTCTCTCTCGCCCTTTTCGGCTTACCTGTTCTGGGTTTAGAGCAGAAAGGATGTCAAGAAAGTTAGAGACCGATTGGAATTTTTACTGTTCAGGCTTACTTAACAAGTCTGTTTGGACAGTGTATTGAAAAAATTCTTTTTCAATCTAAAGCATCTCTAAAATATAGGATGAATTAAACATTGTTGATTGTGAAGCTACTAGTTTCATCTGATTATGAACAAACTGAAAATGTATTAGTTTTGGCTTGATGGAGTTTCGTTTCATTCTGAAAAGGTCCCCTGGCATAACAAATGTTCAGTATTTTTTCATGAGTCAGCTATTTTGTTGCCACTCTGTTTGAGACACTGTGTGGAGCTTGTCAGCTCACTATGTCCTTCATATGTGGAACATTCCATTGTTACATACATCTGTTTATATTGACAGGACTTTATTTCAGTAAATCCTTATGACACAGAAACTGTTGTGTGTTATTTTTAGCATTCAGCATCATCTTCTAACACTTCATCTTCACATGATGAAGGCAGTGTTTGTGTTCTGCCAAGATACATGTAGCGCTGACAGACCCAGTATCTTGGGGTAGGGGCTGGCACCAACAAGCCAGTCACTGGAGGACACAGTCACAAGCATGGAAGGGGCATGGTGTAGTATCCACCTCGTGTTGTCATGTCAGTCCCTCGAACATTGACAGCATGTGCTTCTCTATGGCGTGTTGAGCTGAAGGAGAGAGGATATAACTGGTAGTGGTAGAGCACAGTGTAACATCAATAGATAGTGTAGTTCCATGTCAGTATTGTACCAAATACCATACTGCTGGAATTTACCTCTGCACTCTTAACTTGATCATAAATATTGATTAGAAACTACATGTATTTGTGAACAGGATCATTTAGTTTACAACTGAATGGATTACTCAGATCATCATTAACTGTGCTCAGTGTTGTTTCCATAGTTAGTACTGTGCAGTCCAACTGATGCCATAGAATGGTATATAGCTGGCCACCAGTCCTGTGAATTCTGAGTTAGCACTGGTCCCCAGCATCACTGTGTGGTCAAACTTGATGCTTGGTTAAATGGGTGTCACTTTAACTAAATTTGTTTGGTGAACACATGATGAAAATCTGACAGCCCAGATGAACTGCACATACCTAACTTGTGATCCTGTCCAATAGTGAGATCGAAGGCTGTCAGCATGTCCTCATTGGTGGCAGTGATGTCTGCCCCATACTCTAGCAGGGCTGTGATGCAGGCTGGGTGGTTGTTATAGGCTGCATACATCAGGGCAGTGCTGCCACTCTAAAACGTCAAATGCTTCACTTAACAGTATTGTCAAGCAGAAAATAACGACTGGATGGAAATTAAGGAATGAACGATTTGAACAAATGCACATGCTAGTGAAAGGCAATGTTGTGACAGACAAGGTATGCAGGGAGTGAGTGAGTTTGGTTTTACGCCACTTTTAGCAATATTCCAGCGATATCACGGCGGGGGTATGCAGGGAGTATCTCCACTCGGGGAATGATACCAAATGCCCAATTATGATGTCACATCTCCCAATACAGATTCTTTTCAACTGACATACCTCATCTGTACAGTTGACATCCATGCCAAGCTGAAGTAAATACTTTACAATCTCCTTGTAACCATAGCAGCTGGACAGTAGGAGGGCATTCTCCCCATGGTTGCCAGACAGGTTGATGTCTGCTCCACTCTGTACAAGAAATTCCATGGTTGGCATCTGACCATTGGCACAAGCCCAGTGAAGTGCGGTTAGTCCCTGTTCATCCAGTTTGTTGATGTCCGAGCCTGCAGCAGTAACAGCAACATCTCACACAGGAACATACACCAATCCAAGTAGGCATGGAGTACTATCAGGATCAACCTCAAGGCAAACAGGTCAATATTGTACTTTCTATCATCATTTGAAAACATACTAAACATGAATAAGAGCTTTATTTCTCAGGAATATTAGCTTTGGCCCCCACAAATGACTTAAAACATGATCTGAAACGTTATTGAACTTCAAACCCTTGACTGATATGACAGACTTTCCAAAACGATGGGTTAGTACAGGATATTTACTCATGTGTCAGTCTCACCCTCCTGAATTTCCTGCTGCAGCATAACGAGCTCCCCCTGGGCTGACATCTGATGGATGCTCATGTCTGGAACGTGTGTTGTGTTTGGTAATCAATAAAATCTCCCACATTTAGTTGGACTAAACAGAGTTGTCTATAGCTTCATATTAAGTATTCAAACTACAGTTTGGATCCACAAGCTTCAAAGTGGTGTAGATTGTCACTGCTGTTGTGTCATTTTAATCTAATTCACCATTATTAACTACTGCCAGATGATACTCCCTAGCTTCTAACACCTGTCTGTTTGTCTATCATTAGAGATATACTAAGGCAAAACAGAATTTCACCCCTTTTCAAGTTATTAAATTCGATGGTAAAAATACTGGGGCTCACGTTCTACAATGGAGGGTGTCATAGTCTGAACATTGCCACGATGGAGGTTGGTCATCACCGTTGAAGGCTGCAAATGTCAAAAACAGTAATTAATCACTGGTCATATTGTAATCTGCATTTGAAGGAACTCAAATTGTCTCTTTGTGTTTCTCCAGTAGTCAACTGACAAAGGACTCCTGAAACATGACAGGAGCAGGAGCATGTGGCAAGCCCGTGACTTTACTTTCAGTTGGCGGGGAGCACAAGTAGCTAGCAGAATAGCCTTGACTTTTAGTGTGTGACTGAGCAAGTATGGTTTTGCACCTTTTAAGCAATATTCTAGCAACATTACGGTCAGGGGCAGAAGAAATTGGCTTCATATCTTGTACCGATGTGGGGATTTGAACCCAGGCCTCTGAGGCATGAAGAGTGAACACTTAAACCTCTTGACTTTTTGTGTGGGACGAATATATGTATGACCTACATTAGCACATGTAAACAGTGACAAGGTATACTTTAAATACTTTCTTATACTGACATACCCTAAAAGGTGATAGGTTGAGTTTTCCTGGAGTCTCATATCTCCTTGCTTTGGATGGTGACAAGAGTGACTGGCTTGAGTCAGGTTCCACTCCTTCAAACAAAATACAGGAAAATAATCAGCATGAAGAAAGGTTAAAAATCACATAGTAAACTATTTCAGACAGAACAATGTTGTTGATAAAAGGGCCTAACCTTGGTTTTTAAAACATGAAAATAGAAGCAACATAATAAAAATTTCTATTAATGGAAAGAATACTTGATTCATGTATTTCTTTGTTAGTAGCACTGTCATAAATTTAACAGAATTTGAAGGGAACTAAAATTCAAGTACCATTATCATGCAACTGGTATCCTTTTCCTCCTTTGGTGTCAAGTTTGCCATACCCATCCTTAATGTTGCTACATATGCTGACGGTGTGCAGCTACATGTGACATTTCGAAACCAAACAATGCATACATCTCCAAAATTAGAACTCAACATATATACTTCAAGCAAAAAATCCAATGTATTAGCCAAAAGTAAGTTCTTTGATGGAACCCATTAAATCTCAATATTTCTGACACCACAAATTTATCTTGAAATCAGTTAATGACGAATGAGTGAGTGAGTGAGAAGGGGTTTTATGCTGCTTTCAGCAATATTCAAACAATATCCCGACAGGGGACAAAGAAATGAGCTTCACACATTGTATGTACCTATGTGAAGAATCTAACTGGGACCTTCAGGGTGATGAGCAAACACTTTAACCACTAGGCTACCGCACCACCCCATTATGTCCTATTAGACATCTCAGTTTGCATGTGCGTGTAAATGTTCTTACTGAAAGTGTGCCATCGAAAACCATAAATTTGAGGATGGTAATAAATCATTACACTTACCATCTCCAAAAGCATTTTCAACTTCCAAGTCATTGAGCTCCTGGTCACTATCAACTGGTGAAAAGAGCCTCATGCTGCCAGGCTGGGATGGCAGCCTCTTCAAGGGAGATATGACTCTCCAGCTTCTCTCTGGTGATGTTTTTTCCTGCTTCTTTTCACTACATTCTTGGATTTTTGAAGTAGAGGCTGTTTCTGATTCCATTCTCCTGGATATGACAAAGAACTGAATCAAAGGTGTTAATACAACACCATACAAAATGTGACAGGTCAATACAAAGTGTCCAACCCTTAGTAATACTGAATGCACTGAAATGAATGAATACCCTAACAAGGATCTAGAAAACTGCAGGAATGAACTACACAATCACAGTGGCACTGCTGTGGGATAATCTTAATGTTTCCGCACTGTTACGCCGTAAATTCTGAAACATTAAGCGTACCGATTTAATACAACAGGAAATGCAATTCATCACTAACGAAACACTGACTGCAAAACACCTCCGCAAAAATATATCTGAAGGGCAATTTCTGTCTGAGCAATGTTTCATGTTACTCACACCGAAATGTGAAATTTATATAGTCCTGATTAAGTTAAGAAATATCGCAAAAGAAAGCCTCCGCCATTATGGCCTTTCTGAATCATTTCAGGGTATTCCTGATCATGTGACATAACAACGCAGTGTTCAGTTATTGATGTTCGTTTGGGGCAAAAGGGGTCAGTGTTAAAGAGTAACATGCGTTTAATTGAATAGATGCATTAACAATATTCATAATGTTTGATAAACGAATAATTAACAAACATTACAGTTGATAACAGCATCCGCTTGGTAGATAGGTTTAACACTTGCTGTCCACAACAACACATTCCAGAATCATGATTCCAGGTACCATTGGGGGCTTAGAAATATTCTCTTGGGATTATACATACATGGTTTATGGTACTGATCTCTTCAGTATTGATATATAATATTTTGTCGTGACTTTTACAAGCGACTTTGACTTGTAAAGTACAACAAGACAAAATAACCCAGTCTTAAAAGCTCACTTTCTGTTGCCGTGGTTAATAACGTAACGACATGGTATGACCATGCCTCCTCCTTTCTCTCCTGGTGCACCAGGCCAAAGGGGAAAAACTTGGAACAGGTTCTCCAGCTGGTTCAGCAAACACGCCGTCACCAACATCAAGAATTTGCATGAATGACCCTGCAAGACTGCTTGGCACTTGTAGTGAGTCCTACCTTACTAAAATGCACCAAGTTATAAAAATATATATAATATGACTTGAAAAAAAAACAAGTTCAACCTAAAGTATTGTCAAGTTGGTTATTTCCAATATTCATAACCCTTTACCTGGCAGACTGTTCTGTAGCGTAAATTACGTTTTGGTGAAATGGAGACCAAAACGTTTTATGTATCTATTTTGTGCAAAGAACATCAAAGACAGACCATTGAGTGATTGTATATTTTGAATAAAAGGAACTGGACTAACATTGTGAAACATATTACTTTGTTTCAACAGTACTTAACATTTTTTTGGTGGTTGACAGTTTTGAGGTGATCCCTATTTTCTGGTGATCCGGAACTGACTTAATCATGTGGTTCCATAAATTGCTCATTTCTCCAAAAATATGGCAGATGTAGAGAAGATTTTTGTTGCTTTTTACAAGTGAAAGGTATATGCATGCAATGGTTTGTTAACTTGAAGCAGCTTGATTCTATTCTTATTTGAGATGGGCTGTTTCGAATGAGTTACCTCTTCCTGACGTGCCAACGAGAAATTACGCGATGATAGGTATCCTCGTTTCCAGACGCGCAAGTAAACGTTTTGTTGAGATCAAGTAAAACAAAATATATCACATTAAAGAGCACTGTCTCGGCTTTAAAATGAGAGATTGAGTGAAGAAATCCATTGAGATTTACAGTTTCTTGGGTTAATGTACGTCGCAGTGATCCGGAATAGCCGTTTTTTTTCACTTTTCCGTGGCACTGTGTTCCTACAACCAAATACACCACACTACATTTTGAATGATGATATGCCACCCCACTTGGAAATAGTTTAACCAGCTAAACACCGCGTTCCTACCATGATACACCGACGATATCTTGGTAGGAACACGGTTGGCACCTAAATTGTTACCTACTTGCTATAACTATGCTTGGTTTAAGTCATTCTCACTAAAATAACAAGTGACTGTTTTCGATTTTCGTACATTAGTAGGTAGCTGCAGCGATAAACGAAGGGAGACTACTCATATGTTTCAAACTGTTGTCCGCTAATAAAAATTCGTTAGTCGCAGTACTGAATGTTCTTGTGGGGTGGGGGGTGGGGGGTGGGGGGTAGATATCAGACCATGTTTCGTGGTAAGGTGTTGTCTCTGATTATGAAAGTTGTGCAGTGAACATCAGAACATGTTTAGTGGTAAGGTATTGTCTATGATTATGTATTGTTGTGAAAAAAGTGTACGAACAATAATACACCGGAAGTATTAGACAATTTTTCATGTAGGAATACGCAGAGTATCCAGATGGCGACTGGAGAAGTCCATTATTTTACCCCATTTACCCCATTTCGGCTCTCATAATGGGAGTGAACCGTTTCATTCGGACCTGAGGTACTTTCAAAACTCTAGCTGTCGGCATGTTCATGCTCACTCACCCATCGCTAAACTGAGAACTGTATAAAACCTAGATATGAAACCATTGTGGTTCAATGGTGCATGTGTACCTGACATCCGACTTGTACACAAAAGACGTGACATTCTTTAGGTGCTCTTTATTTGACTGATTTGCTATAGTGAGATTAACAGACATGAAATAATATAAATGAAAATATGTTCAATGGTGCCAGCTGTGCCAGTTTCAAGCGAACAGCCCGCACATAGAGGTTTTTATTCCCTTGGAAATGTCTACCACAAGTAACCTGGGGGTCCGTGTTAGAACTGTCCCCAGTAACATATAGTTATCGAAAGAGGCGGCCAAATATATATCTGGGCGACTTGCCTGCCTGCTCCTCTCATTGTACCCCTGCAGCATGGGGCGTTGCTCAGACTGTCAACCACGGGCTTGCCTGCTCCAGACTCGTCTACTTTCAGGTGGATGTGAAACAACCAAAATAATACTGATGAAAAGGAAACAAACCTGGGACATAGTCATATTTTTGTCACCATTAATCACCATTAGTCCCCACGTCTATAAACAGGCCGAGTGGGTGTTGTTCCAATATTCCGGTAACGTTCAGTGAAGAAGCAGCTGGTCCTACAAGTGAGTATTGTGTGTGTATACCTTTGCTTGCAGCTCAATGTTCGTGTCCAAAGTACTCGGAATGTCAGAAAGATGCAACTTTCGCCTCGCATGTAGTCTCCATACCGTGATGATAACAACAGCGATTACGAACGCACCACATGCAACAATGATGACCACAACTTTGTCATCGTAGGATAGTCCACCTTGGGAGGACTGCTCGCGCTTTTTGGTAAAAGGAGTAGTGGTTCTAGGAAGAGGTGTCCTGGATGTGATTGACGGAGATGTCTGAGCACTAGAACCTTTATTGTTGCTGGAGTTTTCAGATGCAGTGGATAGTTCACTTACTGTTGATGTCACCTCGGGAATAGTAGTAACGTTATCTTGACACGACGTCGTACGGATTTCAGCCATAACAGTTTCCTCCGTTGTCGCAGAGTTTCCTTCTGTGGAGGAGGTTGCTGGGGAAGAGCTGTCTGATACCGACACATTTGCTCCTAGTGATGCTGAATACTTTGTTGGTGAAGATGACATTTCTGATTGTTGAACAGAAGAAGCTTGGGTCGTCTCACGGGACGTTTCTTCAGTATATGGAAAACTGTGTCCAGTCAGTTGGGTGGGAGGAGCCTGACTCGAAGGTGATGAAGATGGAGATAGCAAGACACTTATCTGACCCCTCGTCGAGGCAACTGAAGATGACACCGAACTAGATTGGGGGACAAGTGTTTGACCACCCTCTGTTGGAGCAATGGTTGTGTGGGCAATGGACGTGGAGGAGCTCCACGTGCTGGCTGAGGAGGTTGTGGATGTTACGATTGATGACTGGTGACTGGTAGTATGGCTAGAGCTGCTGTTACCTATTTAGAGACACAACATGGGAATCAGATGGATAGTCGCAGAACTACTTAACGTATTGAATTCAAGGAATATTTGTTTACATGAAGAGAAACAGAAGTGTAAAACAAATTATTAGCGAAAAAAGATTGGAACTTAATCACATACAATGCACAGCATTGCACACATCCTCGACAATCAAGAGTATTTATTATGCACTCTATGAAGATAATGCACTGGACCAATTCTGCAACACCTTTGCTTGGGGTGTCAACTGACACTGTTCTTGAATGTTTTTCTTTTGCGAATTGACTCAAACATAACATTAAAGTCTTCTCGTAAATGTACCCAGAAGGTATCCTTTTCAGGTAAGAGTACCTATATATGATATCATGTAATGTGCCGTGATTAAGGAAGTAGAGCTGTGTTGAAGTGAAGACATTTTGATTGTTGCATAGTACGAGGAATCATGGACCTCATTAGAGTTCTCGAATTATATGGTGCTGGTAACGTCACTATCGTGGCGAATGGGTTCTTGGCGTGTATTATAACGCAACTGTATTACTAAATCTAACGAAACACAGGATAATTGAGTTTCCGGCCAAGGTAATATTGCTTGATATTTTTCAAGACATACCTGAAATGAACTCACAAGCACCACTTGTTACGTTGATGTCATCTAAACCTATGAAAGATGCATGGCTTTTCTTTGTACCCTCGAATACAATCTAGAACAGAAGCACACATGAAACGGTACATCCATGGTTTGGTTTCACAGCTATTAGTTTTGTAATCTTCTAAAGTACATGTCCTTAACAACACTTACTTCTAATTTGCTACATTCTCAAAATGTGTTATACATCATGTTTTAAACTTAACACCTAAATTTGCTTTCCTTTCAACATTATATACCTGTTTCATATATAGCTACAGTGCAATCTCATGTTCATGAATAGAATTATTGCGTACCTTAGTTGATGCATCAGCACACAGCGTGATATTTTCTCTCACTCTCCAAGACGTCATTCCATGAGTTGTGACCGAAGCTATTGGACGCCGTTGTCCTGACGTCTCTGCGTAGACGGTGAGGGTGTTGGGGTCCCCGGATGTTATAATATAGGCGAACTGAAGACAGACATATGTGTTCAGTCCGAGGGCTGGCGACGTAAGCCTGGCCATATCCTCGGCTCGGCTTGAGATGTTGTCAGTGGCAAGGTACATGTAATTCCCTTGGGAGAGGAATAAAGAGTTTGTTGAATTAAGTCATGTAATGTATATGATATAGATGACGTTCTACCATGGCAACGACTACAACTTGATTCTGATTGGACAAAAAGGATTAAGATCAGGTATCTACTTCAGTTCAGTAATCAAATGTAACCGAAAAAGAAGTAAGATTGCTTCTGAAAAGATTGAGGCACGCAATATTGGCCACCGATAACCCAATTGTGCACGTTCAATGTCAGTACAACAGCGTGTACAACATGTTCTATTTCTGAACACATACAATGAGTAGATCAGATATTAGTAACGGTGTCAGAGACACGACCATCGGTCACAAACGTGAGTGGTCTCCCACATGTGTTGCGCAGAGCCAACTCGCTAAAACTGGCGGTCTATTTGTACTAACATACCTTCATGTTAATGTTGAACATAGATCCAGATCGGAACTACAGATTGTAATAGAACCTATGTAAGTTACGGTCAGACTATGTCGAATTTCAAATGGCAGCAGGCTTACGTCTTAATTCTAATCCCACAAACTATAAAACACGATGCTGACATTTTTAATATCGCATATGTTTGTGCTACAGAAGTCGCTCAAAGCCGTCAAATCTCCAGTGGCAATGACACATTATTAATGTGGTGGACAACGTTTAATGCCTTTCAGAACGTGTAGTATCACATTGGCTTAAGGCAGGATCACGAATGACGATGTTTAATGACCGTTATCGGTTTGAACCTGGGATTCGAACCTGTGAACACCGCCACAACTCAGGACGCAGCTGGAATTACGTCACCTTAGGCGCTACCTACTGACGTGGCAGACGTGACATCTGTACCGGAATTTGAAAGGTTAAACTAAACAGGTGTATTTTGAATGTGAGTTGCAGTACCTGTTCCGGTGCCGTGGTCCCCTGGTATTACATATAAGTAGCCCTTCTTCCCATGTGTTAATCCCCACTGTAGAGGCCCCCTAGAGGACGTATAGCCGCATGTCCCGTTAGTCTCGAAGTCACACGACCCCGACATCAGCAACCCAGCAGGGCCCTGGACGTTGCAGTTCAACACCGTCGTCGTGGACATTCCCGGCGTTGACATCTGTGTAGTTTCAGTCGTTGAAGTTGGCGGTGATCTTGTCCTGGCAACTAGAGGCAGTGAATCAATTCAACATAGAATCATCAAGTGTTGCATCCTTACTATGATTAGACGGGTATTCTGTATAAACAAAGAAATGTGAGATAAATGAAGTGTATTTGTCTCGACTAATTGATGAGTAGAAGAATGGTGGCATAATCAATCTTACCATGTGGTTCTGACCATAGCCTGATATCGTCTAGCGCCATGTCGCTGCCGTAGGGGTGGGATACAGTCGACTCGAACTGAAGCTGGGAGGTGGAAGAGTTGACTGTGTAATTACATGTGACAGGGAAGCGCACATTGAACCACTAGCGAGGTGCTGTTCTCAATATAAGCCCGTTATTGTTATTTGACGTTATTGAAAGTGCACTGATCACTTTATAGATTACTTTCTCACAGTTATACAGGTAGGTTGAATTTATTCTCCTTAATGGTGTTTTAATGTCATCTTTGTTTCAAAGTACTCCTGTAAAGTACCATAAAATATGAATGAACAGAAGGTCGTGCAAACAAACACATATTTAGGCTACCCTCTTTTCATTTCATTGCACCATGAGACCATTTTAGGCCAGAACACGCCCAGCTTTTAATTTATCAGGAAAACTAATATATAACATTATAAAAGTGTTCCAGCCAACTCTGGGTTTCAGACCCCGATGTCTATAATGGGCCGTACCTGAAATGTCCCTGGGTCTAGAGTGATGTGGGACTCCAACCAGTTGAAACCTTGTCGCCCATGACGTGACCACAAAACAATACCGTCGTCAGTATCGTTGTCCTCTCTGATTAATGACACGTTGCCGATACCGTTACCGTTCATGTGGTACCAAAACGTTAAGTTGACACTGGATGTAAGGATGACTGTACTACTTCTTAGTTGTGCCACTGAAGACCTGGCTGCCCTCTGGCCACTCGTATACACGTAGTGACCAGTCCCATCTGCAAGTTTAAGAGGCTGGTGAAACATCATTGTTAGCCTTGTGTTCCGGAAGCTTTCGGTGTCGTTGTAATATCCTACCTTTGAATGTATGGTCATTGTCAGGTCCAGATGTGAAATCTGCCGTGGGACCAGAGTGTCTTGTCCAGTCATAGCTCGAGTTGGACAAATCTGACCAACCGCAAAGACCGTCTTCAAAGTCACAACTGATGAGGCACTGCGCACCACCTGTCATCAGAACCACGTGCAGTTTATACAAAATTTCCTTCTTGTGATTGTCGAAGGTTATGGTATTGATTTGTTTATATTTATGAATTTAGAATACAGTATGCAAACTGAATACAATGCAAAACGCAAAACACAAACTATAAATATTATTTTCCAATTAAGAATGTGTATTGTGAATAATGTAGTGACGTTTTTGCTTGAAACGACATTGTACAATAATTACAAAGTTTAGATCTGACGCATGCAGTAAGTATTGTATATTATTCTAGCGGAGAGGTACAATACTTATTCATAAGACATAGTCGATACTTCAGTAGAGAGACAATAGTTGTTAGATCTTAGCTTAGTTGAGTAAAATCACGAAACCCATTTAGAAAATACATCATGAGAATGTCTTTTCTTTAAGAATTGAAAGAGTATCTTACCTCACCATCTAACAAAGATAACATTATCACATGCATTTAATTACAATATGACTTTTGTCACCTGACTCCCTGATGAAAATGACACCAATATACCGTATTTACAATTCATTGAAACATCATATTGTTGACAGAGATGTTGTTTTGCAAACTATGATCAATAACTGCAGAAGGGATTGATATTTACATGTCGATATGAAGATATCAGTTGATATGAAGATATCGGTTGAAATGAAGGTACCGAAATGGGATTTGTCAGATTTGGTGAAGATTTTTGGAAGAAATGATTCTCCCGCACTGTCGAAACGTCAATCGGTATGTTACGTAAACGTGGAAGCGGTCATAGGTAAAACTGCCGTGCCACATACAAGGTCGCAGTGCTTGGTACTAGCAATAAATACACCAACTTCCATGATACCTGAACTAGAGACTGGGACAGCACGGCAGTCATGGCATACTGGAGGGTTGCCGTGAAAAGTCTCCACGTATTGTTCACTTGTAAGTGATGGGAAAGTGTAAGTAAAAGTGTGCATGTACTCTGAAGCATATTTGAAATTTGATTATTAATTATTCGTCCACCTCACACAGATCCTTTAGAATATTTTAATATATATCACCACGCACGAAATCAATATGAAAAGGAATATATTAAAAATGCAAATGAAATTCTTCAAAATAGGTATGAATCGTAATAGTACCGTTGGTACAAAGTAAAGACGTACCCACAATCGTCGTCCACAAGCCGAGCAGAACTAGCACCACGTGGGTCATCTTTCCAGTGAATGACCAGTGCTACTGCCCATGCGGATCGTAACACGACTATCAGGTCATGAAACTCACCATATCAGGGTCACGATTGTTTTATCTCTTATCAGTCGTCGGATGACCTGCGATGCACGCCTTTGTACTTCAAGTCTACATTCAAGTTAAGTTGACATAGAAGTACCGGCATCGTCACATGACCTCTCCCTTCTGTGATAACCTGCACAGTGTGAAGTACAGAGGTCATGTTAATGAGCTAGTAAATGCTTTGGCATGGGGTTGCATAGTAAATGGATATATCAATAATGGTGAAGACGCAATGGCTGTCTGAAGTACGTAAGTGAGGTGTCATGTAAGAAAGGTACAGACATGACTGTCTGAAGTATGTACGCGTGGTGTCATACAAAGAAGGTACAGACATGACTGTCTGAAGTATGTGAGTAAGATGCCATGCAAGGAAGGTACAGAAATTACAGTTTGAAGTACGCGAGGTGTCATGCAAGAAGGGAACAGACATGACTGCCTGAAGACTGTTAGAGAGGCATCATGCATAGAAAGTACAGAGATGACAGCGAGTAAGGTGTCATGCAAGGAAGGAAGTATGTTAGTGAGGTATCACAGGTAGAGAAATGACAGTCTGAGGAATATTCGTACGCGAGGTGTCATGCAAAGAAAGTTAGTCATGACTGTCTAACGTATGTTAGTGAGATGTCTTGTAAAGACGGTACTGACATGACTGACCACACCTCACTAACGTACTTGGCACAATCAAAGTCTTGCATGCATGACATCTCACTGACTTACTTCAAACAATCATGTGGATGTTTTGCTTTCACGACACCTCACACACATACTTCAGTCATGTCTGTGCCTTTCTTGCATGACACCTCGCGTGCATACTTCAGACAGTCATGTCTGTAGATTCCTTGCATGGCACTTAAGTAGCATACTTTGGTCGTGTTGTGCCCTCCAAAATACCCCACGCGGGGTGATTATATTTCTCTACATAGATATTACTGATAATGCAATTGTGGAACACGCGTGACACCCAGGTTCAACAGCAACCGGAAAACGGAAGAACCTCACTCGTGACAAACAGCCAGGGATTCATTTCAAGAAGAGAAATTGAATTTGCCAAATTCTTCCTTTGTTTTCCTTCCAACGTGAGAAGTCGTTGTCGGCTGTGTATGGTTGCAGATGGCAAAGAAGTAAATGAAATACTTCAAACTGGTTGACCTTGATCCTTAATGTGATATTCATCTTAAACATGGTTTACATTTGTCAGATTGATGTAAACATATCGCAATAAAACATTCTGACCACATGCAAGCAACTTAACATCCCTTTCATATCACAATACTGGCGACCTATCAATGTCAATACACGGGCCTAGTCAATGTTTAACAAACGGGACAACAGTGATTTGTATCAGGACTACAGTTTATCTGGTAAACTTTGATCGGCAGTAGCTATCTTGTCTACTCCAGACTGAATACTACTTGTACACAGTTAGTGTCTGATCCTTGCATATATTATATCTACTTGAGGTATTCTGTCAAGGATGATGACTTTGTACGGTGTCACAGTTTCCTTGTTCCTAATATGGTTCATAGTAGGTAGGTAGCCTTCTTGGTAACCTCACCTGTTATAGGGATAATGAGGTAGGCTTCTCGATTATCAGTTAAACTCTTTTGCTTCACCTCTTTATTCAACTCGAATTAATCAAGAGGCACAAGCGTAGTTTCCACCTAGAAATGGTTCCAGATGCATGCGTATAGGCCGAAGACAGGACATGCGATGGTTAGCGGATGTGACTCGATCTATTGCCTGTCATCGTATGTCTTTGCTCGTGTTTTCAATCGTTGGTCCCGAATGGCCCCCATTACACATAGACATACTTTGGTACTTATTAGTTCAAATCAAAATATACTTTGCAAAGGTTCTTTGATAGAATTTTGATATATAGATAAATATGAATACATTTACCCAACTCTCATGCGTCTTACTGTATCATTACTCTGCACCTTGACATAAACAGTTAACGTTTCTCAGTTGTCTTTGTTCAACATTGGAGGATGTAGTGACACTGCTAGACTGTTATGCTGATTTTGTAGATCATGAAGTCACAGCTCTGTCTTGCAACTTTGATCACGGTTACTGTGGCTGGAAGCAGAGCTGGAGCGACCAATTTGATTGGAGGATTGGGAAAGGAGCCACCTCAGACGTCACTTCCGGTCCAAAACAAGACCACACATCTGGCAGTAAGCGATTTGGGCCTCAGACTTGACCTTATATGTGACAGCCCAGTTTCATTTAAGTTCTTATTGTAACGCTGGCGTTGTTTCTGCTTTGCAAAGATATAAAGCAGTTACTTGAACGGGATCTCCTCACTGACCCGGCACCTAGTGTCTTGTAATTTAGCATCAAGCCGGGTGCATAAATGTCAACTGTGAAATATACAGAAACAATTGCAGATCTGTTTATCAGTTTGAGATGGCTATACCTACCACGGACTACGGACAGTCGGACTTGAATCAGTTGCACACACTGTAACCGCCGTCGGGAATACCATTTGTTAACCATTCTCAGTTTGTAGGATTCCAAAATATCAAGCCTTCGGACTTTCAATTTCGTGATCTCGCAAGAGCCGTTCTGATTGGTCGGATAAAAGGTGTGACGAGTATCGGATGTACATAGCGATGTAACGATCTGATGTTCTCTGGACTCTAATGGGTTTCGTTAAACAAGATAATGGCATTATCAAGACGATAGTGTAGTATTTACAAGACAATGGTGGTATGGAATATTCCAGACAATGGTATAGTATGTGCAAGACTATGGCATGATATGTTTAAGACAATAGTATAGTAGGTTGAAGATAATGGCATGGTAGGTTCAAGACAATGGTACGGTAGGTTCAAGACAATGGTATGGTAGGTTCAAGACAATGGTACGGTAGGTTCAAGACAATGGTATGGTAGGTTCAGGTCAATGGTACACATTTCTACATATTTTTCTTTCTAAATAATTACCTGTGTGCCTCTTTGTCTGCCTTCCATTTTTATTGTAACTACATAATCCAGTAATATATGTTGATAGCTTGTCGTTCATGTTTTGCTGCTGAGTGAAGTGCGCATCAACTGCAATGCTGTGATGAAGCAATTCAACACCATCTCAGCGGATCGTTGTTCAGTGCTACCCTCCTTAAATGTGCCTGATGCTATAATTGATAAGGAAACTTTTCCCCAGCACTTTCTGATTGCACAATATCCATTTGTACGGAAGTAATGATGTGGTACAGTTAACTGGATCCACTAACTCATACTTATTTCCCTTTGTCATGTATATATCCCCGTCCACAGGAGGGCAGTACGTGTATATCAGAGGCGAGGACGCCCGTGACGCCAGCGCACGTGCCACTCTCGTCAGCCCCTTCCTAAGAGTAACGTCTGTTATAACACTCACGTTTTGGTACCACATGAACGGTAACGGAATAGGAACGTTGTCAGTGTCGATGCTGCCTGCAAGCGGCGGACGGTCTCTTCTGTGGCGGTTGACAGGTCGTCAAGGTAACGAATGGAAGCAGGCCCAAGTCAAACTGCCCCCTGGCCTGTATCAGGTAGGCGTGAGAAGATACCTAATCCTAGATTACCATGATAATGACCATTGTATTGTGGGCCAGGCAGCCAGTGTTTGTGTGCCCACCAGTATGAAAAAACCGTCCATAATCCGCATCAAGGTGTCCTTCCTTCCCTCTTGAGGCCGACATGCTGTCAAGTTACTGGAATCTCGTCAAATCAGTGTTCATTAGCATATATTCTCGAAATAAGTCGAGGAATATTCATAATTATCACATGGTTGGGGAGATACGAATTGGTATCGAGTGAGGGAAAGGACAAATGAGTACAATGAAGGACTAGTTTAACCTGACACTCAACAGAATGACACATTTGTAGTCACTGTATGAACGTTTGAGGGACGTTTGTAGCACTTTGTCCCACCATTTGTCAAACAGTCGGTCATAGCGTGTGACATAGTTGGAAGGAGTACGTCTTGTCCACTCCCACTGTTGCCCTTTACATGACAAAGAGCCTCTGATGTAGGCGTGCACGTCTCCCGATAATATCTAAGACGTGCCCAATTGAGGGAATTTCAGGATTCATGACTGGCAATTGTATTCTGGTGATGTTTTACTGTCGGAGTTTGCCTGTTCATATCATACTGGCAGACTAGCTGTGCAGCAGTACGGTGCACGATTAATGGCACCACTTCCGTGCCTCGGTAACACCGTCAGAGGACTTCTATGGACAATATGCAATGGAGATCTGGTATTCATCCTGATTCTTCCCCATATCATTACAGAACCATCTTCAAGTCTGTTCTATTATCGTACGTTGACGTTTGCGTAATTTCCGCTAGACACGACGGCAAGAGTGACTTATACATGTCGACTGTAAATCATATCTCATCCGACACAATTAACTGTTGTAATGTTTCCAATGATCTAAACAACATTGAATAGAATGTGCCAATTTGTTCACGTGGTATAACAAGCGGAGATAACGGTCAAAAACTTGACCCTCGGTGGCCTGGCGCCAGTGAACAGCTCAGTGATTAGTGTTGATTGCTAAGCGTACTTTCTGATGACCATCTCCTGAACTCCATGGACTAGGTTCCTGATCATTAACCAGTTGCAAAGTAGGCGAATCAAAAGACACTGAACAAAATGGCTCTCTCTCTGTGTTCTACCACTGGCAATAAATATTGTATCGAAGAGTTACCTATTATTGTCGATAAAAGTCTAAGTGACTTGGGTTTTACGCCGTTTTCAACATTTTCAACAACAGACGGGGATACCAGACATGGGCTTAACACGTTCTATTCAAGTGGGGAATCGAACACGGGTCTTCGTTGTGACGAGTGAACGCTTTAACCACTAGACTACCCCACCGCCCCGCAAATGAAGACAATCAACAATACTAAATCTTTCACTAAAACGTGAAAAATCAGGAATGATCCCCTACCAAAATAGATATGGAATCGTATGATCCATAGGGTATGTTTCAGACGTGTGAGGGGATTGTGGTGCTTAAAACAGGTTATTTTGTATGTGTCCCGGATTTGTATATGTCCTACTTAATGATGGTTTATATGCAGCATATAAAATATTCCGACCGGATGAAACTATACGCCAAGGGACAAGTGATATGATAATGTCACTACCATTATAATCGTTGACTGCTGAAGTGTAACATACAACTATTTCGCAATACTTAGTGAGGCAATCTAAAACTACTGACATCAGCATTCAATTTGAAATGTGATGCATTTGTTATTTTCAGGTAGAGTTGGAAGCAACAGCGCGACTCCACATTGGCAGCGACATCGCCGTTGACGACATCCACGTCACACATGAACCTCCAGGCGAGTGACTGAGCTCTTCATGGGTTTATATCAGGATGTGCCTCCTCTGTACAACAAGCATATTTCAATGATTGGCATCAGTTATCGATCTCATGTATTTCCTTAATGGGGAAGTCAGTTTGTCGGAAATCATGTATACACGTTCAATTGGTCGCCATGGACTTAGATAAAGAAGAATGCTTAGATCAGATCTATACTTCACTGGGCGATATTAGTGTATAGATAATTCTACAGTATTTACTGCTGGGCGCTTCGTGAAATGGCACCCTTGAGTTAACGCTTACACTGAGAGGTTGCAGTTCTACTTGTGAAAAACCCACACCTGGCTCTTCGAAGAAAGAATTGATGTATAAATGCATTCATGAATTTCAGAAGTGACAGGTATCACAAGGCCTACCACTACTACATCAACAACTACCACGACCACAACACCTACCACCACACCTTCAACAACACCAAGACGTAAGTTGGGCATACAAGGTTTTGTCATACTGAAAACATTACTTTGAAAGCACAGACAGACAAACATACTTCACATATAATCTGACAAAACGGTTCGTTTTCTGTAGCCAAAATAAGCCTCTCCTGCTCATTCGAGAAGGACACGTGTGCTTGGACTCAAGACAACCAGGACAATTATGATTGGAGGAGAATTAAGGGTTTGTCTGACGACCGTTCATCCGGGCCTTTAGGTGACCACACCACCGGAAGTGAGTATTAAATGGACCAGATAGTATATCCGTACTGATAACCTAGCGACATACCTTGCTGTGGAGAACATTGTGTATAAATGCTAGGGCAATTCTTTGGGTTCACTGAAACAGAAACCGTAAGTTAGCATATGTAATATGTGCAATTAAATAACTTTTTTTCGCATAAATGGTTTTATCATTAGCACCAATGATTTGTTTAACCATCCATCATAAATACTGGAATATTCAACCCCGAAGAAACAATTATCTTATCACAGACACCTTGGTCAGTGTATTTCACAGACCTTCCCATTCCATATATATGCAGATGGCTACTATGTGTACATGCGTGGAGCAGACTCCAGACACCCAGGGGAGTATACTCGCCTGACCACGCCCTTCATAGAGGCCTACAGCCCCTCCAACATGACCTTTTGGTATCACATGAACGGCGCAGGCATTGGCACTCTCAAGGTTTTACGAGTTGGGATGGATCAGCTCTCGTCAGAGCTGTTCTCGGTCAGTGGCAGACAGGGACCCAACTGGCACCAGGGTCACGTCAGTATTCATCCGGGCAGGTTTAGGGTGAGTGCGTATTATCTTTGTGAGAACATACTTGTCATATGATCAACGCATTTATTTACATTTTTAAAACGAATTTTAATAATTCTCTATAATACGATCTTTCTATAACCCAAGAATGGCCTTGTCAGGTGTATGTTTTTGGTGCTTTTAAAGGTGTGGCCCTACACCTCGAACCATTTTCTTCCAAATCATTGTTTAGATGTCGAAGGGCCAAAAAAAAAACGAAACCGAAAATTTAGGAGGATTGGTATTTCTCTGTGACACTGACTTGGTATGTTGGTAAAGGGAACACCCCAGTGCAATGTTGCACCGCAGTTTAACGTACCAAGGAACACCACATGCCGCTTGTGATTACGGCATCAACAAAACACAGTCGTTCCAGGCCGTCCCCGAAGTGGCCGTCAATCGGTAACCATGTCACGCAACGATAGTTGGATTCAAAAACCCATCTGCGCCAAAGATTGCTTCTACAGAGTATTCGGACACTTGACGATATTTCCATAGACTTATATGTTAATTTTGTGTAGCATAAATAATTTTCGTGAATTTAATTTTCGTAAGATCCAAGTCAGATTTAACACATTTCTGAGGAATCAGCTTACCTACAGTCACATATAGTTTTCCGTTGCGTTTTTATCGAATGGCAATAATTTAATCAACGTATGTGTTGTGCCGTGAACTCTTTCAACATGGCGACCTATGGGATTGTGCATTGTTGAGCCATACGTTAGTTGATAAATGTGATGTCATTATGTAAGTAATGGTCGGAAAACAACTGAAATTGTGTGCACAGAGCGGAGATGATTTCAAATTTGTCTGTTAATTTTTACAGAGATCCATCGTAAACCCAATTCATGAAAATAATTTATGCCACATTCTAGGTCAATGGAAATAACTTCAAGTGTCTGCTGTTATACACTGACAACCGAGCACTCCCTGGTGGCAACAGGATATCGTCAACGACCATTCAGTGACGCTGTGTGGCTGCGCACGTGATACGTGCCCGACAACATATTTTGACGTCACGTCACCCACATCTACGACTGTATTTGTGCAGACAACATCTACGGCGGAGAGCACGCGAGCGAAGACATGTTCTTTTCACTGACGTGTCCAGAATCCTCCGGCGCTACTCTGATGGCCGAAACCATGTTTACCCGCGACGTGGTGACCTTTATGTTAGGAACTGTGTTCTTGAGGTCGACCGTTTTGCTGGCAGTGGAGTGATGTTTTAGGGGTGGGGTGCTGGACGTACACCTTTGCTTGCCATCAGTGAAAGTTTAACAGGTCTCAGGTACAGAGACGAAATTGTTAATCCAGTCGTCATACCGTTTCTCCAGCAGAATGATCCTCCAGCTGGTCATCGCCAGGATGGTTTAGCAGTTCTTGGCGCAGAACAATGTTAACGTCCTTTCCCAGCCCGCTAAATCACCAGATATGTCTTTGACGAAGTGAAGATGAGATTGAGAATCCGCAAGTCATGCTTCAGGAACACCGACAGGTGCCTGCACAGATATGGAATGGCATTCCACGCATGATTTGCTCTATGAGGCCCAGCTGTCAAGAATGCGTCGATGCTCATGGTGGACATACATGTTACTGACTGCATGAATTTCATTTTGACCATTCTCTCACTGTCACCTCATTAGCTTTAGTCCACCAGAAAAGTTTGAAATGTGCCATATGCTAACCTATTGTGGAACGATTTTCTTCCAGTGATAAAAACGCCTCATCCTAAAGATAGAACTTTATAGGTATATTTTTCATGATGCACAGTGTGGTGTATTTGTAATTCATGTGTTTGTATGAAACAATGTCTTCTCGATGGCAAGTATTTTACTATTATGTTAACGTGGTTTTGTATGTTTCTGGTGCAAGGTCGTGATTGAGGCAACAGCCAAGCTCCACTACGGTAGTGACATTGCAATCGACGACATCGTAGCCTCTGTGTTTGAAGGTAAGAAGCAACACACGTACACAATTGTTTTACTATAACTGGTTTACATTGCTATGTTCTATCACGTAACAAACACGCATAATGATTAATGCACTTGTATGATCCAGTTTCCAACCCAAAAGGAATAAAGGAGAGTGTGTATTGTAAAAAATGCGTGATAGGACAATATCGACTAATTACGCTGAATAAAATTAATTTAAATATACTCTTTAACAAATGTTCATTTAAATATCATTGATCTCAAGGAGACGAATAGGAAAAAAACGGTTAGGTTATTGCACCAAATAATTACAGGCATCCCCTCTTTTGTACACCGGTTGGCAAGTGTTAGATGTTTAATTCCTCCGCTGTCCGAAAACATAAGAAGTACTTTCTAACATTTTGTTCGGTTGTTACAGTCTTTCCCATCACAACGTCACCGGCGCCGACAACAACAACTCCAACATTACCTACAACAGGTATCTTGAAAATACTATTTACTAACCTATCCACACTTCATGCATGAAACGTCTCCCTATAGAGATCACGACAGGAGTTAAGCGCTATCCCCTAAAATTGTCATTCTGCCTCGAAAGAAATGTCTCAGGGAGAGCGGTTTCCTGAAGCACACATTTTAATTCACTCTGAGTAAAAAACAAAACGGAGGATTGAGCTCAAACTTGACAGTTATGGTTAACACATTTTCGGGAATCAGATTTAGAGGTCACACAATATCACCCAAAATGGTATCATTGAGATAGCCTTAAGTGAGTATTGTGTGTGGCCTTCATGGGCATTTATGAAAGTGTTGCATAAACTGTACATGCAATGAATTAGCCGGTTAATGAGGGCCATTGGCTCTTGGATTCATACGCCGCCGCAGTTGTCGGCCTTGGTTGGTGATCATTCAATCTTCTTTGAATCTCGTCTCAAATGTGTTCCATCAGATATATCCTGAGAGCAAGTTATTGTAGGGTTTGGATGCCTTGTTGGATAAGAAGTCGAATGATGCTCTGACAGTGACGACACGAGCCTTATCTTGTAAGCCTTATCGAGCCTTGATTTCTGTAATCGCAGAAATGTGGTACAACGTGGGGGTCTTATGACTTGGTCAATATAGCGAGCAGCGGTCACGTCATTTGCTCAGCCTGGACCACAATGCGGTGTAAACTAAATGGAGTGCAATCGTAAGACCGATTGCACTCCACACCATTTTGTTTTGACCAGGAGTATCTCATTGGAAAACAGTTCTCATGCCTTCACCATACCCTCACTCTGCCATCGACTGTCGAAACACAATATCGGCTTTCATAAGGCACATTTCTCCATTGTCGATAATGCCCATTTCGATGCTTCGTTGCCCACTGAAGTCGATTTGGGCGATGGTGAGAGGTGAGGACAGGACTACGATATGGTCTGTGACAGCAGAGGCTTCTTACGCGGAAAGGTCGACGCAATCTCTCGTCACTGATGGGTCTGTTGTGAGTCTCAATGGTCTGCCGCGCTGTTTCCGCCGTTCTAGCCAAGCGATCTTGCAGATGGTTGCACACAACCTCACCAGTCCTGACGTCTTGATGTTACTGAAAGTTACTGAGATTGTCCTAACATGACCATTGAAATGATCGGCAGTGTGGCAATCATCCGATGACGTGGTTCCTTTGATCTCTCGTAACTTGTGCCATGGCGTCAAAACAAACATGATTTCGGGCGAGTTTGGAACTCGCATTCTTTGCTAGGTTTGTCACAATATGCACGTGCGTTTTCATTTTCACGAATGTCATACGGAACCTTTCACCACGTCTGCCTTTTAAGGTGCGTTTGGTCGATATGCTTTTTCATCAGAAAACAAGCTGATGTTCGTAATTACAAAACGATATAATCATGATACAAACACCATTTTGTAAGAACAAACTTTTGCATGGTTTTGAAATGCGACGTTTCTTTTCTGGTTCAATATATATGAAACCTTTCCTAAAATAAGGTTAATGTAGTTACATAATGCAGATATTGAAGCTTGTGGTTTATTTCACCACACTTCCTCTTTCCCTTTCCACACTGAAATTGTACTAAATTCAAACATGATTTCTTCCGTGACAAATTCTGTACAGTTTGTGAACTTTGGGAACTGGTGGTTGTGCTTGTTGGATTGCTCGTACCAGATGTTTCATACCTGTTTGTGCTACCTGCCGAACAAGGAAGTGACGTCATGCACTATGCGACAGACCACTAAATCAAAGCCCGTACATCATATGGGTGATCGTTGTCCTGCATGAAAAGTGGTGGAAATGCCGAGGTTTGGTTGTCTCTGTCTTACATTTTGCCGATGCAAGTTCCTGTAAAAGCGATGCAGGAACACCTCACCAAGCATATGCATTAAGCCTGCTTTCAGACGATGGTCTGTGTAGAGTGGAGTTTTGAACACACAATCTGGTGACCGGTACGAGGAACGTACCACGTCAACCAGGGGCTCCTTTCACAAAGCACTTAGGTGATCGTAAGTCACTAAGGTAATAAATGGGAGTTAAGGTTAACCTAAGGAAAGGTTGCTTTGTGAACGACTCTGACCAATTATCACCTCTTCCGACGAACAGCTGAACATGGTAGCTGAGGGCATGTGCTAAACAGGAATTCCACCGGGATATATTTCACTACATAGTTGAAAGACGTGCTGTGTAACGTATACTACATGTAAAATATATTGATGAACGCATGTTCCACTTTTTGAGTTTTTATCTCACTACTGTTTTCATTTTGTTTTCGGGTGAATCAGCCTGAGAAGGTGTGACAGACTTAGTGTATGTTCCAGCACCCAAGCCCATCACGTGCACGTTTGAGACGGATATGTGCGGATGGTCCCAATACAAGGAAGACAACCTGGATTGGACGCGATGGACCGGTGCGACGCCAGACTTTGTCTCCGGACCAACGGCTGATCATACCACTGCACGTGTGTATACTACTTTAGCAGTTATTACATGACAATTTTCATCCCATACCCCATATCAGCATATGGTAAGAAGTCCTCAAGGCTGAAATTTGTGTCGAGATTTAAAATGAGGTATCATGTGAACATTACCATGTGATGATGTGTTTAATGAAATATTGTACCTTTTTGATCATGTACTATAATATCAATACAGCCTCACCTTGTTTGGGAGAAGCACGGGATAGTCAGGGGGTAGTCAGCCGAACATCTGCGCATACCAAGCACTATTTAAGTCCAATTTGATTCCACCCATGCCTGATACTGATTGCTCATGGCCATATCATCCTGGTGGAGTGTGTAATACGGGTGTGCTTATTAGATCCACTGTGAATTGACGGCTCAAACACACATGCGAGAAAGGCCGATATATCAACACTGAAACCATCTGCCCTGGTGAAATTCTGCAAACAGACACTGCTAGTAAACCAGAAAACAAGCTCTGTGTGTATATATATCTGGATTTGGGGAGATATCCCCCTCACAGATACGTTCAAAAAAGATAAAATGAAACATTGCTTGCAGCACCGACGTAACAGAACGCACTATGTCTTATATTATCTTACTAGACTAAATCTACTCAGCCACGCATCGTATTACTGGACCAGAGTTTGTCGAAAATGGCGACGAGCGGAATCAGGCTGTCAGGCAAACTGACTGTTGCATCTAGGTTGCGCAGATGGAAGCTCATGACGTAAATCACTTGATTTTCTGGTCTAGACGTTCACCGCCTTTATGTAGCAGGGAAAGCACTGGCCCTTAATAACAAATAGACACACTGGACTGTTGATGAGATGATGACTCTTCACATTGCAGATGGCTACTTCATGTTTCTTGATGGTCGCCTCGTCGAGAACAGTACTTGGACTGCTGTTCTCGTGACACATGACCTCGATATCAAAACAACTTCATCCTTGACCTTTTGGTATTACATGAATGGCGCCAACATTGGATCCCTATGTGTCCAGAAACTGGCAGCAGATGGCACTGTGACCACACTGTGGAGACTAGCCGGAAGACAGGGACCAGAGTGGTTAGAAGGACAAGTAGCACTGCCCCTGGGAACATACAGAGTAAGTCATCTGAATAGCAGCATACACACACATAGTGCATGGGATGTTCCAATCCAGTTATGAAAATATCATACACTGCCTTTTCTCACCAGAATATATATAAGATGACACATCTGAGTGACATGTCAAGATTGTAGGAAAAGACACAGCTCGAGTAATCAGACAAACGAGTGGTGTCTGGAAGGTTTCAATCCAGCTTGCTGTAACTACCATTTCCTGTATGCTTCCCGACCGTCATTTTACAGAAACCGAGGATCATGAACCCTTGTCGATATTAATGAACATTTGAAACACGCGATCCTCTATCACATTCTAGCTGACAATAGCGGCAACGGCTCTTCATCACTACGGGAGCGACCTCGCCATTGATGACGTCAAACTAAAGGTATGTCGTTTCTAATCGTGTTCTTCAGTTGGAACATTATACAAGTCAACAGAATACGAGTCTGTTAGTGACGAGTCTGTTAGTTACTGCATAGCATTTTCCCAAACAATTTCGAGTAGCTAGACAGTGTGCTATCATGTGTCCACAGAAATAATCATAGGTGTGGGAGCTGGCAAAACTCTGTATTCAATGGCGAGGCACACTGGACCAACTGGTACTTGTATTGTGATGTGATTAACTATGTCACCACTTCCTACTGCTGAACCGTCTACGTTTTTTGTGTGTCACATATTATCGGTCAAAAGAAATCTCGACAGGGTCGGTGAGGTATAGCTTGTGCCAACTGACCCACCGGGTCATGCATGTGTAGAGTAGCCCAGGTGAAGCTGAACGACATACCAGTCACTGCATGTTAGTTTTATACCAATCGAAATCTCAAAGTGATGGCGTTTCTGGACATTTGCTGAATTGTAAAACCAACAGACACAGGTATGGTGCTGACAAACCAGGAAACATAATCGGAGCGAATCGGGATTCGAACCCTCAATCGTTGGTTTCAGACAGAACTTTGCACAGCGAATTCCTGCGCATTAGATGACTTGGCCTACATGACCCAATCTGAGGACACAACGGGAATAGGCTTCCTTTGAACTTCAGTGACCGAGCATCCAATCCCAAGATGACACAAAACTCAATTCCTTGTTGTAGTGTGTGATGACAACATTCCATCGCGGGATAGTGACGGAATATAGACTCAAACTGGCATTTCTCCACTGTGCCGTGTGTAACAAAGGTCACAGAACTTTCAAAACATCATGAAATAACGATAGTGTGATGAATTCCAGTGTTTTCATCCCTGTTTGAAACATGCCAACTGATGCAAGCAGAGCATCCTCTCTACCTCTGTATCTTCAGGGCACGTTTCTCGGCGGTAAACCTGCTCGATCCATTACCGTTTCGCAATCTCAAATTACCCGCCCTTGATTATTGTTTGCTTATTGTACTGGCTGCGCAACTAAGTCTAATGTACAAATCAAAATGTTTTAGAAAAATACTCACACATAAACCCTAAAGTTTGAAAGGAATGGTAAATCTCCATGACCCATATTAAACCTGAGTGGTGGTTATGGGTAATATAGATTTACCTCCCCTACCCATGTCCCATGGTTAGTTTCTAAAATAGAAATGAAACCCCAAACCCCAAAATGAAACAAGTGAGATGAAACCGTTTACCGCAAAAAGCCAAAATATCTAACGTAAATGTGAGTCCAGTATTGTTGTAAAACAGTCACTTGGAATGCCACTAGAAATACTGACCATTAATTCAAATTCTACATACTGTTTTTACCGCACTAAAGCTGGTAAATGGCTTGATCCCAGATATAACAATGTTCCCTCTAAGTGTTTCACTAAACACTAATAATGACAACCGACTAACGGCCCTAAATTGCACAGACAAGGGACTTGTAACCCCGAATCAGGCCCCTCAGTTGAGTCTGATGCAATCCATTTATTTATTTATCTTCTACGTACAGCAGCGATTCGGATCATCAGCAAGTAATCCACCACAGACATTTACTCGCTGGAACTTGTGTGAAGAAAACGTATCCTGGTGCTTCTGGCAATGAAATCCAGAAATGCCCACTATTTCTGCCCTCCTTTCACAGTTATTTTCGACATTTCCCAAGCTTGATACGAAGCGGTGTCACTGTCCTTACTGACTAAGACTAATTAATATGTACTAGTAGTATCCTGTGTGGTCCAAGGGACATAATTGTACTTCCAATAGCCCCTATTATGACACCGAGGTCAGACAGGCATGACGCTGGCTTGTCGAGAAATGTCAATACTGTTGGTTATATAGGCGGTTGTACACCCAGCTATAACTTACTAACTCAGTTATAGAGTGGTACTCATTGTGGTACTTACACTTGTCTTCATATTTCAGACAGATGACAAGCCGAACCTGGTTGTTGGGTGAGAAATTTCAGAGAACACTGAAACTGGACGTGTTGTAATGCTGTGCTATGATTGTGTTTTGATTATATGTTTTGTTATTTAGAAATAAAATATAAATCTATATATACCTACGTTTTGTTTGGTTTCCAGCAGGACAGTCTTATATGTTGAATTGTATGTAGTATCCACATGTTGGAATCTCTGTAAAGCTACATGATCTAGGCTTCCAGGGGACAATGTGGATGTCACTTACTGTAGTGAAATGTCACATTGTGTTCATAGTGAACAAGGTGCTCTCTCAGTGACTATTCTACGAAGACGGGTGATTTCCTTGATATCCGAGGGTTTGGGATGGATTGATAATTTATCTCTCACCATTGTTCAAAGCTATGTAAAATGACTTTTTAAAGTGATTCCCCATTAGATGATGTTACAATAATTACCGTAGAGTATTTTGGATCTGATTTGTCTTTTACACCTTTTAGTACAGAGATTGCCATTCCAAGTTAATAGTTCTTTGGAAGATACCCGCTTTGAAAATAATATTAGATAGAATGACAATTTCTTTAGAAGGCTGCAGATTTCAAACAACAAGTTTACATTGCATTGCATACGTTATCTGGACCTAGGCTTTTATTTTGTCACCCCCCGTGGTTGTATTGTGATTTCTCCAGTATTGCGCGATAGTTTTCTACATCTGTTTCATTTTCATCTGTATCAGTTTGATCATCTTTATTGTCCTTGGTTGCCGTGAGACTTTGCTTATGTGACGTTTGGAATGATCATTAAGAATTTCAGGGTAGTATGGCTTGAGAAGGGTCGGCATTGTAGGCGCCCTAGAGTTTGTATATGCCATAAGTAGTAAGTTCCGTTTGATCGCAGTAACGGAGATGACTCTATTATGCATTTTGACGATTTTTCCTGACAGTTTTATGAAAGTATTAATATATTTTTCACATACATTTGCTAATTCATTTCCCCCTTCATTTACAAACGGCCTGCATGATATTTTAGCCATCCTATGTAAACGCCTGAACTCAGTGGTATATTCAACATATGCTGCAGAATTACGTTTTCAAGCTTCAACCATCAGCAGACCAAAATTGTCCGGCACCTCTCATTTCGTAATGAATATTATGCAAACCATTTTCCTTCCAGTAGGGATTTACATATGTGAATTGATGGAAAAAATGGAATGGTACTTTCATCAGATATAACCACTGCATCAGTGATTATCAGAGTTATACTATTTCACTCTCTTTCTGAGAAATATCATCTGGTACAATGGCTTGGGAGCGAATACCGTGTTTGTCCTAGCTGGGATATATATTGGGCACTGTGTTTTCTGTATTGTCATGTAACTGCTGTGTAAGTATTTGGTGACATGGTCATATGTAGGACACGTTGTAGTTGAGTTTCCGGCATCAGCATAAGAGGATTTCAAAGGATATTCCTTCTAGTTTTTTTCATTGTTGCCTAGAGATTAGAATTAATAGATAAGTTTAATCGCAAACGTTCATGTTCAAACTCATTTATTTTTTTATTTTTTTTTGTTTTGTACGGACGGAGTTCCAGATTGTGAAGCTTTTCTTTCGCCCTTACCTCCGCTCGTCTGTTTTCCGAGCCCACAAAGTTGTTCTTTGGGAGTGTTAATTTTCAATCTCTGTGCTTCCCTTCAGACGTTCGCTGTGCCTTGATTTAATGTAGCTGTTTTTCTATGATTCAGACTCCATTGGACATAATGTCAGTGTCTTAGAGATGCATTGCCTTAGCTACGTTATGTGTCTAAGGACTAAATGTTGAGTGTCTGAATCTTTTACTGCATCTTCTGTATTTTGCCACCATCTCATGTTAGTTTCACTGGTGCTAATGTCTTATTTGCCGTGTCGTGGAGTTGTCACTTGTGCTTGTTTCGCTGAACACTTCAGTCTGTAGAACATGTACAGGAATTCCCCCATCAATGAAGTGAAACAGGTAGTATACGTCTTTTTCGGGATAGTCTATGTTTTGCTTTATTTAATCATCACTGACTGGCATACAGGAAGCGAGTGAGAATAGCCCTTTGCATAGTCGTGTAGGCGTTCTCGTATATAGTGGTGATATATTTTGCACTCTCACTGTAAATAGTCGAGAGTTCTTGTTGAAAGGTGTGCTGGTCGAAGTGGCCAAACTTCATTTTAATTTTGATATATGTTCTCATTCACCTCATCAGAGGGCTGGCTAGTGTAGGCTCCATTGCTTCCTGCCTTTGTTAACTTCAGAACCCACCCTGGCCATACTAATTGGTTGCGAACGACCGAACTTGGATGCTGATTGGGCTAGGATCAAACATGTTGCCACGTGTGTTCACACGTTAATCGTTAATAACACGTTTTTTGTTAATAATTACCCTTAGAAAGACACTCTTGTACACCTTGTGAGGAATAAGCACATCGTTTATAATCCTTTCTCAGTTATGTCTTCGTATGTCCGCGCCGTACGCTATTATACTGTGACAAACTTACTTTACTTTTCAGACTACTATATTCTATTTAACTCACATATACCACGGAAACAAAGGCAAACGTTAATGTGACATATAAACAACATGTATGTTTATCTTACCTCACACATAAATGTCTGATTGGCTGAGCGCGCATCTATTATTTTATTGCGCCCAGTGTACAAGCGAGGTGTATTGCAGTACACCCCGCTGCCAATACCAACTCATTCGGTTGTTATCTGGAATAACATTGCATCACGCATGATGCACGGAAACAGGGAGACATCTCTAAATCTGCTTTTCATCTGTCGTCCGCCATATCTAGCGATGACTACGAAAAGATTTGCCTCGCATTCCAATGAATAATTTTTTACAAAACGTTCAAATGTAGTCCCTGTGAATATTAAGAAGGGGAATTACATAGCGGCGACTTTGCTCAGACAATACCTACGGGAAAAACAGCAAGATACAAGATTCCAATCATTTAATTTAGACAGGTCATTTATAAAATGATTTATTTATTTATTGATACAATTTATAAAATGATCACCAGCTTAAATAAGCGCACAGATCTAAAAATACTGGTAATCATTTTATAAACAACAAGCATGGCGGTGCCTTGGGAGTAAGTCTTAACAGGTGAAACTTAATGTCAGCCTTTGGATAGTGGTAATTAGTTGATAGCTAAGGGCGTAGTGCTTTGTTTGTAACCTGTGCTATGAAATGTTGTTTAGGAAGGGACGATTTTAATGGAAATAATTTCGTAAGGTCTATCCTTGTATAACACAGGCGTAGCATCGGAGAATTCTTTTATAGCCAATGATCACAATCCACATGACCACGTTCATCAACTGGTGTTATTAAGCGAACTTCCCGTCGCTGGCCTTCCTACCTGAGTGGACGTTGTCCAGTCACATGCTTATTAAGCCACACTTTTCTGCTGGAGAATAGATTCCCCTTGCACGGGTGCCCTTGTTAAATTTCGTTATTCCCCAAGAACTACATGCGCAATATAGCCTGCTGTTTACGTCATGTCACTGAAAGTAGTGTTTTCATTCCACGATCGATCGCATAGTGGAGCCCTGCCTTCGTCAGATGTCGTCTGCTTCCTTTGACAGTTTTCTTTGGGGGCTCTCGAAGCAGACGACAATATTTGGTTGGACGAGATGGACAAATTGAGACGTATTCTGGCAACCAGTGAAGACATGTGATAGTTTGGGAATTTATTAAATTGTTGGAACAGAAATACTGGCTTACGAGAACGACCAGGGGCAAGGTAAGTGTGTCATCGTTTTATCGTTATTCGATATTGAGAGGTACAATTCATACAATCGATATTGTTCTCGCATAATAACCCAGTCAGTATACACATCATGAAAAATTAAAATGTGGTACCTGTTGTACCACTGACATAGGGCATTGCTCCCAAATGGCGATCCGCAGCCATAAATCGAAATGCTAATTTCTTGCGCTCGACTCTGGATATATAAAATGTCATGGTTTCCTTTCAGCCAGAAAGATAAATACGTGAATATAGACATCTGTGGTTATGTGTAATTGGATATATCAGCTTAAACAAATACTGGACATGTAGAATGAAATGGAAAGGCGATAAAAATCATCCCCGTCCTTCATCATCATCTCATAATCAGTAGAACTATCAATCGACAGCGTCACGCGCTTCGCCAGGTTTGCCCTCTGACATAGAGGTTAGCGACAGTTACATTACAACGATATATTCCTAAAATCGGTGAATCAACATGAGGAAATGCATCAGTCTGTCAGTGAAAATATCATTGACAGTATTTCTGCACAGAATGTATCATCACCAAACATACCCTCACTGAATACATGGATGGGTGGCTGTCAGTTCACAACGTGACACAACTCATTCTAGAAAGGCTAATGGCCAAATCGTTAAAAAAGCAAAACTATAGAGACTCTCTTCTCTTCATCATACTGGAGAGTTCGGGGAAAGGCACGTGACTGTCACAGTGCCACTCCGTATAGTGGACAGGAGGTAGGTGTGTGACTGTCACAGTGCCACTCCGCATAGTGGACAGGAGGTAGGTGTGTGACTGTCACAGTGCCACTCCGTATAGTGGACAGGAGGAAGGCTCGTGACTGTGACAATGCCACTCCGTATAGTGGACAGGAGGAAGGTGTGTGACTGTCACAATGTCACTCCGTATAGTGGACAGGAGGTAGGTGTGTGACTGTCACATTGTCACTCCGTATAGTGGACAGGAAGTAGGTGTGCGACTGTCACAATGTCACTCCGTATAGTGGACAGGAGGTAGGTGTGTGACTGTCATAATGTCACTCCGTATAGTGGACAGGAGGTAGGTGTGTGACTGTGACAATGTCACTCCGTATAGTGGACAGGAGGTAGGTGTGTGACTGTCACAATGTCACTCCGTATAGTGGACAGGAGGAAGGTGTGTGACTGTCATAATGTCACTCCGTATAGTGGACAGGAGGAAGGCGCGTGACTGTCACAATGTCACTCCGTATAGTGGACAGGATGAAGGTGTGTGACTGTGACAATGTCACTCCGTATAGTGGACAAGAGGTAGGTGTGTGACTGTGACAATGTTACTCCGTATAGTGGACAGGAGGTAGGTGTGTGACTGTCACAATGTCACTCCGTATAGTGGACAGGAGGAAGGTGTGTGACTGTCATAATGTCACTCCGTATAGTGGACAGGAGGAAGGCGCGTGACTGTCACAATGTCACTCCGTATAGTGGACAGGAGGAAGGTGTGTGACTGTCACAATGTCACTCCGTATAGTGGACAAGAGGTAGGTGTCTGACTGTCACAATGTCATTCCATATAGTGGACAGCGGGGGAGGTGTGTGACTGTGACAATGTCACACCGTATAGTGGACAGGATGAAGGTGTGTGACTGTCACGATGTCACTCCGTATAGTGGACAGGAGGAAGGTGTGTGACTGTCACAATGTCACTCCGTATAGTGGACAGGAGGAAGGCGCGTGACTGTCACAGTGTCACTCCGTATAGTGGACAGGAGGTAGGTGTGTGACTGTCACAATGTCACTCCGTATAGTGGACAGGAGGTAGGTGTGTGACTGTCACAATGTCACTCCGTATAGTGGACAGGAGGAAGGTGTGTGACTGTCACAATGTCACTCCGTATAGTGGACAGGAGGTAGGTGTGTGAAAAGTCGATATGAAGCTATTTTTTCAACAGTGAGTAACTGAATGTTGCTGAACACCGCACTTACAGATTTGCAATTATCGTGGCGAGAATTGAGAACAAAGGTACATGGACGTATATTTCACAAAGAAACAATCCTAATTTTGAGCAGACAAATGTACATAGACAGATTCTCCACAAAGAAACAGTCCTAATTTTGAGCAGACAGATGTACATAGGCACTTTCGTAACCAGTAGTCTCATCAGACATAAAACGTGCATGGTAATATTTTTCAAAATGACACATATCTCATATTACGAGTACATACACTCACAATCACTCACTAATTTGGGTATGAAGTCTTTGTGAAGGCTATGTCTCGGGACACATTTCATACTAAACAATCAAAACAATGTAGCTATAACACACTCCAGTGGGGACAGGCATACACACGAGCAAATTCATCATAATGACACTCGAGAGATTTTACAAAGATAAATACATGGGCAAACCCGATACAGTGAATTTCTCACAATTGGAAAAGCACACCGATATTTGCAAATTTATCGATTCTTTTCCAATAAGATCCTACATGTTGGAACCTTGAAAACACACCTGCTATCTTTCAGGGGAAGCATTAAACATGACTGTAATCATCATATTTCCATATCATCTCACAGACACACGACACTGATATTATCACACATCGTTAGGCCATGCATATGTGATATCATTTAGATGTTACTTTACAAGACAGTATCCAACGAGAATGAGAAGTGTTCGAACTGTTTCACAATGTCGTACTTCAGACCACCATGGTTAGATTATAGATCATTATGAGCGTACATGACGGTTCCATTTCGTCCTCTTGAAATATTTACCACTTAAGACAGATAAATTAGCTCATTACCAGAACAAAGGCCGAAACTTCTTATGGCTGGCTTCTACCGGTAGTTAATGCATGTGTCAATGAAAGGGTCTGATCTCGCAATCACATTACCGCAAAGTCTGATTCATAGCTACCTCGACGGGCATCGAAATTTCAGGTAATTACTCCACAATCCGTTGTTAAACACGACTTTGTTCAGTAGATTAAAGCTGTATCGATTTCAAATGCGCCAGCTTCTGTAGCAAAGGAAGAGGGACACTTGCTGATTTGTGGGCTGGATTGTAAAGAACAGTACCTGAATTAGGCCCACCGACTTAAGCATATATAACACAGCTACATGAATAATACAGTATAACACTAGGATGAAACTAGTGAGTGAGATTGGTTTTACGCTGCACTCATGGCACTATATGCCGGCGGTCTGTAAATAATCGAGTCTGGATCAAACAATCCAGTGATCAACAGCATGAACATTGATCTGCGTAACCGGGAACCGATGACATGTTTCAACGAATTCAGTGAGCCTGCACACCCGATCTCGTTAAGGCCTAAGACGACAGGCAAAGTCGCCTTTTGTCGCGAGCATGGGTTGCTGAAGAACTAGTCTAGTCCGGATCTTCACGGGCCTGGATACAAATAAACGGCATGGGCAAACATGCATGATTAAATCTTGTCAGATATGGTCATATGGAACGAACTTGCAAGGATAATTCCTGCCTTCACCTCAAAGATTTTATATATGTTCGTCATCGATGTTACCAGATGATTGTAGAGTGTTATTTTCGGTATATACACTTCGAAGAGGCGTGGGTGGGTGTGGGTATGGTCGTGGTTCGGTCACTGTGTAATTACTCTTACAAGCGTAGGTTAGTTGATAACAGTTACAGATAAACAAATTGTGAGGTAAGTTATCCACCAACTTAAAAACGATGGTCTTATTTGTGGATTGGAAGGTCAGACTTGCTACAGTGGTAATGTACTATTCTCACATGCCTTGCTAATAACCATTTAATACGTTAATAATATTATTCAAACAATTACAGCCTGTTTAAAGGTACTTGGAAAGGATCTCTCATCAACAGAATGATCATGTCAAAAGAATCGATTGTGAATAAGGAATGTATAACACATTCGGTAATAATCATAAAAGTTGTATAAAAGTAATAAGTCCACCTTAATGTGGGCAAAGAAATTGATGTGCAGTACTTGGTTAGGACAAACCGGATATTAATGACTCACATTTGTCGGTAATTCTCAGAACACGCTCTTTAAGGCAGCGAATAGCAAAAGTAGCTCCTAAGGAAAATGTCGTCACGCAGAGACGTGCATGGATTGCGGCATGTCGTGCCTGTATCTCTCAATACGGCAGCAGCTGAATCTCCTTGTAATTGATGCTGTTATTGACCTCGGTGAACAGTTTACGGTAATGTTTCCATAACAGTTTTATTTTGTCCTTGCCATTTTGTTCACAGGATTCAAGGCAGGAACTAGTGTCAGTGAGAGCCAGTTATCGTCAGGTTTATAGCACACTGGGCAGTGTTGTTAGAGATATAACTGATTAACTTACTGAGCTTTCTGAGTTTCCTATCACATGAGAACTAGTAGCTATGAATGTCTCTTGATCTCTTGGTGAAAGGACGGAACTGGGTTCAGGAAGTGCTGACTCTGATGGTTATGTCATTATTTCACCGTGTGTTCATGGACATTTCGTTACCAAGATAATTTAATGCGAGAGCCAAAGTCTCTTTTTCATTAAAACAATTTACATTTTTCCTCGGGTGTACTTACAGGGACGTTAAGGTGAAATTAACGTCATGTCCGTCTTATTACTGATGGTGTTCCCTGGTATGAATGTTTGAGTCTGTATACTTCGTTTCTCGGAAATATATATAAAATAATCTGTGCATTGCTGGAAAGGTGATTTTGTCAAGCACAGTGACTGTTGGGTACCGTTTTCGTAGCCACTGGCACAGTTTTGAATCAGCGGAAGTATGAGACATGTACCATATGTACTTTAGAAAATATGCTCCTACAGTAGACACAGATTCGCACAAGAACGCACACTGATCAATGTCAGTCGGTCCTGATTTTCAGCAGATTGTCTCTCAAATGAATCCAACACAGTCGCGCAAGAATCATCAGAAGCACACAGTTTTAGAACACAACAAAAGAGAATAATGCACATCCACGCTACTTTCACATGACATGAGTATGACATTAGTGACAGTTTTTCGGTATTGCCATTACAATTGTCTACAAATGCCATTCAAAATAGTATGGCATGATGCATCAAAGGGAAAATAGCGGTCTGTATTCACTCTCTCGGGGTAGACCCAATTTAGGTCAGAATTACCATGGCCGTCACTAATATGGAGCCGTTGAAATGTACTGGGGGCTGATGGTGAAAGGGCCAAGGGAATCTTGCATTAGGCGCAGGTCTTGCAATGAGACGACAGCCAAGTCTACCTCAGAGAAGACCCTCCAAATGGTTATAATTAAACACCGCATCGCTTCGGAGATCGCCTAAAGTGTTTAATATCGCCATACAGATTTCATTACCTGTCTGTTGCTATTTGTAGTCTGCAAATGTCAAAGAATCACTCAGCACAGCAGCACATTGACGTAGCGTCCGTATAGGTCTCATGTCTTAATGATTATTGGCCTACTATTTCCAACATGGATCATATTTCTATATTGGGTGTTCTTTTTGGCATTGCACTGTCTCACAAATCCTGCCATACATCTAGTGGTTTCAGGGGAGGTAATTATATAAGCTGAGGAGGTTTACCATAGCTTTCTCAGATTCATTGTGTTCAAAACCACATGATCCTACTTCACCAGGTACAAAGAAAGGATGAAGAGAGTCACCAAAGCCATACACAATCATGACTTCTCCACATGGCGTTTCACATGCTTACCACCAGCACAGCTGTGTCTGTCTATTACGATGCAAGATGTAATGGCATCTTGTGCCGACCTAAATTGCATATGCGGGTGAATTGATCTCTGGGTGTGAAAACCCATTGGCAGTATGTTACAGGAGATTCCTGGTCTAACTTGCAGTAAACCTGGCCACGGATCGCACAACTGCAAACCAAAATAGTAACACCTTCAATTAACATAAAGGGGGGTATTGAAATGCAAATATACTTCCCAGTAACCATCCAATACCTTTGCTCAAACTTAATGATAGATATTTACAAAGATTATGTCATAATTCAGTTTGATCTCAGACACCTAATGCTATGGTGTGTGGTAAATGAGTCCATTTCCTTATTCTTCTAAATGCAGCTGTTCGTTGTCTTATCAACTGGATTAAAATAACAACAACGCATAAAGATCGCATAACACAGAGAGCATATGAAATGTTACTTAATCTCAGTAACTTTACCATGAGACACGGGCTTAAAAATTCGCTCTTTGTTCATTTCGTGTACATCTGGATGTTAGCTGCCAAAAACATTTGGAAACGCGTGTGCGTTTTAACAGAATCGTTAGAACGCATTTAGTGAATGTTTTAAACATTACAGTTCGCATTTTATTCTTTTCGTGTGGATCTGACTGTTAGCTGCCCCAAACAGCTGGAAATCGTGTACGTTTTATCAACGTCCTTAAAACGCGTTTAGTAGATGCTTCAAACAAAACTGGTGATCTGATCTTAATTTTTTTAGAGAATTAAAAAGCTTATTAAACCCTGAAAAATATCTGAAATTGTAGATTATCAAGTGCGCAATTACTTAGCACAGTTTAGAGCTGAGTATGAAATTAAATGAAGTTCAGTTAAATGAAGGACCATGGTGTGATATTAACAGAAATGTGAGCACATGCTCTGTCTGTTGCAAAGGTCAGAAAAACGAATACCATTTTGCTTTTATTTGTCCTAGATGTAATGATTTATATGGTCAATATTTACCAAGTGACGTCAAAACGAATACGCCTAACTTTAATAATTTAACAAACTACTTATGACTAATAACGTATATAGACTGAAAACGCTCAGCCTGTACATATAATGCAATCACGAAGATTCAGTTTAGTACACGAATTATAATTCAACGTACATTGTCCTGATTTAGATCTATCTATAGAGATCGAGAGAGAGAGAGAGAGAGAGAGAGAGAAAGAGAGAGAGAGAGAGAAAGAGAGAGAGAGCAAGTGGTGTAAGGGCCAAGGGGTGGTTAGAGGTATCTACCGTTAGAATATTTACAATACTGTTGCATGATTGTCTCTCATTTACAAACACAGGGACTTCCTACTGGGACAAAGCCTCGTCTAGACTGTGATGGTCGAATATCCCCGGTGAGAGAGCTTTCAAATCTCCGCATATAATGATACAAATGTCATGTTACACCCTCATCTAACACACATAACATGGCTACAACCCCCATCTCACACAGTCACACACATGGCACGGGAACAAGCCCATCTCCCATAAAATGCATGGCTACAAGCCCATCTCACACTGATGGCATGGCTACAACCCCATCTCACACAGATGACATGGCTACAAGCCCATCTCACACAGATGTCATGCCACAACAGCATCTCACATAAATGTCATGCTACTACCTTATTTTACACCGATGACATGCTACATCAGCATCTCACAGAAATGTCATGCTACAACCGTATTTCACACCAATGGCATGCCACAATCCCACCTCACACAGATGGCATGGCTACAACCCCATCTCACACATATGACATGGCTACAACCCCATCTCACACAGCTGGCCTGGCTACAACCCCATCTCACACAGATGGCCTGGCCACAACCCCACCTCACACAGATGGCATGACTACAACCCCATCTCACACAGATGGCCTGGCTACAACCCCATCTTACACAGATGGCCTGGCTACAACCCCACCTCACACAGATGGCCTGGCCACAACCCCACCTCACACAGATGGCATGACTACAACCCCATCTCACACAGATGGCCTGGCTACAACCCCATCTCACACAGATGGCCTGGCTACAACCCCATCTCACACAGATGGCATGACTACAACCCCATCTCACACAGATGGCCTGGCTACAACCCCATCTTACACAGATGGCCTGGCTACAACCCCATCTCACACAGATGGTATGGTTACACTCCACCTCAACAGATGCCATGGAGTAACCACATCTCACATCGATGTCACGCTACAAGCCCATCTCACTAAGATGGCATGACTATAGCCTCATAGTCTGTGAAACACATTATGTGGCAAATCTGAATTACCATAGTTTGGGGTCTGAAGAAGGTCTGTGAACTCCTTTTCATTACTTTTTATGATTATAATTTTGGAACACTTTCTTCTGCAAAATGTGTTCATTTCAGAGACTAGACGATAGCCAGCACTAAATACAACACCAGAGTAACGCAGCATGGTGATTATGCTCAGTGTGTTAGAATTACTTTTGACATATCAGGGACTGTTGCACTCCCCAGTAATCAACTAGGACAGAGGAAGTTCCTACTGCTGAAACTGCAGTTGATGATGACGCATACAGAACCAGTAGTCTGCTGGCTGGCAGGCATGTTCGGCCGTCTGGCCGCCAATGTGCGCCAATCCATGTTAGGTCCCAGATTTGTAATACACATTATTATGAATACACTCTTCTCGGCCTTTATGAGCATACGAAAAGGTATTTTGAATGTATTGATTGTGTAATCGAAAATGGTTGAAACATATGATCTTAAACCGTTACGCAACCCTACAACAGTTTTTAAAAAATATGTGTTTCCTCGAACACTGAGAAATAAATATATTTGCAATCGCGTGGCCCCATCTATGGTAAATTTTACTGACTTAGCAAATTTACTAATTTTCGAAGATGAGATACCTGAAATACCAGGCAGTATTGTGACAAATAGTTTTCAGTTTATGAAAAAAGTTGTACATTGATACATGTACATTGAACTATATGACGAACTATATCAGAAACAATACAATCTCGTACAGGTTTTGTTTTTGTAACCAGGCAGACGGACAGATATATCAAGTGCCTTCTGCTTTGTTAACACATGACGTGGATGATTTGACACTCCTTCTGCTCATGACTAAATACACGAGGTTAGAAGCCAGTTTCGTGGAGAAAGGTCAATCTGTTCCATTGTTACTTTCAACCATTGAACCGCGCGCTCGGTTCCCGTATTGCGCGTACCGAGAAGGTCTTCGACAATACATGTCATGCTTTATCATCAGCAATGGTTAGTCGCAAATCTGCGATTCAGAAAAATTATCATAGACTTTCGACCGGTTCAACGCACCTTAAGATAAACTACCCACTTCGTTACACGGGGCAAGACGTCTTCAAGTTGTCACATGGTAACACAGCGGTGGACCATTCCAGTGTGATTAGGCAACCCAAAGACGTGGTCTGAGGAGATTGCACCCGCCTATGACGGAGCGTTTTGTCGGTAAATCAGTGCAGGTGAATCAGTGAGTTAGGGACATCTGGTGGACCAGCCAGGTTAGACACGGATTATCAGGCACAGTGCGTTCACGTCAAGGTAAGTAAAGTACATGTTTTCCGACCTACTGAATCATTACTCATCAACTCCAAAGTTGACATGTTGCTAACATCTCATAATGTTGGTTACTGCAGACAAATATGTTCTGCAAGTTAATACTGGAATTAAAGCCTTCATAGTGTCACTCATTATGACCATATATAACTGTAACTGCAGTGCCCAGTCACGTTGTTGGCAATTGCTGGTTTACCTTGCTAAACAGGCCATCATGCAAGAGCGTTACGCCACACTCACTTACCGGCAATGAATCTATCCGATAATAATATCATAGGGTGAAGGTTGGTAGGGCTGCTGTTTCGTGATAAGTGCGCAGGACTTCCGACTCGAGGGAACTAATGAAACCTCTGAAGACTGAGCAAAGGTAGAATAACGTGTTTAGCATATAGTGAACTTAGAGTTTAGTGTCATACTCAAAGGTAAATAAATATTACAACACGCCATGCAGAGTGTAAATTACATGCACGAACAAGAAGTAACATATTACTGGTACTACGCAATTTATAGAATGTGTTCAGAATAATAATTCAAACATTAGAACATGCTATACAACGATACGATATATCATACGGGTACGATAATTCATACGATAGGAACAAGCTGAACAGATACATATTGTCTCATAGTAATTGTGATATTTGTACATCGTATGCATCACGGTATGCACGTCTCTTTTTCGATTCATGAATTCAGCATGTTGGACACTCCTCATGTAGAACGCTGTTTTCGTCGTATCATACAAATGCTGACGGTTGAAATTCCCTGTAATCAGTCTTGTCGATACATGTCAATTTGTAAGTGAAACAAAGCATTCACCGTGCTGACATAATGTCGAGTCAATTTCACAGTGCACATAACAATCTGAGAAACCTGTCCTGTAACGTGTCATTTGCCAGGAGAAATCGACATGAAAACACAGCCAGGGTAACGCCGATCTTGTTCAATACATAGTCCGATGTAATGCATATCTGCCAATCTCAGCGCAACATTACACCATTGACATTAAACATCTGAGTTGTAACTCTCTCAATGCTGACAAATGAAATGAAACCGAACTGAAACTGCTGAAGTGCATTTCAGCAAATTAATGGACTGTTATAGTGGGTGTTGTGTGGATTCCAGTGCCCGTCAACTCGATGCAAATGACACATGACTTAAAGAGAGTGCAGTTTATTATTCGGCGTGGGATAGGAAATGCAACAAAACCTTTTCCAAAATTATACGGAATTTCTGCAACAGTATAAGCATGTTTTAAATGAATCTCTGTCAAAGAGTCATAATAATACGTGTTCGAAGTCATCTAATTTAATTGACAGTAGTGCTGCTGTTCATGGTCATCCTGTTTAATCAACCATAGTACTGCTGTTCATGTCATCGTGTTTAACCAACCATAGTACTGCTGTTCATGGTCATCCTGTTTAATCAACCATAGTACTGCTGTTCATGGTCATCCTGCTTAACCAACCATAGTACTGCTGTTCATGGTCATCCTGTTTAACCAACCATAGTACTGCTGTTCATGGTCATCCTGTTTAATCAACCATAGTACTGCTGTTCATGGTCATCCTGTTTAATCAACCATAGTACTGCTGTTCATGGTCATCCTGTTTCATCAACCATAGTGCTGCTGTTCATGGTCATCCTGTTTCATCAACCATAGTACTGCTGTTCATGGTCATCCTGTTTCATCAACCATAGTACTGCTGTTCATGGTCATCGTGTTGAACCAACCATAGTACTGCTGTTCATGGTCATCCTGTTTAATCAACCATAGTACTGCTGTTCATGGTCATCCTGCTTAACCAACCATAGTACTGCTGTTCATGGTCATCGTGTTTAACCAACCATAGTACTGCTGTTCATGGTCATCCTGTTTAACCAGCCGTAGTGCTGTTGTTCATGGTCATCTCACTTAACCAACCGCAGTACTGCTCTTCATGATCATTCTGCTTAAGCAACGGTAGTACTGTTGTTCATGGTCATCCTGTTTCATCAACCATAGTACTGCTGTTCATGGTCATCCTGTTTCATCAACCATAGTATTGCTGTTCATGGTCATCCTGTTTCATCAACCATAGTACTGCTGTTCATGGTCATCCTGTTTCATCAACCATAGTACTGTTGTTCATGGTCATCCTGTTTCATCAACCATAGTACTGCTGTTCATGGTCATCCTGTTTCATCAACCATAGTGCTGCTGTTCATGGTCATCCTGTTTCATCAACCATAGTACTGCTGTTCATGGTCATCCTGTTTCATCAACCATAGTATTGCTGTTCATGGTCATCCTGTTTCATCAACCATAGTACTGCTGTTCATGGTCATCCTGTTTCATCAACCATAGTACTGCTGTTCATGGTCATCCTGTTTCATCAACCATAGTACTGCTGTTCATGGTAATCCTGTTTCATCAACCATAGTACTGCTGTTCATGGTCATCCTGTTTCATCAACCATAGTGCTGCTGTTCATGGTCATCCTGTTTCATCAACCATAGTACTGCTGTTCATGGTCATCCTGTTTCATCAACCACAGTACTGCTGTTCATGGTCATCCTGTTTCATCAACCATAGTACTGCTGTTCATGGTCATCCTGTTTAATCAACCATAGTACTGCTGTTCATGGTCATCCTGTTTCATCAACCATAGTACTGCTGTTCATGGTCATCCTGTTTCATCAACCATAGTACTGCTGTTCATGGTCATCCTGTTTCATCAACCATAGTGCTGCTGTTCATGGTCATCCTGTTTCATCAACCATAGTACTGCTGTTCATGGTCATCCTGTTTCATCAACCACAGTACTGCTGTTCATGGTCATCCTGTTTCATCAACCATAGTACTGCTGTTCATGGTCATCCTGTTTCATCAACCATAGTACTGCTGTTCATGGTCATCCTGTTTCATCAACCATAGTGCTGCTGTTCATGGTCATCCTGTTTCATCAACCATAGTGCTGCTGTTCATGGTCATCCTGTTTCATCAACCATAGTGCTGCTGTTCATGGTCATCCTGTTTCATCAACCATAGTATTGCTGTTCATGGTCATCCTGTTTCATCAACCATAGTGCTGCTGTTCATGGTCATCCTGTTTCATCAACCATAGTACTGCTGTTCATGGTCATCCTGTTTCATCAACCATAGTGCTGCTGTTCATGGTCATCCTGTTTCATCAACCATAGTACTGCTGTTCATGGTCATCCTGTTTCATCAACCATAGTGCTGCTGTTCATGGTCATCCTGTTTCATCAACCATAGTACTGCTGTTCATGGTCATCCTGTTTCATCAACCACAGTACTGCTGTTCATGGTCATCCTGTTTAATCAACCATAGTGCTGCTGCATAGTCATCCTGTTTAACCAGCCGTAGTACTGCTGTTCATGGTCATCTCACGTAACCGACGGTAGTACTGCTGTTCATGGTCATCCTGTTTCATCAACCATAGTACTGCTGTTCATGGTCATCCTGTTTCATCAACCATAGTACTGCTGTTCATGGTCATCCTGTTTCATCAACCATAGTACTGCTGTTCATGGTCATCCTGTTTCATCAACCATAGTGCTGTTGTTCATGGTCATCCTGTTTCATCAACCATAGTACTGCTGTTCATGGTCATCCTGTTTCATCAACCATAGTACTGTTGTTCATGGTCATCCTGTTTCATCAACCATAGTATTGCTGTTCATGGTCATCCTGTTTCATCAACCATAGTACTGCTGTTCATGGTCATCCTGTTTCATCAACCATAGTGCTGCTGTTCATGGTCATCCTGTTTCATCAACCATAGTACTGCTGTTCATGGTCATCCTGTTTCATCAACCATAGTACTGCTGTTCATGGTCATCCTGTTTCATCAACCATAGTACTGCTGTTCATGGTCATCCTGTTTCATCAACCATAGTGCTGCTGTTCATGGTCATCCTGTTTCATCAACCATAGTACTGCTGTTCATGGTCATCCTGTTTCATCAACCATAGTACTGCTGTTCATGGTCATCCTGTTTCATCAACCATAGTACTGCTGTTCATGGTCATCCTGTTTCATCAACCATAGTGCTGCTGTTCATGGTCATCCTGTTTCATCAACCATAGTACTGCTGTTCATGGTCATCCTGTTTCATCAACCATAGTACTGCTGTTCATGGTCATCCTGTTTAATCAACCATAGTGCTGCTGCATAGTCATCCTGTTTAACCAGCCGTAGTACTGCTGTTCATGGTCATCTCACGTAACCGACGGTAGTACTGTTCTAGAGAGACACTGCCCTTCATGTTCATTGTACAGCTGTCATTCCTTTCTGTCTGTCCGTTGTTGTGCTGTTCCCTGTCATCTCCAATTATCATGCAGGATGATGATCGTAATAGCCCCTTATTGACCATGACACTGCAATCAGCAGTAGGTTCGTGCCACTGGATGAGATTGTCTAGCGAGGTGCAATCTCTAGCTTGACCACGGCATAAGCATCTATACTTAAACATCGCCCCAAAAATGTATCTCTTCATTGTTACTCAGCATCTGCCGAAATATGCATCAAACAGATCAAGGGATGGAAAGATAGTACCCCGTCAGAGAAAGCCTTCGGTGCACTGGACAGTGTGGGTTTATCAGTCTCCGCCACAACAGCTTAGGAACCAGCAAACAAGCACAGTACGATTCACCTTACGTTACAATCAAATCACAAACCGAAGATGTTAACTACGCACAGAGGGTAGAGACTACATTCCGAGATGCAAAACCTGGATTCTGGGCGGTATTACTGTTTGCTTTTTGTTACGTTTATGATGTACTATACGGTGCGATCAGGTAGAGCATAGGTTGTAATGAGTAGTATAGGGCCTGTATACCACTGTGATGTTAATGTCTGCCCATACAGCCTTTAGACACAACATATAACACGCACACACACATACGTACAGCACAATCATACACACGGACATGCGGTCACAACATATTGATTTGTCTTCTGGAAATGTTAAATGGTCATCAGTGTTGTAGAAGGGCTGACGTGCTTCCTGTAACGGACATATCCTACAGCGACGTGTGTGCCAGACCGCGGATACTGTCACATATCAGGTACACGTAGGGAGGGAACCGTGGAACTGGAGCATTGCCATCATTGGAAACATAGATTAACTAATAACAGTAACTGTTATGTAACAAGACTTATCTTGGTTTTGTCAAAAGAGAAAAAACAATCGTGCTATAACTCTGTAGCTACAGTCCGTGTTTAATGCATTGCACCTTCTCATTAAAATCGTTCTGTAAGTGTAATGTGTTGCTTAATACATCACAAAAACTCGTGTTCTATAACTCTATACTGTAATGTTTGTTGAGCATCACACTCGCTTTACGTAGACACATGTTTTATACCTTTAGCGTATGTTTTAGTCTCTTGGTGCCTCACAACAACTATGGCATAACCATAGTGTCTTGTTTGGTATCTTGGTGCCTGACAGTAACAACCATGGTATAACCATAGTGTCTTGTTTGGTATCTTGGTGCCTGACAGTAACAGCCATGGTATAACTCCAGTGTCTTCTTTTGTGTCTTGGTGTCTTACAATATCAGCCATGTTATCACTGTAGTGTCTTGTTTGATTTATTGGTGTCTCACAATCGCAGCCATGTTATAACCATAATGTCTTGTTTCTTGTGTCTCACAATAGCAGCCATTGTATTGCAGCATTGCCCTTTTTGTATTGTTGGTGTCTAATTCTGTTATCAGCTAGTTTCATATTTCGAACTCAGTGAGATAGCATAGGGAATGAATATGCCTTTAAGGCACATTATACTAATGACGATCAGACCAGTTGTGTTTTAGGTAGAGAATGGTAAATATATCATCTTTAACCTTATTTTGTATAAGTCAAGGGATCGAATTACCGAACTGTCCTTCTCCTGGCATTATCCATTCGATCCATTTGCCCTGATGACCGGATAGGTAAACACTTCTATAAAGTAGGTGTAACCATACATGGGTTAGTGCTACACTGTTTAAATGAACCGTGTTCCATTTAGATACTCACTTACTGATGTTCGGTAAAGTGCATTACAATCAGTATTATCTGACTAATACTAGTCCTCGTCATGCAATATCATTATAGTTGAATTGATGCTATGACACAAAGAAACACTAGAACACTAGAATCCGACACTCAACCAACCGCCGATGGATATGTAATGGAGGTAGTTCTGAGGTGCATTTGTATTTGAATAACCTCGAATGACAAGAATATATCCACGAGAATCAGTAAGCATGTACTTACTATGGAAATGGAACAAGAAATATGACAGCAGCCATATTCCCTTTAAGATCACATTCTAAGAAATCCAGATCGTGACTTGATATTTTGTAGATGAGTGAAGTAAATAAATGAAAAGCTACAACCCCCTTCATGACAATATCCGAAATGTCTACCTAGGAAGAGTCCCATTGTGGGTGATGAATATAAAGCGCGTTAGTTAGGTGATTGGACCGTACCCACAGTTCAATTACCAGGAACGACTTCACTAGTACCGATACCAAGCATTACGTTTCTGGTCTTGATGCAGGTCATGCTTGTATAATGAAATAATGACGATGGTGTCCATGTTCACACACTGCTTGATGAATCAGAGAGCGATGTACCTGCAATTTTGATGTTCTTTTTAACATTTAATACATGTGTTTATCATTGTTTTAGTTTCAAGAAACCAGAGATCAACTGTGTAAGGAGACCGGACAAGGATCTGTCTGTAACCATGAGTCTGTGGATGACATACTGGAGATGAAGGGACGTCTGTATTACATGAACAATTGTGTAACAGAATAGACGGCACTCGTTGGGGCTGACGTCGACCAAAGGCTGGCCTTCAGACAATATCAGCAAGCTGTCTGTCTTAAGCTTGTAATTCACAACAGCATATGAGAACGTATTCGGTTTGGAAATAATCCCCACTGTTCCATGAGTCACAGTTTTTAGAATATAACAGACAGTTGCTTTCAAGCACATGCAGCATCAAACACGTGGCCGTTACGAGAGATACGAAATTTGAAATGGCATATTCATAAATAAAATATTCCTTGGAGTTGTGTACGATCAACCTATTGCTCGCCTGTACGATGTGAACCTTGTTCCATAGTCATCCGCAGGGTGTAATTGTGTGTCAGGATTTATAGAATTACCTTGCCATTGTTTCCACTGGACAAGAGTCGGAATATAAGATGATATTATGCTTGGAGGAATCAAAACTGATATGAGTTGAAGATGCTTAAGGCTCACAATCTGTATCAGTGAAATGTGGATATTCCAGTTGTGTTAATGGATTAAGTCAGTACTCGCTAATCCTGACAACAGTTTGTGTAAACCACAGAAAATCAACGACTTCCTATCATATGCAGCTTATAGTTCGTGCTCTAGCAACAGCGAGTGTGTAAAACTAGAAATCGGGTATTCGATGAAGCGGATAGCGATCGTGCGATGTTACACCTCTGCTTTGATTTCCATGAGCGGGGCGAGGTCTTGTCTCTGGCCGTCTGCCTGAGTTGAATTGCAAATGTGTGGCCTTTCTCTGATCGACAGACTTTTCAAACCAAGGAGCAGGCGACACAGGTTTGTTTCTTCAGACATGGCAGACGCGGATGTCTCTGAGAAGATCTCACTTCATACGATAGAAGAGGCGGAGGACGCCTTACATGAACCTCAAATACCGTGAGTACGCACCCAGTACACACTGTTTTAAAAAAAAATATCTTTGCGTGTCAGTTGCTTATGTCGGTTTGAAGAGCGTGATGGATACCGAATGACACATCGGTGATTCATGTAGTTTAGTCGTCCCAAAATTGTTCGTGTCAGAATACAACAGAACTAAATGGAGTATTGATTTCCGGCAAGAACCTAAGGCTTATTGATAGATGAGTCCTCCGTAGGGGCAAAGTCATGCTTTCTATTCATGTAGATTTAAAGTTATGATTGATCGTGATAAATCATCGCCTTGTGAATGATTCACACGCAATAGAGGTCGTTAAATGCCATTGGGGAAAGATATGAATGTCTCTGTTTTAGTGAATGTTTCAGTTATAAATATATGTATCAAGCAAGGCATGCACTAACTTGTGCTCAGTGGAATATTGTGTATGGTGTGACTCATTTATGTCTCGTGTGTTTAGCAAGGTAGGTAAACTCCTACATGACGGCCCCTCTGCACGTTATGTCAATACTACCCGCATGCGGGAGTGTGTTGTAGGTTTTCTTTTGCTCGTCATCATTCTGAAAGTCTTATTGAGATGTGTATTTGTTTGATATCTTGTTGTCTCACGTCCGTCACACATTTCTTGTAGACATGTTACCAATGCTGAAAACAATGGTCTCAGAAATATTCCGATCTGGTCCCTGACGTACCTTCCAGCGGTTGCAGTCTGGAAATTGGGAAATTAGGGCTGTTGGTCAAGAGATGGGAAACTTAATAACACTGACAACAATAAATGTCCGAGCGATAAACAGTGGGTTAGATTAATCATTTCACAGTGATCTGGGAACGAGGAACACCAGCTAATTTGTCATCAAATTATCATTGCGCTAGTTACTGTTAAATATCATGCCATTGTATCGACCACAAACAGTAGATGATAAAACACTGTGATGACAAAGCAGGTATGGCTGTAATGGTTGTTATTTTCTTAATTGGATAGCGGTAGAAGCGATGGTGCCAGCACACGTTGTAAAATAACAATAGTTTATTGGGCCAGTTCATACATAACTGAAATAACTGACTGTGCATTTCTGTGCCAACTATATGTAACGTATAGGCTGTGAACCTCTACTATGGATGTGTCTCAGTATTCATGCTACATGTTAACTGTTGTCCAGCGAGTGGAAAACCAATTTCTAACGTGTATAAATAACGTGTATAATACAAATGCGTTTTGACACTGTGTTCGCAGTGAAAACGTACCGATGAATTTCATCTTAAACAAAAAAGTAAATGAGATAAATTGAAATTAAGATTGCGAATCCTCATAATTTTAACTTTGCAATTGTACATTTAAATCTCAGAAAGTCCTTCAACCTGGGAGAAAAGCAGTTTAACAAACGACCATTGAGTCAAATTGCTGTTATTGGTTTGTATAACAAGGGCAATCGGTGGAGCAAAGGCATGTACGGTAGGTGATAAGCGTTAACTTAGACCAACCCATTTACTTTGCATTTCCCCTTGTAACAAACCAATAAAAGCGATTTGAAACTAAGATCGTTTGTTAAACAACCGTTGTTTAAACAACCTTGAAAATGGGTTATCAGTGTTCAATTGGTAAAATTATGAGGGCACGCAATCTTAATTTACTTTTTTGCCTAATTTGAACTTCATCGTTACGTTTTTACTGCGAACAGTCCATACAAGTTAATGCCTCGTCATCTACTCCTACATTACGTGATGTGCCTCCACGTGATGTGCCTCCGTGCAACTCTAAATCTGTCCCTACCTTTGAAAACACATGGTGTAGTGCCACCTGATATTCCATTCATCGATATTGGATTATTTGGTTGGTTTCAGGCACATTCACATGGCAGCAGCACACATACCATTTATGGCTGGAGACGCTTGCCCTTTTACGGTACACGTGATGCCATCACTGATTTTCATAAAAATTTCACAGCTATTTCGACATCTGTCCCCAAAGAAACCTCGTTGTTTAGGGGTTTTGTTGTTTTGTTTTGTTTTTGTTTTTTGTTTTTGTTTTTGTTTTTGTTTTTGTTTTTGTTTTTGTTTTTGTTTTTCTGTTGTTTTGTTTGTTTGCTTTTGAAAAGGAAAGACGGATTGGTAAACAAGCAAAATGCATACATCAATAGTAACAAAGAATAACACATCCAGTAACAAAGAATAACACAAAGAATGATCTAAAGACTTGAAAAATGTATAGGTCAACAAAGTAAGACTTCCTGTGAGCCAGTGGTGTCAACAAGAAGGGGTTTGCAGACTGGAACTTGAGACGTTGAAAGATTATAAGTAAGATCGCTACAAACTCGTGTACAGATTAAAGAATGCTATATATAACTGACGTTATGTGGTTAATGCTTTCAAGATGCATGTGCATTTCCTTAACGAGATCAAGAAGTAACAACTGCAATAGTATTTACATGTCCGTAATAATTGTATTTACATGTCCATGTGTCAACGTTTACATGGTTTGTCTCAAAACTGCAGCTCGTGCATAACATCATTTGACACCGATCAACTCCAAACATATCCAGTGGTACAGCACTGGTCTACAATTTGAACGGCCTTTCCAAAACATGTTGTGTACATCCTGAAAATCAGAGGTGGGAGATAGGTCAGTATCTGTAACTTGTAGGACGGGAGGTCATTCTTTATAGCACATTATGAAATTGCCAGTTTGATTAGAGGATGCAGTAGGGCGAGAGATCATTCTTAGTAGCACATAAGGAAACCGCCTGTTGGATCACAGGACGCAGCAGGACGGGAGGCCATTCTTTGCAAACGATAATCAAAGTGGCTGTTGGATTAGAGGGGGCTGTAGGACGAGGAGGTGGGGGGGGGGGGGGGCATTCTTTGTAGCAGAAACCAGCTGTCGGATTAGAAGGGAGGTCACAAAGTATTTGTAAGTTGGGGTGATATTGCACTTCTCTTTGCCAAACACACTAGTTCAAAGTAGTATCAGCTGTCCATCATATCGTATCTGATACTGATTGTGTTGCTGTTGATTCTCTCTGATAAGATATAATTTAGGGGCGTTTAAGCTGCGACTCAACATCAGGAATCTCTGATGGCCAGGGAATCGATGGCCTGTCAAAGACAGTATCATTCAATCCTCAATTACGCCGTGATGAAGTTATATCCACCAGATTTGCATGCGACGTACACGGTAGATTTACGAATTTATGAGACTATTTCCTTCAGATACAATTATTTATGATGTGTGATGTTACTGATGTCGAGAGTGACATGTTTGTGAATAAGGTACTTGTGGCATCTTTAGAATATAGGGCCTGTGCGAGCCGTCACCTATGTACACAAATAAACTGTGGACAATTTAAATGTGTATGTGAAGATCTGTATCATGATGTCGGGAAACAGGATATATCGAACACTTATATTACTTCAGATTTTTGTGAGTTTTACACTATTTTGCTAGTTTTAACTCCAGGCGTTTTCCATCTAACCCATTTGTTGTATCATAATTTTCACAGGAGTTTTCAGAATACCAAATGCCTGCTTTACCCAAGTCTATTATAGTAAATGCTGGTAATGGTATTCTAAGCATCTCTTAAACTTATTAAAGGGTCTTTAGGCGTGAGGTAATCATGTTGATTGACAAGTCGTGTACAGTTGCCACACACTGTAACAACCCAATGGGTAATCGCGGTTGCCTCTATGTAATCCATGTAATTGTAGATGGCGAGAGAGACTGGCCGAATTTCTGAAGACGAACAAAGTGCAGTATGCGATCATCGCCCTGGTGGTGCTGGACAGCCTCATCGTCGTCTTCGAGATGCTTATAGACCTCGAGATCATCATCAGTAAGTTCCCATCGTCATCTTGAGATTCATTGTGCAGTCACTGACATAGACAAGAGTTCACAATATGTATGTTCCTCCAAGCATTGCAATACACCTGTTAGTTCCATTATCCCTGCTAGAAACTTTGTGATCATGCTCAGTAAGTTTCCCATTCCTTGTCAAAGACCTTGTGATCGTCGTCAATAAGTTTCCCATTCCTTGTCACAGACTTTGTGATCATCGTCAATAAGTTTCCTTTTCCTTGTCACAGACCTTGTTATCATCGTCAATAAGTTTCCCATTCCTTGTCACAGACTTTGTGATCATCGTCAATAAGTTTCCCAAGTCACTAAGATGTACCCGAAATCACTGAAACATACTGTGCGATCATCAGAAATAAGTCTCCCTGGTCTAATTTGTAATCGTGATTTATGATGTGGGGCACTTTATGACGTTAAGATAGGTTGGACTGCATGTGAAACTTATCAATGATGACAGACAAAAACAGCACCTTGTGACGTACTCCAGAACGTCAAGAATACTCTTAGCAGCTGCTTGATGTTCTTAGCAAAAATATGTTGAAGACAAAAAAACTCAGGTTTCGGTAGTCCAGAAAAGTAACATTTAACACTTTCGAAGTTTGATGGTACGCAAAACCGGAATATAATCCCAGCAGGTGTTGATGGCTTTTCGTACAGAACCGAAAACAACTTTAAACAATGATTATTTCAGAATGGTTGGACAGTCAAAATGATTTAAATCTCTGCAAAAGCCACAGAGACTACTAGTATGGGTTACATCGTAATATAAATACTTTGCCATTTATTTCTATAAAGTATCCCAACTTATCTAAACCTTTAATTCGTCGTCTGCTGTGAGACCAAAGCCTGTAGCCAAGGTCACAGTCTGCTGTTAGACCAAAGCCTGTAGCCAAGGTCACAGTCTGCTGTTAGACCAAAGCCTGTAGCCAAGGTCACCGTCTGCTGTTAGACCAAAGCCTTTAGCCAAGGTCACAGTCTGCTGTTAGACCAAAGCCTGTAGCCAAGGTCGTAGTCTGCTGTTATTTTTGCTGTCACTTTTAGCTGCGAGCAATCTAATTGGCAGAGATCGGAAATGCTACGTTTTTTGATTGGTTTGTTATTAGAGCCAAAAGCGGAAGAAGACTTAAGACGGTACCAAAACTAACCCCCGAGGATTTTACCTCCTTCTCTCTGAAAGGAAGATTTCGCTTTCAGCGAGCTGGAGAATTATCAAATAGACTCAGAAGTCTTGACGTAGGCTACTGTTACACCGTTGTCATGGTAACAGATTGCATAAAATACTAATCAAAATACAGCTCTATTTAATTCTTGTAAATAAAGTACATGTATTTCTGGAATACCTGTGAAGCTATGCTTTGTTATTAAAGTGTTGTCGCTTTGACAACCTCTTTGAACTTCGACTGAAGCACCAGAACACAGGGATAGACAGAAGTGTTGTTTGTGAGAAAAGACGGCAGGCGTGTTTTGCAAGACTGCCTGCCGCTGCCAAACCGACAGCCTTACATGCTCCTCCCCAAACAAAGCCCTTTAGTCTCGGAGCTGTTAAAGAATATGTTATTACAAAGACTATGCACATCAACACCCTTAATTACGTACGGAAAGAGAACTGGAGAGATGTTTTGATTACATGTGATGGTTTGACTGCTTGTATGGTAGAGTGAAAGGTGGCTTAATTCCATGTGGTAGAGCGAGAAGTGGTTTGATGACTTGTAGTGAAGCTGGAGGCGGTTTGATTGCTTGTGGTATAGTGAGACGTGGCTGAATGGCTGCTTGTGGTCGAGTGAGAGGTGGTGTGATTACTTGTGGTAAAGTGAGAGGTGGTTTAATTACTTGTAGTAAAATGAGAGGTGGTGTGAATGCTTGTGGTAGAGTAAGAGGTGGTTTGAATGCTTGTGGTACCGTCTGGGGTGGTGTGATTACCCATGGTATAGTGAGGCGTGGTTTGGCTGCTTGTGGTAGAGTGAGAGGTGGTGTCATTACTTGTGGTAAGGTGAGAGGTAGTTTGATTACTTGTGGTAAAGTGAGAAGTGGTTTCATTACTTGTGGTAAAGTGAGAGGTGATGTGATTACTTGTGGTAAAGTGAGAGGTGATGTGGTTACTTGTGGTAAAGTGAGAAGTGGTTTAATTACTTGTGGTAGAGTGAGAGGTGGTTTGAATGCTTGTGGTCGAGTGAGAGGTGGTTTGATTACTCGTGGTACAGTCAGAGGTGATGTGATTACCCATGGTAAAGTGAGAGGTGGTTTGATTGCTTGGTGTACATTGAGATGTTGTTCGGGGACTTGTAGGGGAGAGGGAGGTGGTTTGAATGCTTTCGGAGGTGAGGAAGGTGATTGGACGACTTGTGGTGAAGTGAGCGGTGGAGTGAGAGGTGGTTTGGTAACTTTTAATGGATCTAGAGGTGGTTTGAATGCTTGCATTGGAGTGAGAGGTGATTTTATTGCTGATAATGTGGAACAGGTGGCTTGGTGCTTTGTGGATGGATAAATCTTTTGTTTGTATGAAAAGGTAAAGATAGGGGTTCTGGTTCAGAGGTGGTTAGGGGAGAACTGGAGGTTGTTTGCTGTTAGGTTTTTTGGAAATGGATTAATGGCATTGGGGAGGAGTGATACGCGTTTTGATGGCATTGCTGTCGAGGTTGTTTGTTTTGAGATGGTTAGTGATAACATTTTGGGATTAGATTGGATTACGTCCTCTAATCACTCAAAGCTACAGCGTAGCATAATGAGCTTTACATGAGGTATATATACTAGACCAAAATAGTTAGGGATATATGTCAATTTTGAAATTATGAATAATGATCTATCTGCTCATTACCGCATTGATAAAATATCAATCATAAAAATAACAATATCCCTAACGTATTTTCTCTAGTATTGTATGCATCCGGGTGTATACATGGTTCAGTACATACGTTGATATATACATGAATGATATAGTGATGGAATTTTTATCTGAATTTACAGAGCACATAGCAGCAAAATATGGACGGTCTTATTATGGTGGATATAACCTTTGTCTGGAATAAATTAAACATTTAAAATATTGATGGTTTTGTAGTGAACATTCCTTTTTCTTATTTCGCTAAAGTACTGACAGTTAAAAAGGTATTGATACTCATCCTCTGTTATGTGTAAGGTGTACAATGAACATATTCTATAATTATAATCGATATTGAACCAGCTTCCAGCTTCAACAGGAAGACGATTATTTGATAGTTTAAAATGTAACAAAGTGAATATATATTTTCAGGTAAGTGATATATGAAAATCAATATCAGCGATGCTTTTTGAATTTTATAGAATCTACCCTTTGATGATGCTTCAATATCTGAATGCCATTTTTGTATGAAAAGATCTGTGAGGCTATTCTTGACTTTACATTTAATCCAATCCTTATTGACTGATGCATGGTTAATTCATACATCATTACTTCCCTTCTTTATTATTATGTTTCTGATACACGATAGCCAGTTGTTTTTAGATTATTATTAGATAAATTATGTAGCAGCATGTTTGCCAGCTTAGACTATTTCTCTGTGATTAGTCTGGCCCTGTAAGCTATCATTTTGGTATAAATAACAATAGAGAGTGGTCTTCGTCCTATCTCTGCATAGCTCATACATAACTGTGTACTTTTCTTTACCCTATGCAATTTCCTTAAAATGTTAAATGGAAGTAATTGCCATGCTGGCAAGCGGCGAATGAGAGGCGGTGTAATGCCAGGCTGATGAGTGGTTTAATGTTGGTAGAGACTGAGACACGTATAGTAGCACTGGGGACAACTGAAATGTTGTTACATATGAGAGAGGTAGTTGATAGGGCAAGAGTAAGTGTAGGAGAAGGTGAGGTGGAAGAGACTGGGCGTTGTTGGCATGGATCAGGAGTGAGAGGTGATTTCGTGGGATGAATCAGAAGTGAGAGGTGGTTTGGAGGCATGGATCAGGAGTGGGAGGTGATTTCGTGGGATGAATCAGAAGTGAGAGGTGGTTTGGTAGCATGGATCAGGAGTGAGAGGTGGTTTGGTGGCATGGACCAGAAGTGAGGGGTGGTTTTGTGACATGGATCAGGAGTGAGAGGTGGTTTGGTGGCATGGATCATGAGTGAGAGGTGGTTTTGTGACATGGATCAGAAGTGAGGGGTGGTTTGGTGGCATGGATCATGAGTGAGGGGTGGTTTTGTGACATGGATCAGAAGTGAGAGGTGGTTTTGTGACATGGATCAGGAGTAGTGAGTGAGAGGTGGTTTTGGTGGCATGGGTGAGTTTAGTAGGAGGAGGAGGAGTAAGAGATGCATTTAAGTCTATGGTCGGGGAAAGCTGACTAAATGTGGCACTGGGACATTATGGCGGAATCTGAATCTGATATGAGTGCTAATTGAGTGAGCTGCAGGAGCCAGTTGTACCAAAAGAATATAAAAAAATATTATATCTTATATGAGTCTGCTCAGTCGTTAAGTAGTATCATATATTTTCAGTTCCGGAGAATGACCCAGTTGAGACTCACATCAATGCAACACATACCAATCGCACAGCTGACTGGTACGAAATGGGCGTCTACAATGAGACGGAGCATCATGGACATTCCCGAAGAATTACAAGATCTACCGAACATCATTCTGAAGACAAATACGTGCACATAGTGGACACGAATGCAACGGACAATCCTTTTTATATCAGTACCAACGAAACTCAGCATCATGTACACCATCAACATCATCATCACAGTAACAAAGAAATTGTCGAACATTCGCTTCATTATGCAAGCTTGACAATATTAGCTATATTTGTAGTGGAGGTAGGTGCACGTGCACGTCATAACAACTTTGCTTCAGTTACAGAAGAATCATCTCGATTCAAACGTTGTTTGTGTTTTGTTGATTTTTGTTGTTGTTTTTTGTTTTGTTTGGGTTTTTTTTGTCTTTTGTTGTTGTTATTTTTTAAGTTAATGTAATACTAATTATGGGAACATGATTCTAAATGAAGATATAAAACATTTCCTGCCATGTTCGGAGACAGATCTAATACAATGCGGTTATACTTTCAGGTTGTATGTAAAATAATAGCTGAGGGAACACATTTATTGAAACATAAAGCTGAGGTAAGTATTCCTAGCTACAAACTTACAAAATGTTGAGCTGACTCTCCCATGGACGATCCATGTTCCCTGCAACACAACAGTGCTAGTTTGCATAGTGTACAAACTGAACTAGCACTGCATCCATGTTCCTGTAACAGGGTGACAGTTTAACACACGGGCATTTTACATATTGTCACTCACAAGTAAAGTCGGATAGAGGAAGTAATTATTCCATGACGCTTCCTTGGAATTAAGGGCTTTCCAACTCGGCCTTTCATTTTCTATGCTCCTTTTCATTCGTTCGTTGTTTCTAGCCCATATGGAATGAGAGATGTCACAACTGGATTCTGAATAAATACTGACAACTTGTAAAATAGACCGCATCCATTCATTGCTTCGTGGTTAGCATGTCTTGATTCGACTTGTTCGACTAAACGCTGGCTTACGTTGTAGGTACATGACATTCCTTAGCACCCATTTCAATTCTCTCACTCACCGATGTTGACACATACAAACATATTTACATGCAGATTTTAAAAGGTAACGACTAAAATGCATAACATTCTTTTGCATTTAGCGAGCTGTTTTATTTGTACTGTATAAGAATGACACTAGTGTAAATGACACTAAAATCAGGGATACTCTACAACCTCTATATAGGTCCCCTGCTAAAATGAAAGATTCTGGCGAGTTATATATCCTACACAACCCAATGCGCTGTGGAGACAAGTGTGTGTGGGGCATATCTGTATGGGCTTACAGACACCAGAAATCTTCAAGGTGATTAGGGCTTTGATATGTAGACATTAGCTGTAAATTTGCTGACTTGTAAGGAAGACAATAACTGACTCGAAGTGAGAATCACGGTTTATCTTTCCCTTGGTACTTACTGTCACAAATCATGACATTACTTCCTTGTGGAAAGTTAAACCCAAATTTCTCGTAGCTCCTAAATATTGTCATGCTAGCACCAGCTGCACAAGGCTGATGCGAACACAAGCTTCGTTCTCTGCACCGACATATCACATGAGGCAAAACATCCAGGGACGCTCTCCAACCATGTGTTACCATGACCAAACAGGCGTTTGACACAGGCGCAGATAACGGCGGTCTTTCAGAAATAACGATGTTGCATGGCAACAGCATTTTGATATCGTACACACTTGTAAATGTGAATTATTAGGTTCATTGTTTGTCCGTCTGAAACAAGAGACATGTTGAGTTTGCCTTTCATGTTCTCAGCGTCGGGCCTAGAATCTCGACATCAGCTCTGACGTGATAGCAACACCTTGAGTGATTCTCTATGGCATATTAACAGAGATTTCCTGAAGCCATAAACCCAGTGTAGTCTCGGTCTGAGCATGTTAGCAGAGGGTAGACAGGAACCTCGTTTTACTACAAATTAATGTGAATTTGCAGTGGACGACCATCATGACGTGCATGATATCGATTTAAAGCTGACTTCACATTAAAATTACCAGACAGTCTTTGGCAAAAATACAGTAATATGTCTTTATTTGACATAACCTGGCAACTGTAGGTCACGGTGACCTTGAAGCCACTGTCCATGCACAGTAAGTACCTTCTGCCCTTAAGCAGACACTGGAACGTCTGTTTATGTTAAGGAACATGTCAGTGGTTTACACGTGTAGTCGCATGCAACTACAATAGCGTTTGTTGTCAAATGTTGCAGAATTCGGTGGTGGGTATTTGAATGCCACTGTTTGAGGGTTTGTGTCGAGGAAAGTGCAAGTCTAGTGATACAATTCAAGGCCATTTGGCGAAGTATATGACATACAGCAAATGTACATTTCTGATCCGCTGCCCGTAAGAGCCTGTAATGATCTTTATATGGTCTTTAAATTTTTTCCAGAATTAATGTTGAGATGGAGAATGTTAAATATCTGTTCAGAAAAACACCTTTGAATGTTTTCGTTTCATCTGGGATTATATGCACGTATTGTATTCCATCGCACACCCCAGGAAACCGGCACATGTCAGGCTGAGGGGTGCATTTATATACAGCGGTGTTGGTAGGAAAACCTTATTATGTACACAATTTCGCTCAGTCATCTTCTTAGACGAGAATGGAAAATCACTTTTACTCCCACATAAACAAATACACGCTATTGAACCACAACCTTTGTCCAACTCGGCTCACATCCACAATGTACATGCCTTGTCTACATCAGGTATATGATAGACATCCATGTAACATGTAAAATGTAAATAACTCTACCATGGTGTTGTTACTTTCAGGTATTCGATGCCATCATCGTTCTGGTCTCCTTTTCGATGGACATTGCTTTCTCCTTCGTGTCTGTGACGTCAGCAGCACGAGACGCGGCAGGGCTCATGGTCTTGCTCAGGCTATGGAGAATAACAAGGATAATAAATGGTATTCAGTTATCCTCTTCGTGTTCCAGTAGACTGGAACTAGAATGTGATTGTTAACATAGTAAATGTTAATATACAGGAGACCTGTCAGACCAATACTACAGTTGTGTGAAGGGAGTCTTCCTGAGAATAATACCAACTAACCAATAGTGGGTAATAATCACCAAATCAAACCTATGACTCCACGTAGATGTGTCGGGAAGCCTTGAGACGTACGGTGGCAATGATCCACTCGTTGCTTGTGTTCCTCGCCTTAAGATTAGATTATGACACACAAACTTGTTGACAACAGGTGTGATAATGTCTGTGAAGTTGGACGCAGACAAGAAGATCAATGAGCAGAAGGTAGCAAGGGCCAAGGCAGAGGAAGAGGTTGTGAGACTGAAGCGCCAGGTCGATACTCTACAAGTAAGTTCACTTATTGACTTGCCCTTTGGGGACTTGTCGTGATGGCTTAGCCGTAAGACTCACACGTGAATGAAGATTGGATAGCTGGATAAAATGTGTAACTTATGTCATTAGCAGAAACTAGTGGAGGTCACTATGAACTAGGTCGGCATGAACATTGCGGAAAAAGAGGTTCCTTCGCTAGAATATATTTGGTATATATTCGAATATATTTGGTATATATTCGTATGTCAATATTAACAGTGTCATTTGTAACGGGAACTTAATGGAGAACAACTGCTCGACTAATGCAGTTAGTCAACTGATTCACCGGACCAGGAGTTTCTCTTTCACAGCTTGCTTAAATAAACTGACATCGAAGATGAAATTAATAACATAGTCAATACTACTTAAATAAGAGATAACAGTTTGGGGATGAATTATGCGGTAAATGTTGTCAAATTTCCGTCGGCTTTCTGCTGCAAACAAACATTTTATGCCACGAAAAGGGAGGTGAAGCGTATGCACCTTTTGTAGTGTTTTCTGAGACTTTAGACTCTTTAGGTTTATCAAAATTCGGGAGCTAATGAAACGTGCTCGGGGGATCAACAGAATTACAAATACAATTACAAATAACCATTCTTGTCAAAACACATACTGATGACCACCCCTGCATTAAATATAAAAACCAAAACAAAAAAAACAAAAAAAACCAAAAATATATAATGTTTGTTTACTATGTTCTTAAATGACTTTGTTCTAGAACCAGCTTGTTAACGAGGCATTCAGGTCTTTACTTAGTATTTCTGCTACAGTTTGCTTCATTTGTTCTTTCTGTGGTTGACCACAGAAACGCATTTTCTCCTGGAGAATTGACATAGATCGCTGCAAGTTTGGATGGAACTGAGGTGTTTAAATTGACGTTTTTAAAGAAGATGACATTCTGAGTAGACATTATGAGTAAATATCAAAAACGGCATTAAGGTGATGTTATTTCCTAAGATGTTTCTTTTACAAATATTTGGGTTTCTTGTTTTTAGAATACCTATATTAAATAATTTAACTGCCTATGTGATGCACACTTCAGGCACAATGTGTTGTGTTAACACCCTTAACGTAAAACTAGTCCATGTACTTAAGACATGATGAACAATATATTAAGTGTAATTGAGATTCCAGGAGAGGTTTCTCTGCCTTGGTTTGTTTCATCTATGCTCACACTGTACTACTTACGTTATTAACTGTATACGAATACACATGCGTATTTACAGACAGAGGTGAAGAAACTTCGGGACCGACTGAAGCAGTACGAGTCTGATGGCGATGTGAGGAGAGCCACCTGTGACAAGATAGAAGTGTCAGCGGACATACAGAACTGTGGCGGTACAGTATTACCTACATAAAGTGTTTATACATGTGTGACAAGATAGAAGTGTCAGCGGACATTCAGAACTGTGACGGTACAGTATTACCTACATAAAGTGTTTATACATGTGTGACACGATAGAAGAGTCAGCGGACATTCAGAACTGTGACGGTACAGTATTACCTACATAAAGTGTTTATACATGTGTGAGAAGATAGAAGTGTCAGCGGACATTCAGAACTGTGACGGTACAGTATTACCTACATAAAGTGTTTATACATATGTGACAAGATAGAAGTGTCAGCGGACATTCAGAACTGTGGTGGTACAGTATTACCTACATAAAGTGTTTATACATGTGTGACAAGATAGAAGTGTCAGCGGACATTCAGAACTGTGGTGGTACAGTATTACCTACATAAAGGGTTTATACATATGTGACAAGATAGAAGTGTCAGCGGACATTCAGAACTGTGACAGTACAGTATTACCTACATAAAGTGTTTATACATGTGTGACAAGATAGAAGTGTCAGCGGACATTGAGAACTGTGACGGTATAGTATTACCTACATAAAGTGTTTATACATATGTGACAAGATAGAAGTGTCAGCGGACATTCAGAACTGTGGTGGTACAGTATTACCTACATAAAGGATTTATACATATGTGACAAGATAGAAGTGTCAGTGGACATTCAGAACTGTGACAGTACAGTATTACCTACATAAAGGGTTTATACATATGTGACAAGATAGAAGTGTCAGTGGACATTCAGAACTGTGACGGTACAGTATTACCTACATAAAGTGTTTATACATGTGTGACAAGATAGAAAAGTCAGCGGACATTCAGAACTGTGACGGTACAGTATTACCACATAAAGTGTTTATACATATGTGACAAGATAGACGTGTTAGCGGACATTCAGAACTGTGGTGGTACAGTATTACCTACATAAAGTGTTTATACATGTGTGAGAAGATAGAAGTGTCAGCGGACATTCAGAACTGTGGTGGTACAGTATTACCTACATAAAGGGTTTATACATGTGTGACAAGATAGAAGTGTCAGCGGACATTCAGAACTGTGACGGTACAGTATTACCTACATAAAGTGTTTATACATGTGTGAGAAGATAGAAGTGTCAGCGGACATTCAGAACTGTGGTGGTACAGTATTACCTACATAAAGGGTTTATACATGTGTGACAAGATAGAAGTGTCAGCGGACATTCAGAACTGTGGCGGTACAGGATTACCTACATAAAGTGTTTATACATGTGTGACAAGATAGAAGTGTCAGCGGACATTCAGAACTGTGACGGTACAGTATTACCAGATAAAGTGTTTATACATGTGTGACATGACAGAAGTGTCAGTGGACATTCAGAACTGTGACGGTACAGTATTACCTACGTAAAGTGTGCATACATGTGTGACAAGATAGAAGTGTCAGCGGACATTCAGAACTGTGACGGTACAGTATTACCTACGCAAAGTGTGCATACATGTGTGACACGATAGAAGAGTCAGCGGACATTCAGAACTGTGACGGTACAGTATTACCTACATAAAGTGTTTATACATGTGTGACAAGATAGAAGTGTCAGCGGACATGCAGAACTGTGACGGTACAGTATTATCTCCATAAAGTATGTATACATATGTGACAAGATAGAAGTGTCAGCGGACATACAGAACTGTGACGGTATGGTATTACGTAAATACAATATGTGTAGACCTTCACCATTCTGATGTGTGCTCGTAGTGTATGCTGGCCTTCTTGTTTCAGAAGGAACGTGAGCATGTTCCTGTCATCATCCCTCGACTGTATTGGTCGAATCTGACCTTGACCTACAAAAAGGGCCAAAAAGGCATGTAGAGCCACTGACAAGAGTGGAGGCATATGACTGTGTTTGCTACAGTCTGTGTTGTAGTTGTTCAGAGCGCCCATGACAGCGACATCAGATACTTGACATCAAACAGACCAAACATTTAATGTGTCGCTTGGCAGCAATGAATATATGGTTGCTATCAAAGACCATAACAATTATATATTGGTAAGAATATTACAGGGGAGCATATCATTGATCATGTCAAATGGAATGCATGTGTTTTCAGTGCTGCCATTTCATTGCTCTCCTATAAATGTATTGTTATCCACACTCGTGCAGTTAGTGTCGGTGTTGGGAGGCATAGGTTCTTCCCTCGTCTCCCGGAGATATAAGTATATTGGTGTCCTTTTCCCTTTAGCATACATTACCTGCATCTTGCCCGTGGCTTGGCTAAGGCTCAGGTCACTGCAGATAGTGCATGACGGTGGACGCAGGGCGATAAAGGCAGGTATAGGTTACAACAGCTGGTGCACGACGTCGTACAAGTGGATATATGTCAATATATATGCTACTACAGCTGGTGCACAACGTTGTACACGTGGATATAAGCGCGTTCATAAGCTAGTACGTCGTATGCGTGGATATAAGCGAATGTATGGGTTACTACAGCAGAGGCACAATGTCCTACACGTGGATATACGAGAATGTATAGGCTACTACAGCTGGGGTACAACGTCGTATGCGTGGATATAATCACGTACATAAGCTAGTACAAATGTGGCACTACGTCGTATGCGTGGATATAAGTGAATGTATAGGTTACTTCAGCTGGTTACAACGTCGTATGTGTGGATATTTGTGAATGTGTAGGTTACTACAGCTGGGTCACAACGTCGTACACTTGGATATAAGTGAATGCATAGGTTACTTTAGCTGGTACACAACGTCGTATGTGTGGATATTTGTGAATGTGTAGGTTACTGCAGCTGGTGCACAACGTCGTACGCTTGGATATAAGTGAATGTATAGGTTACTTTAGCTGGTACACAACGTCCTATGTGTGGATATTTGTGAATGTGTAGGTTACTACAGCTGGGTCACAACGTCGTACACTTGGATATAAGTGAATGCATAGGTTACTTTAGCTGGTACACAACGTCGTATGTGTGGATATTTGTGAATGTGTAGGTTACTGCAGCTGGGTCACAACGTCGTACGCTTGGATATAAGTGAATGTATAGGTTACTTTAGCTGGTACACAACGTCGTATGTGTGGATATTTGTGAATGTGTAGGTTACTGCAGCTGGGTCACAACGTCGTACGCTTGGATATAAGTGAATGTATAGATTACTACAGCTGGTACACAACGTCGTATGTGTGGATATTTGTGAATGTGTAGGTTACTTCAGCTGGTTACAACATCGTATGTGTGGATATTTGTGAATGTGTAGGTTACTACAGCTGGGTCCCAACGTCGTACACTTGGATATAAGTGAATGTATAGATTACTACAGCTGGTACACAACGTCGCACACGTGGATATTTGTGAATGTGTAGGTTACTGCAGCTGGGTCCCAACGTCGTACACTTGGATATAAGTGAATGCATAGGTTACTTTAGCTGGTACACAACGTCGTATGTGTGGATATTTGTGAATGTGTAGGTTACTGCAGCTGGGTCACAACGTCGTACGCTTGGATATAAGTGAATGTATAGGTTACTTCAGCTGGTACACAACGTCGTATGTGTGGATATTTGTGAATGTGTAGGTTACTGCAGCTGGGTCCCAACGTCGTACACTTGGATATAAGTGAATGTATAGATTACTACAGCTGGTACACAACGTCGCACACGTGGATATTTGTGAATGTGTAGGTTACTGCAGCTGGGTCCCAACGTCGTACACTTGGATGTAAGTGAATGCATAGGTTACTTTAGCTGGTACACAACGTCGTATGTGTGGATATTTGTGAATGTGTAGGTTACTGCAGCTGGGTCACAACGTCGTACGCTTGGATATAAGTGAATGTATAGGTTACTTCAGCTGGTACACAACGTCGTATGTGTGGATATTTGTGAATGTGTAGGTTACTGCAGCTGGGTCACAACGTCGTACACTTGGATATAAGTGAATGCATAGGTTACTTTAGCTGGTACACAACGTCGTATGTGTGGATATTTGTGAATGTGTAGGTTACTGCAGCTGGGTCACAACGTCGTACACTTGGATATAAGTGAATGTATAGGTTACTTTAGCTGGTACACAACGTCGTATGTGTGGATATTTGTGAATGTGTAGGTTACTGCAGCTGGGTCACAACGTCGTACACTTGGATATAAGTGAATGTATAGGTTACTTCAGCTGGTACACAACGTCGTATGTGTGGATATTTGTGAATGTGTAGGTTACTGCAGCTGGGTCACAACGTCGTACGCTTGGATATAAGTGAATGTATAGGTTACTTCAGCTGGTACTCAACGTCGTATGTGTGGATATTTGTGAATGTGTAGGTTACTGCAGCTGGGTCACAACGTCGTACACTTGGATATATGTGAATGTATAGGTTACTTCAGCTGGTACACAACGTCGTATGTGTGGATATTTGTGAATGTGTAGGTTACTGCAGCTGGGTCACAACGTCGTACACTTGGATATATGTGAATGTATAGGTTACTTCAGCTGGTACACAACGTCGTATGTGTGGATATTTGTGAATGTGTAGGTTGCTACAGCTGGTAAATGACGGTTGTTATGCGCTATAAGTGAATGAACATGAAACTGTAGGTGGTGAATAATGACGGCTGGTATGTGCTGCAAGTGAAATTCAGTGAAAGTGTAACTTCAGCTGGTGAAAGACGATTGTTATGCGCTTTCAGTCGCCTTTTGGTGTGATGTCTTATCTGTTCCAGGAACGTCTGTACAGTTAGGTCACATGGCGAGATAATAATTCTCAGAGAACACTACAGTTACGGGGACGACCGATGGGTTCCAGACCTTCCATTACGGAATAACTCATTCATTTGGGAGGAAATTAAATACTGAGCCATTGGAAGGTGAGAAAAGGTGTGCCCTTTCATTACGACAATGGGCCACTGCACAAATCAGTTGTTACAATGGGTACTCCATGAATGTGGGTTTCAAATCCTTCAAACCTCATATAATTCTCCTTCTCATTGACAATCTTCACTCGAACACGAAGTAAGCTCTTATAACCCATGACAACTGGGAAGATGACGTCAGAGCTGTGTCGAGAAATAGTTTTGACACCCTAGCAAAAGACATAATGAGACGCGTATCAGTATAGTAGAGTAGAATGTTGAAAACGTTCCAATGTCTTTAGGCCCTCTTTTTCCACTTAACACTCACTTTGCTCACTTAAATATCGGGTCTTTTTTACAACCCTGCAAATGGTGACATACGTTATGGTGACTCTCATGATGGCCGTCTGTAGTGCGCGCATTCACGTAAACGTCATAATGAACGCCTGATGTACGTGCATTCACATAAACGTCATAACGAAGTTTGAAATACGTGCTTTCACGTAAACGTAATAATGAACCGCTGAGGTACTTGCATTCACGTAAACGTTATAGTGGGCTTCGCGGCTATATGCATTCACGTAAACGTCTTAATGACCGTCTGCATCTGAAGTACTTCCATTCACGTAAACGTCATAATGAACGTCTGAAGTACAATCAGGTAAACGTCATAGTGGACGTCACGGGTACCTGCATTCGCATAAACGTCATAGTGGACTTTACGGGTAATTGCATTCACCTGAACGTCACAGTGAGCGGCTGTGATACGTGCATTCACGTAAACGTTATAATGGACGTCCGAGGTACGTGCATTCACATAAATGTAACAGTTGATGTTTTGGGTACTTACATTCACACAAACGTCATAGAGGACATCTGAGATACGAGCATTCACGTTAATGTCATAGTGGACACCATTGGTACGTACGTACCATTGAATATTTCTCTTGCTTGAGTTTGAAGAAATCGTTTTGAACTAATGATTAATTGTGTATGAAACGACTAATTCCTAAGGTGTGCGTAATGTTTATTCAGAGTAATACACTGGATAAACATCCAACTGAACGCTTTTGCTCTCTGTCAGTTCACAGTTCGGTAAACGGGAATCTAAACTGGTATTCACTATCTGTTTCACGAAGCACGTTGTACAACGTGTGAGGCAATTGGGTACCTGTTTATGGGAATAATTAAGTCGTGTCTGTAATATTGTGTAATTGTGCGTGTTGATAGCTGTGATACGTGTACAAGTCATTGTGTCCCATGTTTCATAGACAAAGTATACCACGCTAGGTCGTAACACTACAATTTGTTATCGGTCTAACTTTTTGAATAGTCGACGTCCATTCCACACTAACAAATGCGGAATATGCAAGACATAAAGACATAAGAGGATGTTTACTTTGATAATCTTAATAAACGAATTGTCGAGCGTTGTTGTTTTCTGGGGCTACATAAGCTGAGTATTGTTCTAAAAATTCTTGTCAGAAAATAAAGGACAGAATTGTTTTGTAAATGTGCTCGTACCAATGATTGCTGTCATTTAGCATCACACTGACGATTGTGCTCAATATGTTCTGTTGATGTGTGCCTACAGTGAGATACTAGCCAGTGAACGGGTCTTTTCTCTTGTCTTTTGTTTCTGCCTTTGACTTAGTGCTTTGTTTGCCAGGTTCGTATACGCTATTATACACTAGCAAATTATATCTGCTGGCGGTATTGATGTGATGTGAGAAGGGACTCCCAGACTTAGATTGACTATATCATGTACTTCGCATGCATACCTGCTTTAAATAATAGTGCATAAATATGTTAACTAATTTTGAAACCGGTATCCCATGTGTGTATATGAATGGAATAAAGCATGATTCTCCCTTTCAAACACGTTGTCGTAACTTGATAAGGGAAGTAACTCTTTCGGGCTACGGTACACCTTCTGATTGACGCCCAGTGGGAAACGTCAAGTTTTCTCTCGTCTTGTGTAGTATTGAGGACCACCCACAACTCCGTTTGTTCGTCAAGTTTTACTTAACATTTTTGTTATGACCACGTTTGCACCATTGCATTACTGAGTGCAAGGGTTAACTTTCTCTCAAATAGCTGCAGGGACCCAAGGGGCAAAGGAGCGAACATAAAATCCTTTGCTTCATGGCGCGGTGGGGTGGCCTTGTAGTTAAAGCGCTCGCTCTACACGCCGAGGACATGCCTTCGATTTCCCACACGGGTACAGTGTGTGAAGCCCATTTCTGGTGTCACCCGCCGTGATATTGCTGAAATATCGCTAAAAGCAGCATAAACCCATACTCACTCACTTACTAAGCAATATGACAGAAGGTAGATAATTACATTGTATGTGAAGTTTGCATTCTGCACGATTTTTTGTTCTCAGGATATGACATACAGATTCAAAGGTTACTATTTATTTGTGCCCTGAAACTCTCCACATCATTAGGCAGCCTGTGGCACATGTCAGCTTTATCTACATCCGTTAGAACGGCAGAATTCCTTACCAGAGACTTGCAGAAGTTCTGTCTATGTTAACACGCATCTGGGAGTTTTCACTGGAGTATCCAATAGTTACATCACTGATTCTTCAGCCCACATTGTCACGGTTATGCCACACTTGCCAGCACTCCTGCCATGCTGCGGTAAAGCCCAGTGGTCATGCAACTTTTAAACACCAGTTCAGTCATCCATAAATGTTACAACCCAAGATAGGTTGGTCGTGGGCTGCCACTGTACAATGCAGACAGCCAACATATCATTAGAAGCAACAGTAAAGAACACGGAAATTGATATTCCTTCCGCAACTATTGGCAACTCGGGTCGTGCATGTGGTTACGCTGGTAGTGATGAGCAAGTTTATCCATGCCCCCTTTCTCATCACGTACAGCTGTCTCCATATTAGACCACAAACCAAGCCACAGATACCACATGGTCAAACATGGGAAAACCATCAGTTAAAAGATGGGGTTTAGACTGCGTGTCTGCAGGGATCTGCAATGTGCGGAGAGAACACACCTCGGTTGGTCACCTTCAAGCAACATCTCAGTGTTGAAAGCATGTTCACTCCCCAAGGAGCTGCACCAGTGGATGGATGGGCTGACCTCTGGGGCAGCGAGACGTCCGTTGTCAGGTCTGTTGTCAGTTTCGTGCAGTGCGGATTCAGAATTAAGTACAGCTCAACGCAACTTGAATACAATGCTCCACTATTCATGGTAATAGGTATTGTTATTATAAGATATTACGTATAAAACATTCAGATCGGAAATTATACCCAGTATGACAAGAAACACATGGCTCAGCCCAACGCATGGATATGACAAGAAACACATGGTTCAGCCCAACGCATGGATATGACAAGAAACACGAGGTTCAGCCCAACGCATGGATACGACAAGAAACACGAGGTTCAGCCCATGGGTATTCTGGGTTATCTGTCGTACACCAATCGCATTCAGTGGTATCAAATTCAAAATTCAAACCGTCCATACCACGAAGGTGTGTTTTATAAACGAGGTGGACTTGGGCTATGTTATGAGCTGTAACATGGTTGTGAGGACTGACCACAGTACACTCACTAACTCTGCACTCACTAATCATTACCACAACTGGCGCGATCATTTACCCAACCCTTCACACGCACAAAACAAGACCCTCTACAAAACGACTCTCCTGATGTTGACTGTTAAACATGTTTGCATAAACGTTACGTTTATACCCCTTACTTGAAGCTCCAATAAGACTTTAGTAACCCGTAGTGATGGACCATGTGACGCCAGTGGATCTTCCCCTGCACTAGTAACCTCCCTTCGTATACAAATCCGTGCTGTATGCTTATCTGCATTATTCACGCGGACCTTATCAGCTTATCAAACATCTGGGTGAGGCCGTATATTTCAGATAACAGTTTTCGATCAATAATAAACACTCGTCCTTGTATGTAACTTGTAACAGATGAACAGGTGTCACAACCAACGTATGCTGACAGCAACATATAGACAATAATTACATTAACGTTGTGACAAAGGAACGTGCATTGCGGTCTAGCCTTAGCTTAGTTCCATTATAATACCGGGGCAGCAATTCTTGCCAATGGTCTCATCAATGACAGCCGTGGAGGTTATCAACCGTGATTTGGACATATTTCATATGACTTCTTCATGGCAGCTACTGAAGTCACCACTTTAGAAATAATTCTTCTGTTTAAAGAATTAATCAAATTTTCAAAATTTTCTCAGTAACGTAATTTCCTTATTGTCATGAATACCATTTTTCCGAGTCTGATAATTGGGGTGTGGGAAGAGATCAGGCATCATGCAGTTAGACGTTGGAACAATGGGGAAACTGTGGACAGAAAACAAATTATGTGTTTACCTGCCTCGATCCTACATGTGTGTATTATGCTTGGAAACGTAAATGTTTCGTTCGTCTTCAGTAAATGACAATTTAAGCCCTGTTCAATGTGTGTGTATGTGTGTGGCTGAGGTATTGGGGAGTAGATCTAGAGGTCGGATTTAATCACTGGTAAAACACAGAGACAGGTCACGGTGGATGTGTTACGTCAGGTCACATGTACTCGTATTCGTCAATACAACAGTACTAAAGGCACATACTTCTTTCTTATGTTTTGTGTGGAAGTGCAGCTGTGTAAGATGTTCCCCTGGAGCCACGTTATATTAATGTATACTAGTATTAATAAATAATAAATCATAATCACCCACGCTGTATTTTGACACATCGGAAGTTTGGCTTCTAGGGATGTATCAATATATCCCCTGACATATCAATAATCTATCGACCATTCGTTTTATCAAGTAATTATGCGCCAAGTCAGATGATGGATTACTATGCATAGTGTGACTCATTTCTGACATCAAATTCATGTTTTATTGAAGAAAGACCTACGTACTTTCTGACTTGACAATATCGAAAGTAATCATTACTGTCGTACTTGCAGTAAACAATGTCAGTGATAAATTCGATATGTCTTTAGCCTTCGCGGCATTGACAGTCAGGCCGCAGTAAGAAAACACGCTACACCGGGGGAGCGAGGCATTGTTTACGAAGGGAGCTAACTCGTCCTAACAATGCGATACAGTGTTTGACAGGCAGGCAGATGGCTGGCAGTCAGTGAGTTTTGTTGTCTGCCGCGTTTAAGTCGGGAGGCAGACGGGTCAAGGGGCACAGCTCAGTTCCGGATTAATTTTGAAGGGAATCCACAATCAGGATACAATATGAACTTGGAAATTGTATATATGAACTGGGAGTGCTGACATCGACTTTCCTAATGCACCCCCGCCTGGCTTATAGTCCTATGACTTGAACCTCGGAGTTAAACAAACGATGGCAGACAAACAGAGGTACGTTGTTTCTTTCCAGTATACATACTGTATATTTCTTCCTAACAGAGATATGTTATTACGAAAGGGTATGTTATACACTGGTCTGATACTGCTAAATGCTATCCTTTGTGCCAGGCCCTGTCGTCTGACCCGTGCTATCGACTGGAGCAGCATGTGACACCTGCGATTTGCGTCATGTTGCATTCGATAGCGAGAAATGAAAACGTCTGATTGCATTTTATGTTTCCCCCATTACCTGTCAATTGTCATTTTACGGCATATTTAATGGGCTGTGACATTAATTTCATTCGACATTTCAAGGTTTGGTAACTTAAAACCTTTCTAGAACTCATAACAAATAACTGTACATTCGTCATGAGTGTATAAGTGTATAAATGAAAAAAGAATTAAGTATATATAAAACTCAATCTCTTTCCGACAATTCGAATACAGAGGTACACAGCAAACGTTTATAGAAGCAACATTTCAATAATATTTCTTTGGCTCTGCATTGCTTCCCCTAACATGGCCAGTAAGTCATCTTCCAAAAACACTAAAGATCTGGGTCAAGTAAACCTTTTCGTGGGAGAAGGTCCTTTCTAGAGCCTAAATGTTGACAATGACTTCCAATAAAAGTATTAGGGGGTCCATGAAACGCCACACCCTAATGCGTTTTGAAAAGATAAAGGGACTGTGTGAGGCAGACACGCAACGGATAACTATTGAGAGGCTGAATATCATATGGGGATTTGTCATTACAGAAGAATGTACAGGTGACACTCACAGGGACAAGTCTTTTATACTACACCATGGTCGGTCTTCGGCTGAACGTCCGATTTTCTATGTTTTTTTCTTTTTTGCGTAAAATATCTATTATACAATTGTGGCGGTCCGCTATGTTTTGAATTTATGTGATATGGCTTCCTTTTCCGACTTCATGGTTTATTGTGTGAATGTTTTTATTGTATTTCCCAACTGAGGGAAGTATATTTGCTCAAGAGTAATCTTTCCTTGCCTTCCATTTAAATATATACTGTGACTGATCCCAGTCTGCTATACTTTACAATCTCTGGTCGTTGGTTTAAACACCATTTTCTTTGTCATAAGCCACAGTGTTTATATCTCGAACAAATCAAATATTACTCAAATCTACAAGCAAATGTCTTAAGCCAAATGTCCTCAGTGTTCGTTATCCGGCCACTTTGTTTAAAGGCAACAAAGAATTGACTGACATGCGGTTCAACCGCCAAACACGAATGCCACTGCCCATCTGTATGACTGCCCCTGGTAGTCATCCTGAGTTGGGACAACGCTGCTTGGAGAACTATGAACTGGTTGTCCTTAAAGTTCAACTCTCGGCAACAAAATATTTGAATGGTTCGATCAAACACACTGAAGTGTCAGTTATGGAAAGGGGTGCAGCAGGGAAGCCGTTTTGGTCGTCATTATTTATATCATTTGCAGTCATTTGTGACAATGACAAGGTGCGTTGAATTTTGTCATCCTAAGTGTCATGGTATGAGAGGATCGCTTCCGTGCTTAGATGACGTTTGTGCATAGAAATACTAAAGCGAAAGCCATATATGCCTACAGATGAAATGACAGAAGTAATAACAGAATTTTACTCATTGTAAAACACTTTGGTGTACCAATGTTTTTTCCTTGAACGTTATTGTATTTATATCGCCTGAGTGTCTCGCTCGTGTAAGAGATAGTTTGTGTTGCGGGTGTTGAGAAGAATGATGACTCACAGCTAAACCATTATTCCTGTGTCCGTATCGTTTCTCCAGTCCCGATTCATCATGAAATTAGATGTGTAACACCAGACAATTCAAGGCAATTATCCCAACATGACCGCTACAATTAAAAAGAATCCTCATGCGATTAAAAGCTTTGTTATCCCGCGTGAAATTCTAACTTCTTTGTCACGGAGGCCTTATTTATTCCGAATCAGTCCGACCGGGATCACGAGTCTGTCAGCTATGAGGAATTTCAAATTAATTTATACATCTATTATGAATAATATTACATGGTAGAAATAACAACCACGGGTATAAAACCCTCCGTCAAAAGTGCCCTTTATCATTATCATTGTATATCATTTGTTTGATATCGAAAAGATATGGAGCTCGCTTACATCTCAGCTTGGTCGGGCTGTAGCTTTTAATAATGTATTGTCTGTCCCACTGAAGTCGATTCACTGGCTGGCGTAATAGTAATAAGGAACACATAGGGAAAACCGGTGGAGACCGAAACGGTGTTTGGGGATGTAAAACTTTCAACTGCTGTTGCTCAATGTAAGTTCATCTCACCGTTATAGTTGAAGAGTAGCACGAGAAATGACGAAAGTGTGTGTGTGTGTGTGTGTGCGCGCGACATCTCTCCTACATCTTTGTTAAATATATGAAAACATATGCAAAAGATGAAGGGTAGGTATACTCTAAACTAACTAATCAGAGATTAGTTTCAGATATGTGATTGAACAGACTCACGTGTACAGATTTCATGCATAACTGTGCTGCATAGATATCTATATGTAGGCAGTTGTAGAATTGTATCGGATGGCATTCGTTCGTTTTGTAACAAACATTAGGAAGTGTTCTTGTCTTGACTATTTCATTTGGTATACATAACAGATTTGTATCTCACGTGTCTCCAAGGTATGTTGTTGAAAATGAAAGACATCTATCTTGACATTGTCAAACAATTTGACCGAAACGTAAACATGGCACACGCTGCTCAGAGTAGCTGATTCCGATCGATACCATCCCAACATTCAATATATAACCGATGTTTCAAAGACAAGGACAAAGAAATTGATCCGAGGTGGTTGGAAGTAAACAGTTATTATATGTCAGGTTGAGGTCAGCTTTCTTATAATCCACTCATCCAGCTGTCCGGCTGCATCTACCAGCTGACCTGGAATTACGTGTACGTGTTGTACACGTGTTGTGTACGATCCCCCAACAATCCTTTGACTGTTACATGTGCGTCCTACCTGTCAGATCCATTGACAGTTACATGTGCGTCCTATCTGTCAGATCCTTTGACAGTTACATGTACGTCCTACCTGTCAGATCCACTGACTGTTACATGAAAGTCCTAACTGTCAGATCCATTGACTGGTACGTGTGCGTCTTACCTGTCAGATTCATTGAGTGCTACATGTGCGTCTTACCTGTCAAAGGACAGTTGAGTAGCCTCGTGATTAAAGCATTGCTAGTCTCGATAAAGACAAATGCCCGTGAGGAATTCCTCACATAGGTACAATGTGAGAAGCTCAATTTTGGGTGTCCCCCGTCGTGATATTGTTGTGTGAAACACAACTCACTCACTCACTCACTCACTTACCGGTCAGATCTACTTCTGTTTTATGTGCGTCCTACTTGATCATACATTGTTATTAATGTGAATTTATCATGCGTAGACAGTACAGAATACTAATTTATGACATTTAACCACACTGTGGGATGGTATGCCACGCCCCGGCAGATGTTGCCTATAACGGCTGGTCTAAAACACAATGTATTTAGTAACAATGTTCTGTGTGAATGACCGACATTGCCAAATATGGCCGACGCGACTGCAAAAGTTTTGCTTGTTAATTGAAATTCTTTCAGCAGCTTTCGTGGTGGATCATCGTAAAAGGCGAAGTGTATATTAGACCAAGACTTGGTCTGATTTTGTATGTGTAGTGCGACGAACAAAGACAGAGCGACACAGGCACAGTCACTAACACGCGATATTCGTACATGAAAGTAACAATGGGACGTCCATGTACTTGTCCTGATGGAGTGCACAATGGGGCGATTTTATTGCACTCGAGTTGTTCCGAACAGTTGAAATAGGTCACACACTGTTTAAAGTTTATTGTAACTATTGTAATGAATATCTTTATCTTATGTTAATCCTGCTATGCAACACACAGATAATGTTACCATATTCGTTGAAGTGTTGTTTCTTTTATAAAGGTGTGTAGATGGCAATGCTAACGTCTGATTACTTAGTATTATCTTACTGAGAGCAAACCTTCTGTCTGCATGACTTTCATCACATCTATAAGGAATGCACGTGGATCTTTAATACGTACTGTGTAATCAGTTGTACTTCGTCTGTCACCGGATAGTGACTCTCAACCGATCCCGGCCGGAAAACACACCCACTGACGTACAGACACACTCTATGTCAGAATATTTACATCCACTGAATACCGTCCCCATGTTAAATACGTATGTCAGGAAAGCTGCAAACCGCTGAATACCACCCCCTTGGTATATATACGTATATAGCAATATCTGCAACCATTTTATACCATCACCTGGGTACATATACGCATATCAAGAATAGCCGCAACCAATGTGTACCATCCCTGGGTATATACATACACCAGAATAGTTGCAACCAATGTGTACCATCCCTGGGTATATACATACACCAGAATAGTTGCAACCAATGTGTACCATCCCTGGGTATATACATACACCAGAATAGTTGCAACCAATGTGTACCATCCCTGGGTATATACATACACCAGAATAGTTGCAACTAATGTGTACCATCCCTGGGTATATACATACACCAGAATAGTTGCAACCAATGTGTACCATCCCTGGGTATATACATACACCAGAATAGTTGCAACCAATGTGTACCATCCCTGGGTATATACATACACCAGAATAGTTGCAACCAATGTATACCATCCCTGGGTATATACATACACCAGAATAGTTATAACCAATGTATACCATCCCTGGGTATATACATACACCAGAATAGCTGCAACATATGTATACCATCCCCTGATTATATACACACACATCAGAATAATTATAACCAATGTATACCATCCCCTGGTTATATACACACACATCATAATAGCTATAACCAGTGTATACCATCTCCTGGGTATATACGTATATCAGAATAGCTGCAACCACCGTATTCCATCCCCTTGGTATAGACACTTACCATTACAGACACATCCAAACCAAAATCATTACGGTCAGGTAGGTAGCTGTTCATAGGGCCCTTGAATCACGGCATTGTTACCTCTGTCTGTATCAATGTAAGCATTAGAAGCCCCAGGCACACTGACGTAGGGCATTGGTAACTCAGGTGACCAGCGATCTCCAGTAGCTGACAATAGATGTGGATAAGAAAAGTGAAACTTGATGATTTCTCCAGAGCTTTTGTTGTGTTTGAAAGAAGGCATTACTACAGTTGTAGCCGAAAATGATAGGGTTAGTGACCTGTAGATATTTATGCCTACTTAGTTCTGCTACGGTTTATGACCTAACGTGTTTCCAATGGGCATTCAGTTGTGTGTCATGAGGATAACTATATTTAGAAGCGTTGATTGATTTTTTTCGAGAGATACGTAGTTCAGATTGTTGGATTTTGGAGATGTTCGGCATTCCTGTTTCTAACGTCCCTTCATGCAACCGTACAACGTGACAGTGTACCTGGAGACAGTCACCGTACAATACCCTAGACTATACCATAAAAGGCATATTGACCAGCTGGCGACATATTCTGTCACAATGCCTTATTGTAGCTTGCATTCTTGCTGTGAAAAGGGACACACTGTTTCTTGTTACTGTCCCAGACGACTGGATTCCAAGCATAGTTGGACCAGAGGGCGACTGGTGGTATCCTGCAACCGCCGATGAAAGATGATATCAATAATTGACGTGATTATCTGGCTGATACGTTGTCAATGTGATCATGTGTGCAGATTAGGTATGGCCTGTGGTCATCTGAAATGACTGTTGAAGCACTATCTGTGTCAAGGTCTACGATGCGTGTTGGTGTGACATGTTTACATCCCAGGGCATGGAACATGCGTAACCATAAGTTTGATAGTCCGTCACGCATCTTTCATTATGAAGCCAGCATTTCCTTTCTACATTTTGATGCTTTCTAGGTGATTAAACCTCCGTGCCCAAATGTTGCATTTTAAGGAAATACAATGAAGTTGAAAGCACCATCTCTACTGATACACAAACATCCACCTGTTCAACAAAGGGTGTTCAGCCGGAAATCAATGTACCATCAAAAACAACACATAGCTGGAGTACGACTGTAACATGTATCGCGATTGTTTCAGCTGTAAGATGAATCCCTGGCCAGTTCATGGTCCATATGCTCCATTCACACCTGTCGTACACAGTCGATACACAACAGTCATTATTTTTTCATTTCGTGCTACATTTGTTGACACGTTTTATCTCCTATTAAATGGCCACATGACCTGTAAATCTTCCCGTTTGTTATCTGTAAAAACGCTCCCAGGATCAATGACCAAGCGAAGCAGAGAATGATTTCGTAACTTCTGCTGTTATTACGAGATATTTCGCCACCCATCAGTCAGATGTGTTCATTAGTTCAATCGTAGCCTGAGGCAGCGGTATTACGGGGGCGTTGTTGGTAAACTGTTAACCTGGCCATGCGTGACGCGATGCATTGTTGTCTTCATCTACCAGTGGGGTCACGTGAGGTGAATACCACCCAACCCAGTCATTATGGTGTCACAGAAGTTATCGAGTGGTGCTCCACAGAAAGTATACCTTTTAGTTGGTGGTTGACGCTTTTGTCTACAAATTTCATCAATGGTTTATGGAAACATCTATATTGCCAATTATTCTGGAGATAAACAGACAGTCATTACACTTCTGCTAACAACACATCCCATACTTTCAACGCTAGCGTCACATGGCAAGCCATGATAAGATGGTTATAATGTCACATGCATGTGGGCTGTGCGTATTCGAGTGCATTTGAGATGGAAACATAGAATAGTAAGTGGTTGTACTTAAAGGGAAAGATAGATCACGTTAAATCTTTCCGACAAGGCCAACATACCATCTGTCCCAGCTATTCTTGCAGTTTATATTTGTTACGTACATCCCAAGGAATACCAGCTATGTAGAAACACTGGAGGTGCCCATTGTTTGCGAAGTCGTAATCTCCAGTAAACATCCTCAGTTAAATGGTATACACGGAAGTATTAACACCATGGGATGACCGTCGGACCAGAACAGGAAAAGGATAAGAAACAAAATCTCAGGAAGGAGCCGACGTCTAGATCTGCTGTATTGTGAAACCCCCAGTTAGTTGCCGACAGCAGTCTCTGCTGTATGCATGCATGCTGACACCAGTGGCCGTCACACTATCACTTGTTCCAATTTGCTTCTCGACTATGGTCTGTTTATCGTGTAAACATTTATGCGGGGAATTTACTTCCTCTGTCTTCAACAGTTTATCATACCTTGCTGGTCTTTATGGATGGTCAAATTCATAAGGTATGTAGGTCAACAAAATGAAGGTTTAACCGCTCTCATTGTGGGGCTGGCGGGTGCAGGTGTTTTGTCATTTTACCTCTCCGGTGAATCATCGCAGTTTACGACCTGAAATTACTTGATGATTATATGTATGGTGTTTGAGAATGTAGATTGTGACATGTAATTGTGAGAAAGTCATATCTCTATATTAGCTCGTAGTTCACATGGATTTAGAAGCTACAGTGGTTTTCCACAGTGTCTCTTCACAGGTATCTGTCTGAGATGCAGTCAATGTCAAGATGAGAATTAACCCATACATTTTAATGGGGTGTCCTAGGAAACGGAGGTTGAGGTAAGGACTGTCCCCAGGACGGTCAAGCAGCTAAGTGTCCTTTCGGTCTTCCATCTGTTCCATCATAGGTTCTTTTAAGCATCTAACATATGATCCAATCGAATCGTGTGAAACTGTCTGTAGAACTACATTGTGTGTAGACATTTTCTGCTGAGTTGAAGCTTGAGTCCAGTCTAAATATGTTTTGCAACATGTATAAATCCAAACTGCCATCTCACTGTTCTCACAGCTAGGAAAATAGAGCTTCGCACGAATTACAAATGTTTTAGACACATAATTACTCCGACGAATGCGTGTTATATTGATTTATTTAGACTTGGGAAATTGAGAAGTTGCAGGTAGAGCCACTATTGAAAATGAAACAATGGGCTCCATTGTGAAATGTTACCTTTCGAGGTTCTACTATATGCCGTACGTGTATAATTTCAAGTACATGTAATGGACTTTACTCGATACTCCAAGGAGAAGCGATTAATGTAATACTCACATTAATTAACTTACACATCCATCGGAACCTGCCACTGAATTTGTAAAGTTTAACATGTCTTTTGTTACACTAAGGAATCATATGCCTTGACTGAACAACTAAAATCAATTGTTCCGTTTCCCGAGATCACATCTCATATGTTAAAGGTAATCATGTTTACCAGACAAAGGGTATGTCAAAACAATATTTTGGTTGTTGAACATTCTATCCATTAGTATGACAAACGACAGCTGCTTTTGGCAGTAAGAAGATACGCCAATCTCGAGAGTATTTGTCATCCCTGTTCATGGATTCGAAATGTTGCCAGGCTACCGTCAATACAATTCTGCCATTCCAGTGTACTTGTAACCAAGGTGATACACGTAGTCTATTAATAAATCGTCTTGGACAGATCGTCATGAAAGCCTGAGCAATTTTAAAATGTAAGGAATTGTTAAAGCAGATCAGATCTTACACAATGATGTAAGCAAGCTTGATTGTAGATGGTTAAATGCTCATTATTAAAGTCTCTCAAGGGTAGTTTATCCAGCAAGTTGACTTTTCCTTGTCGGTACATTAGTGTGCAATGGTTAGTGTGTAATGGTCACAAATGCATGTGTTCACCATGCGTTGTGTTAAACTACTCAAGTGCATGGTATCCGCAAAATAGGCGCCGATAATGTACTCAATACTGACAGAACAATAAACACGATCACATTTCGTAATAGCGTTTAAATAGAAATATCTTCTAATACGGCGTTGCTATTTCAGGTGAGAATGGCAAAACTGCGTTATTCAAATTCGTACAGTAGAGGAGAACTTGCCACTAAACAAATTATCAGATATTGTGGTCCACCAGATAACAACAGATTGGAAAGTCCTATCCGACACAGAGTCTTACTTGCCAAAAATACCCATTCTACCATTCAAATGCTAGAATTTCCTGGACTATTAAATAGTGCTTCCTCTTTATTATTTACATAAACAACTGTTTTGGTTTCTCAAGCGTTTCACAGTGGCTCTACTAATATTGTCCATAGAGTAGTCAAACTATCTTCAGATGAAGTCACATGTGATTTCCGTTTCAGTATTCGTGGTGTTCCCCTAGGGTACGTACAGGATATCGTGCTGGAAATGTATAAGTAAGTACGTACTGGATATTGTGCTTCGAATGTATAAGTAATTATTACCCACGTGGTACTTCGTAAAGGTGTTTCATAACAAAGTGTTGTGACACATATGAGTCATAACACCTTCGAGTGATTTGATTGGCTTATACGTGAACTTTGACATTACTGGTACTACTTTCATCACTCATTCCATTCATGATTTTCTCCCGCACAAACATATTGTCACTGCCATGCCTCCGTGGTTTCTTATGTAGGGGTGAAAAGCACTTCCCAGAATCTGAACACAATAGGCTTGAAATCGTCTTCGTTCGAGGCTGTAGGCTATGCTTTCAGACCCAATTTTCGGTGGAGTCTTCAACATAACCATCGAATGTCGACAAGTGGGAATTCTAAGCTGAGATGAGAAGGCGTCACTGGCATCCTGCGCAATTATTTACAGTAACTCGTCCTCCGATGAAGAACATTAAGCTCAACTATTTGAGACATACAGTTCCCTATTATTTACATTCATCTTTGCTGTTGAGTTTGCCCATCCTAATTAAATGCTCCCTATAATCTTCTTTTTTGTGAACACTTCTCAACATGACGACTAGCCCGACAGTGATGGCCGACTAACGTTCAGGCAAAATATAGGTCACGTAGTCAAGTTCACAAGTGTTTTGATGAATTACATTACTGCTTTTGAAAACAAATCCTGAACTGAAAAGATTTAAATTTTGATTATGGTTTGATTCTGTCCTAATTTGTTTATTTTCTTGTGATTAGGCGCCGTATAGGAAATACATTGCCTCTACGCAGCGTACGTTTTCCTTGAGTGAAGCGGTTGACATTCCAATCACCATATGATGAATTACATGGTTCTATATAGGAACGCAAAATATTTCTTTATTTTAACGATAATTTCATTTTTTAGAACGTGCATATTAAATAGGATACAAAACTCGTTCCCCTTTCATATCAGGTTTATGTACCTCGTTTAATATCCTATAAGTACACACTAGCACTTAGGTCACCGCTGTGGCCGGAAATGGAATATTTGTTCTTACAGGTATTCACTGAAGCTTGTGAATGGATCCAGTGCATAAATAACGTTGAGCCTTTATAACTCGTAAGAAGAACTGAATAAAAAGGTTCCCTGCGCCCCCGACATATTAAGCAGATAGATGTTTACTAATGTCCATTGGAGCCAGAAATAGCCCTTTCACCTTGTAGTACAACTACCATTATTGTTATTTCCAACAGGGTTAAGGAAAATGAAATTTAAAGTTATCTGACATTGTTAGATTCGTTATGCTAAAACTGCATATTTTGTCGCCGCTAATCGTCAGAGCAATAGGATGGTACAGTTATAGCTGTCTGATGAAGACAGGTGATTGTCAGCCGTGAGATGACTCCTTCAGAATGCACCAGGCAGACTACCTCCGCTAATACCATGTAATACCAATAGATCCTTCTGGGAATGTGGGCCATGCTTTTGTCAAGTAGAACCAGGTTGTCTCCAAAGGAATCAGTGGACATTCCTGGTGGTATTAAGGTGGCCATCACACAGCAGTCGTGCATCACATGTCTCATCTGCACTTGCAAACCTCCCACATGAGAACCTTCATCACTTCACAATGTTCGACACTGAGACTACTCGATGTATGAAAAGAACGAAAATTCAGCTGTTCGTCATTAAATAACTCTATAAGACACAGTCTTTTAATGCGGTTCCGTGTCCATAATGACTTCTGTTTTGAGAATTTATGTACGGAGATCGTGGTATCGAATGTTTGACAATTCCTGAAATATTTCGACCCCAAACAAAGTATCTTCAGACGTGATTGCTAGATCGATAGGCACGTTAAATACAGACCCTGATGTGACAATTCCAATTAGTACTAACAAACTTTTCTCATGTGTGCGCACACACAGTGTGTTATAAGGAAAAACACATAATAGCTGCACGGTTTTGAAATCAACGTGCCAATACTCTTCAAGGATTGTTTGTTGACTGCCTGTTTTTGGGGAGTATTTCTTTGTTTTTTCTTCCAAAAATTACAAACCCATTGTTGTTACTTTGAATGCCAGTAACCACAGGGAGATATAGTATCATTACTTCAATAACAAGACTGATCTGTAGACTTAATTTTTCTTTTTATTATTTCTTTTTGTGCAACAAAGACAACAGCAGTGTTTGTATGTGTGTTTAAATGTAAACATAATGCAAAAAGAAAGAAAACTACACATACGTGTAACTTCAAAGCTGTTTCAAAATGTCATTAAGGAGTTAACTCAGGACTTAAACCCTGAACCAACTTGTCGATTGTGTTGACTGTATGAATAAACAACACGGGTCTGTGGACTGGCTACACAACCTTGACATACACCATGCCCCTGCAACACCTGCCTAACAGTTCTCCCGGATTGTGCAAGCCCAGGCTGTCGATAAGGGGCCCAGGTACCTGCTGTTTACTTTGGGAACTTTTACATTAGAAATCATGAACAGAATGTGGTCATTTATGCCAAGGCTTGGTGTAACGTCTGTTGCCAATAGGAGATCGTTTGTGCTAAGGTCTGCGAATGCGTCTTCCATAAAAAGCACCAACGTTTTACACTTTCAATATTTAGAGTCACAACACAAGGCATGTTTTGCTTTGCTGAGCGAAGAGTAACATTTGAGGATAAATATTTGGTAGATATTATTTGAAACAATAGCCGTTATGGCCTGGAGATACGCACTGCTGCACGTGTGCGAGTATGTCTACGTTGCTTTAAAGTGATCAAATCACGTGAAGAAATACTTTCGTGGAGGGAACAATTCTATACCTGAAACAGAATGTTATGTTTTGAAGGTAATCGCATTCCTTATTAATTACTGAGTCATGACATTTCTATACCAGTTAACAAGAGTATATGGTTTTTACCTCTTTGACAACGTATCTACTATATGGAAAGCCCTATGGAAGAATCCCTCCTTGAGAGTGTGGGACATACACATATGTGAAAAGACGATGACCATTGTTTTGAACTGTTTTTACGTACTGAACATCTCAGTTTTCTGTTTAAAATCAACATGTTTATTCTATGGAAGATTTCCCCCATTAGTCTTTACAACACGTTAAGGCATAAAGCCGAATATCTTACATATGTGCTGTAAGTGGTTGTATGCAATTGTACTGTCCCTGCACGTTTGATAGTATATTGAACAACTGTGTTAACATGCTATAATACATTTATGTCATATTTATTATCAGTTTACCTCGTTTTAATATTTTCACTATTATGCCTTTAAGATGAATTAATTCAGACCAATGCCAAAGTGCTATCTTCACTGTAATGAGTAGTTCCATCTTCTCTGGAACAGTAAAGGGAGGAGAGACAAAGAAGATGACCAGTGGCGTCTCATCCGACCAACATGATCAATCTAGGTGTTTTTTTCAAATACAAATACATGCTGTCATCTGTTATCTATTCGATTTCAAATAACCTTCGATGGAGATGAGTAACACACAATCTTTGAACAGCAGCAGGTTTTGAAGTGCACACAAACTCACCTGTTTATTTTGGCTCTCGATTACCCGGAAGACTAAGGCAAGCAGTAACGGTCACCGGATACAGTTTGGCAGTGGTTCCTCGTTCTTCCGGATTTAAAGCTCTTAAAATCCCTGGATAATACACCAGCCTCTAAGCTTGAGTTCTGAATTGTATACAATATGCTGCAAGGTTTGTTAAAAGGCTTTTGCAGTCCTGGTAATAGCTCATTTGGCTTCATGTGCAGCCATGGCTCACCGTATGTACAGCTCGATGAGGTTTAAAACAATTGTACTATGGATAATAGTCTACTTCAGGTAAGATGTTACCTTGATTTAACTGTCCAGATTTCATTAATATTGTTGATTACGTTATGTCAGTTTGGTCTCTGGTACAGATCTACTTCTTCATTGCTGATTGCTAGAAACACGGATGATGGTGTCAAATTTTCAAAACACACTGCTGTAGACCAGATTACGTCGCCAATGATATACAAATACGTTAGCAGATAATGCACCATTTAGTCTCAAGATTTGGATCCATACTTCCACGATGTTGGCAGATTACAAAGCATGTGAGGGTAGTTGTGCTGATTGTGTATGTTATACAGGACCATTTCCTGCAGTCAAATACAACACGGGCCGTTATATTGATAATTTGGTTACGTACGGTGTAAATCTCGATTGCCTGGAGGAGTGTCTGTCAGTGCCTGGAGGAGTGTCTGTCTGTCTGTCTGTCTGACACAATAAACAAGTCATGGTTTTTAAATCTGGAATGTAATGATAATCTCTCAGTATGCTGACTGTTAAATACAAGCATAAATTGTGTTCCGAGTTGTTTTAGTGAATACACTTCACATTAAGCACAATAGTCACCGTGCTATTTTTTTCTTACCCCTTGGATGTGTAACATTAAACACTGGAGACCGAAATGGCCTCGAAGAAGCGTGTTCTGTAGACGAAATAACGTGATGGCAGTAATTCCTGAAACTGTCAATACACACGGATATCGGTCAAGCGAGATGTCATAGCTCATACATATTGTAGACGACACACACATCTCAGAGAGCGTCATTGTAGGATATATATGTCGTGACTGAGTGATGTGACATAGGTGTGACACCGTCTGGTCATACCTGCTGCCTCCTGCTCGTTCAGTTAAGTGTGCAACAGACTGAAAGGGAGATGTGGACATGTCGGTAGCAGTTAACAAGACGATCCATGGTTATGGACATTCACTAAATAACACAGTTATATACATTCGGGTTTAGCGGAAACAGGTTTGCTACAGGGGAGTGTTTTTACCATACGTTTACGCTTATCATTCGCCTAGTTTCATTTTTTGTCATTTCTTCTATGGTCATGTTTCATATCTATTCAGTAGTACTTGTCACCTGACTGATTATGTATCAGCTAAGGTTAGACACGCCTAGTACATGTACAAATACTCGTGAAGTTGCCCTTTTGTATTCAACTTTAATTATTTTAGGTCATATGTGCATTAGTCATCTGTGGTGTATATTGTAATTGCTGCTGGGCTTGACTTCTGGTGTTATTCTAGTTAACATTAAGTTATAACATCCCAAATGAAGATTGGCGTTTCTTATCATTGTCCTGAACACAGGTATCGCTTCACGTCATATCTCATTACCGAACCTAGAGGTCACTGTTGAGTTTCAGAATAGTTACAACCAATGTGTACCATCCCTGGGTATATACATACACCAGAATAGTTGCAACCAATGTGTACCATCCCTGGGTATATACATACACCAGAATAGTTGCAACCAATGTATACCATCCCTGGGTATATACATACACCAGAATAGTTGCAACCAATGTGTACCATCCCTGGGTATATACATACACCAGAATAGTTGCAACCAATGTGTACCATCCCTGTGTATATACATACACCAGAATAGTTGCAACCAATGTGTACCATCCCTGTTTATATACATACACCAGAATAGTTGCAACCAATGTATACCATCCCTGGGTATATACATACACCAGAATAGTTGCAACCAATGTATACCATCTCCAGGGTATATACATACACCAGAATAGTTATAACCAATGTATACCATCCCTGGGTATATACATACACCAGAATAGCTGCAACATATGTATACCATCCCCTGATTATATACACACACATCAGAATAATTATAACCAATGTATACCATCCCCTGGTTATATACACACACATCATAATAGCTATAACCAGTGTATACCATCTCCTGGGTATATACGTATATCAGAATAGCTGCAACCACCGTATTCCATCCCCTTGGTATAGACACTTACCATTACAGACACATCCAAACCAAAATCATTACGGTCAGGTAGGTAGCTGTTCATAGGGCCCTTGAATCACGGCATTGTTACCTCTGTCTGTATCAATGTAAGCATTAGAAGCCCCAGGCACACTGACGTAGGGCATTGGTAACTCAGGTGACCAGCGATCTCCAGTAGCTGACAATAGATGTGGATAAGAAAAGTGAAACTTGATGATTTCTCCAGAGCTTTTGTTGTGTTTGAAAGAAGGCATTACTACAGTTGTAGCCGAAAATGATAGGGTTAGTGACCTGTAGATATTTATGCCTACTTAGTTCTGCTACGGTTTATGACCTAACGTGTTTCCAATGGGCATTCAGTTGTGTGTCATGAGGATAACTATATTTAGAAGCGTTGATTGATTTTTTTCGAGAGATACGTAGTTCAGATTGTTGGATTTTGGAGATGTTCGGCATTCCTGTTTCTAACGTCCCTTCATGCAACCGTACAACGTGACAGTGTACCTGGAGACAGTCACCGTACAATACCCTAGACTATACCATAAAAGGCATATTGACCAGCTGGCGACATATTCTGTCACAATGCCTTATTGTAGCTTGCATTCTTGCTGTGAAAAGGGACACACTGTTTCTTGTTACTGTCCCAGACGACTGGATTCCAAGCATAGTTGGACCAGAGGGCGACTGGTGGTATCCTGCAACCGCCGATGAAAGATGATATCAATAATTGACGTGATTATCTGGCTGATACGTTGTCAATGTGATCATGTGTGCAGATTAGGTATGGCCTGTGGTCATCTGAAATGACTGTTGAAGCACTATCTGTGTCAAGGTCTACGATGCGTGTTGGTGTGACATGTTTACATCCCAGGGCATGGAACATGCGTAACCATAAGTTTGATAGTCCGTCACGCATCTTTCATTATGAAGCCAGCATTTCCTTTCTACATTTTGATGCTTTCTAGGTGATTAAACCTCCGTGCCCAAATGTTGCATTTTAAGGAAATACAATGAAGTTGAAAGCACCATCTCTACTGATACACAAACATCCACCTGTTCAACAAAGGGTGTTCAGCCGGAAATCAATGTACCATCAAAAACAACACATAGCTGGAGTACGACTGTAACATGTATCGCGATTGTTTCAGCTGTAAGATGAATCCCTGGCCAGTTCATGGTCCATATGCTCCATTCACACCTGTCGTACACAGTCGATACACAACAGTCATTATTTTTTCATTTCGTGCTACATTTGTTGACACGTTTTATCTCCTATTAAATGGCCACATGACCTGTAAATCTTCCCGTTTGTTATCTGTAAAAACGCTCCCAGGATCAATGACCAAGCGAAGCAGAGAATGATTTCGTAACTTCTGCTGTTATTACGAGATATTTCGCCACCCATCAGTCAGATGTGTTCATTAGTTCAATCGTAGCCTGAGGCAGCGGTATTACGGGGGCGTTGTTGGTAAACTGTTAACCTGGCCATGCGTGACGCGATGCATTGTTGTCTTCATCTACCAGTGGGGTCACGTGAGGTGAATACCACCCAACCCAGTCATTATGGTGTCACAGAAGTTATCGAGTGGTGCTCCACAGAAAGTATACCTTTTAGTTGGTGGTTGACGCTTTTGTCTACAAATTTCATCAATGGTTTATGGAAACATCTATATTGCCAATTATTCTGGAGATAAACAGACAGTCATTACACTTCTGCTAACAACACATCCCATACTTTCAACGCTAGCGTCACATGGCAAGCCATGATAAGATGGTTATAATGTCACATGCATGTGGGCTGTGCGTATTCGAGTGCATTTGAGATGGAAACATAGAATAGTAAGTGGTTGTACTTAAAGGGAAAGATAGATCACGTTAAATCTTTCCGACAAGGCCAACATACCATCTGTCCCAGCTATTCTTGCAGTTTATATTTGTTACGTACATCCCAAGGAATACCAGCTATGTAGAAACACTGGAGGTGCCCATTGTTTGCGAAGTCGTAATCTCCAGTAAACATCCTCAGTTAAATGGTATACACGGAAGTATTAACACCATGGGATGACCGTCGGACCAGAACAGGAAAAGGATAAGAAACAAAATCTCAGGAAGGAGCCGACGTCTAGATCTGCTGTATTGTGAAACCCCCAGTTAGTTGCCGACAGCAGTCTCTGCTGTATGCATGCATGCTGACACCAGTGGCCGTCACACTATCACTTGTTCCAATTTGCTTCTCGACTATGGTCTGTTTATCGTGTAAACATTTATGCGGGGAATTTACTTCCTCTGTCTTCAACAGTTTATCATACCTTGCTGGTCTTTATGGATGGTCAAATTCATAAGGTATGTAGGTCAACAAAATGAAGGTTTAACCGCTCTCATTGTGGGGCTGGCGGGTGCAGGTGTTTTGTCATTTTACCTCTCCGGTGAATCATCGCAGTTTACGACCTGAAATTACTTGATGATTATATGTATGGTGTTTGAGAATGTAGATTGTGACATGTAATTGTGAGAAAGTCATATCTCTATATTAGCTCGTAGTTCACATGGATTTAGAAGCTACAGTGGTTTTCCACAGTGTCTCTTCACAGGTATCTGTCTGAGATGCAGTCAATGTCAAGATGAGAATTAACCCATACATTTTAATGGGGTGTCCTAGGAAACGGAGGTTGAGGTAAGGACTGTCCCCAGGACGGTCAAGCAGCTAAGTGTCCTTTCGGTCTTCCATCTGTTCCATCATAGGTTCTTTTAAGCATCTAACATATGATCCAATCGAATCGTGTGAAACTGTCTGTAGAACTACATTGTGTGTAGACATTTTCTGCTGAGTTGAAGCTTGAGTCCAGTCTAAATATGTTTTGCAACATGTATAAATCCAAACTGCCATCTCACTGTTCTCACAGCTAGGAAAATAGAGCTTCGCACGAATTACAAATGTTTTAGACACATAATTACTCCGACGAATGCGTGTTATATTGATTTATTTAGACTTGGGAAATTGAGAAGTTGCAGGTAGAGCCACTATTGAAAATGAAACAATGGGCTCCATTGTGAAATGTTACCTTTCGAGGTTCTACTATATGCCGTACGTGTATAATTTCAAGTACATGTAATGGACTTTACTCGATACTCCAAGGAGAAGCGATTAATGTAATACTCACATTAATTAACTTACACATCCATCGGAACCTGCCACTGAATTTGTAAAGTTTAACATGTCTTTTGTTACACTAAGGAATCATATGCCTTGACTGAACAACTAAAATCAATTGTTCCGTTTCCCGAGATCACATCTCATATGTTAAAGGTAATCATGTTTACCAGACAAAGGGTATGTCAAAACAATATTTTGGTTGTTGAACATTCTATCCATTAGTATGACAAACGACAGCTGCTTTTGGCAGTAAGAAGATACGCCAATCTCGAGAGTATTTGTCATCCCTGTTCATGGATTCGAAATGTTGCCAGGCTACCGTCAATACAATTCTGCCATTCCAGTGTACTTGTAACCAAGGTGATACACGTAGTCTATTAATAAATCGTCTTGGACAGATCGTCATGAAAGCCTGAGCAATTTTAAAATGTAAGGAATTGTTAAAGCAGATCAGATCTTACACAATGATGTAAGCAAGCTTGATTGTAGATGGTTAAATGCTCATTATTAAAGTCTCTCAAGGGTAGTTTATCCAGCAAGTTGACTTTTCCTTGTCGGTACATTAGTGTGCAATGGTTAGTGTGTAATGGTCACAAATGCATGTGTTCACCATGCGTTGTGTTAAACTACTCAAGTGCATGGTATCCGCAAAATAGGCGCCGATAATGTACTCAATACTGACAGAACAATAAACACGATCACATTTCGTAATAGCGTTTAAATAGAAATATCTTCTAATACGGCGTTGCTATTTCAGGTGAGAATGGCAAAACTGCGTTATTCAAATTCGTACAGTAGAGGAGAACTTGCCACTAAACAAATTATCAGATATTGTGGTCCACCAGATAACAACAGATTGGAAAGTCCTATCCGACACAGAGTCTTACTTGCCAAAAATACCCATTCTACCATTCAAATGCTAGAATTTCCTGGACTATTAAATAGTGCTTCCTCTTTATTATTTACATAAACAACTGTTTTGGTTTCTCAAGCGTTTCACAGTGGCTCTACTAATATTGTCCATAGAGTAGTCAAACTATCTTCAGATGAAGTCACATGTGATTTCCGTTTCAGTATTCGTGGTGTTCCCCTAGGGTACGTACAAGATATCGTGCTGGAAATGTATAAGTAAGTACGTACTGGATATTGTGCTTCGAATGTATAAGTAATTATTACCCACGTGGTACTTCGTAAAGGTGTTTCATAACAAAGTGTTGTGACACATATGAGTCATAACACCTTCGAGTGATTTGATTGGCTTATACGTGAACTTTGACATTACTGGTACTACTTTCATCACTCATTCCATTCATGATTTTCTCCCGCACAAACATATTGTCACTGCCATGCCTCCGTGGTTTCTTATGTAGGGGTGAAAAGCACTTCCCAGAATCTGAACACAATAGGCTTGAAATCGTCTTCGTTCGAGGCTGTAGGCTATGCTTTCAGACCCAATTTTCGGTGGAGTCTTCAACATAACCATCGAATGTCGACAAGTGGGAATTCTAAGCTGAGATGAGAAGGCGTCACTGGCATCCTGCGCAATTATTTACAGTAACTCGTCCTCCGATGAAGAACATTAAGCTCAACTATTTGAGACATACAGTTCCCTATTATTTACATTCATCTTTGCTGTTGAGTTTGCCCATCCTAATTAAATGCTCCCTATAATCTTCTTTTTTGTGAACACTTCTCAACATGACGACTAGCCCGACAGTGATGGCCGACTAACGTTCAGGCAAAATATAGGTCACGTAGTCAAGTTCACAAGTGTTTTGATGAATTACATTACTGCTTTTGAAAACAAATCCTGAACTGAAAAGATTTAAATTTTGATTATGGTTTGATTCTGTGCTAATTTGTTTATTTTCTTGTGATTAGGCGCCGTATAGGAAATACATTGCCTCTACGCAGCGTACGTTTTCCTTGAGTGAAGCGGTTGACATTCCAATCACCATATGATGAATTACATGGTTCTATATAGGAAAGCAAAATATTTCTTTATTTTAACGATAATTTCATTTTTTAGAACGTGCATATTAAATAGGATACAAAACTCGTTCCCCTTTCATATCAGGTTTATGTACCTCGTTTAATATCCTATAAGTACACACTAGCACTTAGGTCACCGCTGTGGCCGGAAATGGAATATTTGTTCTTACAGGTATTCACTGAAGCTTGTGAATGGATCCAGTGCATAAATAACGTTGAGCCTTTATAACTCGTAAGAAGAACTGAATAAAAAGGTTCCCTGCGCCCCCGACATATTAAGCAGATAGATGTTTACTAATGTCCATTGGAGCCAGAAATAGCCCTTTCACCTTGTAGTACAACTACCATTATTGTTATTTCCAACAGGGTTAAGGAAAATGAAATTTAAAGTTATCTGACATTGTTAGATTCGTTATGCTAAAACTGCATATTTTGTCGCCGCTAATCGTCAGAGCAATAGGATGGTACAGTTATAGCTGTCTGATGAAGACAGGTGATTGTCAGCCGTGAGATGACTCCTTCAGAATGCACCAGGCAGACTACCTCCGCTAATACCATGTAATACCAATAGATCCTTCTGGGAATGTGGGCCATGCTTTTGTCAAGTAGAACCAGGTTGTCTCCAAAGGAATCAGTGGACATTCCTGGTGGTATTAAGGTGGCCATCACACAGCAGTCGTGCATCACATGTCTCATCTGCACTTGCAAACCTCCCACATGAGAACCTTCATCACTTCACAATGTTCGACACTGAGACTACTCTATGTATAAAAAGAACGAAAATTCAGCTGTTCGTCATTAAATAACTCTATAAGACACAGTCTTTTAATGCGGTTCCGTGTCCATAATGACTTCTGTTTTGAGAATTTATGTACGGAGATCGTGGTATCGAATGTTTGACAATTCCTGAAATATTTCGACCCCAAACAAAGTATCTTCAGACGTGATTGCTAGATCGATAGGCACGTTAAATACAGACCCTGATGTGACAATTCCAATTAGTACTAACAAACTTTTCTCATGTGTGCGCACACACAGTGTGTTATAAGGAAAAACACATAATAGCTGCACGGTTTTGAAATCAACGTGCCAATACTCTTCAAGGATTGTTTGTTGACTGCCTGTTTTTGGGGAGTATTTCTTTGTTTTTTCTTCCAAAAATTACAAACCCATTGTTGTTACTTTGAATGCCAGTAACCACAGGGAGATATAGTATCATTACTTCAATAACAAGACTGATCTGTAGACTTAATTTTTCTTTTTATTATTTCTTTTTGTGCAACAAAGACAACAGCAGTGTTTGTATGTGTGTTTAAATGTAAACATAATGCAAAAAGAAAGAAAACTACACATACGTGTAACTTCAAAGCTGTTTCAAAATGTCATTAAGGAGTTAACTCAGGACTTAAACCCTGAACCAACTTGTCGATTGTGTTGACTGTATGAATAAACAACACGGGTCTGTGGACTGGCTACACAACCTTGACATACACCATGCCCCTGCAACACCTGCCTAACAGTTCTCCCGGATTGTGCAAGCCCAGGCTGTCGATAAGGGGCCCAGGTACCTGCTGTTTACTTTGGGAACTTTTACATTAGAAATCATGAACAGAATGTGGTCATTTATGCCAAGGCTTGGTGTAACGTCTGTTGCCAATAGGAGATCGTTTGTGCTAAGGTCTGCGAATGCGTCTTCCATAAAAAGCACCAACGTTTTACACTTTCAATATTTAGAGTCACAACACAAGGCATGTTTTGCTTTGCTGAGCGAAGAGTAACATTTGAGGATAAATATTTGGTAGATATTATTTGAAACAATAGCCGTTATGGCCTGGAGATACGCACTGCTGCACGTGTGCGAGTATGTCTACGTTGCTTTAAAGTGATCAAATCACGTGAAGAAATACTTTCGTGGAGGGAACAATTCTATACCTGAAACAGAATGTTATGTTTTGAAGGTAATCGCATTCCTTATTAATTTCTATGACATTTCTATACCAGTTAACAAGAGTATATGGTTTTTACCTCTTTGACAACGTATCTACTATATGGAAAGCCCTATGGAAGAATCCCTCCTTGAGAGTGTGGGACATACACATATGTGAAAAGACGATGACCATTGTTTTGAACTGTTTTTACGTACTGAACATCTCAGTTTTCTGTTTAAAATCAACATGTTTATTCTATGGAAGATTTCCCCCATTAGTCTTTACAACACGTTAAGGCATAAAGCCGAATATCTTACATATGTGCTGTAAGTGGTTGTATGCAATTGTACTGTCCCTGCACGTTTGATAGTATATTGAACAACTGTGTTAACATGCTATAATACATTTATGTCATATTTATTATCAGTTTACCTCGTTTTAATATTTTCACTATTATGCCTTTAAGATGAATTAATTCAGACCAATGCCAAAGTGCTATCTTCACTGTAATGAGTAGTTCCATCTTCTCTGGAACAGTAAAGGGAGGAGAGACAAAGAAGATGACCAGTGGCGTCTCATCCGACCAACATGATCAATCTAGGTGTTTTTTTCAAATACAAATACATGCTGTCATCTGTTATCTATTCGATTTCAAATAACCTTCGATGGAGATGAGTAACACACAATCTTTGAACAGCAGCAGGTTTTGAAGTGCACACAAACTCACCTGTTTATTTTGGCTCTCGATTACCCGGAAGACTAAGGCAAGCAGTAACGGTCACCGGATACAGTTTGGCAGTGGTTCCTCGTTCTTCCGGATTTAAAGCTCTTAAAATCCCTGGATAATACACCAGCCTCTAAGCTTGAGTTCTGAATTGTATACAATATGCTGCAAGGTTTGTTAAAAGGCTTTTGCAGTCCTGGTAATAGCTCATTTGGCTTCATGTGCAGCCATGGCTCACCGTATGTACAGCTCGATGAGGTTTAAAACAATTGTACTATGGATAATAGTCTACTTCAGGTAAGATGTTACCTTGATTTAACTGTCCAGATTTCATTAATATTGTTGATTACGTTATGTCAGTTTGGTCTCTGGTACAGATCTACTTCTTCATTGCTGATTGCTAGAAACACGGCTGATGGTGTCAAATTTTCAAAACACACTGCTGTAGACCAGATTACGTCGCCAATGATATACAAAAACGTTAGCAGATAATGCACCATTTAGTCTCAAGATTTGGATCCATACTTCCACGATGTTGGCAGATTACAAAGCATGTGAGGGTAGTTGTGCTGATTGTGTATGTTATACAGGACCATTTCCTGCAGTCAAATACAACACGGGCCGTTATATTGATAATTTGGTTACGTACGGTGTAAATCTCGATTGCCTGGAGGAGTGTCTGTCAGTGCCTGGAGGAGTGTCTGTCTGTCTGTCTGTCTGTCTGACACAATAAACAAGTCATGGTTTTTAAATCTGGAAAGTAATGATAATCTCTCAGTATGCTGACTGTTAAATACAAGCATAAATTGTGTTCCGAGTTGTTTTAGTGAATACACTTCACATTAAGCACAATAGTCACCGTGCTATTTTTTTCTTACCCCTTGGATGTGTAACATTAAACACTGGAGACCGAAATGGCCTCGAAGAAGCGTGTTCTGTAGACGAAATAACGTGATGGCAGTAATTCCTGAAACTGTCAATACACACGGATATCGGTCAAGCGAGATGTCATAGCTCATACATATTGTAGACGACACACACATCTCAGAGAGCGTCATTGTAGGATATATATGTCGTGACTGAGTGATGTGACATAGGTGTGACACCGTCTGGTCATACCTGCTGCCTCCTGCTCGTTCAGTTAAGTGTGCAACAGACTGAAAGGGAGATGTGGACATGTCGGTAGCAGTTAACAAGACGATCCATGGTTATGGACATTCACTAAATAACACAGTTATATACATTCGGGTTTAGCGGAAACAGGTTTGCTACAGGGGAGTGTTTTTACCATACGTTTACGCTTATCATTCGCCTAGTTTCATTTTTTGTCATTTCTTCTATGGTCATGTTTCATATCTATTCAGTAGTACTTGTCACCTGACTGATTATGTATCAGCTAAGGTTAGACACGCCTAGTACATGTACAAATACTCGTGAAGTTGCCCTTTTGTATTCAACTTTAATTATTTTAGGTCATATGTGCATTAGTCATCTGTGGTGTATATTGTAATTGCTGCTGGGCTTGACTTCTGGTGTTATTCTAGTTAACATTAAGTTATAACATCCCAAATGAAGATTGGCGTTTCTTATCATTGTCCTGAACACAGGTATCGCTTCACGTCATATCTCATTACCGAACCTAGAGGTCACTGTTGAGTTTCACCCCACAAAGGTAAATTAGTTCTCCTCCCATGATGACTACGGAATATGATCTAGGGTGAGCGATAGGTCAAGTTCCTGTCTCGCCGCCTTGTGCATGTACACTGGTGTTGACCTTTGCGCAATTTTGGCATAAACCCTGAACGAAAGGTGAACATAAAACCAAACAGAAGCTTCTTTGTGACGGCCGATATACGTCACGTGTCGCTTTACCAAGGTGAGGGTTGCTCAGGGCTTTTGGAATCGATTGGTCAGGCAGTTTCATTGTGGAGTACCAGGCGTAACTATTGATGTCTCACACGGGGCGGACCAAGCGCTGAAATGTGTAACGTAAATAGGTACTGAGACTGGGTATCAAATGACTGGTCCAGTGGATGGAGAACCCTAGTTGTGGTCTTCAGAATGGGAAAATTTCAATCTTTGGATATTACGATAGTTGATGCAGAGAAAGAAAGGTAAGGTGGCACCTGTGCGTGCCGACCGACTATGGAATTAAGGTGTCAGGATCCTTCTGTAAACGAGCAGATACAGTTATGTTCAGACTAACACAAAGATCGGTGAAAGGAAAGAGATGAAGTGATCTATATATATAAGTTTGTGCTCATGGGTGTCCTGTCGTCCACTTTGCATACCTTCACCTACTTAGCAAATACTCGACAGCCTGCAGCTGTAAGTAAACGGTTAACATAGATGAGCTGATCGACCAGAGGCTGCGCAGGAAGGTACAGTGACATCTTTACTTCCGTAATACCTTCGCTGGTGTATACCTTCTTTAACTGTAACTGAGTATTTGGAAACAGCAACATTTCTGGTAGCAGCATCCTCCTGCGACCACCACGCAGTGTATATGTGTCCAGTAGTGCACAGCCGCTCTAACATGGGTCAGCCGCGTTGCTGTGTGACGTGCCTTGTGCTTCGTAAAGATCATTGAAACGATGAAGCTGAAATTTCACAATCCAGTGAATGACAACCGAATGTGTTCGGCAGGTCATTCGTTATTTAACATGTTAACATGAAAGCAACGCCATCCGTATTGAAAACCCTGTTGGTGATTTAGTACAAGTGTAGTTACAAATAAGTAGAAGTGCTCAAAATATGTGTTCTTTTTTTAAAGAAATTGTTAATTATCAACCAAATGTGACCTCTAGAAATGCGTTTCATAACACTCTAAACCCCTTGATTGTTATACAAAATGATTGCACCTGAATTCTTTCAAAACTTGTAAGTCCAAATTTTCAACATGGCTTATTGCGCAATTCTGACTATGCTAACTCATAAGCCATTTCTGTACGAAATGCAGTGAAATATTTGGAATACGCTAAATTCATTCTGTTTGTTTACAATAATTTATATCACGTCCAAAGTTTGTAACCATGCGCTTGTATTCTCTCAAACTGCACGTTTTCTTGGGAAGTGTTGAACTTTGTTGAGCGCTGTCGTTTTAAGTCGCTATCATGATTGTCATGTTAAACTGCTGACTGCTTTACGAACGGCAACACAGGCTTGTATGGGTCGATAAAATGAATGGTCGGACTCGATCGGTAGCCGGGTTGTCTGCATGTCATCTCACGTCGGATGTTCCTCATGATATCAATCCCCGTAGCACCATATCCGCAACGCATAACTGGAATAAGGCAACAAACAATCCCATCCAACCCTATGGTTCTGCTAGTCTGTAACGAGTTCAGTGTACATGTTTATTTCCATTGCTTCATGAGTCATAAAGTGACCTACATATCAATTTAATTAGATATTTGTTGAATGATTTGTTTAATTATGAATTTCACTCGCAAAAAAGCATATTCATATTGCAATGTCAGCCCGACATTAGAATGTGAGACATTTGATATCAATAGCATGCTGTAGTAAATGACTCGGTTGAAGGTGGCCTAGGAAGGGCAAGGTTAGTCTCATGGGTACACAGTTGTTGAACGCTTTGTATACAGATTTATTCCTGCTTAAATTGAAAACACCTTCTCCGAAAGATAACGCCTTACGCGGAAAACAGTTCTAGTTGAGCTTGTCGGTTGTTGCAGATAGATTGAGTTACGGCGTTAGTATTAAACATGCGCTGCATATGCCTGTGTTACAAGTGCTTTGGTCATGATAGGCTGAAGAGCCATGACTGAATATGAAAAATGTGGAATGGGGTGAGTAGATATGTGTGTTGTTATCGTAGGTGGAAATACAGGTGTAGAGCCAGGGAGAGTGAAGGTTCAATACGGGTGTGCCAGAAACAGTGTTTGGCAGATCAACACCATGCTGATATTCGATACCACTATTATAAAACCCTCATGGCTGAACGCGTCACTTTGAACTGTATGTCGGTTTTAATGGTGCGAACCATAAGTCATTTTGCATTTCGAGAACCTTTGTTTCTAGTTATTTGATATATACGCTGCTCATCCTTTCATTCAAATACGCTTTCATATGTACGTCAAGCAGTGAATGATTAATGTAACCACATAGTACAACCATTTGTGACATATGAAACCAATATGGTTACAAAGTTTTCACCTATGCTAGAAATAGTCTACAGACTTGGACCCCCCTTAAATGATGGAGGAACGCCGGAATTGGTTCAGGCCCTTCATGTTTATCAGGAACGTTGGTATGGTGCTCATGTATCAGGAATTATAACCATGGCTTACTCGGCATGATGTTATAATTGTTACGTCCTGACATGTCTATGGAACTCCTCGGACGACACGGCCACCCTTAGCTCACTATAAGCCTGCCAAAAATAACTATACCGACAGACATAACACCGGGAAGTAGGAGGGTGTAGCTAATTGAAATCTCCTGATTAAAGCCCACATGAACCGGAGATAACACGAATGATGATAACATGAGACACTACAAATATGTCGGCAGTTTGTAGTCATGTCCTGTTGTACATATCTGTGACTAAAGTTTAGTATAAGCTGTCATTTCCACAGCTACATGAGGGTGTTAAGATCATACGTGTTTCATAAAACGCACACACACGTATTTTTGTACTAGTTCGAAGATAAAAAATGACCAAAATGTCGATTAGAATGAAGGTATCTTCCCGCATGCGCCACAGAATACCAAAATGTTTTCTTTCCTTTTGTTTTCTATTTCACCCTACAGACGGAATCTTCAAAAGTATTTTTACAAATGGCGATTTTTAAGTTTGGGGACCGAATGTTTCAGGTAAATACGTTTAGAATGTAACGAAAGGAGTTATTATAGAATTATGGCTGAAGCGTTGCTAGAACCCACGTCGTGATTTTGTTATTTTAACACCTGTATACATATGTCTAGTATATCCCGGTCTGTCCTTACCGTATGTATTATATCATAGAGGGGCGGTTACATTAGCCCAGTAGTTAATGCGTTCGTTGGGTTCTAAAAATGCATACAAGAGAGACGAATATGTCTGGTGACAAGGCTGGAATATAAACATACTCACTTACAATGATATCGTCACTACTTTGACAATGTAATTCTACTTGTGCGATCCTGCAATCAAATGCCGGAATTATTTCAACTTCATGCCCGACAGTTGGTGCATTCAGCTTAGCACCCAAGCTAAAAGTAATCTGATCTATTGCAGGGGTGGATGCATGGCTCGACTCCGGGAGGGGTTGTACAGTGTCCATATTGAGAGCTGCATCATAACTCTGACACTTGTCTCCGTGCTTGCCATAACAGGGGAACTGCTCATTAACCTCCACATTGTACAAGGTGAGACATATAAGTGGAATCTGTTTTACATATGGAATCTGTTTTACATCTCCAAACATACGTGTACACTGTAACGTTGAATCCCGCGTTTGACACCTCACCCATAACTTACATACATGATTTGTATTGTCATCCATTCCCCTGCTATTCATAATATGTACCATTACAAACCTTCACATGCTGACATCCGTACCTTCATTAACGCTACGATGAACCCTTATCCATACTATCATCATCCAACATAATACAACTTCTCAGTCACAAAGCCAAACTATTCCTAATACCTCCTTCATACCATCGCACGCCATCATTCATACCTTATTTGTTAACATCACACGTCAGCATCCATACCTGCAGCCATTCCATCATTCATACCTTCATTCATTCATATCTTCTTTCATTCTATCATGCATACCTTCATTCATTCATATCTTCTTTCATTCTATCATGCATACCTTCATTCATTCCCTCATTCATATCTTCTTTCATTCTATCATGCATACCTTCATTCATTCCCTCATTCATATCTTCAGTCACCCCATCATACACACCCTTCATTCATTCATTCCTTCAGTCATTCGATCCATCATTCATACATTCAGTCATTCCATGCTTCATCCCTTCAGTAATTCATAATTCATTATTTCATTCATTCCTTCATTCATAGCCTCGTGGATTCCATAATTCATACATTTAATCATACCATCATTCACACCTTTAGTAATTCCATCATTCATTCCCTCATTTACACCTTCTGTCATCCCATGAGTCACACCTTCGGCTGTTCCCAGTGTATGATTCATTCTATCATTCGTACCCTCAGTCATTCCATAATTCATTCCTTCATTCATTCCCTCATTCATAACCTCAATCATTCGATCATTCACACCTAAGTCATACCACTACACGTCACCAGCCATACCTTTATCAGCACATTTTGTAGTGTATTTGATTTTTAAGAAACCAAAACGGTTTTATCTGTGGCAATTAGTATACTACTCAAAAGAGAAACGCATGGCTGAAATTGTTATTAGTTTATACACTTAAGGTTCAGTAATACAGGGCAGTCATGAAGAAAGCCTGAATGAACATTAACAGTCCAATGCTGCAAGAAACGGTACCTCACAAATGACAAGTGTTCCAAGGTCTAGGTTGCAGAGCAGTCAGTATCGTGTGTGGCCACCATTACCATAAATGGTTGCTTGGCATCGGCGTCCCATAGAATGGACCAGACTCCGAATGAAGTGCCTGGGAAAGAGTTGGTACTCTTTCCTCAAGGCCACAAGCAGAGCAGGTAAAGTCTGTGGCTAAGGGTCACGCTGGCGCACATGACGATCCAATTCGTCCCACAAATCCGGTGATCGTAAGCGCCAATCAAGAACCTGAACGCTGTTATGGGCAAGGGAATCCCTGGTTATTCTTGCTGTATGCGGCCGAGCGTTATCATGCTGTAAAATGACATGGCGTTCTGGCGGTTCATGAAAGGAAGGACATGAGGCCTGATGATTTCATCACGGTAACGTCGAGCTGTCAAATTGCCCTGGACCTGAATGAGATCTGCCCAGCCACTGTATGAAACCAGCCGAAACAATGACACTGTTACCTCAAAATCTGTCCACTTCCTGTACACAATTTGCATTCGTTACGACATCGATATACACGTGCTCTTCCGTCGGGACGTCGCAGCATGTAAAGTGACTCATCACTGAAGATAACATTTGCAATGGCTGTGGGAGACGTTGGCGACACCACTGTCTGTGTTGTTGGCAATGTTGACGTGTAAGGACAAGTCCTAGCAACAGTCTTCTGGAACGAATACCAGGCTCACGTAAACGGTTCGTCAAAATCTGATCAGAAATTGTTCTGAGTCCTGGCACTACCGATGTTGTGGAGAATGCTGTGGTGAACCTGTTCCGCAAATGTCGAACCCGAATAAACCTGTCCTGAGCAGATGTTGTCACATGGGGTCGACCTGACCTAGGGCGATCAGGTGTTGACCCTTGCTGCTTGTAGCAATGCGAATGTCTTGCTTTGGTACTCTGCGGGACATTCAGTTGCCTTGCAATCGGAGATTGAGACTCCCCAGCCTCCAAATAACCAATCGCTTTGTTGCGCTGAGCCTCAGTAAGTCTAGGCAAAACTTAAACACCAAATTTAAGGTTAAGTCTTTGAAGGGCATTTAGAAGTGAAATGCATACGAATGAAGATTCTATGGATATCAACTTCTTTATATGAGAACACAAAGTTTAGCATTAACTCCGAAACGTTGTGTTCTCATATAAAGAAGTTGATATCCATAAAATCTTCATTCTTAAATTTAAGGTTGTCAACTGTCGGAAGAGCATTGCGACCCGCCGACTTTTATTGGAAATGATGCATGAAATGTGCCTGCAAAAGGAAATGCATGAATTTCTTCCCGTTCACAATTTATTCACCGTCTGCTTTTATTCAGGAAAATAGATTTTGTTGCGTTTTGTCGTGTTGTCCTCACTGACAATGGATTCAAACTCGGACCCAGCGTGCACCATAGATATACTGATTACATAGACACCAATGATTCAAATTCGAAAAGTTACATAGAAAAATACTACCTATGCGTGTCTTTGTTGAGGAGGTTATTTTACAACTAATTTTGCATCTGCGTTTCACCACATATGTTTGTTACCTTACGCTCTTACCACAGCTACAAGATGTTCAACTGGAATTATGTGCAACGCTCTGATCTTAAATGAGAGTTCAGCATTGAGAGGCCAGATGATTTTAAACTAATGGGACTCTTAACAATCTGTATCAACTTTAGACATGTTCATTTACAACTTTGTTTTCCCCGTTGATAACCTTAGATTATTTTTAGCTTTGCTTGGTCAGTCGACACTTTTGATACTTGAGTCAGATATTCGTGTTTGTTTTGTTGCAACGAAATCTAGGTAAATTTAATGTGATTTAAGTTACAACTAGTACTTGTTTGATGAGTAATTGGATTATTTTCTGCACTACTACATCTGATTAAGATCCTTTTCATCATGGTGTGTAATTAATACTGATTACTGTTACTGAAAGGACGCGTCAACATGTCATGACGTCGGTCAGACTATAACAGAGCGTTGCGCTTCCAACGGAGGTTAATACAACGCAGAAGGTGATCTGCCTGTACATTCGGGTAGATGTTAGGCTAACGTGTTCCTGGTGTTTTCAGTTCCCCAAAATACTAGCGATGGCAGTGGTGGGAACGGAATGAACGGAGGCATCACACGCAACACATCTCGGATAGACGTCAGTGACCCTAACACCAGCACCGTAGGGAATCCAATAGACCCAGGGGGTGGGGTGTCGGAACATCCTTTGCAGACAGCACATCTAGTCTTTCATTACATCAGTCTTGTCATAGCCGCCGTGTTCCTCGTAGAGGTGAGTCCTTGTTCAATAAGTAATAGCGGACATAAGTGAGAGCGCATAACGAGAGAAAAGTAAGCGTTGGTGGTGTTTCTCAGATTAAAATATTGGACCCATCTTGGTAACCCAAGAAATGATGATTTCGAAAGTTTTGGGGGTACATACACGAAAACACACACGCACGTTTGGAGTTTTGGGGCACATACAAAAAAACACGCACGCACGTACATTCACACACATATATATTGAATTTTGTAATATTTATGTTAAAATACATTCCCTGTTTGTGTTTGCAGGTGGCACATATAATCATGTGCGCATCGACTGAGCGATACTGATGAATAAATGTCATTTGTTTCAGATGATGTTAAAAATCCTTGCCAAAGGGAAGTCATTCTTCTTGAAAATCTTCCAGGTATGTTGACATAACCTTGTCAAATTATATCAGTCCCGACCTGAATGCACCAGTCATGACTTTCTGTAGACCATATTTCTCCTGCCTGATAATGGATGTAAATATTGATGTATATTATGTGTTGAAACACTCTTGTGAATCACTCTGTCACTGGAAACATTAATGAACATGAACAATTTGGCAACAGAGCAGCATGTTAATGTTCATAAAGCATGAATCATGACAGTTTATACACGTCATCTCGTCCACATATTGGCGAAGAGTCAGTTGCCAGTTCTTGGATATTACCATCATTAGAAGTGACATGTGGTTGACGAGATATCATTCTATATTTATCCCCCGCCGAGCAACGGGTACTATTGTATTCGGCTCTCTTCGCCCGAACGTCCGTACGAACTGGACTATCTTAAGAACCGTTGCCTACATTCCTTTCACAGTGTGTATCTAGATTCATCACAGTAAAAAACGTTTCCAGTCAAGTTTCATTTCAAGGTCACAAGGGATATCTCAAAAACCTTCACTGGATTTTCTTCGTATTTGATACCAAGCTTCATCAGAGGAAGGCGCAAGTTTGATGACGTTGACATAATTTCCAAGGTCACAGCGACACTTGGAAGATTTCAGCATGTTAAATTGCATGTTCAGACTGTCAGCAAGATATCTCAAGAACATTTCACAGGATTTTCTTCATATATGTCATCAAACTTTATGTAGGGAAGCACAGGGCCCAGCTGAGTTTGGTGACCTTCACTTGATTTTAGATGTCACAGCGATACGTTGATGGTTTCAACGTGATAAACTGCATGTTTAGTTTGTCAGCGAGATATCTCAAGAATGGTTCACTGGATTTTCTTCACAGACTTTCAAGACTTCTCTAACCACTTATTACTATTTTGGCATTTTTCATGCACCATGACATTCATGTCAAGGTCAAAGTGAAAATGAAAATGTTTGTGTGTTTGAGCAACTACAGAGCAACATGTCAAGAGAAACTGACTGGTCATGTTTGTGTTGGTCATTTAACTTCATCTTAAACTACCACCTTCATTACGTTTAGTTTGTAATTTGATTGGTAATTTGCCGTGGGGGATCATGTCACCTTAGTGACAATGTTTGTGTGGCTTTATTATTCTGTCGCAGCTGAACGAAAGTCATTGGTGTGGTTTTAAGTCGGCGTCAACGACGTTTGAATTCTTTCCACACATTTACTTGCGGGCGACAGATCTAGGGAAACGATGGACCTTGGGAATGAGGAAACGATGGACCTAGGGAATGGGGAAAGGGTAGACCTTGGGATGGAGAAATGGTAGACTTGGGGAATAGGGAAACGATGGCTTTAGGGAATGGGGAAAGGGTAGACCTTGGAATGGAGAAATGGTAGACTTGGGGAATGGGAAAACGATGGATCTAGGGAATGGGGAAATGATAGACCTAGGGAATGGGGAAACAATGGACCTAGGAAATAGGAAAACGATGGACCTTGGGAATTGGGAATTGATGGACCTAGTGAATGGGGAAATGATGGATCTAGGGAATGAGGAAATGGTAGACTTTGGGAATGGGGAAACGATGGACCAGGGAACAGGGAAACGGAAGACCTAGGGAATAGGAAAATGATGGACCTTGGGAATGGGGAAGCGATACATCTAGGGAATGAGGAAACAACATACCTAGGGATTGGGGAAACGATGAACATTGGGAATGGGGAAACGATAGACCTTGGGAATGGGTAAACGGTAGACCTTGGGAATAGGGAAACTATAGTTCTGGGGAATGAGGGAATGATAGATCTAGGGAATGTTGGAATGATAGGAATGAGGAAGTGGTAGAGCTTGGGAATGGGGAAACGATGGACCTAGGGAATGGGGAAATGGTAGACATACGGAATGGGGAAACAATGGATCTAGGAAATACGAAAATGATGGACCTTGAGAATGGGGAAACGATAGACCTTTGGAATGGGTAAACGGTAGACTTTGTGAATGGGGAAACGATGGTTCTAGGAATTGAGAAATGATAGACCTAGGGAATTTTGAAATGATAGTCCTAAGGAATGAGGAAGCGGTAGATCTTGGGAATGGGGAATCGGTAGACTTAGGGAATGAGGAAAGAACAGACCTAGGGAATGGGGAAACGATGGACTTTGTGAATGGGGAAACGATGGACCTTGGTAATGAGGAAACGGTTGACCTAGGGAATGGGGAAACGATGGACTTTGGGAATGGGGAAACGGTTGACCTTGGGAATGGGGAAACGGTTGACCTAGGGAAAGGGGAAACGATGGACTTTGGGAATGGGGAAACGGTTGACCTTGGGAATGGGGAAACGGTTGACCTAGGGAATGGGGAAACGATGGACTTTGGGAATGGGGAAACGGTTGACCTTGGGAATGGGGAAACGGTTGACCTAGGGAATGGGGAAACGATGGACTTTGGGAATGGGGAAACGGTTGACCTTGGGAATGGGGAAACGATGGACTTTGTGAATGGGGAAACAATGGACCTAGGTAATGAGGAAACGGTTGACCTTGGGAATGGGGAAACGATGGACTTTGGGAATGGGGATACGGCAGACCTAGGGAATGGGGAAACGGAAGACCTAGTGTTTGGAAAAAACGATGGACCAAAAGAGGCCTTTGGACGTGAAGTATATCGTTCACCACTCGAATTGCTTTCGATGATTATTGAAGGGGTCGTGTGATGGGAAGTAAGGAACCCTACACAGTTACACTGACACCACCGAATGCAGAACGTTGAACGATGCACGAGTTGGGGTGCTATTCCGTCCCGCGTTAATAGACACACTCATTCCAATCACTACTAATGAAACAGCTTGGACTCTGCGAAGAGGACAGCCTCATGTTCTATTATATCATGCCACGTGTGCAGTTCGATGACGTGCTGCAATAAAATGGGCAATCAGGCATACTTGGATGATGGGGTGTGGTGCCCTCGAAATCTAGTAACAGCTCTTGAACTCTTCACTTCATTTTTAGCCAATTAGATTCAAGGCATGAAAGGCTAGGCTGCATCTTCATGTATAGCAGCTAAGTCAATGGTAATCATGACAAAGTGTATGTAGATGTAATTACAATACATGATTCTGAATACTTCAAGGCAGGTATATATTAATGTGACTTTTTACGGTGCACAGGTTAGTTCTCCCGCTAGTATATTTATAGAAAACCATACGTAGTAGAGTAAGGGAGATAACTGCACTTGAAAGTACTTACCTTCCAGAAGTAATGACCTGACCAAAATAGGATCTGCCTTGTGATTTTAATTCGTCATTTCATATGAATAAATGCTCCATTTTGTATTTTTGGGCAAAATGGAGACACCGAAAACAACCTTGTTTTGTATAGTGGACAGTTTATTTTTGTATCCTTGGTATATGACAATTGGTTCATTTTCACTTAGTTGGTGCGACGTGTGGAAATGTATTAAGTATCCAGTTTGTGGTAAAATAAGTTCATCCTATGACGTTTCTCTTTTCATTTCGCTGATACTTGTTTAAATAAAGTAACTCGTCCCTGCACAAAGTAGAAATTCTTCACCAAATCCCATGTTCTACGTCTCTGCATGAAACATATGTTGGTGACCTGTACACAACATTAAAAATACACTCCACCTTGTCACTACAGGTTGCAGACGCTCTCATCGTACTTGGGACATTTGCCCTGGAGGTCGTGTTCACGGTGGAGCAGGAAGAGTTGCCTCTCCTGGAAGCCGCCACTTTCATCGTTATACTAAGGTTATGGCGGGTACCATCGACGTGCAATAGTAAGAATATCAGACTATTCAGAATCACCTACATAACTTTATAATATCTATTTGGGGACTGTAAATGTGCACTGGATAAATTCATGGATTTTGCTATGAAAGCAAAAGGATGTTACATGAAGTTAAGCTTCCCCACAGGCACCGTATACACAGGATGACCAAATCGTTGATCAAGCCCCAATGGGCACTAAGGTATCTGACAATAACCAGTTCCAGTCCAGTGGTGGCATATGCTATAGTACATTGGTCATGTTGTAGTCCGAGCCAAGGAGTGCAGAAAGGAGATGCGGCGGGAACTGGAGGTATGGCAGAACGCCAAACACAAGCTGGAGGAGAGGTGTAAAGACATGCAGAGCAAGCTGGACAAACAGCAGGTACATCTACACAGCAATCACATATAGTCCACACACGTTTTATACTTTGTTGTCAGTTACGTTTGGGTAGAGACCTTCTTCTTTACATTGTAGGAAGGTGGTACATTTATGCAGTAGCAATTAGAGCAAAGTGTTATATGCGTAGATGTATGTTTTTTGAAGAATATGGTACGTGCGTAGATGTGTGTCATTTGGTCATTATGGTATATATGTAAATGTATGTTATTTGGGCAGTATTGTATATGCGTAAATATATGTTATTTGGGCAGTATGGTATTGGTGTAGATGTATGTTATTTAGGAGTGGGTAACAAGTGGTCCAGTGCACAGCGATTCACTACATTTGGTTGCCTCTTGTGTGCTCACTGATTCTGCACGCCCCTGACCCGGATCCAGCTACGGGTTTGTCACAGTTCTCCCACTAAATAGCGTGTTTTTCTCCTAGGACCGAATACGTGACATGGAGAAACAGCTGGAGAAGAACGCCAGTTTGGAGGTGATAGAGTCAGGTCGGATCAAAGAACACAAACACCATGGTAGGCAGGAACAGTCACATGGGAAAGCAAAGATCAACATTAATCCAAATGTTGCCTGAAGCTATGAGAGAACTGGAAATTTAAGATGTTCAACTCACGTGAATTGTATACATTAATATCTATAATAAACTATTTTCATATTTTTCTTTGGTTTGTAAGATGTATAGATGCTAGAAGTTAAACTATAGGACGAGGCAGGACTGCATATTCTAGAAATGAAATGATTGAGAATTATAGTTGTAATATGTCTTTTTCAGATCTAGTGGGCAATGGATATGTCTCTCATGGAATGTTCACGCAGATAAACGAAGAAAATGCCAACAATCTGATGACGGCTGACAATGAACGAGATGTAGAAGACAATAATCACACTTGTGTCGACGGTGTTGAAGAGGAAGTGCAACACGAGTCACTGAATAGCACTGATACAAATCACGAACGTTTAAATATAAATGGTGATGCAATGGACACAAACAGTGCGCAAGCAGGACTCTCGCGGGCTCGAGGTCCATTCTCGCGCACGGATAGCGAGAGTTCGTTGTCATGTGACCACGTGGAACAGGAGGTAGTTGTTCAAATCGAAGGCCCTCCTTCTCCTAAACAACATGTATCAACAACTGATGACACAGCCGGTCTGTTAGATGGTAAGATTTACTTGTCATCAGGATTGGTTTTTGCATTTCTTTCATGTATCGATTATTTGTTATGAAAGGTGAAATCGACACTACCTATTCATATCGCTGGCTTGTTGGAAATGAATGTATGTTCACAAAACAATTTCATGTGTACATTTTTCATGCTTATTCTTGTTGTCAGACCCATTTGAAGTAGATCCCACCTTCTAATTGCAGTATGTCCCGGGAAGGCCTCTGAAGAGTTCTCCTATAGCAACGCGATGTTTGAAGACGAGATAGGCCATCAAGACTTGCCCGTACTGCATGAGATAGATGGAGTGAAGACCTATAGGAGTGCGGTATGTTGCCCGTTCAAAACTCACTGTATATCACGATAATGTTGTACTGATCTAGTGTAACCCTGGATAATCCTAAAGGTGAGCGGCTCCGGGTTAGCCTAGTGGTTAAAGCGTTCGCCCTCCACACTAATGACCCAGATTCGACTCCCCACATGGGTACAATGTGTGAAGCCCATTTCTAGTGTCCATCGCTCGTATATTATTAAAATTTACTGCTAAAACGGTGTTAAACCAAACTCTCTTTATAGTTTTTGGACAAAATTATTGGAATGAAACTTTTGGTTTCCATTTGCCAGTACCATGATCTCCAAATTGGTGGAACGTACATTTCCAAAAGCGATTATGATTTAATTTGATTGCTTGTATTTCAGGATGGAATTCCAATGACGTCATTGTAACCCGAGAAGTCCCATATCTACACCACATGAAGTCTAATCATATATAAATTTATTTATCTACAATCACGTGTTCAGTGAGTGCCTGCTACTATGTCCAAATGTGCCATTATGTAAATATATCATGATACAGTGTATATCTTTCGAGATTTATACCAATTTGTATATCATTGCAGTGTGTAGAATATATTTTGTGTTGAAGTGACATTCATGATACAAGAGTACTTAGACCGCCTAGATTTTCTAGATTTTCACAGGTGTCAGCGTGAATGAGTGAGTGCTGTGTACCCCAGCTTGGCAGCTTCTGAAATCCATCAGTTCTGAAGTTGTTTATGTGTCAGATACAGCTGTCATTGCAGCAATACTCATGTGTCAGGCTTAGGGACCAATCTTCACATAAGTCGGTTTATCAGACACCGATCTCGCGCAATAGTTCTGACGTTGTAACACCTAGACTTATTACTGTCTCATTGGTTATCAATTGTAAATAGCTAATTTGTCATTTTCATATGTAAAAATATGCCATGGCGTTTATTCTTGTGCAGGTAAAAATAAGTTACCTGTGCAACCGGGATATTGCAACCAAAATGCGCGTTTCATTTTGTTGAATAAATAAGAAATTATGAAATTAATGAATGCGTACCAGTGCTTAATAAACCTGGAATAAAGAAAGGTGAAGTACCGTGTTATTGTCATGTCATTTATGAAGACCATTCCATCTCTAAGGTTGAAATCTACCGTCACTGTGGCAGAAAAGGATCGGATGAAGAAATTTTCCCTTCACTCCTGACACAAAGTGTCTTCACTGTCGCACCAGACTCTTGAAAGTAACCATGCTCGTCGTAAGGAGCGATCAACGGGATGAGGTGGTGATGCTCTCTGACTTGGTTTATGCATGTCATCGTAACCCACTTGATCGATGCTCATGCTGTTGATCATTTGACTGAGTGATACTTACAGACCACCGCCAGAATATTGCTGAGTGCTGAGTCGAACAACAAACAAAATGTAACAGCAACCTCAGTGTGTCTAAGTACGTGGTTATAGACAGGGTGTTGACGCTAGATCACGCGGCAGTCGAAACCATAAACATGCCACACTTATAAACTCTCTGTCTTTCTGACTTTCTGAATGGACTAACCACCAGAATACATAGGCATGTTTTTTTAAGAACATATCACAGAATACCTGCAGTACTCTTTCTGTGTATAGAATCATCAGTATTGTTGTTATGTTAATAAGAGGAAAAAACTATCACTGTGCTCCTCACTGGGTTAATTAGAATCATGCTTGTTCACATAGTAAATAAAAACACAGAATTAAATGTTAACCATTGAAAAGTGTACCATACAGCTTTATGACCTGAGTACAAGATCCGCTTTATGACATAAGAAAACAATCTTTAATGTGAAGGACCCTTCTCTAGAAAAACAACAGCATTGTGTCACGAGATTTGAACCTACACTTAAGTAACGTGAGTGTTTTGGGAGAATGTTTGTCCCCATCCAGATTCTGTACCAAGTACTGTGCGTGCTCATGTCCTAAGGAAAGTAACTCTGGAAACAAATTACAACAACACTTTGGGGAACTATTCGATGTGTATGCACCTTTCATCACTTAAAACAACCTTATTAATAAAACTGAAAAGCAAGGGCCGTGAATTTGTTTTAAGAATAGTTTAATATTAATATGATGGCTTAAAGTACTGTCGGAAATAGAATATGCTTTTGACTTTATCTCTACAATATGTGAAATTGATACATGAAAGTGTGGAATATCTGATAACCTGAAGTTCTGAAGTTCGGTTTTACTGCAGCCACAGCGGTAATGTGATAGGAAACGAAAACTTTATTGAGGAGAGGTCAGTGTAGAAATGGGCAATGCGGTCCAAAGCGACTTATTTGGGACAGACCATGGCTTTATGCAAAATAGTGTGTGATTATGTTGTATTACAAAGGGCACTTTTTAAATGCCCATTTTGAAATTAGACTTAGCTTCATTCTAAACGAAAGCTGACTTTCATGCTGAAGCTATTAAGGATGTAACTGCCATGGAGTCTCACTGTCGTTATAAGAAGAAACAGATAGGAGGGGGTGTCTCAAAAGCAAACCCATTATGGGTGTGGCAGACGAGGGTTGGGGTCTGACTGTGGCATATATATATCAACTAAGATGCGCTAATCCTTTAGGGTAATTAAATTGGTGAAGTGCATGATATGTCATAACAATTTATAAATAATATCGATCCCTTCGATCTTCGGGTGGTCATATTACCTATATATTTTGAGACATTAAATACGATGCTTTTCTATTAGTATCAGGTATTACAATCCTTTACATATCTCGACATCAACTTTATGAAAGAAAGAAACTTAAGATTTCAATCAATAGATCAACAAACATGAAACAGCACACGGTATCTTTGAGATTACCCCTTGTCTGTAGGCAGCACATGCACTTCATGCCAAGTGAGTCGACGGTCGTTATACCTGGCTGACCGACCTAATATCCAGTCATAGTCTGATCTTTTGTTTGCAGCAGCTAGTGGTACTTTTTCCTGAAGTTTTGCCTCATTTTACAATTAAACATGCTTTTTTCTGGATATCTTCTTACGCCTCCCACTGAGTGCCCCTTTAGGTCGTTTTTTTATTTCGACATGTGCAGTTTGTAGTTGTATACATTTTAGGGATACAGCGTAACAGCCTAAAACCTTTGTTTCCTATTTCCGACTGTACTTTAATCTTAATTATTGGCTGTATGTACGATTATTAAACACTAACATCTTAAACAAAATCAGCCAATCACAGCTGCTAGATAGTTCAATCTAAAGGTGATTCTGATTTGGTGTAGTATAACCTACTGCAGATAGGCATGCAGATGGGAGAATGTATGTGAGACAAAGTGGAATATCTGATGAAGAGAAGTAGAGCGTTCCATTGAGTAGGAGAAGCGACCGAGAAATCCTTTCGCTCCGTTTGGTTTTGGTTTTGGTGTCATGTTAAATTCGTTTGATCGGCAGAAGGAAGGCTTATGAGTGGAGTCGAGCTGAGATGTCGAGTTATTGTTGATGGTGGGTGACACTATAGGTCAAACAGCCTGTCCCCCGTTGTATCAAACTCTTATGAAGCATTAACATACCAGTAAACGTTCATTGAGTTATGCGACATTAACTTCTGCTGTGCTAACGTTTTAATGACGTCGTGTTGTCATTAATGGTTTACCTGGCAAGGCAACAAAACCGTAGTACAGGTGTGATGTCCTCTGTTTATTTAGCTACATTAATTATACATGCTGCAGTGCTGTGCACACGCTGCAAGTTGGTAATTGCAGATAGTCAGCATAACGAGAGTTTGTTTCTGTAACAATATTGTGTTTTCAAAGATGACCCCCACACCACGAGCTTAATGAGAAGGTTCTGCAATATACAGCGGTAACCACAGAACTGTTAGAAGTACTGTTAGAGTTACTTCGATGGTGAGCTCTGTTTTGTTGGGTTTTTTTTTTTTTAAAAAAAACCCCATCTTTATAACAAGTAAGCAGCATAGCAACCCATATGCTGTGCAATAGATCCCTGTAAGCATTGTTGTGACTCCTGGTTTTTCAACATCTTGCTCTCATACTCTGATAAATTATTTACCAGAGTTTTACATCGCACCACCACAGTTCATCGGGATTCATCTGACCATCAGTCCCAACTCGCAGATCATCGGGATTCATCTGCTCTTCAGTCCCAACTCGCAGATCATCGGGATTCATCTGACCATCGGTCCCAACTCGCAAATCATCGGGATTTATCTGATCATCAAAGTTCCCGACTGGATTAACACCCGGAATTTTCTCAACACAGGTCACAGTCAGGATGGTTTTACAGCTGAATTTCTAAACCCCTTCTGGAAAGATCTTTGTTTAACCAGGTTCTTAAATTATAGAAACGGTAGCATGTCAGTTACCCAGAAACAAGGCCTGGTATAATATACTAACTGCACTTACAATAAAGACGACATTGCCAAGCATTAAACAGGTTTTCTTGAAGGAAGGTTGACATGAGAGATCTCACGATTAATATGTCATTTGATGAAAACACCGAATCTTACATGAGTTATTTTTGTACGTTGATTTTGAAATGGCCGACATTATTGCAGTAATGTGTTGCGCTTTTTAAAACTTTGGATTATTTCTAGGCCACAGGCAACGTTATTCAATGGTTTCACAGAAATGTAGACGTATAGAGGTGTAGAATGGGCGTGATAAAATTTCAAGTTCGTTGTGGACTTGCATCGTGGGCGCTGAGATGAGACTTAGTCAGAACTTCAAGCAAGTGATGGTCACAAATGCTTTTATGCAGAAACTGTAATTCACATTCCACTGGTATGGTGGCTGATTTGGGCCATCGCTTTCTCACCTTAAATTTTGGAGGCGGGAAAGCGAGAAAGTGATATCGCGAGACGAGAAAGCGATAACACAGGACGAGAAAGCGATATCATTGAGCGAGAAAGCGATAGAGCAAGGAAGCGAAAAAGCGGTATTACCCACAATTCAGTCCTGTCTGGGCATGAATGACTACAAACTGGAGCTTAATCGCCTTTCGTAGTTTCTCAATAGTATAAAACAGTTTTCAGTAATGTTCTTGGCATTGGTTGACTTGACGTTTAGAGAAATTTAATTGATAAATACTTGCCTTTATGGGCCTCTGTCGGTATGCTGTCAGTGGCCCATCGTCCCTCCTGTCCATGCAGTGTCTTCGTGGCAGTCGTCACTGCCTCTGGGGGACTTCACGATCCATTTCTCCCCCCAGGATGATGATGTCCAGGGTCCTGAGAGTAAAGATAATGAAGAGTTTAGTGTTTGAAATAGTTGATGTTAATAGATATATACTTGCCTTTATGAACTTCTGTCGGTATGGTGTCAGTCGCCCATCGTCCCTCCCGTCCATGCAGTGTCTTCGTGGCTGTCGTCACTGCCTCTGGGGGACTTCATGGTCCATTTCTGAACCCAGGATGATGATGTCCAAGGTCCTGAGAGTAAAGATAATGAAGAATTTCGTGTTTGAAATGGTAAATGTTAATGGATATATACTTGCTTTTATGGGCCTCTGGTAATAGATATATACTTGCCTTTATGAACTTCTGTCGGTATGGTTCCAGTCGCCCATCGTCCCTCCTCTCCATGCAGTGTCTTCGTGGCAGTCGTCACTGCCTCTGGGGGACTTCACGGTCCATTTCTGAACCCAGGATGATGATGTCCAGGGTGCTGAAAGTAAAGATAATGAAGAGTTTAGTGTTTGAAAGAGTGAATCTTAATATATATATACTTGCCTTTATGAACTTCTGTCGGTATGGTTCCAGTCGCCCATCGTCCCTCCCGTCCATGCAATGTCTTCGTTGCAGTCGTCACAGCCTCTGGGGGACTTCACGGTCCATTTCTGCCCTCAGGATGATGAAGTCCAGGCTGCTGATAGTAAAGGTAATGAAGAGTTTAGTGTTTGAAAGAGTTGATCTTCATATATATATATATTTGCCTTTATGAACTTTTGTCGGTATGGTGTCAGTCGCCCATCGTCCCTCCCGTCCATGCAGTGTCTTTGTGGCAGTCGTCACTGCCTCTGGGGGACTTCATGGTCCATTTCTGAACCCAGGAGTTAGTGTGGTGAGTTAGTGTGTTGATAACACTTAGTCTTGAAGAACAATAGTCTATTTCAACAACATGGTCAATTGGTAATATTCATATTAAAGTGACATACCTTTATTTACATGTTTCACAAACCGTTGTGTACACGTGCACTGTCCATAGTATTTCTTGGTTGAAGAAGTTACAGAGAAGAAGAGTAACTCAAAGTAACTTGATGACCTTTTGAGATCTAAATACATTTATGAACACCCGTTTGGAAAATGCACTTGATCATCGCACACCAACATACGGACATTTTTGCTGTCGTGAATTTGAGACTTTACATCTACAAAGCCGTTCAGAATGTCTGTCAGCGATATTTCTACAGAGGGCACATTCAGCTCAGGTGAGTATATTGCAGATGACGCAAGTATATTATATGTAAAATCAGTAAGGCAATCCTGATGACGCCATGTGTTCCTTCAGCAGCATGGTTGTTGAGAAATCGTACACTCAAGAGTACCATGTCATTTAGCAGGGAGCTCAATACACAGAGTCGTAGAGTATCCCTGCCATTCAGTAAGTGTTTAGCATATTGAATCACGATATGAGAACAACAGCCCGACTAATTGGCTGATCAAAAGTTTACTACATGTCATAAATATCCTTCCTGGGACTTAATCAGGCTATGGGGGTGGAATATATTCCCCAGGTAACACCAACTGTTTTTTTTTTGTGGTTGAGCTGAAGGATTACCTGTTGCATGTAATTTCAATTATAACGTATAATTAGTATAAGACTGATTTTTGGACGTATTCTTACAGACGTAAAACGTTCTGTTCTTTGTTTCAAGACATAGGTTTCATCCAAAACAACAATGACGGAGCAATACAGACTAATCCCAGTATTCATGCATATACGTATTTTGGGTTCCAGTATCACACGTCATTATATGGATGGAATAGTGACCTTAATAGATATATCCTTTTCAAAATCGCTGAGGCATTTCAAAATCAAATTTAACACAAATATACTTTAAAAACTAAATTGATTGTTTATCTCTTTGTCAATGTTGGTAACGTTTTCAGACAGGAAATTCTTATACGATGTTGTATTAGCAGTAATTCGACTTTAAGACTTCAGTTGTAATACCTGCTAGTCATTTTGTTAGGTTTTTCAAAATGCTAATTGCATTTTTCCCATGTATTCACTTTCACAGACAACTGTGAGGCAGGCTCTATGGAATGCTGAGTCTGTAAGAGGAATGGCCCTAAATCCACAACAGATGTAAGAATATAATTTAATATGATTTGAATACAGTAACTGCAAGAGTTTCAATGCATTAAACCATTCGACAAGTAAAACTTCTGGTGTTTCTACAATAACCTCGACAAGAATTTATCTTCATTGTGCTGGCAATAAATTTTGAATTGTACTCGTATTTTTTCAGGTTGGAAACAGGACAGAATACGGACGCTAAGGCAGCTCTCCCTGTTATTCCGCACGCTGAGTTTCACGGTATTGCAGTTCTGCTTAATGCTCTGTCATATATGCATCAGTGCACAACAAAAAATGAGCACAACCTACTGTCATATACATAAGAATGATCATTTCTTGAGCTCCAAACGTGACTTTTGTTGCACAATAAAATTATGCAACAAAATGTGATGTTCATGGGCGATTTTGTTCAACCGTTTGAATCGGTTCCATGTGTTTGGTGACGACTTCTTGTTATAGTTCTGTAATCACTCTATAATATACGTCAGTTTTATTGAAACATAAAGTTTCTGTCAGGGTATTGTATCTTGTTTGTTGCAGTGGCTATGGCAAGATGTTTGCAGACAAGAAAGGAAACCGTCTCAAGAAAGAAAAACAACCAAAACAAACACAGTGATGTCATGAGAAAATGTTCCAGAAAAACTACAGTAAGTAAACATGAAAACCAATTTAACTAGCTTTCGGGAATCAAGAATTAGATGAAACTGTTTTAAGAGGATGCACTACGTAACTTAGCTTACCATCAATTAACAAGGAAGAAGGCATGCTAATTGATTAATCTCAACTGAGATGATATCAAGGCATTAGGCCTTGTTAATTAATGAACCCTTACTGGCATGACTTGCTCATCAATGAACAAGGGATTAGGCCTTGTTACGTGTTGAGGCCTTGTTCAAGGCTGGGAGATACAGTAACAATCACCCCACAGTATTAATCCTAGTCTGTCGTACAGACCCTGAAGTATATATATCCAAGAAAGCCCACGCAAGTCTAGAAAATGTGGCAAATCTGGATTTCCTTAGCTTCAGAAAATGAAGAAAATCTCAGGGCTCCATTTCATTATTTTTTTCACTATGAACGTTTTTCAGTAAAATATGTTCATTTCAGAGACTAGCTGTTAGTCTATATTAATCCGTGTGATCTTTCAAAGGAGAAAAAAGGTTGTACCATACAACACCTGTGTTCTAATGCACTAAATACACAAGTATCAATAATACTTGCTATGAGATTATGAGAATAACAATTGATTCTATTTTCACATTGGTTTACCTTTCACTTAATGCAAGTATAATCATATCGACTGTTTTCTTCAGAAATCGTGTCGAAGGGATGCGACAGGCAGACCTCCCCAGCCATAAGAAAGCAAAATATGAACCAGTATTAAAGATTGCACAACTACAATGCTACCCCATTGTTTTTTTATTGTATATTTGATAATAATGTGTAACATATTTTCCGTAAATTTGTAAATGGAATGTTTTTGTATAAAATTTAATGTAATCTGTAAATAAACATCTAGTGTAAGCTTGACACTGTCTATTTGTTTTGGGGTAATTTAATTCGCATGAAAGACATGAGTATTATAAAAGTGAAACAAATTCCGCATTATAGAATACCATTTCCATCAACACTGCAGTATTGACCATGGAGCACTATCAAGCGAACATCAAATATATTTCAATGTTATGATATGCTAAATTCCTTGTTCACGCGTCATGAAACAAATTCAGCACATTACAACTTTCACCACCTAAACAAGCCACTCCTCGGCGCATTATCGCGATGATGACACTGCAAGATGTCAAACCAGCCTACAACTCAGCAGAAACAATTTCAAAATGTTTTTTAATCCAAATGTTTATCCAAGAAAGATGCAGTAGAGTTGCGGGGGAAATGGAAGCAGTGTGACTCGCCACACCTCAAATATGGTTCCTATGCCATATGAATAAAATGACAATGCACAAAGCCGAACGAAGGCCATTCTGTGTATTTTACAGGCACAAGGTGGATAAGAACTTACTAGTATTGATCACGAGATAAAAAAACCCCCAAAACATATGAAATATCAACATATCAAATATTCCACCACTATAAGTACTAGTGACATATATTCCATTATATCAGTTCTGCTGTTTGTAAGAAAATAAATAAAATTACAAGCGTACAATCGCGATTCAGAAGTGCAATATGTTGTACCAGGAAGCCTATATAGAGTATTGTAGAGTATCCCTGGTTGCACTTGGACTTTCGTCCCTCGTAAGGAAGCCCGCGGGAGACCAAACCCAGTCATAGCTGGTGGATGTGCACTCAAGTGTAACGACGGCAACCGATTGTCTGCTTTATTTGCTGATACGCCGAGCGCTGATAAGGTGGGGCCCATAGTGCGTTCAGAAAGATGTATTTGATGTGCATTTTAGAAGTATGGCGAGTCACAAGAAAGTAAGAGTCTTTGTGGATGTCAACTTTTTGTATTGTATATGATGCATCGTTTCAGTATGGATTGATATACCGTTGTCAAACAAAATCATATACACTATGTTGTTATCCATAAAGAATGTATGTAGAGATGTTGGGTTTTGTAAATCTCTGAATTTGCGTTCGATCCAAACAAAAATCATCTCAGTAGAGATGGTGAACTACTGGAAGTACAAGCACAAAGCAGGACTTGAAACTGACAAGCGTTTGCACCAGTTTCCGTGAGATCCAGTCATCCATGAAAAACGGATGTAGTTTGTTTGCAACCCAGAAACATAAAAAAACATGTAATATGTACAAGTATCACACCTGCTTTATTGCATAATGTGGCTGAGACAGGACTCGGGTGCATGAGTCATCAATCAATTTATTTTGTTTATGGCGTATAGCCTGATAGGTGTTAAGTTTAAATGGCATGTGGTCAATGATTGAAGCTGTGTATTGCATATTGTTTTTAGCAGACAGGCAGCCATACATATAGGTGTCTAGAAACCAGACATTAAGCTTTCTCTGTGCTAGAGGCTGCTTCTTACAATCAACATGTTTTATTTTTTTTATGTAACGAGTAGATTATTTACTTGTTTGTGTACACAACCAAGATTAGACTACTGCTCACGATCTCATACTCCGGGCGTACATACTGTTTCAAGCTCTGCGAACCTATTCACTGCGCATGTGTTATGGGCGCAGCGCAGCACAACTGTTGAAACAACGTCTTCCCCCAGCGCTGGGGGAAATTTAGTGAATCGCTTGAACTCCGAATTCGCGGATTTTTTTTCCATCGCGGTTTTTTTTTCTTTATAGGTTGAATTGGCATTTTCTATGATTTCTTTCGGTAACTGCATACCGGAAGGTATCAGAATCTGCAAAGTTGTGTTTTCCTTTTTTATGTGACGTTTTAGAAAGTTTCGTTCCATGAGACAACCTGTCAAAATAATACAACATATCAATAATGCCCTATGCTCCAGGGTGGGCAGTTCTCTATGGAGGTCTTGATGTTTCTTTTTCTTTGGGACAGTGTCTGGCCAGCACTATGTTGCACCATGTTCAGTTTATTAATTTGCGTCCCCAGTCCAACATGAAATTTATCACCTCGAAAACGTTGGTTTTTCGAACAAGTTACTTTAACCTCCCATGCCAACCTCTTACCTGTTATATGTCCAGGCGATATTTCTGTCATGGAGTTCCATTCCTGAAGGTTGTTGTTTAGTTACGTTAACTATAGCAGTATGTGCTATCTGCAACTAGCCCGTGTACAACAGGTGTAGTCCCACTAAGCCTAAAATTATTCAGTTAGGTACAGTTCACTCGGCTTATTGGACTTCGTGCCTCAATGATTTTATGGGATTATGGTGGATTGTTGCTTGGCTGACCACAGAAAGGAAGAAACAACAGAAATCAAATAAGATTGTAAAGTATTTCAAAAGGTGACCTATCCCATCTGTATCACTGGTACTATTGGTAAAGGTTGGAACGACCGCATGATTCATAGCAACATATACTGTCATGTGTTATGTTATCACCACACAATCTCAATCATTTAGCATATTATCACAGGTGACAAGGTGATATTGTTGATGGTATTGTTATTCACTGTTCCCAAACACAAAATAAGTGCGACACTGAGTCAGAATTCTTTTCTAAACAGCTTGCGCATAGTGAAAGAAACACCCATGCATCTTCACTCCACTGAACACTGTGGTAAGAGCATCAGTATCCTACCCCTAACAGAGTGACCACTCTCCACTGAACAGTGGTCTGTCCCACTCTCATTTCACGCCCCAATTACTTCATTAATTATGTCCAGGGGTCAAACTGTAATTAGCCTTTGGGATTTATTAGGCCTTACGGACCGTTTTACATCTCCCACCAGTTATCTCCCCTTGTGGATCTTTACAAGTTGTAAATGTCTTGTAAACATCATCTTTCCAAGCTTGTAAATGTCTTGTAAACATCATCTTTACAAGAGATTTACAAGCTTGTAAAGGTGAACTTTTTTCCAGTGACCACTTCTTATTCCTTATAGTGATTACAAAGCCACCATTAGATCTTATATCCATGATCTGATGCAAATGAAGTGGGACGCCCAAGTGGGTATCAATAAATTACATGAGATGAAACCTTACACTGGTTATACCCACTTGGGTTGTCAGTCCAGATTTGAAGAGGTTATCTTACGACGATGTCGTATTGGCCAAACTAGATATACTCATGCGTTCCTGTTAAAAGGTGAGGATCCTCCATTTTGTATCCCTTGTGATGAGAGAGTTACAGTCAAGCATATTCTGCTTGACTGTGTTGAATTCTCTATCACAAGGGATAAGTATTTTACAGTTAAAACAATTAAGGATCTTTTTACCAGCGTTAGTTCTCATTTAAGTATAGTTTTTTTTAAAAGAAATTGATTTTTGGTTGAATTTTGAATAGTATGTTTCTGTAAATAGATGTATTTTAATGATTGGTACTTTGAATTAGTAACTTGAATTGTTGGTGGCTGTACCCTCAAAGGGGGTTGGAGTATTGTAAAATTATTGTCCTCCTGAGAGGGTACGTAAGTCCACAAACATTCATAGTAAATTTAAGTCTACCAGGTTTTTAATCGTAGTATTCATGTTCTTTTAATTTTGGCTCACTTTTCGTACAATCGCCAGTAGTGGAAGGGATGGTGTAAATCCAACTAGGGTCCATGTAGGTAGCAAAGGTACTGTAAATCCCCATGGTCCCTAGTGTGGTGATCTACCTTCTGTTGTTGGCGATCTATAGTCTATGATTACACGATGCCATTTAGAAAGAGGTCAAATGCAACATATGTCATATTTGGGATTTCACTTTCTTAGTAAAGTACAAATTCTAGTACTTTTTTCGGTTGAGTCCCATCCGGGATTCGAACCCGCACCCTCAGAGTCAGGCACCTAATCGCCAGCACACAAAGTCAGCCGCCTAGCCCGCTCAGCCACCGCGACTTCCAAGAAACTAAGAAACTAAGAAAGTGAAATCCCAAATATGACATATGTGGAAGTCGCGGTGGCTGAGCGGGCTAGTTTTATATTGTATTGTCTAAATAGTGATATTAGTTTTAACTTTCCATGCTACTTTTAATTGAAATTGTGATATTCTAGTTGTTTTACTGTCCTTCATTGACAGATTTTACCACATGCATATATTTCATTTAAATGTTCTCGTGACGATATGGCTGAGATATTGCTGACGTGACGTGAAATATTAACTCACTCACTCACTCATCATCCTGGGTGCAGAAATGGGCCGTAAAGTCCCCCAGAGGCAGTGACGACTGCCACGATGCGAAACAGGCCGATAAAGACAAGTATATATCTATTAATATCAACTATTTCAAACACTAAACTCTTCATTATCTTTACTATCAGGACCGTGGACATCATCATCGTGGGGGCAGAAATGGACAGTGACGTTCCCCAGAGGCAGTGACGACTACCACGAAGACACTGCATGGACAGATGTGAACCAAAGAAGGAAGGGACGATGGGCGACTGCCACCAAGCCGACAGAGGCCCATAAAGACAAGTATATATCTATGAACATCAACTACTTCAAATACTAAACTCTTCATTATCTTTACTCTCAGGACCCTGGACATCGTCATCCTGGGGGCACAAATGGACCGTGAAGTCCCCCAGAGGCAGTGACGACTATCGAGAATACAGGCCATAGACAAAAGTTGTCCAAGCATGGAGAGACTAAGGACCACTGCTACGAAGCCGACAGAGGACCAGGGAGGTATGTACATCAATTAACATCAATTATTTAAAATATTAAACTTCTCATTATCTGTAATATTAGGGCCGTGGACATTAACATCCTGGGGCAGACGTGGACCCCAAATATGAATGATTTGACACATTAAATTATTCTTTATATAGACAATTGGGACCGTGGACACACTCACCCTTCTGTCAGAATTGAATCCTGAAGTCTTTCCAAGGCAGGAACGACTGCCAAGAAGACATTCCATGGACAGATATAGACGAAGGATCCTTCTGGAGTCAAGGGCACTCCATGGACAGAAACTGAGTAAGGACCCTCCTGGAGGCAGGACGGCTGTTACCATGACCCGTAGTGTACTCTCCAGTAAGAGTTTCAGGTTTGAGTTTTTCTTTATCTGTGGGCATATGGTTTGCATTTATAAACTGTATAGTTAGCACCAGTGACGTAATATTTTTTCTGAGACTACTTCTGTTTCAGGCTACAGTGCTTCTTTCACAATCCGCAGTGTGCATTTACATTTGTCATTTATTATCTCTGCAATAAGTATCAATGATGTGACACATTGGAGTACTCTTCACCTTTACTTTTAGGAGCGTGGACACCATCGTCCTGGGGACAGAATTGGACCCTGATGTCCCCAGAGGCAGGGACGACTCCTAAGAAAACATTCCATGGACAGAAGTGGAGGTAGGACGACTGACACGAAGCAACAACAATCACCTTCTATTAAAGTATTGGATTATTTTAGTTTGATATTCGTGTTAAATCTTGTTTTTCACGAGCCACGTTTTCATATTACAACCAGTGTGGTGAGAATCAATGTGAAATATTCTTTACCTTCACTTGTACCACCCTTACATAAGTGAGAAGTTTAATTGATGATTCTTACCCTTGGCCTTTCAGACATATAAACGTCAGCTTGTGTGTGCCTTGCTCCCCTCCCTCCTCCTTGACCATCTCACCAAACGGATACTGGGTTCTCCTTGCAAAGCAGGGCTAAGGCATGGAGCGTCCAGAGGGCAGGCCCCCTTTAAGGGGAACAAAACCACGATCCAGGATGAAGATGTATGCACTCCTAAACTCTGTTAGCTGGAGTTGTAGTTTTTCCATCTCCAGAAATGTACATGTAAGCATATGCCCCGTTATCTTCGTTCCATGTTTCCATGGTGTACGGATATTTGGAAAGAGTGTCAGGATTTTGTACATTTGTGACAATGTGTTATGCGTGTCTACTACTGTAGAATAGGTCTTGTTGCATACGTTGAGGGAACACGGTTCCTAGGGTGTTTTTCAAAAATGTTTTATTTGTTGGACTTCATGTACCTTTGACCGTTTTCAAACGTACATCTAAGATATACAATGTACATACATATTACCATGCATTGTACCATCTTCGGAATTGTTACGGTAAAAAGCCGTGAACCTCACACAGTTTTGCCTGTTATATTTTTGTTTTGTGTTGATTATGGAAAAGTTGTGCACTCAAGGAGAACTGTGTTCGTCAACGGACATCCGTCAACTTATCAAAACGTTCCACTTTTGTTGCAATATTGCAACATTTAATACGCAGTTTTTATATCGGGGAAAAGCGTACAGTGTAAATTTTAAAATGTTCTGATGGACGGTTCCTTCCAGCGAACTTACTCACTGAAGAAGGACATAAGGCAAGACCAACATTCAAGCAAAACTACAACAGCAAGAGGAAGTAGCAACTACAAACCAAAAGCTACACAAAATACTATCAGAATTACCAGACCACACCGCTTTGGCTATTATTGTAAAGCGATTTCTTACTGTTATGTGGCCACATTCACGGATTTGAACAGATAAGGCACACACTTTATAAGAGCAACTGAAATAATAAATACGGAACAGTTTTCGATATGACCGTGATACATTCTTTGTATCTCATTCCCAGTAAATATCCAGTCACGGGGTATTTCGATTGTTCCACGCTTGACTGAGGTGGAAGGACGCATATCCTCCTTTTCGGGAACCACCTTACCTGGGCATGATATACATTTTCCAACGTACACTCTTAATTGTTGTTTGTTCCTCAACTGTATTATCTTCTTTATACATTGTTCAAACCTCACATGTCATCAAATCTGTCCACACTATATGCTACGTTAGTGTTATGCATCGTTCTGTTTTAAGTACACTCTCGTTTAGTGAAAGATACAAAATATGGCATCCTTTACTTCCCTCCGTTTTTAAAACAGTATATACTATTTTAGTGATCAAACTACGCTATATCATAGAAAGGAATAATATAGTCACAACACGTAATATCACATCAAATGTATCACATCGTATCATAACACCCCATATCATCATACTTTATCATATCTCACATACCATATCATGTCATAACACATCGCACAATATCATACCATGTCACATCATATCGTTTCGTGTCATATCACACCCCATTATACCATATCATATATACCAATATAAGTAAATACTTTCTATACATTAATAATTCTATTTCGTAGAGACAACGGCTGGTAGATAAATGTGGACAACTTACGGAGAAGGGCATTGTAATCAGTACTCATTAGCAAAGAAAATTCAGGATATCCATAATTATATTCTGGGATATTTTTTCTTAACTCCCAATAGGAGGGACAAATTAAAAGGAAGTGATATGGATCTTCCATACAATTAAAATCACAAAATGGACAAAGTTTCTCTCTCTACTGTATGGTATCCCCCTGTTTTGATTACCAAGTCATGTGAGGAACGCCTAAACCGATCAAATGCCTGTCGAAGTTTCTTGAAAACAGGACTTTCTGTACATAGGCTCTCCTTGATAATACCATCTGTCCGTCTTAGTTCATTTGCCCTCATTTTTGAATACAACTATTCTAGTTTTCTCAATATTGTCGTAACTGGGATTTGGGTGTTAGTAAACCCTCTTACCAGTTACCTGTTACGATGACCGTTCTGCTTTATTGGGGGTGCTGCCAGCTCTGGTGGCATACTCGCTTGGTCTGTCCGGGGTGCCACATCTAGGAGTAAGTGGTCTGACGACCGGGATTCCTAACTAACACATATCATTCATGTACTGGCACTCTGGCATACAATGAATAACACAACACAAGTTTCTATACTCACATCGGTTTACTCGATCCCTCTCTTCATAACAATTGGTCTTGGCCTGGACAGGGTAGGGCAAGCTCTCGGGATGTGAACGTTCTGCTGTCTCTTCAACCCGCACCGCACCTCGCACCTTTTTAGTGCTGACGGTATCTTTTTAAGGTGTTCGCGCCTGCTCTACCCTTATCACATGACCCTCTACAATCTCTCTGATTCGTTAGAAGTTACATCATTCCCTGGTCTCATGTCGTACCTCGTGATTGGAAATCTCCCTTAATTCTAATCCGTGACTCAGCTTTAATTGCTACTTGACGAATCTATTCTGTTGTGTTGTTTGACATTTATTCCCTTTTCCATCCCTTAATCTATTACCCAATAGTAATAGCAATGTGCTATGCCGAACTAACCGCAAAATCTCAATGAAAGATGTATAAATCGTTTCTTGTATACGAATGCAATTTTCACCTTATAACAATATTAACAATTTATCCTGCCTCATTGCAATAATGTTCAAACTCATGAATATAATCGAACAACAGTAGTCGCAAACAAAACAGTATCATCCGAAAAAAACAATAATAACAGCTGAGTCAAACTGATGTGTAACTGGATACCACGGGTACCATTCTGTTGTATTATCATAGAAAATTCATTAATGACCACTGAGAACAGGAATGGACTCAAAATACAGCCTTGCCTACTTTCAATATTGCAATTGAAGGTATCTGACATTTCAGGATTATTTCTGATGCAAATTTTCACGTTATTATATATCTTCTGTAGCAATCTATACATCTTAATACCATGTTTTTGCATTACCCCCAACGTTTTTCTCTCTGTATTGAATCAAACGCTTTCCTAAAATCGACAAACAGCTAAATACTCCATGGTAGCAAGTGCAGTATGCTCTCTTGCATTGTGTTGCTGGAAATTCTCTCTTGAAAGTCAGTGTGTGGGTGTGGGTGTGTGTGTGTGTGGGGGGGGGGGGGGGGGGGGGGATAAAATGACGTACGAGAATATTTCATCACGGTAGCGTACAGCAATTACATTTCACGGTAAGTGCACAAGATTTGTCGTACCATTCAAGGATATGCCTGCCCACATCATCGCTTGTCCATCACAGCGTAGCGTTCCTTTCTACGTCGGTAGACACGCGACCTACCATCGTGGCGATACAGCAGGAACTAGATGCTGCTGCAGTGCACCAGGGTCCATGGTCGAACGTTTCTGCACCATAGCAGACGTGCACGACAATGATGATGACTCAGAACAGGTGCTGTATATGGTCGCATTGGTCGTACCCCATTACGTCACAGGTGATTTCTGGTGATACTCTCCGAAGTCCAGGAATATTGTTTGCTGTGAATCTTGCACTGAGTGTCCGGTTGCGCAGATGCAATACCCTGATGACGCTGTCCTGCACCGGAGTTGTGACTCTTGGCCCAAAAGTTCTCGGTCAATCTGTTGTAGAGTTGTTGCGTCTGTGTCGCTGCCACAGACGGGAGATGGTACCCTGCCTCACGTTGAAGTGCCTGGCTTCTGATGACTGACTTTCTCCAGCTTCCAGACGTCCAACGACGTTGCTTCTGCATTCTTCATTCAGTCTTGGCATCTTGAGGGACAAATACGGAACAGCTTAGAGTGATTCGGAACATGACTGTCACAGTTTTATACCCATCGGTATAAAGCTTTATTACCCGTATTGCACGTGCAACATGCTTACAGCTTTTTCTCCGTGCAACCTCTCCAAGTCTTAATATAACGTGTTGTATGTTGGCCATACTGCCCCAAATGTTGCATTCGTGCGCAATAAATTGGCGTATGGGCTGTATATTGATTTCAAGCAATTTTATTAAGACATACTACATTGAAAAACAGGTTTTAGCTATTTGTTTCATTTTCGCCCAGTTTGAACTAAATGAACTAAATTTACTTACCCGGCAGAAAATTTACGACAGCAGCATATGCACGGCCTGTAAACTGCAACAAGGACACTCACATATCATAATCTGGTTTCTGTTTCATACTCTCAGTTGTATGGTAGGGATCACTTTGGCACTGACATAACAAACATGGACCTGTCTATCTTGATAGAACACGTTAGCTTTCAACTGACGTTTAGCGTTGTTATGGTCAGTGTCTGGTGTCCGCCAAATAATTATACAAATCACTTGAACTAAAAGATGGTATAAGTTCAACGCTGCTATTTGGGCTATTTTACTAGTGTAGTGGGTCTGTTAAAAGTTCCGCCGGTGCTGACAGAAACTTCTGAAATCGTCTTTGTCTCATATTGACCACGTCGATTGTACTGGCATCTTCGATTGATCCTTTACAAAGATCACTTACACTTTTGGCACTCACAATTAAGTCTGACTTATTCCCCGAAACATATACTCCGTGATTCCATAAGTAGGTCGTTAGTTCACGCACATTCAGTTTATCAAAATTTAGATTCACGTCTTGAACTTTCCCGCCCTCTTTCTCTGCTATCGAAGCCATTTAGAACAGAAAACACGAGTGGTAACGAATGGGGTGATAATCCTGTTTGACGTAACTGATACCGGATGTTCACCATATATTCCCAGTTATATTTCTGATGAAAGGTTTAATGATTACAAACACAGCTACATCAAATCCCAAAGCAGAAACTAACACATTTCTCTAACTGTACATTTGAGTATCCTTGCTACCATACCCAAAGTGGAATTGTTTATGAAGTCGCTGAAAAATATATGAATGACCAAAACAGTCAGACTAAAGTGATTGAGTGAGTGAGTTAATATTCAACGTCACATCGGCAATATTGCAGCCATATCGTGACGAGAACATACGTGACATAAAAAAGAAATGTGTAGACATATTATGAAAAACCTGCCGACGGAGGACACTAAAACCACTAGAGTTACAGTTAGTATTAAAACCAGCGTGAAAAATAAATATTAGCACTATTTGGACAGTACAATATAAAAACAGGCCATAGATCGCCAATAACAGATGCTAGATCACCATACTAGGGACCAAGGGGGCTTACTGTACCTCTGCTACCTGCATGGTCCCTAGCTGTATTTACATCATCCCCCTGCTGCTGGCGACTGTATGCAAGTTTATCCACAAATTAACATGACACATAATTCTACAGTTAAAAAAGTGAAAGATTGAATTTGACTTGAACTGTTTGTGGACTTACGTACCCTCCCAGGAGGACAATAATTTTGCGGTACTTCAACCCCCTTTGAGGATACAGCAGCAATCAATGATTTAATTCGTGTTCAGGGCTCGGCATGGCCAGCCGACTGGTTGAACCGGGCACATTCAACCTCGCGTCTAGGTGAAGTAAGGGTCGAAGGGGTGTATTGAGCAAAGGGAACGCAGTCACAGGCTCAACCTCCAGACTCCCGTCCTCCACCGACACAGGGCCGCAATCCACGGTAAAAGTGTTGGTGGACCAATATCCCCCCGGGTCCACAACAGGGGTGTTGTCGAACTCTTGGCGTTACCCAGGACCCACCAGGACGAGGTGGCTCGCCACGGGTGCCGTGAGACTAAAGTATTTCCAGAGATGTGAAATGTTTACCTAATATTAAAGACTGGAGTTGATTACTTACATACACATACAATATCAATGTTTTGAAACTCGTAATTACATTTCCTAAATCTGTTACAATCACCCCAACAAGCCCGCAAGGTCGTCAAAAAAAACCACTGACCGACGTTGTCAACAAACACACGTGCGTATATTTGAATGTCTTACCGTCAGTTGCATGATTTTTTTATCAAAAACTTCACAGTAGACAATGCAGTCATGTTAGCTACGTTCTCGGAACCAGTTCTCTAAAGTGAATGAGTGAGTAAGGTTAGTTTTACGCCGCACTCAGCAGTATTCCAGCTGAATGGCGGTGGTCTGTAAACAATGGAGTCTGGACCAGACAATCCAGGGATCCAACAGCATGAGCATCGATCTGCGCAACTGACATGTGTCAACCAAGTGATCGAGTCTGACCACCCAACCCCGCTAGCCCGGGTCTCTCCAGAAATCATCACTGCTCGCAATGGATGTGTCATTCGTGTAGACTGCTTAACTCATCAGCTTAATATCTGAAGGTAAAAGCTGTTTCAATTAACAGCATATTGCATGGCCTACTAAACTATCTAACGTAATGAATTTTCAGACAAATACAGATTATTGCCTGTCGTAAAGTGTACGAATATTAAATGAAACACAACAGAGATAATTGTTAATACAAATATATTTGTGTGTAATGGTTATGTTATTGTCAATATATACTTGTCTGGATTCCACTCGATTATTTATAGACCGCCACCATACAGCTGGAATATTGCTGAGTGTGACGTTAGTAAAAACAAACCCCAAAGTCCATATAGTGATTGAAACAATAACCTTGTTCAAGATCATAGGTCATTAGTTAAATCGAGGCTTATTTTTTTAATAATGGTTTCTGTATTTGAAAATAAGGTCGAAAATCAACATTTTTTTTATTGATGGCGTCTGTGGTTTCTTCTAATGTCTATGCAAAGCTGACAGCAATGATGCTGAAGATGTTTTTGCATAATATTTTTAACAATGGTAGACAGGGTTATGAGTGGGCAGGACAACGTGTTAGAAAGCACGTCAAGGAGGTCTGAACATCGGACCGACAAGTTCAGCCTATGTGTACATAGCTGTGGATATATTTTCTACTGACGTCATCGGTTATGGTGTTCTTCAGAAAGACGATGGGGGGTGGAAACTGGGTCCAACGTACGCTGATAATGATGAAGTGGGACACTAACTCTCCAGAACGCTCTATGATGAAGTCTCGGAAGAAGACGTCATGGTTGTGAATTCATACGTCGAGAATCACGCGGCGATTGCCTTATTTAGAGAAACTGGATTTTGCTGTCAGCGCACCTTTAACTTGATGTACTCAAAGAATCCTCTGAATATTCCACTCAAAAAGATGTATTCTGCAGTTGGTTCTTCCTTCACAACGATGTGAGTGACTTTCGTGACGAGCGTACGCTTAAACCACTAGGCTACCCCTACGTCGATGTCGTGTCATAAGGAATACTAGGCAGTCCTGGGGTTTCAAGTGTTCCTGTACCCAGTATAAATGTAATTGCACTTTCCCCAGTGAGAAATGTTAGGTTGATAATTAATCGAATGTTGGTAATATTGCGAAGTTTGCACTTTGTTAGTTGTACGGCGATTCGTTTTCATATATGCTATCATTCCTAATGCAGACGTCCAGAGATTATTCTGCTCAAATTCAAGTATTCAGGTGAGCATTGTACTATGACCATGTTACTGGTCTGTTGGTTCTCCTATTATTGACGAATGCATGAATCGACACTGACGACACCTCTCCCTACATTCAGCAGAATAACAGTTGTATCATAATGGATCTATGTGTTGTCAGTTACACAGAGATCTACATCTAGCTGTATCACAGCTGTATCATGACGGGTCCATGTGTTGTCCGTTACACTGAGATCTACATTTAGCAGTATCACAGCTGTATCATGGTAGATCAATGTGTTGTCTGTATAGTGCGATCTGTAGAAGCAGTGTATATTGAATCTGTAAAGTGACGGGTCCATGTTTTGTGGGAGGGTCTATCTATTGTAACCCGAAATACCCACTGTGGTTTCCTTTATCTAAGTACAACAGTCTATTGCATAATTTCCTTTCATAAACAAATGTCTAAACGTGTGCTGAAAAAATGGTTTCTGCTGAATGTTATTGACAGTGTGCAAAGATTCATGGCATACACTAGCGCTTTCCTTAAATCTCTGTCTGGTATGAGAAGTAATTCCATGACATGTTTTCGTTAGCAATCGGTATTAAGTGTAATGTAAAGGTCTTCATAGGCAATAGATTCATGACACATGTTCCTGTAAATTTCTCATCTTTGTAAATCAGATAAAAATTGACATCACATCGGGAAGTTTTGAGCCGTAGTCTTCTACTGACGGTGTATAATGCATCAGTGATTTATGTTCTCTTTAAACTGATTACAACAGATCCATCACTCTTACTTACTTCAGGTCTCTGTCTAAAGTGTCCAATACAACCATGAGATATGTTTTCCTTAATCTCTCTCTACAGTGCACGACAGATCCATGATACATGTTTTCATTAGATCTCTCTCTCTCTATGATGTACAATAAATTTATGAGACGTGGTTTCCTTAGATCTATGTCGACAGTGTATAATAGATCCATAAAACATGTTTCCTTAGATATACGTCAATAGGGTACAGTAGATCCATGGCACAATTTCCTTTGATCTCTCTCTACAGTGTGCAGTAGATCCATGACGTATATTTACTTTACATTTTTGTATGTAATGCACAGTAGGAACGCGACACATGTTTACGTTTGTAATGTATAACAGTATACTTCATATCTCTGCCTGTAATGTTTCTGGGTATCATAAGGGGTAGGTGTATGTTAGCATCTAATGGATATGTGTTTCTACCTGTGTGCTGTTCATAAAAGCAGGGGTACCTGGACACTGAAGTCTGGTAGAAAGGAAACCCATTGAGGAACGTTACAATGACGTTCACCTTGTGTATGCAGCATCATCTCACGTTATCACCACATGCAAACACAATGCGTGGCAAGCACGTGCACAATGCAGCAGCCTTCGACATGTGCATGGGGGCGTCATTGTGAATCTTGACGTTTTTCAGGAAGATCGATAAATCACTGTAGATCATTTCTTCCGATAATTTTCTTGCATCTGTGATGGGTCAGGGTTTTCAGGGTTCAATCACACACTACTGACTGAAAATTGTAAGCCTGAAATTTTCATCTCATACTCAAGTCAGCTAACAAGGGGAATAACTGAATGAACAGCTTTCGTTTGAATGAAATCCATGTGGTGATGCATTCACAAAACATTCATTATTAATCTATCAAAATTGATTCAGTCCCACAAATCTCCCACTTTTGACAATCGTACAAGGAAAGTACAGTTTCCCTACATTTTTTAAAAGTATTTGTCTTCTTGTAATCATTGCAACAGTGCAGGCGTTCATTTTATCGAATACGAAATATTAGTGGACACAAAAAAATCCTTTCCTATGAACATGTGAAATCCAGGCAAACAAACCATTCACTTGAACTGGTCGGGCCACCCTCTACCTGACTGTGCATACTCCGCCTACGCTACCGGAGGCTTCCACGACATCACCAAGATCATCCTCTCTGGCCGGGGACTGAAGGAGGCAACAGTGACATCAGGACATTATGATTTGCTTCTATGGTGTCAGCACATATCCTGTTTTACTATTTTGACATCATGACATGTTACGGTTTAGTATTAAGACATCAGCATAGTTCCATGTCCTAGTTGAATGACTTTATGCATGGTTTCCACAGCTGAACACTTTCTGTTCACGTATTCTACCAGCATTTCCATCCAACATATTGACTCTGTGTAGTGGTTGCACAAAATTAAAGTGTCATATGAATGGAAACAATATCGAATCAATTTCGGCATTTTATCAATATTCCAGCAATATCAGGGAACACCAGAAATGGGCGTCACACATTGTATCCTTGTGGGGATTCAAACCTGGGTCTCCACCGAAGATTTACCCGTAGGGCTACACCGCTCCTCTATTTTGGAGAAAGTTGTACGCTGTGATTTATTCAACTCACTATTTTCAACAAATATGTTTCCCCTTGTCTCTACTGATGTTCGTCCTTTCAGTTTTTTTATGGGCATGTTTCTTAAAAAAAGTCACTTTTTACAGATACAAAGGTAATTTGTCTGTTGCTGTATTTTATCTTATCAAAACTGAATTTACGAATGCTTTCCAAAACACCACAGACGTTGGTGATCTGCTGCTAATACACGTAAATGTGAAACCATTGTCGGATGACCTCTCGACTGCGTATAAAGACATTAAACAAGTTGTGTAGTGAGTGAACAAACTGCAACAAACAGGCACCACTGCTGATCGGCCAAGGTCAGGTCGAGCACGTGTGATGTCACAGGTGTAGGGTCGTCGAATTGTATTACGTCAGTTTTGAAGTAGTTGTTTTTGACGGCTACGTGTTGGGGTAGGTGGTAATATACCAGTTAACGGGTATGTTGCAATTTCAACTTCACAATACGGTATATTGCGGTACACTTTTTCCTGAAACTGTTCACCCGATGCGTAATTTTCGCGATGTGGTAAAAATATCGAGGACGTTTTTAGAATTTTACTGGTCATATAATTGTACTTGCATGACTTTTAAACCATGTAAATGAAAAGATAAATTGTTACTGACAATCGTCGTAGGAGAAAGAGACCAAATTGACGGACGCCGCTGCGGAAGTATATTCTCGCGGTCAAATATTCAGAGTGAATTTTCAGTTGATCTCATGTACAATCACATCTGGCTCCTTGCAGTGGCCAGGGCATGGCATTGTTTCGAAAGAAAGGAAACAGTAATTTAATTACCTTAAACCATCTGTTACACTTCCACATACCAACACATATGACAATATATCGGAATGTGAAAATTGTGGCAATACCCAACCTTAGCTACAGAAGCAAGAAATGAGCTGCTTAGTGGCCGATTGTCGGCACAAAACATGTGAAACCACTGTGTTCGACGACTATACTGGAACCATTTTGACGCCATTACAGCGACGTCAGCTTTTGCAGTGGGTCCGACGATACCTCTGATGGTCTCATACAGACAGGAATCGAGTTGTCATCAGTGGCGTATGAAGATATACTTTCAGATTCGCTGGTGGTAGGTTGAGAGTGCTGTTTCGACGCCATGAACGTTATACAGGAAGGTGACAGATTTGGGACCGGAGTGCCATGGTTTGGGGGTGCTTTCTGTTGGATTGCCTATTCCCAACTTCTGGTTATGTATGGGGATCTTAATGCTGCAGTTTACGGTGACCAGGTGCTAGCCCCCGAAGTTATTCCATTTATGGCAGCACATAGTCTAGGTGTGCACTTTCAAAGCAAAAATGCCGGACCCCGCACAGTCAACTTGAACAGGAATTATCAGGAGAACGCAGGAATCAACGTTCTTGACGGGACGTCAAGGTCACCTGATCTCAATCCAATCGAGCAGAACTGGGATGCACATAGTACATGTCCGTGTACTCTCCCGAACCAACCCGGGAATTTGATGGATCTTGGATCTGCTTTGCAGGAACAATTTCGCCGACTCCCAAGTAATGTTTTACACGCATCAGGAGGCGGTGCTTGGCAGTTGTGAACGCACGGGGTGGCCATTTACTGAACATCACATCAGATTTAATTTCCTGTGACTTGACATTTTATTTTCACCTCTTCTTTGATGAAGTCTGTAATCACATGGAACCCATTGTTGGTATTGTGATTATTCTCAGTTCATGCCATCGACCTTAAGAAATAAATGATAACCTGTATACCATATTCCTGTGTCCTTTCTTTTGTATGTACAACCCGTACAACCCCTAATAGTCTCGTGATTTTGATATATTACAATCATGTATTCAAGAACTGTTCACTGAGAATGAGTGAGAAAAGTGTGTAGAGAAAATAGTAGTATAAGCTAAGTAGTAGTAAGATATAGTAGCCCAAAGTATTTATGAGTAACAGACTTATTTCTGATACAGTTTTAAAGCTCATGATGACTAGTCTAGACATACGTGTAAATTGGATCGTGTTGTGTATACTCAAACACTCTGTCATTACAATGACAATTATGATATTAAATATATAGTATAATTTAGAGGATGATTTGGTTGCTTCTTACTGTAATGAAATACATTCTCTTGTGATACACACCTTTCAAGACTGATATCCTATAACAGTGATAATTTGCTTTAATGCTGACTGTCCAGTAGCCAAACCTTTACATCAAAGGACAGCTGTTCACATCCAAGATATTTGCTCTTCAGCAATTTGATGCATGATGCTAATGCATTTTGCATCTATATGGTTTGCAGTTGGTTCCCCAAAGTTTGTGGAAAATTCGTCTTGGATGTAACCAAATGTATATACACGACATATAGTGAGTTCTGTAAGTGAGTCTGAAGTTTTGATGGATAGTATATTATTTAACATATGATTGTGAAGTTTCTAGTTTGACTCATTATATTATTGGCAGATCTTTTTTATCTGTGTTTGGTTTGTTGACAAATGAACATTCCTTACTTGCTTTCAATTGGCCACCTTGTGGACATTATGAAGCATGACAAGAATTCACAACATACGCTCTACAATTCTAAACCAATCTTGGATTAAATACTCACCCTTGTCACGAGAAATACCATGATGCTACAACTAACTGCACCTGTAATGAGTTAAGAAAAAAACAACAACCCCCCCCCCCAAAAAAAAAAAAAACAAACGAAAAAAACATAACTCTACATCTGTGGCTAAAACGTTGTACTTTCAAACACGTATAACTCGTCCACAAATAGACTTTAGAGCATCGAATATAACATCAGTTTAAAAGGAAGGTCATGTTTATACAACCAAGTGGATACAGTCAGACAAAAGGGACTTTGAGCGCTTTGGTCACAACGTAGCACGACCCTGACGTCGGGGCTCCTGGCTCTCAGACCAATCTCTTTCAACATGTTCCGTACAGTTTGACCTGATATCCTCTGAAGTCCACACACCCTGGCTGCTATGTTGTCACCCTTGGCAGTACGAATACCCGAATGTACCGATCTTGGGCTTCATTGGTAGCTCGAGGTCTGCCTGTATGGGGACGGTCATTTGTTATACCTGTTTGGTTGCAACGAGCTGCAAGCCGTGATATCTTGCTTAGACTAACATTAAGACGCCTGGCAACAAAAAACTGGTAATCTTAATCATGCATTTTCACAATGGAGTCAAGACGTGATGTCGTGCTTTAATCTCTTGAAACTCATTCAAAACGAATGCCAATTTCTGAAAGTAATCAGGATTTTTATTGCCAGGCAGTGAATATTCTTTGATGCACAATTTCAACTGGAAGGTGATGTCTGTTGCCTTGTAGCGATACCTTTCCCATCCTTGAAAGAAATTACTTCAAAATCAACATTTTCATGTAAAATCGAATTTTTACTTGTGCAATTGTGTAAAATCATGTTATCACCACTTGTGTTACATATTTTGACAATTGTCGGAACACAATAGTTACTTCATAGATTTATAACAATACAAATCGCCTATGGGCTTTTTTATGTTTGTCGGCGGCGTGGCTATGAAAGTTAAAGCTCTTTACGCAAAACAACAAATTAAATTATATGTGTGCATTGTACTTAGATACGATCCGTGAGCTTGCAGATGCATTTCCTTAATTGTATATATGTGTGGGTGTAGGAAACATTTATCAAATCCTTTAGTCTCAGAGATGCATGGATTCTACTATGTTGTTATTGACAATGTTGGTGGCTGGAGGTCTTCCATATAACACAGTTTGGAGTATGTGACCATTTACATAGAACTAGGTATTATTTCTAACAGCAGTGTATAACTTCTTGAGCAGTTATAGTTTCGATATTTCATTTACGTGTTTAGGTAGGAATTAGGGTGAGAAGGCGAGATGTTGTTATTGAGATAGGTTGTTTTATTTAGGTTGTGCTTTAACAATTTGAAAAAATGGTTTATATATTTCTAGTTTTAGGGAAGGTGGGGTAATTTACTGGTTATTGCGTTCGCTCGTCACGCCGGAGAACTAGGCTGGATTCCCTACATGGGTACAATGTGTGAAACACGCTTCTGGTGTGCCCCACTGTGATATTGCTGGAATATTGTTAAACGTGGAGCAAAAGTAAACTCACTCACTCACTAACTCACTCTTGTTTTTGATCGTCTGATATAATGTCAGATTATGCACCAACCCTGCATAGTTATAAATGGATCTATGCACTGAAAGTTTTTACACAAATGTAACAGGGCAGGGAATACTGCAGACTGCATCATGTTCAGTTACAGCTAATAGAAACAGTATCCAATAGTCCTATGCAGTTCCAAATGTGGATGTTTGCTGTATGTTTATACTTGAAAATTACTGTTACACGACGATCATTACTACACGGTAAAAACACTTTAAGTCGGTTTCTGTTGATTTCAGCAGTGTCCAGCTACAAACTTGTTATTTCAGAACACACGTAATTCATGAGTCCTCAGTGATCTTTTGGGTAGCCTAGTGGTTAAGGCGTTCGTTCGTCAGGCCGGAGACCCTGATTCGATTCCCCACATGGATGCAACATGCGAGAGCCAATTCTTGTGTCCCCCGGGGTGATGGTGCTGGAATTTAGCTAAAAGCGCCGTAAAACCACAATCACTCACTCACCATTGACCTTCATATCTGTTTAAGTGTAAGAAATGATTTAACATGCGCTCTTTATAGATGACTCTTTGAGAGTGTGGGTTCGAATTCCGGAAACGAATAGGTATAGTACTGATAAAATGTACCCCCAAATGAAACATAATTTTCATTTCACCACCAGTTCAGAACTATCAAGTGTTCAGAAATGCTTAAAAATAATGCTACAAGCTTATTTCCGCTTCTTTCCACAGATGGTAGCACAATCTAACTTATGTAATCTGTAAACTAGTCATGTGTGGATTTAAAAGACTTCTTACTAACAACAAAACCCAGCTAATTAGAGAAACAAAAGATTCTGTGAACTTGATTGTGTTTCTGAATATGCGTCTCACCTCGTACACGAGGACATTCTATGTCCGCTTCAATCACTTTTACCACATCTCTTCACTGACGTGAAATGACGTGTGTGGATTCAAAACTACAATAATTTCATCACAACTGTACATGTGGGGATTGAAAACATTTACATTACAGAAACCAAATATGGTAATAAATTCATCATTTGAAACAATTTCAATTGATGAATTTGTTGATTCAGTTATTTGTTGTGTCGTTTCCGAGATATGTATGAAATGTATGATAAACTGGTCAACTACTGCAGAATAATAATCATAACAATAGTCATGTGTGGATGTAAAATGTTTGTAACATCTCACAGAATCCAGTCAAGCAGAAAAACAAGACATTTAGCTGACCTCGTTACATTCTTGTACACATCAAACAGCATATAGACAGACAACTTATACGTCCGCCTCAATCACTACAATTACATTTGACAGTTTAAATGAATAAGTCACACTTACATGCTTACACAATGACGTGTTTATTTTATTGTCTAATTCAATGCGTCATAGATAAGTGACTTCTTGGTGTCAGTCATGGTGATATCTGCCCCACTTATCACCTTCATGTTGACTGTGTAGTCACCTGGCAGGCCAGCACAAAACATGGGAAGAAGAAACTCCCTCCACTCAATATTCACCTTGGCTAAAACAACCTCTCTGTCCAGGTCGATGAAGGCGAGTCTCCCCCTCCCCACATCCAGCACAACGCCATAGTGATGGGTGGCCTGTGTGCCGGGTGTGTCAGACATTGTGTTACTGTAACACTTCCCCACCTTCCCCTGCTGCCACACCCTGGTACAGAGACAACCCCGGTGTGTGCCACAGCTCCCTTACATTGACACACCAGGAGCGGCACTATCGATAAACATACATCTTACTGTCCACCTGACTCTCCTCCACCACACCCACCTCCAGGACAAGACACCCCCACCCTTCGCTCACCACACCCACCCTAGAGTGTGTCTCCCAGTATTGTGGGGCAAGGGTGACAGTAGATGGGGTGGAGGAAGGGGGAATGGAGGTGGAGGCATATGTACCCTCATATTTCCGTAACCTGCCGCTGTGTCTGTGTTGTGTGGCGGGCGGCGAGTTGACCAGCTGACCGTCTGTAGTTACGTGGCACCTCTTTGTGTAGGCTCGAGCAGCGTCCAGTTGTAGTTGAGGACCTGGAAATATACATTTTGTTTACAGTTTAACAAATTTCCCGACTTCAGACAACAAATTAGACATTTTATTGTGAACCTCGTTTCAATGTTTACAAAACAGTGCACTGAATATCGGCTGCCATTTTCACCTGTGTGTGAATTGTGTCATAACTGCGATATAAATAGACATAACAATGTTGTGAAAATAGTTGTATGGGTATTCTAAATGTTTTTCATGCAATTTTACACTGACTGACAATGAAATAAACACTCCATGAAACATTTTGTAAGGAATTGTTAGTTGAGCTGGTTTGCTGTCTGTAGTCAGTAACAGACACTTGACGCCTGAAAACACATTTGTATAAACTTCATACCATGATAAAACTATCGTTGTTTGTATTCTAAACTCTTCTTATACAATACTTCTTAGTAAACATTAAAACCGACAAAATAGTTGTTTGACGATTCTTTTACATCTGAGTGTTCAACAGACACAGTATCAACAGGTAACTTCTACGTCCGCTTCAATCACTGACCACCGCCTGAACACACTCGCTTGGCGGGACACAGGTTGTTGCGTTATATGTATTGGCTAGAAAATATGGTTATTTATCATTCCAACACTATTTATAATTCCAACACTAAATATTGTAACATTAGACAGTTTTCAAATTGAACATATTCGTATATATTTACAAAGTTTATTACAAAGTTTATCAAAAATGTACAATTTTGCCGGGAGGACTCTCAATGCCGCCAGTCATTTTTACACATTTGACATTTAGGTAATTGAAGATCATGTGTCACAAAACAAGCTTTTTACACGTGTGAATGGCGAAAGTGTCGTCATCAAATTACAATAATATTCATGTAAATAAATCTACTGAATGCTGAGCTTGCAGTTTCAACATTTATTCCGGCTTGAAAACACTAAATTGTATTATCTGCTTGATATATGGAAAAACTCATTATTTAGGCATATTTACTTATTAAGCATTAATCCATCGTAGAGGCCATCGATCATGTTACTGTTATAAGCTTAGGATCTCATCTTACTGATTATATTGACAAATACTGTCACAGGTAATTGATCATCATACAATATAAATGCACATAACAAGATAACAATCCGTTAAACTGTTAACAGAAATAATGAAACAAAGTATTATTTATTAGTAATATAACTCACATATTCACGCAACTGGTACATTCTCAAGGCGCCGTTTTTTTTCAGCTTTTTTTGCAATTTATTTCTATGCATCAAAGTACTGACATAAGAAGTTTGATAGTTCCTCCCTTATTAAGAAACGTTAACTACGACCCTGAATCGATTATCAGTCTCAACTCCCTGGGGACCATACAATTCTTGCAGCTATTAACCCACCAAGTTACTGCGGCTTTCTCATCCATATGAGGTACCCATTTACAGCTGGGTGGATTGGGACACATAATAACAGTACTTTGTACATATTTACTGCACGTTGCTGTACCCGCATCTAAGTGTTTGCACGTTTGCATGTGGCCACATCTGGTCATATACCAACGTATAATATTGTGGGTCCTTTTAAGTGCACATTGTTGTGTATTGTGACCATTCGTTAATATTTGTATTCATAAGTATGTTTGGGAATGTGTTTCTGATATATATCAGAATAGCTATGTATCTATTGTGATAACATAGCATGAGAAAAGAGAGATGTAAACAGTCTTGTTCTTTTCAATTTCATAATTGTTTTCAAGGTAATGGAAAATAACCATACCAAACTGTGATAGTGCTGTTGAATCGTTGGCAGCCTCCGGGCACTTCACCTTGAAACGAGAGAATTCAATGTTGCGATCTTAGATTTACAGTTGGCATGTTTCAGCTCTAATATACAAGCACAGTTTACAGAGAATGCGAACATACGAACATTATACGTACATCGTAAAGTGTTGATGTTACTTACCTAATCAACAACGCGACGTATATACGCATGCCTACAGACTACCAAGTACTTGCCTGCTTGTGTGCTTTCTTCGTGTCAATTATATGGACGTCGGGGGTCTGTGTACATTTGTCTGTAAGATAACCCACAGCTGTTCATTAATCAAACCTTCTATGTCATAACAACTAGCAAATGTTTCCTCAACTGATTCAGATGTTTCACTGAATTATTGTTGGAAATGTCCAAATACAGCGTCCATATGCCAACTTAAGGTGGCATTATGTAATAGGAAAATGTAACACAATGTTGCAAACTTTTTTTCATTTATGATAAAGCTTTATCGGTATTACTGTAAATATTAATACCCATTGTTAAAGTAAGAAGTAAGCACCTGTAAGTGTGTGTTTATCAGATGCTGATCCATGTCCACTGACAGACCCGAAGGTGGAGATGTCGGATTTCAATTTATCCAGTCCCCTCGTGTTGAATTTGGCTGCAGGTGTCCTGTGCCTTTCTGGTGGAAGTGATCCGAGTTGCGTCTTCGTTGTGCCTTGTATTGAACTCTCCAGTGTGAGAAAGTCCAAGTTTGAAGCATATCTGAGAACGGTGTTGATATAGTTTGAGATCCCCTTGCATCGTTCACTCTCGCCTTCAGAGGTAACTTGCTCTGTGTGTAGATTTGACAGGTCCTGCTTCGTCTGATTCTCCAACTCTATGATCAGTTCCTTTTCTCTTTGATCGAGCTGTGTCCTCAGAGAATGGAAAGCGTGGTGGATGGCCTCCTTCAGGTCACTGCTTGTCTTCTTTGTGTCATTTATGACTTTGCTGATATTCTTCACGTGTGCTTTGTGAGTAGTATGGTGTGCAGACACACTCTTCTCATGCTGTTTTATCCGTCCTCTAGCAGCATCAGCAGCCATACCTACATCACCAACGTCGTGCTCACCTTGGTCGCTAAGTCTGCATTTGACACAGATTAAAATATTGCATTTTTTGTCAAAATAATCGAGAGGATAAGGATTGTGAAGTTTGCAGATGGGTTTAGTATGTATGCTTCCAGATGCTGCGTCCACGTTGGTTCCCACAACATGTCGTCTGGTAGCTTTAAAACTATTATGCATGTTCTGGCAGTATTCACAGAGTAACTCCTCACACTCCTGACACCAACACATCGCCTGGTTGCCGTCATCTTCATGTGTACAGAGAAGCTCAGTAGGGCAATGTTTGTCTGTGAGGTGAAGTATTTCCTTCTCTCTGACTACATCCTTCTGGAGGTTTGTGTCTATAAGGTTGACCTGTCTCTGACATGTAGAGCATGATATGACACCAGCAGCTGCAGATGTCACTCATGTTTCACACACAACATGAAGAGAGGACAGTAGGTAGGGGGCAGGGCCTTTCAGAGTAAATTGTTGCTGGCAGACAGATCACTTGGGGAAGGCGTCCATTCTGAAACAGATAATGTCACTGTCTCTATTCCAGCGAGGATATTGCACTCCACGACATATCTTCAATTTAATAATAGGAATAGTTTATCAAGAATGGTAGACTGACTCCACGAATAAGCTGCTCTCTAATTCCGCACCCAAACTTGAACAGGGAAGAATTGCAGTAAAACACCGGCAGTCACGTTGTATCATATGATAACGATTGACGACTCGTTGTGACTACTTCAAAACAACATTGAATTATCACAAAATATCTCACACAATATGTTACAATTTGAATACAGATATTAAAAGGACACACATCAGGATGATACGCTGTATCATAAGGGGTAAAGAGGATGGAGAGGGATAGGGAGGGAAACTGTCATGGGTCGGGTCTAGAGGGAGGGGTGGGTAGTAGCAGGGAGTGCAGGTAAAGCGAAAGGTGGCAGGAAGACGGGTGTAACAGGAGAGGGAATTACCGATAGAGGTGGGAGTTACCGATGTGTAGTGAGAGAAGACAAGAGTGCTAAAGGTAGGAGTGACAGTTGTGTAGTGGGAGGAGAGGTGAACACAGGTATGAGTGGCCAGTGTGCAGTGGGAGGAGAGTTGGTAATCTAGGAGTGACAGGTGTGTAGTGGGAAGGGAGGTGGTACAGGTAGGAGTGACAGGTGTGTAATAGTAGGAGAGGAGGATACAGGTAGGAGGTATCGGTGTGTAGTGGTAAAGGTGAGAAAAGTGAGAAATTTGGAGTGGGAGGATGGGTGGATAGAGGTAGGAATGAGAGGTGTGCAGTGGGAGGAGAGGTATTTACAGGTAGGAGTGACAGGTGTGTAGTGGGAGGTACGGTGGATACAGATAGGAATGATATATGTCTAGTGTGAGGTAAGTTACACACACGTACACGTTACAGGTGTATAGTTTGAGGAGAGGTATGTAGAGGTAGGAGTGACAGATGTGTAGTGGGGGAGAGGTAGGTACAGGTAGGTATGACAGGTGTGTAGTGGGAGGAGAGGTGGATAGTGGTGGGAATGATAGATGTGTAGTGGAAGGAGAGGTGGATTCAGGTATTAGTGACAGTTTGTAGAAGGACGAGACGTAGATAGAGGTAGGAGGTTCGGTATGCAGTAAGAAGAGAGGTAGATACGAGTAGGAGTGACAGATGTGTTGCGGGGAGAGAGGTAGATACAAGTGGAAGTCACCGGTGTGTAGTGGGAGGAGAGGTGGATACAGGTAGGAGTGACAACTGTGGACAGGGAGGAGAGGTGGATAAAGGTAGAAGTGACAGTCGTGTGGCGGGAGGAGAGGTAGATACAGGTAGGAGTGACAGGTGTGTATTGGGAGGAGAGGTGGATACAGGTAGGAGGGACCAGTGTGCAGTGGGAGGAGAGTTGGTACATTTAAGAGTGACAGATGTGTAGTGGCAGGAGAGGTGTATACAGGTAGAAGTGACAGTCGTGTGGTGGGACTAGAGGTAGATACAGGTAAGAGTGACATATCTGTAGTGCAAGAAAACGTGGTAAAGGTAGAAGTGACAAATTTGGAGTGGGAGTCCAGTGGGAGGCGCACACAGGTAGACGTTACATTTGCGTAATTGGAGGAGAGATATGTAGAGGTAGTAGTGACAGGTGTGTAGTGGGATCAGAGGTGGACACAGGTAGGACTGACAGTTTGTAGAAGGACGAGACGTAGATAGAGGTATTAGGTTTGGTATGCAGAAGGAAGAGAGGTAGATACAGTTAGGAGTGACAGATGTGTTGCCGGGGGGAGAGGTAGATACAGGTGGAAGCCGCTGGTGTGTAGTGGGAGGAGAGTTGGATACAGGTGGGAGTGACAGTTTGTAGAAGGAAGAGACGTAAATCGAGTTGGGATGTTCGGTATGCAGAAGGAAGCGAGGTAGATATAGTTATCAGTGACAAATGTGCTGCCGGGGAGAGAGGTATATACAGATGGAAGTGGGAGGAGAGGTGGATACACGTATTAGTGACAGATGTATAATGGGGGAGAAGTAGGTAGAGGTAGGAGTGACAGGTGTATAGTGGGAGGAGAGGTGGATACAGGTAGGAGTGAGAGATATGTAGTGGGGGAGAGGTAGGTAGAGGTAGGAGTGACAGGTGTGTAATGGAAGGAAAGGTGGATACAGGTAGGAGTGAGAGATATGTAGTGGGGGAGAGGTAGGTAGAGGTAGGAGTGACAGGTGTGTAGTGGAAGGAGAGGTGAATACAGGTAGGAGTGACAGATATGTAGTGGGGGAGAGGTAGGTAGAGGTAGGAGTGACAGGTGTGTAGTGGGAGGAGAGGTGGATACAGGTAGGAGTGACAGTTTGTAGAAGGGCGAGACGTAGATAGAGGTAGGATGTTCGGTATGCAAAAGGAAGAGAGGTAGATACAGTTAGGAGTGACCGATGTGTTGCCGGGGAGAGACGTAGATCCAGATGGAAGTCACCTTTGTGTAGCGGGAGGAGAGTGACAGATGTGTAATGGGGAAGAAGTAGGTAGAGGTAGGAGTCACAGGTGTGTAGTGGGAGGAGAGGTGGATACAGGTAGAAGTGATAGTCATGTCACTGGAGGAGAGGTAGATACAGGTAGAAGTGACAGATATATAGTGGGGGAGAGGTGGATAGAGGTAGGAGAGACAACTGCTCAGAGGGAGGAGATGTGGATACAGGTAGAAGTGACAGTCGTGTGACGGGAGGAGAGGTAGGTACAGGTAGGAATGACAGGTGTGCATTGGGAGGAGAGGTGGATACAGTTAGGAGTTACCAGTCTGCAGTGGGAAGAGAGTTGGTACCTTTAGGAGTGACAGTTGTGTAGTGGGAGGAGAGGTGGATACATGTAGGAGTGACAGTTTGTAGAAGGACGAGACGTAGATAGAGGTAAGAGGTTCGGTTTGCAGAATGAAGAGAGGTAGAAACAGTTAGGAGTGACAGATGTGTTGCCGGGGAGATAGGTAGATACAGATGGAAGGTACCTTTGTGTAGTGGGAGGACAGGTGGATACACGTATTAGTGACAGATGTGTAATGGGGGAAAACGTGGTAAAGGTAGAAGTGACAAATTTGGATTTGGAGGATGGGTGGATAGAGGTAGGAATGAGAGGTGTGCAGTGGGAGTAGAGGTACATACAGGTAGGAGTGACAGGTGTGTAGTGGTAGGTACGGTGAATACAGAAAGGAATGATATGTGTCCAATGGAAGGTAAGGCTCACACAGGTAGACGTTACAGGTGCTTAGTTGGAGGAGAGGTGTGTAGAGGTAGGAGTGACAGGTGTGTGGTGGGAGGAGGGGTAGATACAGGTAGGTGTGACAGGTGTGTAGTGGGAGAAAAGGTGGATACAGGTAGCAGCTACCAGTGTGCAGTGGTAAGAGAGTTGGTACATTTAGGAGTGACAGGTGTGTAGTGGGAGGAGAGATGGATACAGGTAGGAGGGACCAGTGTGCATTGGGAGGAGAGTTGGTACATTTAGGAGTGACAGATGTGTAGTGGGAGGAGAGGTGGAAACAGGTAGGAGTGACAGTCGTGTGACGGGAGGAGAGGTAGATACAGGTAGGAGTGACAGGTGTGTATTGGGAATGTTTGTAGAAGGACGAGACGGGTGTGTGTATTGGAAATGTAGGTGGATACAGATAGGAGTTACCAGTGTGCAGTGGGAGGAGAGGTGGAAATAGGTAGGAGTGACAGATGTAAAGTGGGGAAGAGGTGGATACAAGTAGAAGTGACAGTCGTGTGGCGGGAGGAGAGGTGAATACAGGCTGGAGTGACAACTGTATAGTGAGAGGAGAGGTGGATACAGTTAGAAATGACAGTCGTGTGGCGGGAGTAGAGGTAGATACAAGTAGAAGTGACATGTGTGTACTAGGAATAGAGGTGGATACAGGTAGGAGTTACCAGTGTGCAGTAGGAGGAGAGTTGGTACATTTAGGAGTGACAGATGTATAGTGGGTTAGAAGTGGATACAGGTAGGAGTCACAACTGTACAGAGGGAGGAGAGGTCGATACAGGTAGGAGTGACAGCTGTTTATTGGGAATGGAGGTGGATACAGGTAGGAGTTACCAGTGTGCAGTGGGATTAGAGTTGGTACATTTAGGAGTGACAGGTGTGTAGTGGGAGGAGAGTTGGATACAGGTAGGAGTGACAGTTTGTAGAAGGACGAGACGTACATAGCGGTAGGAGGTTCTATATGCAGAAGGAAGAGATTTCAATAGAGTTAGGAGTGACAGGTGTGTTGCCAGTGGGAGAGGTAGACATAGGTGGAAGTCACCTGTGTGTAGTGGGAGGAGAGGTGGATACAATTAGAAATGACAGTCATGTGGCGGGAGGAGAGTTAGATACAGGTAGGAGTAACAGGTGTGTATTGGGAATAGAGGTGGATACAGGTAGGAGTTACCAGTGTGCAGTGGGAGGAGAGTTGGTACATTTAGGAGTGACAGGTGTGTAGTGGCACTAGAGTTGGTACATGTAGGAGTGACAGATGTGTGGCGGGAGGAGAGGTAGATACAGGTAGGAGTGACAGGTTTGTATTGGGAATGGAGGTGGATACAGGTAGGAGTGACAAATATGTTGCGGGGTGAGAGGTGGATACAAGTAACAGTGACAGATGTATAGTAGGGGAGAGGTAGGTAGAGGTAGGAGTGACAGGTGTGTAGTGGGAAGAGAGGTGGATCCAGGTAAGAGTGACAGTTTGTGGAGGGACGAGACGTAGATAGAGATAGGAGGTTCGGTATGCAGAAAGAAGAGAGGTAGATACAGTTAGGAGTGACAGATGTGTTGCGGGTGGAGAGGTAGATACAGGTAGGTGTGACAGGTGTGTAGTGGGAGGAGAGGTGGATACAGGTAGGAGGGACCAGTGTGCAGTGGGAGGAGCGTTGGTACATTTAGGAGTGACAGGTGTGTAGTGGGAGGAGAGGTGGATACAGGAAGGAGCGTCAGATGTATAGTGGGGGAGAGGTGGATACAGGTCGGAGTCACAACTGAGCAGAGGAATTAGAGGTGGATACAGGTAGAAGTGACTGTCGTGTGGCGGGAGAAGAAGTAGATAGAAGTGGATGCAGGTAGGAATCACAACTGTGGAGAGGGAATAGAGGTGGATACAGGTAGAAGTGACAGTCGTGTGGCGGGAGAAGCGGTGGATACAGGTAGGAGTGAGAGGTGTGTATTAGGAATAGAGGTGGATACAGGTAGGAGTGACAGATGTATAGTAGGGGAGAGGTAGGTATAGGTAGGAGTGACAGGTGTGTAGCGGGAGGAGAGGAGGTTTCAGGTAGGAGTGACAGTTTGTAGAAGAACGAGACGTAGATAGAGGTAGGATTTTCGGTATGCAGAAGGAAGAGAGGTAGATACAGGTAAGAGTGACAGATATGTTGCGGGGGTTGAGGCAGATACAGATGGAAGTAACCGGTGTGTAGCGGGAGGAGAGGTAGATATAGTTAGGAGTGAGAGATTTGTTGCGGGGGGAGAGATAGATACAAGTGGAAGTCACCGATGTGTAGTGTGAGGAGAGGTGGATACAGGTAGGAGTGACTACTGTGCAAAGGGAGGAGAGGTGGATACAGGTAGAAGTGACAGTCGTGTGACGGGTTGAGAGGGAGATACAGGTAGGCTTGACAGTTGTGTAGTGGGAGGAGAGGTGGATACATGTAGGAGGGACCAGTGTGCAGTGGGAGGAGAGTTGGTACATTTAGGAGTGACAGGTGTTTAGTGGGTGCAGAAGTGGATACAGGTTGGAGTGACAGATGTATAGTGGGGTAGAGGTGGATACAGGTAGGAGTCACAACTGTGGAGAGGGAGTAGAGGTGGATACAGGTAGAAGTGAAAGTCGTGTGGCGGGAGAAGTGGTGGATACAGGTAGGAGTGACAGGTGTGTATTAGGAATAGAGGTGGATACAGGTAGGAGTTTCCAGTGTGCAGAGGGAGGAGAGTTGGTACATTTAGGAGTGACAGGTGTGTAGTGGGAGGAGAGGTGGTTACAGGTGGAAGTGACAGTTTGTAGAAGGACGAAACGTAGATAGAGGTAGGAAGTTCGGTATGCAGAATGAAGAGAGGTAGATACAGTTAGGAGTGACAGATGTGTTGCGGGTGGAGAGGTAGATACAAGTGGAAATCACCGGTGTGTAGTGGGAGGAGAGGTGGATACAGGTAGGAGTGACAGCTGTGGACAGGGAGGAGAGGTGTATACAGGAAGAAGTAACAGACGCGTTTCGGGAGGAGAGGAAGATTTAGGTAAGATTTACATATGTGTAGTGGGAGAAAACGTGTTGAAGGTAGAAGTGACAAATTTGGAGTGGGAGTCCAGTGGGAGGTGCACACAGGTAGACGTTACAGGTGCGTAGTTGGAGGAGAGATATGTAGAGGTAGGAGTGACAGGTGTGTAGTGGTAGGAGAGGTGGATACAGGTAGGAGTGACAGATGTATAATGGGTTACAGGTAGGTAGAGGTAGGAGTGAAAGGTGTGTAGTGGGAGGAGAGGTAGATACAGTTAGGAGTGACAGTTTGTAGAAGGACGAAACGTAGATAGAGGTAGGAGGTTCGGTATGCAGAAAGAAGAGGGGTAGATACAGTTAGGAGTGACAGATGTGTTGCCGGGGGGAGAGGTAGATACAAGTGGAAGTCACCGGTGTGTAGTGGGAGGAAAGGTTTATACATGTAGGAGTGACAACTGTGCAGAGGGAGGAGAGGTAGATATAGTTAGGAGTGAGAGATGTTTTGCGGGGGGAGAGATAGATACAAGTGGAAGTCACCGATGTGTAGTGGGAGGAAAGGTGTATACATGTAGGAGTGACAACTGTGCAGAGGGAGGAGAGGTGGATACAGGTAGAAGTGGCAGTCTTTTGGCGGGAGGAGAGGTAGACAGGTACGAATGAGAGGTGTGTAGTCGGAGGAGAGGTGTATAGAGGTAGAAGGGACCAGTGTGCAGTCTGATCAGAGTTGTTACATTTAGGAGTGACAGGTGGGTAGTGGCACTAGAGGTGGATACAGGTAGGAGTGACAGATGTATAGTGGTGGAGAGGTGGATACAGGTAGGAGTCACAACTGTGCAGAGGGAGGAGAGGTGGATACATTTAGAAGTGACAGTCGTGCGGCGGGAGGAGAGGGAGATACAGGTAGTGGTGACAGGTGTGTATTGGGAATAGAGGTGGATACAGGTAGGAATTACCAGTGTGCAGTGGGAGGACAGTTTTTACATTTATTAGTGACAGGTGTGTAGTGGGAGGAGAGGTGGATACAGTTAGGAGTGACAGATGTATAGTTTGGGAGAGGTAGGTAGAGGTAGGAGTGACAGGTGTGTAGTGGGAAGAGAGTTGGATACAGGTAGGAGTGACAGTTCGTAGAAGGACGAGACGTAGATAGAGGTAGGAGGTTCGGAATGCAGAAGGAAGAGAGGTTGATACAGTTAGGAGTGACAGATGTGTTGCCGGGGGGAGAGGTAGATATAGGTGGAAGTCACCGGTGTGTAGTGTGATCAGAGGTGGATACAGGTAGGAGGGACAACTGTGCAGAGGGAGGAGAGGTGGAGAGATGTATGTATGTATGTATGTATGTATGTATGTATGTATGTATGTATGTATGCATGCATGCATGCATGCATGCATGCATGTATGTATGTATGTATGTATGTATGTATGTATGTATGTATGTATGTATGTATGTATGTATGTATGTATGTATGTATGTATGTATGTATGTATGTATGTATGTATGTATGTGTATGTATGCATGTTTGCATGTATGCATATATATTTATTTCTATGACACTAGTAAACCTGGATATCGTAAGAATGTGAACACCGGAATTTACAGTTTTGCATGTTTTATCCTCAACTTTGACTTCAGATTCGAATTCAGAATCTAAAAAAAATTCAGTGTCGTGATTCGAATCCCGAATCTGAAAAGGAATATTCAGATTCGGGATTCAAATGCCGAAACCCGAATATGAAGAAAAGTCTAATTTGAGGCTGAAACATGGAAAAATGTAGGTTTGTGTTCATGTTTTAACGATACCCAGGTTTAGTCGCGGCCCCTAGTACCTTAGAAGGGGTGAGATAATGTATATTGACATTGCTGTTCATAACTCCGAATCTGAACAAAATGTTCAGATTAGGGATTCAAATGCCGAAACCCACCAGAAATAGTGTTAACCTCAACTTTCGGCCTTCAAACTTTAAACTTGACTAAGGAATACTGGCTCAGGTACTGACTAGAAAACATCACCAGTTATTTAAAACGTACAGTCTGATTGAACAGATGAAAGTAGGTGAGTATGGATTTACAGGGGTTTTAAACAATTTCAAGCAATATCACCAGAAATAGGCTTTACACACTATACCAACCACTAGGCTATCTCCCAAAATATGGAAACAGAGTTTGGAGGGTTAGTCAGTAGTCACGTGACATAAACTGCGTTATTCTGCCATATGTAAACATGGTATAAATCATTTAGGGCGATTTCTTTTTATATTGATCCCATATCTGTGGCTGATTCCTTATTATTTTTTACTGAACGGTAAATAATCACTTCAACATAACAAGAGCAGTTCTGATATCTAGGTATGTATTATAAGGTGATTATTTGTAGGATAGGCCACACAGCCCACAAGATAAATGATTCGTAAAGTTTATAGAGTTACCTGTCCGGTTATCACATTCATAAACAAGTAAAACATCTACAGTTCTTGTGTGGGATGCAGCGCCAAAACACAAAGTTTATTTTTAGATGAAGGTGTCGGCCTGTATATAGACAACCTTAAGTGCTATATCAAAGGATGAAACGTTGCTTCCAAGTTTTCAAATGAGGAAAAGGATGCCTTTGGTTCGATCCGCTCAACAAGACAGTCCTTGTGACTCAATCTCCTCTTTCTTCTCCAGGGACATGCACTTGAGAGAATCCTGGTGGTGTCATTTCAGTGATATATTGCTTCATCCCCTGCCTCTTGAATCTAAGTTTCAGTTAAGAATAAAACATCAATGTCACATTCCATAAGCAAGTCAGCTATATCTGTGGAATTTTTTTGTGTGGAAAACTGAACATTCCAGAAGACAGCATTGAGTAAACAGTTGGAACTATTACTGGTTTTGTTTTGTAAGCGTTCGTGGTTAGTCGCATGGACGGTACATAAACTGTTCACTTTCCGTTCTATAACGTGCTTTTCTTATTTTCCCCTTCACATATAGTGTGTTTATACTGACTGGCGGACAATGAAGTCAGGGCATTGATTGTCTGATTGACAATAGCATGTCTCAGGAGTACACGGGTGGCTGATTGGTCACCATTGTTCCACTCCTCTCACGCTCTTGTCTTACTATCAGAGCATGGATACCGATTAGCAGGACATTAGAGATCACAGAGAAACACAAACAGCATAAAACTACCCATAGCTTTCCAAATCATGCACTTACTTTCTCAACCAGGTTTAAAGGGCTACGTGACAAAGTCCGAGGGCAACGGACTACCAAGACAACCTGTTACAGGTATATTTTTAAAATCCAGCATATGCTTTTCGCATTCGTGTAGCAGTATGTTTGTAAGTAGTATATTGTTAGATTTTAAATCATCATCATATTAAACTTATATGAAGTAAATTAATAACCTAAACCTAAATATTTCATGACTTAAACCTAAGCATGTAACATTTAATTTCCTTAAATACCTGAGTTAACTCCAGCACTTGGATAGTTTAGCCTCTTTATTGTATATAGGTTCCTGGGTATTGTCACTTGGGCAGTCACGGGCTTGGCCTGTGATTGGGGTTTTATTGTTCTCTGGGGTCACGTGATCGTTTCAGTCATGTGAGGTCAAACTTCAAACGTTTGGCTCATCAGCAGACTATTTCTCCCTTCTGCCATTGAGCACAGGTTCTGCGCCAGGGAACATAGGGTAAGTTCATGTATTACTTTATCTGGAATCTAAGGTTGACCACTATGCATTTTGAAAGAGTTCCGCCCGAACCCCCCTCTGTTTATAGTAAGGAATGCAGTCCCGGGGATTTATTCCCCGATCTAATATTCTAAAATGGGCGATGGTATAAATATTTGGGGGGTTAAAGCGTTTAATGGGGATTTAGAAGTTTGGGGTTAATATTCATTATTTTAAGGTTAGTGTATGCAGTAGAGTATATGCGCGCGAATAATTTGCAAATGATCCGCCATTTTCAGTAATAATTGTTTGTATTTAGTACCAAATCCCACCACCGGTGCTTGTACAAACCTGATCGAAAACCGGCGGTGGTGCATCAAAAGGCAACTACCGACAACACACACTCGGCGACACTCCTTTGCTCTACATCTAGCCGAATATATGTGTAGCAGGGTGGTGGATATAACCACAGGTTGTATCCACAGAAATACCATCCTCTCATAATTCCCCCCCCCACAGTTTCATCATATCCATAAATTATGTATATATATTGTCATACATATTGTCATTGTCATCATTCTGTTTTATGTTGTCCTTGTCTACAGTTGAATGTCAGCCACTAACATCTACAATCTTCAATACCCTTGGCAGCCTCTGATGTCTCCAGCTTCACCTGGACTTCCCCTTCTCTATTTTTAGAAACTTCCACCACCTTTCTATCATCTGACTTCCTTTGACACCTGTCAGATGCTACCTGTCTTTTGATTGGCCTTTTGATCTTCTTGTCTAACTTCCTTCCTCACCTGCCCTCCTCATGCATTCTGCATGAACTCTTACAGGAGGGAGGTTCTCTCTTTCAGGTGAGGAAGATTTCAGTATTCTTATCTCTGTATACTTTGTTCTGCAAACAAACATTATTTAGTAAAAGGGTATCTCACTGCTTCATAATTGTAAAAACATATTTAATTACAATATTATTTCATTCATTTTCTAAATATTTGCCAGCTGTTGTAACTCTGACTGAGCACATGGTCTTCAACCATGTGCTTCACCAGTTTTTAAAATTATTTGGCTTAAATGATGCATTCTGCATGAACTCTTACAGGAGGGAGGTTCTCTCTTTCAGCCTTCCTCCCAACTTTGACACTGCAATAAATTTCATCACTCATCTAGAACTGTGCTTGTTGTGACTAGCAGCCCAGTGGCTGGACATTATATACCACACCCTGCTACATATGTATCACTGTAGTGCCTAGAGAGACATTTTTTTTCAAATCCTAGACGGCACTGGCTCCATTTACTTTGGAGGCCAGTAGAGGTGTATACTTTACATGTTTTGGGAGGGGGGTGCAGGGATGGGATACGGGCGGAACTCTTACCTGTATTTTAAGCCTTGCTATATATGTAGTATTTTAGTAAGTAATGTATTATATGTATGGTAGTGTTTATTCAACTTACCCGTGTACTTCACAGAGGTATAGACAAAGTGCATTGCACAGGATATAAATGTACATTTTGTATGTGTAAACAGGGGTTAGAAGTATCTTATATATCATGTATGTATATTATTTCTGGAAGTGTATAACATAATCTGTACATGCTAGTGTTCCATAAGCTTTATCATAAATTTATATAGTATGTTAATCCAGCCTGCGTCCCTTTGAGGAGGTAATATATCTATGTGCATGATCTCTGTATAAAGGGTAATATGATTTATGTAAAGGGATTTGTAAAGCATATACAAATGAATTGTAAATCCTGAAAGTGTTATAAATAACATGGTTACATTGTGTCTGTGCAGCGCCATGATATTTATGATTGAATTATGTATGTCTTAGAACAAATCTGGACTACCATTTACACAAATATATCCCTCGAACCCTGCAAGTACTCGCTTGTGATTGAGAGAACATGAGTACTGCAGTTACATCCCTAAACTGTGTCAATGACGACCCGTTGGAAAATTGCTAAAACGGCAGAAACCACACTTACACACTGTTATTAAACAAATCTACATACGTTAAAAATGTGATTCCATGACCCGTTTCTTTCAGACGCAGGAACCCTGGCACATGTTGGATTTGGTTTTGATCCCTCCCCACCCGTTTCTACTCGAGCTTCAGTACACTGCTTCTCCGAGAGACCGATGGGATGAGTTCATGTCTGATGATGGCTCTACAGTGCCTGCACTTTTCGCGTTGCTCTCAGCCGATGAAACTGTTGAGTAGGTTCGGTGCTAGGGCCTGACTGTCCAGTCAGGATGGTTGATGTAGCAAGTTAGGGTTGGTACACTCTGTGTCCCCAGTTTTTCTCGGCATTCCCCAGTTAGCCCAACTTAGGCGGTTAGGTAGATATGGCCTCCTCATGCATGCCCTGCATGATGTTGTCATAGAGATATCATAATTCAGTGCTTACCCACCATTAATTTCTTCAGTAGGTCGTTCCCAGACAGAGCAAGTTCTATATGATCTCTTTTAGGGCAGTGTTCTGGCCACCTGTGGCCACCATCTGGTAAAATATTGCAATATTTCAGCTTGATATTCAGGTTAAATCTTGTTTTACACAAACCGACATATTTCTTTTGAATTTAATTCTTTCTTAATATCATTTTATATTTGTTCCAAATTGTGACACTGTTGAAATATTGCTAAAAGCGGCTCTCGTACTACATTCATGCAGTAATAACATCTGTGGTAAGTATAAAGAGATATACTATGTTTACCTTTATAAGTAGGATAGTCGTAGAGACATAAACGCATACCTTAGGCACACATTGTCTATGCAGTGAGCGACTATTAGACATTCAAGTTCAAGTTATCTTTTCTATTAGGACCGTGGACATCATCGTACTGGGGGCAGAAATGGACCATGAAGTCCCCCAGAGGCAGTGACGACTGCCACAAAGACACTGCTTGGACGGGAGGGACGATGGGCGACTGCCACTATACCGAGAAAGGCCCGTAAAGGAAAGTATATATCTACGAACATCAACTATTTCAAACACTAAACTCTTCATTATATTTACTCTCAGCACCTTGGACATCATCATCTTGGGGGCAGAAATGGATCGTGAAGTCCCCCAGAGGCAGTGACGACTGCCACGAAGACACTGCATGGACGGGAGGGACGATGGGCGACTGGAACCATACCGACAGAAGTTCATAAAGGCAAGTATATATCGATTTACATCAACTCTTTCAAATACTAAACTCTTCATTATCTTTACTCTCAGCACTCTGGACATCATCATCCTGGGGGCAGAAGTGGACCGTGAAGTCTTCCAAACGCAGTGACGACTGCCAAGAAAACACTGCATGGACGGGAGGGACGATGGGCGACTGACACCATACCGAGAGAGGCCCATAAAGGCAAGTATATATCTATTAACATCAACTATTTCAAACACTAAACTCTTCATTATCTTTACTTTCAGCACCCTGAACATCATCAAACCGATTGCAGAAATGGACCGTGAAGTCCCCCAGAGGCGGTGACGACTGCCACAAAGACACTGCATGGACGGGAGGGAAGATGGGCGACTGGAACCATACCGACAGAAGTTCATAAAAGCAAGTATTTACCTATTAACATCAACTACTTCAAACACTAAACTCTTCATTATCTTTACTTTCAGCACCCTGAACATCATCATCCTGGGGGCAGAAATGGATCGTGAAGTCCCCCAGAGGCAGTGACGACTGCCACGAAGACACTGCCTGGACGGGAGGGACGATGGGCGACTGACACCACACCGACAGAGGTTCATAAAGGCAAGTATTTACCTATTAACATCAACTGTTTCAAACACTAAACTCTTCATCATCTTTACTCTCAGGACCATGAACATCATCACACGGATTGCAGAAATAGATCGCAAGTCCCCCAGAGGCAGTGACGACTGCCACGAAGACACTGCGTGGACGGGAGGGACGATGGTCGACTGACACCACACCGACAGAAGTTCATAAAGGCAAGTATATATCTATTAACATCAACTATTTCAAACACTAAACTCTTCATTATCTTTACTCTCAGCACTCTGGACATCATCATCCTGGGTGCAGAAGTGGACCGTGAAGTCTTCCAAACGCAGTGACGACTGCCAAGAAAACACTGCATGGACGGGAGGGACGATGGGCGACTGACACCATACCGACAGAAGTTCATAAAGGCAAGTATATATCTATTAACATCAACTCTTTCAAACACTAAACTCTTCATTATCTTTACTTTCAGCACCCTGGACATCATGATCCTGGGGGCAGAAATAGATCGTGAAGTCCCCCAGAGGCAGTGACGACTGCCACGAAGACACTGCATGGACGGGAGGGACGATGGGCGACTGCAATCAAACCGACAGAAGTTCATAAAGGCAAGCATATGTCCATTTACATCAAGTGTTTCAAACACTACACTCTTCATTATCTTTAATCTCAGGACCTTTGACATAATCATCCTGGGGGCAGAAATGGACCGTGAAGTCCCCCAGAGGCAGTGACGACTGCCACGAAGACACTGCATGGACGGGAGGGACGATGGGCGACTGGAACCATACCGACAGAAGTTCATAAAGGCAAGTATATATCGATTTACATCAACTCTTTCAAATACTAAACTCTTCATTATCTTTACTCTCAGCACTCTGGACATCATCATCCTGGGGGCAGAAGTGGACCGTGAAGTCTTCCAAACGCAGTGACGACTGCCAAGAAAACACTGCATGGACGGGAGGGACGATGGGCGACTGACACCATACCGAGAGAGGCCCATAAAGGCAAGTATATATCTATTAACATCAACTATTTCAAACACTAAACTCTTCATTATCTTTACTTTCAGCACCCTGAACATCATCAAACCGATTGCAGAAATGGACCGTGAAGTCCCCCAGAGGCGGTGACGACTGCCACAAAGACACTGCATGGACGGGAGGGAAGATGGGCGACTGGAACCAGACCGACAGAAGTTCATAAAAGCAAGTATTTACCTATTAACATCAACTACTTCAAACACTAAACTCTTCATTGTCTTTACTTTCAGCACCCTGAACATCATCATCCTGGGGGCAGAAATGGATCGTGAAGTCCCCCAGAGGCAGTGACGACTGCCACGAAGACACTGCCTGGACGGGAGGGACGATGGGCGACTGACACCACACCGACAGAGGTTCATAAAGGCAAGTATTTACCTATTAACATCAACTGTTTCAAACACTAAACTCTTCATCATCTTTACTCTCAGGACCATGAACATCATCACACGGATTGCAGAAATAGATCGCAAGTCCCCCAGAGGCAGTGACGACTGCCACGAAGACACTGCGTGGACGGGAGGGACGATGGTCGACTGACACCACACCGACAGAAGTTCATAAAGGCAAGTATATATCTATTAACATCAACTATTTCAAACACTAAACTCTTCATTATCTTTACTCTCAGCACTCTGGACATCATCATCCTGGGTGCAGAAGTGGACCGTGAAGTCTTCCAAACGCAGTGACGACTGCCAAGAAAACACTGCATGGACGGGAGGGACGATGGGCGACTGACACCATACCGACAGAAGTTCATAAAGGCAAGTATATATCTATTAACATCAACTCTTTCAAACACTAAACTCTTCATTATCTTTACTTTCAGCACCCTGGACATCATCATCCTGGGGGCAGAAATAGATCGTGAAGTCCCCCAGAGGCAGTGACGACTGCCACGAAGACACTGCATGGACGGGAGGGACGATGGGCGACTGCAATCAAACCGACAGAAGTTCATAAAGGCAAGCATATGTCCATTTACATCAAGTGTTTCAAACACTACACTCTTCATTATCTTTAATCTCAGGACCTTTGACATAATCATCCTGGGGGCAGAAATGGACCGTGAAGTCTTCCAGAGGCAGTGACGACTGCCACAAAGACACTGCATGGAAGGGAGGGACGATGGGCGACTGGAACCAAACCGACAGAAGTTCATAAAGGCAAGTATACATCTATTTACATCAGTTATTTCAAACAGTAAACTCTTCATTATCTTTACTTTCAGCACCCTTGACATCATCATCCTGGGGTCAGAAATGGACCGTAAAGTCCCCCAGAGGCAGTGACGACTGCCACGAAGACACTGCATGGACGGGAGGGACGATGGGCGACTGGAACCATACCGATAAAAGTTCATAAAGGCAAGTATATATCTATTTACATCAATTATTTCAAACACTACACTCTTTATTATCTTTACTTTCAGCACATTGGGCATCATCATCCTGGGGGCAGAAATGGACCATGAAGTCCCCCAGAGGCAGTGACGACTGCCACGAAGACACGGCATAGACGGGAGGGACGATGGGCGACTGGAACCATACCGACAGAGCCCCATAGAGGCAAGTATTTATCTATTTACATCAACTCTTTCAAACACTAAACTCTTCATTATCTTTACTTTCAGCACCCTGGACATCATCATCCTGGGGGCAGAAATGGACCGTGAAGTACCCTAGAGGTAGTGAAGACTGCCACAAAGACACTGCATGGACGGGAGGGACGATGGGCGACTGACACCACACCGACAGAAGTTCATAAAAGCAAGTATTTACCTATTAACATCAACTATTTCAAACACTAAACTCTTCATTATCTTTACTTTCAGCACCCTGAACATCATCATCCTGGGGGCAGAAATGGATCGTGAAGTCCCCCAGAGGCAGTGACGACTGCCACGAAGACACTGCCTGGACGGGAGGGACGATGGGCGACTGACACCATACCGACAGAAGTTCATAAAGGCAAGTATACATCTATTAACATCAACTATTTCAAACACTAAACTCTTCATTATCTTTACTTTCAGCACCCTGGACATCATCATCCTGGGGGCAGAAATAGATCGTGAAGTCCCCCAGAGGCAGTGACGACTGCCACAAAGGCACTGCATGGACGGGAGGGAAGATGGGCGACTGCAATCAAACCGACAGAAGTTCATAAAGGCAAGCATATGTCCATTTACATCAAGTGTTTCAAACACTACACTCTTCATTCTCTTTAATCTCAGGACCTTTGACATAATCATCCTGGGGGCAGAAATGGACCGTGAAGTCCTCCAGAGGCTGTGACGACTGCCACAAAGACACTGCATGGAAGGGAGGGACGATGGGCGACTGGAACCAAACCGACAGAAGTTCATAAAGGCAAGTATACATCTATTTACATCAATTATTTCAAACACTAAACTCTTCATTATCTTTACTTTCAGCACCCTTGACATCATCATCCTGGGGTCAGAAATGGACCGTAAAGTCCCCCAGAGGCAGTGACGACTGCCACGAAGACACTGCATGGACGGGAGGGACGATGGGCGACTGGAACCATACCGATAAAAGTTCATAAAGGCAAGTATATATCTATTTACATCAATTATTTCAAACACTACACTCTTCATTATCTTTACTTTCAGCACATTGGGCATCATCATCCTGGGGGCGGAAATGGACCATGAAGTCCCCCAGAGGCAGTGACGACTGCCACGAAGACACTGCATGGACGGGTGGGACGATGAGCGACTGAAACCATGCCGACAGAAGTTCATAAGGGCAAGTATATATCTATTCACATCAATGATTTCAAACACTAAACTCTTCATTATCTTTACTTTCAGCACCCTGGACATCATCATCCTGGGGGCAGAAATGGACCGTGAAGTACCCTAGAGGTAGTGAAGACTGCCACAAAGACACTGCATGGACGGGAGGGATGATGGGCGACTGGAACCATACCGACAGAAGTTCATAAAGGCAAGTATTTATATAATTACATCAACTCTTTCAAACACTAACCTCTTCATTATCTTTACTTTCAGCACCCTTGACATCATCATCCTGGGGGCAGAGATGCACCGTGAAGTCCCCCAGAGGCAGTGACGACTGCCACAAAGACACTGCATGGACGGGAGGGACGATGGGCGACTGACAACATACCGACAGAAGTTCATAAAGGCAAGTATGTACCTATTAACATCAACTATTTCAAACACTAAACTCTTCTTTATCTTTACTCTCAGGACCATGGACTTGATAATCCTGGGGGCAGAAATGGACCATGAAGTCCCCCAGAGGCTGTGACGACTGCCACAAAGACACTGCATGGACGGGAGGGACGATGGGCGACAGGAACCATACCGACAGAAGTTCATAAAGGCAAGTATGTATCTATTTATATCAATTATTTCAAACACTAAACTCTTCATTATCTTTACTTTCAGCACCCTGGGCATGATCATCCTGGGGGCAGAAATGGACCATGAAGTCCCCCAGAGGCAGTGACGACTGCTACAAAGACACTGCATGGACGGGAGGGACGATAGGCGACTGGAACCATACCGACAGAAGTTCATAAAGGCAAGTATTTATATAATTACATCAACTCTTTCAAACACTAAACTCTTCATAATCTTTACTTTCAGCACCCTGGACATCATCATCCTGGGGAGAGAAATGGACCGTGAAGTCCCCCAGAGGCAGTGACGACTGCCACAAAGACACTGCATGGACGGGAGGGACGATGGGCCACTGGAACCATACCGACAGAAGTTCATAAAGGCAAATATAAATCTATTTACATCAATTGTTTCAAACAATAAACTCTTCATTATCTTTATTTTCAGGACCTTGGACATCATCATTCTCGGGGCAAAAATAGACTGTTAAGTCCCCCTAGAGGCAGTGACGACTGCCACAAAGACACTGCATGGACGGGAGAGACGATGGGCGAATGACACCATACCAACAGAAGTTCATAAAGGCAAGTATTTACCTATTAACATCAACTATTTCAAACACTAAACTCTTCTTTATCTTTACTCTGAGAACCATGGACTTCATGATCCTGGGGGCAGAAATGGACCATGAAGTCCCCCAGAGGCAGTGACGACTGCCACGAAGACACTGCATAGACGGGAGGGAGGATGGGCGACTGGAACCATACCGACAGTGCCCCATAGAGGCAAGTATTTATCTATTTATATCAACTCTTTCAAACACTAAACTGTTCATTATCTTTACTTTCAGCACCCTGGACATCATCATTATGGGGGCAGAAATGGACCATGAAGTCCCCTAGAGGCAGTGACGACTGCTACGAAGACACTGCATGGACGGGAGGGACGATGGGCGACTGGAACCAAACCGACAGAAGTTCATAAAGGCAAGTATTTTTATAATTACGTCAACTCTTTCAAACACTAAACTCTTCATTATCTTTACTTTCAGCACCCTGGACATCATCATCCTGGGGGCAGAAATGGACCATGAAGTCCCCCAGAGGCTGGGACGACTGCCACAAAGACACTGCATAGACGGGAGGGACGATGGGCGACTGACAACATACCGACAGAAGTTCATAAAGGCAAGTATGTACCTGTTAATATCAACTATTTCAAACACTAAACTCTTCTTTATCTTTACTCTCAGGACCATGGACTTGATAATCCTGTGGGCAGAAATGGGTCATGAAGTCCCCCAGAGGCTGGGACGACTGCCACAAAGACACTGCATAGACGGGAGGGACGATGGGCGACTGACAACATACCGACAGAAGTTCATAAAGGCAAGTATTTACCTATTAACGTCAACTATTTCAAACACTAAACTCTTCATTATCTTTACTTTCAGCACCCTGGGCATCATCATCCTGGGGTCAGAAATGGACCATGAAGTCCCCCAGAGGCAGTGACGACTGCCAGGAAAACACTGCATGGACGGGAGGGACGATAGGCGACTGGAACCATACCGACAGAAGTTCATAAAGGCAAGTATTTATATAATTACATCAACTCTTTCAAACACTAAACTCTTCATTATCTTTACTTTCAGCACCCTGGACATCATCATCCTGGGGAGAGAAATGGACCGTGAAGTCCCCCAGAGGCAGTGACGACTGCCACAAAGACACTGCATGGACGGGAGGGATGATGGGCGACTGACACCATACCAACAGAAGTTCATAAAGGCAAGTATTTACCTATTAACATCAACTATTTCAAACACTAAACTCTTCTTTATCTTTACTCTCAGGAACATGGACTTCATAATCCTAAGGAGAGGAAATGGACCATGAAGTAACCCAGAGGCTGTGACGACTGCCACAAACACACTGCATGGACGGGAGGGACGATGGGCGACTGGAACCATACCGACAGAAGTTCATAAAGGCAAGTATATATCTATTTACAACAATTATTTCAAACACTAAACTCTTCATTATCTTTACTTTCAGTACCCTTGACATCATCATCCTGGGGGCAGAAATGGACCATGAAGTCCCCTAGAGGCAGTGACGACTGCCACGAAGAAACTGCATAGATGTGAGGGACGATGGGCGACAGGAACCATAACGACAGAGCCCCATAGAGGCAAGTATTTACCTATTTACATCAACTCTTTCAAACACTAAACTCTTCATTATCTTTACTTTCAGCACCCTGGACATCATCATCCTGGGGGCAGAAATGGGTCGTGAAGTCCCCCAGAGGCTGTGACGACTGCCACAAAGACAATGCATGGACGGGAGGGACGATGGGCGACTGACAACATACCGACAGAAGTTGATAAAGGCAAGTATGTACCTATTAATATCAACTATTTCAAACACTAAACTCTTCTTTATGTTTTCTCTCAGGACCATGGACTTGATAATCCTGGGGGCAGAAATGGACCATGAAGTCCCCCAGAGGCTGGGACGACTGCCACAAAGACACTGCATAGACGGGAGGGACGATGGGCGACTGACAACATACCGACAGAAGTTCATAAAGGCAAGTATTTACCTATTAACGTCAACTATTTCAAACACTAAACTCTTCTTTATCTTTACACTCAGGACCACGGACTTGATAATCCTGTGGGCAGAAAAGGACAATGAAGTCCCCTAGAGGCAGTGACGACTGCCACAAAGACACTGCATGGACGGGAGTGTCGATGGGCGACATGAACCATACCGACAGAAGTTCATAAAGGCAAGTATATATCTATTTATATCAGTTATTTCAAACACTAAACTCTTCATTATGTTTACTTTCAGCACCCTGGGCATCATCATCCTGGGGTCAGAAATGGACCATGAAGTCCCCCAGAGGCAGTGACGACTGCCAGGAAAACACTGCATGGACGGGAGGGACGATGGGCGACTGGAACCATACCGACAGAAGTTCATAAAGGCAAGTATTTATATAATTACATCAACTCTTTCAAACACTAAACTCTTCATTATCTTTACTTTCAGCACCCTGGACATCATCATCCTGGGGAGAGAAATGGACCGTGAAGTCCCCCAGAGGCAGTGACGACTGCCACAAAGATACTGCATGGACGGGAGGGATGATGGGCGACTGACACCATACCAACAGAAGTTCATAAAGGCAAGTATTTACCTATTAACATCAACTATTTCAAACACTAAACTCTTCTTTATCTTTACTCTCAGGAACATGGACTTCATAATCCTAAGGAGAGGAAGTGGACCATGAAGTAACCCAGAGGCTGTGACGACTGCCACAAACACACTGCATGGACGGGAGGGACGATGGGCGACTGGAACCATACCGACTGAAGTTCATAAAGGCAAGTATATATCTATTTACAACAATTATTTCAAACACTAAACTCTTCATTATCTTTACTTTCAGTACCCTTGACATCATCATCCTGGGGGCAGAAATGGACCATGAAGTCCCCCAGAGGCAGTGACGACTGCCACGAAGAAACTGCATAGATGTGAGGGACGATGGGCGACAGGAACCATAACGACAGAGCCCCATAGAGGCAAGTATTTACCTATTAACATCAACTCTTTCAAACACTAAACTCTTCATTATCTTTACTTTCAGCACCCTGGACATCATCATCCTGGGGGCAGAAATGGGTCGTGAAGTCCCCCAGAGGCTGTGACGACTGCCACAAAGACACTGCATGGACGGGAGGGACGATGGACGACTGACACCGTACCAACAGAAGTTCAGAAAGGCAAGTATTTACCTGTTAACATCAACTATTTCAAACACTACACTCTTCTTTATCTTTACTCTCAGGACAATGGACTTCATAATCCTGGGGGCAGAAATGGACCGTGAAGTCCCCCAGAGGCTGTGACGACTGCCACAAAGACACTGCATGGACGGGAGGGACGATGGGCGACTGGAACCATACCGACAGAAGTTCATAAAGGCAAGTATATATCTATTTACATCAATTATTTCAAACACTAAACTCTTCATTATCTTTACTTTCAGCACCCTGGGATTCATCATCCTGGGGGCAGAAATGGACCATAAAGTTCCCCAGAGGCTGTGACGACTGCCACAAAGACACTGCATGTACGGGAGGGACGATGGGCGACTGCAACCATACCGACTGAAGTTCATAAAGGCAAGTATATATCTATTTACATCAATTATTTCAAACACTAAACTCTTCATTATCTTTACTTTCAGCACCCTGGGATTCATCATCCTGGGGGCAGAAATGGACCATGAAGTTCCCCAGAGGCTGTGACGACTGCCACAAAGATACTGCATGGACGGGAGGGACGATGGGCGACTGGAACCATACCAACAGAAGTTCATAAAGGCAAGTATATATCTATTTACATCAATTATTTCAAACACTAAACTCTTCATTATCTTTACTTTCAGTACCCTTGACATCATCATCCTGGGGGCAGAAATGGACCATGAAGTCCCCCAGAGGCACTTTCGACTGCCACGAAGACACTGCATGGACGGGAGGGACGATGAGCGACTGAAACCATACCGACAGAAGTTCATAAGAGCAAGTATATATCTATTTACATCAATGATTTTAAACACTAAACTCTTCATTATCTTTACTCTCAGAACCATGGACATCATAATCCTGGGGGCAGAAATGGACCGTGAAGTCCCCCAGAGGCAGTGACAACTGCCACAAAGTCACTGCATGGACGGGAGTGACGATGGCCGACTGACACCATACCAACAGAAGTTCATAAAGGCAAGTATTTACCTATTAACATCAACTATTTTAAACACTAAACTCTTCATTATCTTTACTCTCAGGACCATGGACAGCATAATCCTGGGGGCAGAAATGGACCCTGAAGTCCCCCAGAGGCAGTGACGACTGCCACGAAGACACTGCATGGACGGGAGGGACGATGGGCGACTGACAACATACAGACAGAAGTTCATAAAGGCAAGTGTTTACCTATTAACATCAACTATTTCAAACACTAAACTCTTCTTTATGTTTACTCTCAGGACAATGGACTTGATAATCCTGGGGGCAGAAATGGACCATGAAGTCCCCCAGAGGCAGTGACAATTGCCACACAGACACTGCATGGACGGGAGGGACGATGGGCGACTGGAACCATACCGACTGTGCCCCATAGAGGCAAGTATTTATCTCTTTACATCAACTCTTTCAAACACTAAACTCTTCATTATCTTTACTTTCAGCGCCCTGGACATCATCATCCTGGGGGCAGAAATGGACCGTGAAGTCCCCTAGAGGCAGTGACGACTGCCACGAAGACACTGCATGGACGGGAGGGACGATGGGCGACTGACAACATACCGACAGAAGTTCATAAAGGCAAGTGTTTACCTATCAACATGAACTATTTCAAACACTAAACTCTTCTTTATGTTTTCTCTCAGGACCATGGACTTGATAATCCTGGGGGCAGAAATGGACCATGAAGTCCCCCAGAGGCTGTGACGACTGCCACAAAGACACTGCATGGACGGGAGGGACGATGGGCGACTGACAACATACCGACAGATGTTCATAAAGGCAAGTATATACCTATTAACGTCAAATATTTCAAACACTAAACTCTTCTTTATCTTTACTCTCAGGACCATGGACTTGATAATCCTGGGGGCAGAAATGGACCATGAAGTCCCCCAGAGGCTGTGACGACTGCCACAAACACACTGCATGGACGGGAGGGACGATGGGCGACTGGAACCATACCGACAGAAGTTCATAAAGGCAAGTATATATCTATTTACATCAATTATTTCAAACACTAAACTCTTCATTATCTTTACTTTCAGCACCCTGGGATTCATCATCCTGGGGGCAGAAATGGACCATAAAGTTCCCCAGAGGCTGTGACGACTGCCACAAAGACACTGCATGTACGGGAGGGACGATGGGCGACTGCAACCATACCGACTGAAGTTCATAAAGGCAAGTATATATCTATTTACATCAATTATTTCAAACACTAAACTCTTCATTATCTTTACTTTCAGCACCCTGGGATTCATCATCCTGGGGGCAGAAATGGACCATGAAGTTCCCCAGAGGCTGTGACGACTGCCACAAAGATACTGCATGGACGGGAGGGACGATGGGCGACTGGAACCATACCAACAGAAGTTCATAAAGGCAAGTATATATCTATTTACATCAATTATTTCAAACACTAAACTCTTCATTATCTTTACTTTCAGTACCCTTGACATCATCATCCTGGGGGCAGAAATGGACCATGAAGTCCCCCAGAGGCACTTTCGACTGCCACGAAGACACTGCATGGACGGGAGGGACGATGAGCGACTGAAACCATACCGACAGAAGTTCATAAGAGCAAGTATATATCTATTTACATCAATGATTTTAAACACTAAACTCTTCATTATCTTTACTCTCAGAACCATGGACATCATAATCCTGGGGGCAGAAATGGACCGTGAAGTCCCCCAGAGGCAGTGACAACTGCCACAAAGTCACTGCATGGACGGGAGTGACGATGGCCGACTGACACCATACCAACAGAAGTTCATAAAGGCAAGTATTTACCTATTAACATCAACTATTTTAAACACTAAACTCTTCATTATCTTTACTCTCAGGACCATGGACAGCATAATCCTGGGGGCAGAAATGGACCCTGAAGTCCCCCAGAGGCAGTGACGACTGCCACGAAGACACTGCATGGACGGGAGGGACGATGGGCGACTGACAACATACAGACAGAAGTTCATAAAGGCAAGTGTTTACCTATTAACATCAACTATTTCAAACACTAAACTCTTCTTTATGTTTACTCTCAGGACAATGGACTTGATAATCCTGGGGGCAGAAATGGACCATGAAGTCCCCCAGAGGCAGTGACAATTGCCACACAGACACTGCATGGACGGGAGGGACGATGGGCGACTGGAACCATACCGACTGTGCCCCATAGAGGCAAGTATTTATCTCTTTACATCAACTCTTTCAAACACTAAACTCTTCATTATCTTTACTTTCAGCGCCCTGGACATCATCATCCTGGGGGCAGAAATGGACCGTGAAGTCCCCTAGAGGCAGTGACGACTGCCACGAAGACACTGCATGGACGAGAATGACGATGGGCGACTGACAACATACCGACAGAAGTTCATAAAGGCAAGTGTTTACCTATCAACATCAACTATTTCAAACACTAAACTCTTCTTTATGTTTTCTCTCAGGACCATGGACTTGATAATCCTGGGGGCAGAAATGGACCATGAAGTCCCCCAGAGGCTGTGACGACTGCCACAAAGACACTGCATGGACGGGAGGGACGATAGGCGACTGACAACATACCGACAGATGTTCATAAAGGCAAGTATATACCTATTAACGTCAACTATTTCAAACACTAAACTCTTCTTTATCTTTACTCTCAGGACCATGGACTTGATAATCCTGGGGGCAGAAATGGACCATGAAGTCCCCCAGAGGCTGTGACGACTGCCACAAACACACTGCATGGACGGGAGGGACGATGGGCGACATGAACCATACCGACAGAAGTTCATAAAGGCAAGTATCTATCTATTTACATCAGTTATTTCAAACACTAAACTCTTCATTATCTTTACTTTCAGCACACTGGGCATCATCATCCTGGGGGCAGAAATGGACCATGAAGTCCCCCAGAGGCAGTGACGACTGCCACAAAGACACTGCATGGACGGGAGGCACGATAGGCGAGTGGAACCATACCGACAGAGCCCCATAGAGGCAAGTATTTATATAATTACATCAACTCTTTCAAACACTAAACTCTTCATTATCTTTACTTTCAGCACCCTTGACATCATCATCCTGGGGATAGAAATGGATCGTGAAGTCCCCCAGAGGCTGTGACGACTGCCACAAAGACACTGCATGGACGGCAGGGACGATGGGCGACTGACACCGTATCAACAGAAGTTCAGAAAGGCAAGTATTTACCTATTAACATCAACTATTTCAAACACTAAACTCTTCTTTATCTTTACTCTCAGGACCATGGACTTCATAATCCTGGGGGCAGAAATGGACCATGAAGTCCCCCAGACGCTGTGACGACTGCCACAAAGACACTGCATGGACGGGAGAGACGATGGGCGACTGGAACCATACCGACAGAAGTTCATAAAGGCAAGTATATATCTATTTACATCAATTATTTCAAACACTAAACTCTTCATTATCTTTACTTTCAGCACCCTTGGATTCATCATCCTGGGGGCAGAAATGGACCATGAAGTTCCCCAGAAGCTGTGACGACTGCCACAAAGACACTGCATGGACGGGAGGGACGATGGGCGACTGCAACCATACCGACAGAAGTTCATAAAGGCAAGTATATATCTATTTACATCAATTATTTCAAACACAAAACTCTTCATTATCTTTACTTTCAGCACCCTGGGATTCATCATCCTGGGGGCAGAAATGGACCATGAAGTCCCCTAGAGGCAGTGACGACTGCTACGAAGACACTGCATGGACGGGAGGGACGATGGGCGACTGGAACCAAACCGACAGAAGTTCATAAAGGCAAGTATTTTTATAATTACGTCAACTCTTTCAAACACTAAACTCTTCATTATCTTTACTTTCAGCACCCTGGACATCATCATCCTGGGGGCAGAAATGGACCATGAAGTCCCCCAGAGGCTGGGACGACTGCCACAAAGACACTGCATAGACGGGAGGGACGTTGGGCGACTGACAACATACCGACAGAAGTTCATAAAGGCAAGTATGTACCTGTTAATATCAACTATTTCAAACACTAAACTCTTCTTTATCTTTACTCTCAGGACCATGGACTTGATAATCCTGTGGGCAGAAATGGGTCATGAAGTCCCCCAGAGGCTGGGACGACTGCCACAAAGACACTACATAGACGGGAGGGACGATGGGCGACTGACAACATACCGACAGATGTTCATAAAGGCAAGTATTTACCTATTAACGTCAACTATTTCAAACACTAAACTCTTCATTATCTTTTCTCTCAGGACCATGGACTTGATAATCCTGTGGGCAGAAAAGGACAATGAAGTCCCCTAGAGGCAGTGACGACTGCCACAAAGACACTGCATGGACGGGAGTGTCGATGGGCGACTGCAACCATACCGACAGAAGTTCATAAGGGCAAGTATATATCTATTTATATCAGTTATTTCAAACACTAAACTCTTCATTATCTTTACTTTCAGCACCCTGGGCATCATCATCCTGGGGTCAGAAATGGACCATGAAGTCCCCCAGAGGCAGTGACGACTGCCAGGAAAACACTGCTTGGACGGGAGGGACGATAGGCGACTGGAACCATACCGACAGAAGTTCATAAAGGCAAGTATTTATATAATTACATCAACTCTTTCAAACACTAAACTCTTCATTATCTTTACTTTCAGCACCCTGGACATCATCATCCTGGGGAGAGAAATGGACCGTGAAGTCCCCCAGAGGCAGTGACGACTGCCACAAAGACACTGCATGGACGGGAGGGATGATGGGCGACTGACACCATACCAACAGAAGTTCATAAAGGCAAGTATTTACCTATTAACATCAACTATTTCAAACACTAAACTCTTCTTTATCTTTACTCTCAGGAACATGGACTTCATAATCCTAAGGAGAGGAAGTGGACCATGAAGTAACCCAGAGGCTGTGACGACTGCCACAAACACACTGCATGGACGGGAGGGACGATGGGCGACTGGAACCATACCGACAGAAGTTCATAAAGGCAAGTATATATCTATTTACAACAATTATTTCAAACACTAAACTCTTCATTATCTTTACTTTCAGTACCCTTGACATCATCATCCTGGGGGCAGAAATGGACCATGAAGTCCCCCAGAGGCAGTGACGACTGCCACGAAGAAACTGCATAGATGTGAGGGACGATGGGCGACAGGAACCATAACGACAGAGCCCCATAGAGGCAAGTATTTACCTATTTACATCAACTCTTTCAAACACTAAACTCTTCATTATCTTTACTTTCAGCACCCTGGACATCATCATCCTGGGGGCAGAAATGGGTCGTGAAGTCCCCCAGAGGCTGTGACGACTGCCACAAAGACACTGCATGGACGGGAGGGACGATGGACGACTGACACCGTACCAACAGAAGTTCAGAAAGGCAAGTATTTACCTATTAACATCAACTATTTCAAACACTAAACTCTTCTTTATCTTTACTCTCAGGACAATGGACTTCATAATCCTGGGGGCAGAAATGGACCGTGAAGTCCCCCAGAGGCTGTGACGACTGCCACAAAGACACTGCATGGACGGGAGGGACGATGGGCGACTGCAACCATACCGACTGAAGTTCATAAAGGCAAGTATATATCTATTTACATCAATTATTTCAAACACTAAACTCTTCATTATCTTTACTTTCAGCACCCTGGGATTCATCATCCTGGGGGCAGAAATGGACCATGAAGTTCCCCAGAGGCTGTGACGACTGCCACAAAGATACTGCATGGACGGGAATGACGATGGGCGACTGGAACCATACCAACAGAAGTTCATAAAGGCAAGTATATATCTATTTACATCAATTATTTCAAACACTAAACTCTTCATTATCTTTACTTTCAGTACCCTTGACATCATCATCCTGGGGGCAGAAATGGACCATGAAGTCCCCCAGAGGCACTTTCGACTGCCACGAAGACACTGCATGGACGGGAGGGACGATGAGCGACTGAAACCATACCGACAGAAGTTCATAAGAGCAAGTATATATCTATTTACATCAATGATTTTAAACACTAAACTCTTCATTATCTTTACTCTCAGAACCATGGACATCATAATCCTGGGGGCAGAAATGGACCGTGAAGTCCCCTAGAGGCAGTGACGACTGCCACGAAGACACTGCATGGACGGGAGGGACGATGGGCGACTGACAACATACCGACAGAAGTTCATAAAGGCAAGTGTTTACCTATCAACATCAACTATTTCAAACACTAAACTCTTCTTTATGTTTTCTCTCAGGACCATGGACTTGATAATCCTGGGGGCAGAAATGGACCATGAAGTCCCCCAGAGGCTGTGACGACTGCCACAAAGACACTGCATGGACGGGAGGGACGATGGGCGACTGACAACATACCGACAGATGTTCATAAAGGCAAGTATATACCTATTAACGTCAACTATTTCAAACACTAAACTCTTCTTTATCTTTACTCTCAGGACCATGGACTTCATAATCCTGTGGGCAGAAATGGACCATAAAGTCCCCCAGAGGCTGTGACGACTGCCACAAACACACTGCATGGACGGGAGGGACGATGGGCGACTGGAACCATACCGACAGAAGTTCATAAAGGCAAGTATATATCTATTTACATCAGTTATTTCAAACACTAAACTCTTCATTATCTTTACTTTCAGCACCCTGGGATTCATCATCCTGGGGGCAGAAATGGACCATAAAGTTCCCCAGAGGCTGTGACGACTGCCACAAAGACACTGCATGTACGGGAGGGACGATGGGCGACTGCAACCATACCGACTGAAGTTCATAAAGGCAAGTATATATCTATTTACATCAATTATTTCAAACACTAAACTCTTCATTATCTTTACTTTCAGCACCCTGGGATTCATCATCCTGGGGGCAGAAATGGACCATGAAGTTCCCCAGAGGCTGTGACGACTGCCACAAAGATACTGCATGGACGGGAGGGACGATGGGCGACTGGAACCATACCAACAGAAGTTCATAAAGGCAAGTATATATCTATTTACATCAATTATTTCAAACACTAAACTCTTCATTATCTTTACTTTCAGTACCCTTGACATCATCATCCTGGGGGCAGAAATGGACCATGAAGTCCCCCAGAGGCACTTTCGACTGCCACGAAGACACTGCATGGACGGGAGGGACGATGAGCGACTGAAACCATACCGACAGAAGTTCATAAGAGCAAGTATATATCTATTTGCATCAATGATTTTAAACACTAAACTCTTCATTATCTTTACTCTCAGAACCATGGACATCATAATCCTGGGGGCAGAAATGGACCGTGAAGTCCCCCAGAGGCAGTGACAACTGCCACAAAGTCACTGCATGGACGGGAGTGACGATGGCCGACTGACACCATACCAACAGAAGTTCATAAAGGCAAGTATTTACCTATTAACATCAACTATTTTAAACACTAAACTCTTCATTATCTTTACTCTCAGGACCATGGACAGCATAATCCTGGGGGCAGAAATGGACCTTGAAGTCCCCCAGAGGCAGTGACGACTGCCACGAAGACACTGCATGGACGGGAGGGACGATGGGCGACTGACAACATACAGACAGAAGTTCATAAAGGCAAGTGTTTACCTATTAACATCAACTATTTCAAACACTAAACTCTTCTTTATGTTTACTCTCAGGACAATGGACTTGATAATCCTGGGGGCAGAAATGGACCATGAAGTCCCCCAGAGGCAGTGACAATTGCCACACAGACACTGCATGGACGGGAGGGACGATGGGCGACTGGAACCATACCGACTGTGCCCCATAGAGGCAAGTATTTATCTCTTTACATCAACTCTTTCAAACACTAAACTCTTCATTATCTTTACTTTCAGCGCCCTGGACATCATCATCCTGGGGGCAGAAATGGACCGTGAAGTCCCCTAGAGGCAGTGACGACTGCCACGAAGACACTGCATGGACGGGAGGGACGATGGGCGACTGACAACATACCGACAGAAGTTCATAAAGGCAAGTGTTTACCTATCAACATCAACTATTTCAAACACTAAACTCTTCTTTATCTTTACTCTCAGGACCATGGACTTGATAATCCTGTGGGCAGAAAAGGACAATGAAGTCCCCTAGAGGCAGTGACGACTGCCACAAAGACACTGCATGGACGGGAGTGTCGATGGGCGACTGCAACCATACCGACAGAAGTTCATAAGGGCAAGTATATATCTATTTATATCAGTTATTTCAAACACTAAACTCTTCATTATCTTTACTTTCAGCACCCTGGGCATCATCATCCTGGGGTCAGAAATGGACCATGAAGTCCCCCAGAGGCAGTGACGACTGCCAGGAAAACACTGCATGGACGGGAGGGACGATAGGCGACTGGAACCATACCGACAGAAGTTCATAAAGGCAAGTATTTATATAATTACATCAACTCTTTCAAACACTAAACTCTTCATTATCTTTACTTTCAGCACCCTGGACATCATCATCCTGGGGAGAGAAATGGACCGTGAAGTCCCCCAGAGGCAGTGACGACTGCCACAAAGACACTGCATGGACGGGAGGGATGATGGGCGACTGACACCATACCAACAGAAGTTCATAAAGGCAAGTATTTACCTATTAACATCAACTATTTCAAACACTAAACTCTTCTTTATCTTTACTCTCAGGAACATGGACTTCATAATCCTAAGGAGAGGAAGTGGACCATGAAGTAACCCAGAGGCTGTGACGACTGCCACAAACACACTGCATGGACGGGAGGGACGATGGGCGACTGGAACCATACCGACAGAAGTTCATAAAGGCAAGTATATATCTATTTACAACAATTATTTCAAACACTAAACTCTTCATTATCTTTACTTTCAGTACCCTTGACATCATCATCCTGGGGGCAGAAATGGACCATGAAGTCCCCCAGAGGCAGTGACGACTGCCACGAAGAAACTGCATAGATGTGAGGGACGATGGGCGACAGGAACCATAACGACAGAGCCCCATAGAGGCAAGTATTTACCTATTTACATCAACTCTTTCAAACACTAAACTCTTCATTATCTTTACTTTCAGCACCCTGGACATCATCATCCTGGGGGCAGAAATGGGTCGTGAAGTCCCCCAGAGGCTGTGACGACTGCCACAAAGACACTGCATGGACGGGAGGGACGATGGACGACTGACACCGTACCAACAGAAGTTCAGAAAGGCAAGTATTTACCTATTAACATCAACTATTTCAAACACTAAACTCTTCTTTATCTTTACTTTCAGGACAATGGACTTCATAATCCTGGGGGCAGAAATGGACCGTGAAGTCCCCCAGAGGCTGTGACGACTGCCACAAAGACACTGCATGGACGGGAGGGACGATGGGCGACTGCAACCATACCGACTGAAGTTCATAAAGGCAAGTATATATCTATTTACATCAATTATTTCAAACACTAAACTCTTCATTATCTTTACTTTCAGCACCCTGGGATTCATCATCCTGGGGGCAGAAATGGACCATGAAGTTCCCCAGAGGCTGTGACGACTGCCACAAAGATACTGCATGGACGGGAATGACGATGGGCGACTGGAACCATACCAACAGAAGTTCATAAAGGCAAGTATATATCTATTTACATCAATTATTTCAAACACTAAACTCTTCATTATCTTTACTTTCAGTACCCTTGACATCATCATCCTGGGGGCAGAAATGGACCATGAAGTCCCCCAGAGGCACTTTCGACTGCCACGAAGACACTGCATGGACGGGAGGGACGATGAGCGACTGAAACCATACCGACAGAAGTTCATAAGAGCAAGTATATATCTATTTACATCAATGATTTTAAACACTAAACTCTTCATTATCTTTACTCTCAGAACCATGGACATCATAATCCTGGGGGCAGAAATGGACCGTGAAGTCCCCTAGAGGCAGTGACGACTGCCACGAAGACACTGCATGGACGGGAGGGACGATGGGCGACTGACAACATACCGACAGAAGTTCATAAAGGCAAGTGTTTACCTATCAACATCAACTATTTCAAACACTAAACTCTTCTTTATGTTTTCTCTCAGGACCATGGACTTGATAATCCTGGGGGCAGAAATGGACCATGAAGTCCCCCAGAGGCTGTGACGACTGCCACAAAGACACTGCATGGACGGGAGGGACGATGGGCGACTGACAACATACCGACAGATGTTCATAAAGGCAAGAATATACCTATTAACGTCAACTATTTCAAACACTAAACTCTTCTTTATCTTTACTCTCAGGACCATGGACTTCATAATCCTGGGGGCAGAAATGGACCATAAAGTCCCCCAGAGGCTGTGACGACTGCCACAAACACACTGCATGGACGGGAGGGACGATGGGCGACTGGAACCATACCGACAGAAGTTCATAAAGGCAAGTATATATCTATTTACATCAGTTATTTCAAACACTAAACTCTTCATTATCTTTACTTTCAGCACCCTGGGATTCATCATCCTGGGGGCAGAAATGGACCATAAAGTTCCCCAGAGGCTGTGACGACTGCCACAAAGACACTGCATGTACGGGAGGGACGATGGGCGACTGCAACCATACCGACTGAAGTTCATAAAGGCAAGTATATATCTATTTACATCAATTATTTCAAACACTAAACTCTTCATTATCTTTACTTTCAGCACCCTGGGATTCATCATCCTGGGGGCAGAAATGGACCATGAAGTTCCCCAGAGGCTGTGACGACTGCCACAAAGATACTGCATGGACGGGAGGGACGATGGGCGACTGGAACCATACCAACAGAAGTTCATAAAGGCAAGTATATATCTATTTACATCAATTATTTCAAACACTAAACTCTTCATTATCTTTACTTTCAGTACCCTTGACATCATCATCCTGGGGGCAGAAATGGACCATGAAGTCCCCCAGAGGCACTTTCGACTGCCACGAAGACACTGCATGGACGGGAGGGACGATGAGCGACTGAAACCATACCGACAGAAGTTCATAAGAGCAAGTATATATCTATTTACATCAATGATTTTAAACACTAAACTCTTCATTATCTTTACTCTCAGAACCATGGACATCATAATCCTGGGGGCAGAAATGGACCGTGAAGTCCCCCAGAGGCAGTGACAACTGCCAAAAAGTCACTGCATGGACGGGAGTGACGATGGCCGACTGACACCATACCAACAGAAGTTCATAAAGGCAAGTATTTACCTATTAACATCAACTATTTTAAACACTAAACTCTTCATTATCTTTACTCTCAGGACCATGGACAGCATAATCCTGGGGGCAGAAATGGACCCTGAAGTCCCCCAGAGGCAGTGACGACTGCCACGAAGACACTGCATGGACGGGAGGGACGATGGGCGACTGACAACATACCGACAGAAGTTCATAAAGGCAAGTGTTTACCTATCAACATCAACTATTTCAAACACTAAACTCTTCTTTATGTTTTCTCTCAGGACCATGGACTTGATAATCCTGGGGGCAGAAATGGACCATGAAGTCCCCCAGAGGCTGTGACGACTGCCACAAAGACACTGCATGGACGGGAGGGACGATGGGCGACTGACAACATACCGACAGATGTTCATAAAGGCAAGTATATACCTATTAACGTCAACTATTTCAAACACTAAACTCTTCTTTATCTTTACTCTCAGGACCATGGACTTGATAATCCTGGGGGCAGAAATGGACCATGAAGTCCCCCAGAGGCTGTGACGACTGCCACAAACACACTGCATGGACGGGAGGGACGATGGGCGACATGAACCATACCGACAGAAGTTCATAAAGGCAAGTATATATCTATTTACATCAGTTATTTCAAACACTAAACTCTTCATTATCTTTACTTTCAGCACACTGGGCATCATCATCCTGGGGGTAAAAATGGACCATGAAGTCCCCCAGAGGCAGTGACGACTGCCAGGAAAACACTGCATGGACGGGAGGCACGATAGGCGAGTGGAACCATACCGACAGAGCCCCATAGAGGCAAGTATTTATATAATTACATCAACTCTTTCAAACACTAAACTCTTCATTATCTTTACTTTCAGCACCCTTGACATCATCATCCTGGGGATAGAAATGGATCGTGAAGTCCCCCAGAGGCTGTGACGACTGCCACAAAGACACTGCATGGACGGCAGGGACGATGGGCGACTGACACCGTACCAACAGAAGTTCAGAAAGGCAAGTATTTACCTATTAACATCAACTATTTCAAACACTAAACTCTTCTTTATCTTTACTCTCAGGACAATGGACTTCATAATCCTGGGGGCAGAAATGGACCGTGAAGTCCCCCAGAGGCTGTGACGACTGCCACAAAGACACTGCATGGACGGGAGGGACGATGGGCGACTGCAACCATACCGACTGAAGTTCATAAAGGCAAGTATATATCTATTTACATCAATTATTTCAAACACTAAACTCTTCATTATCTTTACTTTCAGCACCCTGGGATTCATCATCCTGGGGGCAGAAATGGACCATGAAGTTCCCCAGAGGCTGTGACGACTGCCACAAAGATACTGCATGGACGGGAGGGACGATGGGCGACTGGAACCATACCAACAGAAGTTCATAAAGGCAAGTATATATCTATTTACATCAATTATTTCAAACACTAAACTCTTCATTATCTTTACTTTCAGTACCCTTGACATCATCATCCTGGGGGCAGAAATGGACCATGAAGTCCCCCAGAGGCACTTTCGACTGCCACGAAGACACTGCATGGACGGGAGGGACGATGAGCGACTGAAACCATACCGACAGAAGTTCATAAGAGCAAGTATATATCTATTTACATCAATGATTTTAAACACTAAACTCTTCATTATCTTTACTCTCAGAACCATGGACATCATAATCCTGGGGGCAGAAATGGACCGTGAAGTCCCCTAGAGGCAGTGACGACTGCCACGAAGACACTGCATGGACGGGAGGGACGATGGGCGACTGACAACATACCGACAGAAGTTCATAAAGGCAAGTGTTTACCTATCAACATCAACTATTTCAAACACTAAACTCTTCTTTATGTTTTCTCTCAGGACCATGGACTTGATAATCCTGGGGGCAGAAATGGACCATGAAGTCCCCCAGAGGCTGTGACGACTGCCACAAAGACACTGCATGGACGGGAGGGACGATGGGCGACTGACAACATACCGACAGATGTTCATAAAGGCAAGTATATACCTATTAACGTCAACTATTTCAAACACTAAACTCTTCATTATCTTTACTCTCAGGACCATGGACTTCATAATCCTGGGGGCAGAAATGGACCATAAAGTCCCCCAGAGGCTGTGACGACTGCCACAAACACACTGCATGGACGGGAGGGACGATGGGCGACTGGAACCATACCGACAGAAGTTCATAAAGGCAAGTATATATCTATTTACATCAGTTATTTCAAACACTAAACTCTTCATTATCTTTACTTTCAGCACCCTGGGATTCATCATCCTGGGGGCAGAAATGGACCATAAAGTTCCCCAGAGGCTGTGACGACTGCCACAAAGACACTGCATGTACGGGAGGGACGATGGGCGACTGCAACCATACCGACTGAAGTTCATAAAGGCAAGTATATATCTATTTACATCAATTATTTCAAACACTAAACTCTTCATTATCTTTACTTTCAGCACCCTGGGATTCATCATCCTGGGGGCAGAAATGGACCATGAAGTTCCCCAGAGGCTGTGACGACTGCCACAAAGATACTGCATGGACGGGAGGGACGATGGGCGACTGGAACCATACCAACAGAAGTTCATAAAGGCAAGTATATATCTATTTACATCAATTATTTCAAACACTAAACTCTTCATTATCTTTACTTTCAGTACCCTTGACATCATCATCCTGGGGGCAGAAATGGACCATGAAGTCCCCCAGAGGCACTTTCGACTGCCACGAAGACACTGCATGGACGGGAGGGACGATGAGCGACTGAAACCATACCGACAGAAGTTCATAAGAGCAAGTATATATCTATTTACATCAATGATTTTAAACACTAAACTCTTCATTATCTTTACTCTCAGAACCATGGACATCATAATCCTGGGGGCAGAAATGGACCGTGAAGTCCCCCAGAGGCAGTGACAACTGCCACAAAGTCACTGCATGGACGGGAGTGACGATGGCCGACTGACACCATACCAACAGAAGTTCATAAAGGCAAGTATTTACCTATTAACATCAACTATTTTAAACACTAAACTCTTCATTATCTTTACTCTCAGGACCATGGACAGCATAATCCTGGGGGCAGAAATGGACCCTGAAGTCCCCCAGAGGCAGTGACGACTGCCACGAAGACACTGCATGGACGGGAGGGACGATGGGCGACTGACAACATACAGACAGAAGTTCATAAAGGCAAGTGTTTACCTATTAACATCAACTATTTCAAACACTAAACTCTTCTTTATGTTTACTCTCAGGACAATGGACTTGATAATCCTGGGGGCAGAAATGGACCATGAAGTCCCCCAGAGGCAGTGACAATTGCCACACAGACACTGCATGGACGGGAGGGACGATGGGCGACTGGAACCATACCGACTGTGCCCCATAGAGGCAAGTATTTATCTCTTTACATCAACTCTTTCAAACACTAAACTCTTCATTATCTTTACTTTCAGCGCCCTGGACATCATCATCCTGGGGGCAGAAATGGACCGTGAAGTCCCCTAGAGGCAGTGACGACTGCCACGAAGACACTGCATGGACGGGAGGGACGATGGGCGACTGACAACATACCGACAGAAGTTCATAAAGGCAAGTGTTTACCTATCAACATCAACTATTTCAAACACTAAACTCTTCTTTATGTTTTCTCTCAGGACCATGGACTTGATAATCCTGGGGGCAGAAATGGACCATGAAGTCCCCCAGAGGCTGTGACGACTGCCACAAAGACACTGCATGGACGGGAGGGACGATGGGCGACTGACAACATACCGACAGATGTTCATAAAGGCAAGTATATACCTATTAACGTCAACTATTTCAAACACTAAACTCTTCTTTATCTTTACTCTCAGGACCATGGACTTGATAATCCTGGGGGCAGAAATGGACCATGAAGTCCCCCAGAGGCTGTGACGACTGCCACAAACACACTGCATGGACGGGAGGGACGATGGGCGACATGAACCATACCGACAGAAGTTCATAAAGGCAAGTATATATCTATTTACATCAGTTATTTCAAACACTAAACTCTTCATTATCTTTACTTTCAGCACACTGGGCATCATCATCCTGGGGGTAAAAATGGACCATGAAGTCCCCCAGAGGCAGTGACGACTGCCAGGAAAACACTGCATGGACGGGAGGCACGATAGGCGAGTGGAACCATACCGACAGAGCCCCATAGAGGCAAGTATTTATATAATTACATCAACTCTTTCAAACACTAAACTCTTCATTATCTTTACTTTCAGCACCCTTGACATCATCATCCTGGGGATAGAAATGGATCGTGAAGTCCCCCAGAGGCTGTGACGACTGCCACAAAGACACTGCATGGACGGCAGGGACGATGGGCGACTGACACCGTACCAACAGAAGTTCAGAAAGGCAAGTATTTACCTATTAACATCAACTATTTCAAACACTAAACTCTTCTTTATCTTTACTCTCAGGACCATGGACTTGATAATCCTGGGGGCAGAAATGGACCATGAAGTCCCCCAGAGGCTGTGACGACTGCCACAAACACACTGCCTGGACGGGAGGGACGATGGGCGACTGGAACCATACCGACAGAAGTTCATAAAGGCAAGTATATATCTATTTACATCAGTTATTTCAAACACTAAACTCTTCATTATCTTTACTTTCAGCACCCTGGGATTCATCATCCTGGGGGCAGAAATGGACCATAAAGTTCCCCAGAGGCTGTGACGACTGCCACAAAGACACTGCATGTACGGGAGGGACGATGGGCGACTGCAACCATACCGACTGAAGTTCATAAAGGCAAGTATATATCTATTTACATCAATTATTTCAAACACTAAACTCTTCATTATATTTACTTTCAGCACCCTGGGATTCATCATCCTGGGGGCAGAAATGGACCATGAAGTTCCCCAGAGGCTGTGACGACTGCCACAAAGATACTGCATGGACGGGAGGGACGATGGGCGACTGGAACCATACCAACAGAAGTTCATAAAGGCAAGTATATATCTATTTACATCAATTATTTCAAACACTAAACTCTTCATTATCTTTACTTTCAGTACCCTTGACATCATCATCCTGGGGGCAGAAATGGACCATGAAGTCCCCCAGAGGCACTTTCGACTGCCACGAAGACACTGCATGGACGGGAGGGACGATGAGCGACTGAAACCATACCGACAGAAGTTCATAAGAGCAAGTATATATCTATTTACATCAATGATTTTAAACACTAAACTCTTCATTATCTTTACTCTCAGAACCATGGACATCATAATCCTGGGGGCAGAAATGGACCGTGAAGTCCCCCAGAGGCAGTGACAACTGCCACAAAGTCACTGCATGGACGGGAGTGACGATGGCCGACTGACACCATACCAACAGAAGTTCATAAAGGCAAGTATTTACCTATTAACATCAACTATTTTAAACACTAAACTCTTCATTATCTTTACTCTCAGGACCATGGACAGCATAATCCTGGGGGCAGAAATGGACCCTGAAGTCCCCCAGAGGCAGTGACGACTGCCACGAAGACACTGCATGGACGGGAGGGACGATGGGCGACTGACAACATACCGACAGAAGTTCATAAAGGCAAGTGTTTACCTATCAACATCAACTATTTTAAACACTAAACTCTTCTTTATGTTTTCTCTCAGGACCATGGACTTGATAATCCTGGGGGCAGAAATGGACCATGAAGTCCCCCAGAGGCAGTGACAATTGCCACACAGACACTGCATGGACGGGAGGGACGATGGGCGACTGGAACCATACCGACTGTGCCCCATAGAGGCAAGTATTTATCTCTTTACATCAACTCTTTCAAACACTAAACTCTTCATTATCTTTACTTTCAGCGCCCTGGACATCATCATCCTGGGGGCAGAAATGGACCGTGAAGTCCCCTAGAGGCAGTGACGACTGCCACGAAGACACTGCATGGACGGGAGGGACGATGGGCGACTGACAACATACCGACAGAAGTTCATAAAGGCAAGTGTTTACCTATCAACATCAACTATTTTAAACACTAAACTCTTCTTTATGTTTTCTCTCAGGACCATGGACTTGATAATCCTGGGGGCAGAAATGGACCATGAAGTCCCCCAGAGGCAGTGACAATTGCCACACAGACACTGCATGGACGGGAGGGACGATGGGCGACTGGAACCATACCGACTGTGCCCCATAGAGGCAAGTATTTATCTCTTTACATCAACTCTTTCAAACACTAAACTCTTCATTATCTTTACTTTCAGCGCCCTGGACATCATCATCCTGGGGGCAGAAATGGACCGTGAAGTCCCCTAGAGGCAGTGACGACTGCCACGAAGACACTGCATGGACGGGAGGGACGATGGGCGACTGACAACATACCGACAGAAGTTCATAAAGGCAAGTGTTTACCTATCAACATCAACTATTTCAAACACTAAACTCTTCTTTATGTTTTCCCTCAGGACCATGGACTTGATAATCCTGGGGGCAGAAATGGACCATGAAGTCCCCCAGAGGCTGTGACGACTGCCACAAAGACACTGCATGGACGGGAGGGACGATGGGCGACTGACAACATACCGACAGATGTTCATAAAGGCAAGTATATACCTATTAACGTCAACTATTTCAAACACTAAACTCTTCTTTATCTTTACTCTCAGGACCATGGACTTGATAATCCTGGGGGCAGAAATGGACCATGAAGTCCCCCAGAGGCTGTGACGACTGCCACAAACACACTGCATGGACGGGAGGGACGATGGGCGACATGAACCATACCGACAGAAGTTCATAAAGGCAAGTATATATCTATTTACATCAGTTATTTCAAACACTAAACTCTTCATTATCTTTACTTTCAGCACACTGGGCATCATCATCCTGGGGGTAAAAATGGACCATGAAGTCCCACAGAGGCAGTGACGACTGCCAGGAAAACACTGCATGGACGGGAGGCACGATAGGCGAGTGGAACCATACCGACAGAGCCCCATAGAGGCAAGTATTTATATAATTACATCAACTCTTTCAAACACTAAACTCTTCATTATCTTTACTTTCAGCACCCTTGACATCATCATCCCGGGGATAGAAATGGATCGTGAAGTCCCCCAGAGGCTGTGACGACTGCCACAAAGACACTGCATGGACGGCAGGGACGATGGGCGACTGACACCGTACCAACAGAAGTTCAGAAAGGCAAGTATTTACCTATTAACATCAACTATTTCAAACACTAAACTCTTCTTTATCTTTACTCTCAGGACCATGGACTTCATAATCCTGGGGGCAGAAATGGACCATGAAGTCCCCCAGAGGCTGTGACGACTGCCACAAAGACACTGCATGGACGGGAGAGACGATGGGCGACTGGAACCATACCGACAGAAGTTCATAAAGGCAAGTATATATCTATTTACATCAATTATTTCAAACACTAAACTCTTCATTATCTTTACTTTCAGCACCCTTGGATTCATCATCCTGGGGGCAGAAATGGACCATGAAGTTCCCCAGAAGCTGTGACGACTGCCACAAAGACACTGCATGGACGGGAGGGACGATGGGCGACTGCAACCATACCGACAGAAGTTCATAAAGGCAAGTATATATCTATTTACATCAATTATTTCAAACACTAAACTCTTCATTATCTTTACTTTCAGCACCCTGGGATTCATCATCCTGGGGGCAGAAATGGACCATGAAGTCCCCTAGAGGCAGTGACGACTGCTACGAAGACACTGCATCGACGGGAGGGACGATGGGCGACTGGAACCAAACCGACAGAAGTTGATAAAGGCAAGTATTTTTATAATTACGTCAACTCTTTCAAACACTAAACTCTTCATTATCTTTACTTTCAGCACCCTGGACATCATCATCCTGGGGGCAGAAATGGACCATGAAGTCCCCCAGAGGCTGGGACGACTGCCACAAAGACACTGCATAGACGGGAGGGACGATGGGCGACTGACAACATACCGACAGAAGTTCATAAAGGCAAGTATGTACCTGTTAATATCAACTATTTCAAACACTAAACTCTTCTTTATCTTTACTCTCAGGACCATGGACTTGATAATCCTGTGGGCAGAAATGGGTCATGAAGTCCCCCAGAGGCTGGGACGACTGCCACAAAGACACTACATAGACGGGAGGGACGATGGGCGACTGACAACATACCGACAGATGTTCATAAAGGCAAGTATTTACCTATTAACGTCAACTATTTCAAACACTAAACTCTTCTTTATCTTTACTCTCAGGACCATGGACTTGATAATCCTGTGGGCAGAAAAGGACAATGAAGTCCCCTAGAGGCAGTGACGACTGCCACAAAGACACTGCATGGACGGGAGTGTCGATGGGCGACTGGAACCATACCGACAGAAGTTCATAAGGTCAAGTATATATCTATTTATATCAGTTATTTCAAACACTAAACTCTTCATTATCTTTACTTTCAGCACCCTGGGCATCATCATCCTGGGGTCAGAAATGGACCATGAAGTCCCCCAGAGGCAGTGACGACTGCCAGGAAGACACTGCATGGACGGGAGGGACGATAGGTGACTGGAACCATACCGACAGAAGTTCATAAAGGCAAGTATTTATATAATTACATCAACTCTTTCAAACACTAAACTCTTCATTATCTTTACTTTCAGCACCCTGGACATCATCATCCTGGGGAGAGAAATGGACCGTGAAGTCCCCCAGAGGCAGTGACGACTGCCACAAAGACACTGCATGGACGGGAGGGATGATGGGCGACTGACACCATACCAACAGAAGTTCATAAAGGCAAGTATTTACCTATTAACATCAACTATTTCAAACACTAAACTCTTCTTTATCTTTACTCTCAGGAACATGGACTTCATAATCCTAAGGAGAGGAAATGGACCATGAAGTAACCCAGAGGCTGTGACGACTGCCACAAACACACTGCATGGACGGGAGGGACGATGGGCGACTGGAACCATACCGACAGAAGTTCATAAAGGCAAGTATATATCTATTTACAACAATTATTTCAAACACTAAACTCTTCATTATCTTTACTTTCAGTACCCTTGACATCATCATCCTGGGGGCAGAAATGGACCATGAAGTCCCCCAGAGGCAGTGACGACTGCCACGAAGAAACTGCATAGATGTGAGGGACGATGGGCGACAGGAACCATAACGACAGAGCCCCATAGAGGCAAGTATTTACCTATTTACATTAACTCTTTCAAACACTAAACTCTTCATTATCTTTACTTTCAGCACCCTGGACATCATCATCCTGGGGGCAGAAATGGGTCGTGAAGTCCCCCAGAGGCTGTGACGACTGCCACAAAGACAATGCATGGACGGGAGGGACGATGGGCGACTGACAACATACCGACAGAAGTTCATAAAGGCAAGTATGCACCTATTAATATCAACTATTTCAAACACTAAACTCTTCTTTATCTTTACTCTCAGGACCATGGACTTGATAATCCTGGGGGCAGAAATGGACCATGAAGTCCCCCAGAGGCTGGGACGACTGCCACAAAGACACTGCATAGACGGGAGGGACGATGGGCGACTGACAACATACCGACAGAAGTTCATAAAGGCAAGTATTTACCTATTAACGTCAACTATTTCAAACACTAAACTCTTCATTATCTTTACTTTCAGCACCCTGGGCATCATCATCCTGGGGTCAGAAATGGACCATGAAGTCCCCCAGAGGCAGTGACGACTGCCAGGAAAACACTGCATGGACGGGAGGGACGATAGGCGACTGGAACCATACCGACAGAAGTTCATAAAGGCAAGTATTTATATAATTACATCAACTCTTTCAAACACTAAACTCTTCATTATCTTTACTTTCAGCACCCTGGACATCATCATCCTGGGGAGAGAAATGGACCGTGAAGTCCCCCAGAGGCAGTGACGACTGCCACAAAGACACTGCATGGACGGGAGGGATGATGGGCGACTGACACCATACCAACAGAAGTTCATAAAGGCAAGTATTTACCTATTAACATAAACTATTTCAAACACTAAACTCTTCTTTATCTTTACTCTCATTAACATGGACTTCATAATCCTAAGGAGAGGAAGTGGACCATGAAGTAACCCAGAGGCTGTGACGACTGCCACAAACACACTGCATGGACGGGAGGGACGATGGGCGACTGGAACCATACCGACAGAAGTTCATAAAGGCAAGTATATATCTATTTACAACAATTATTTCAAACACTAAACTCTTCATTATCTTTACTTTCAGTACCCTTGACATCATCATCCTGGGGGCAGAAATGGACCATGAAGTCCCCCAGAGGCAGTGACGACTGCCACGAAGAAACTGCATAGATGTGAGGGACGATGGGCGACAGGAACCATAACGACAGAGCCCCATAGAGGCAAGTATTTACCTATTTACATCAACTCTTTCAAACACTAAACTCTTCATTATCTTTACTTTCAGCACCCTGGACATCATCATCCTGGGGGCAGAAATGGGTCGTGAAGTCCCCCAGAGGCTGTGACGACTGCCACAAAGACACTGCATGGACGGGAGGGACGATGGACGACTGACACCGTACCAACAGAAGTTCAGAAAGGCAAGTATTTACCTATTAATATCAACTATTTCAAACACTACACTCTTCTTTATCTTTACTCTCAGGACAATGGACTTCATAATCCTGGGGGCAGAAATGGACCGTGAAGTCCCCCAGAGGCTGTGACGACTGCCACAAAGACACTGCATGGACGGGAGGGACGATGGGCGACTGGAACCATACCGACAGAAGTTCATAAAGGCAAGTATATATCTATTTACATCAATTATTTCAAACACTAAACTCTTCATTATCTTTACTTTCAGCACCCTGGGCATCATCATCCTGGGGGCAGAAATGGACCATAAAGTTCCCCAGAGGCTGTGACGACTGCCACAAAGACACTGCATGTACGGGAGGGACGATGGGCGACTGCAACCATACCGACTGAAGTTCATAAAGGCAAGTATATATCTATTTACATCAATTATTTCAAACACTAAACTCTTCATTATCTTTACTTTCAGCACCCTGGGATTCATCATCCTGGGGGCAGAAATGGACCATGAAGTTCCCCAGAGGCTGTGACGACTGCCACAAAGATACTGCATGGACGGGAGGGACGATGGGCGACTGGAACCATACCAACAGAAGTTCATAAAGGCAAGTATATATCTATTTACATCAATTATTTCAAACACTAAACTCTTCATTATCTTTACTTTCAGTACCCTTGACATCATCATCCTGGGGGCAGAAATGGACCATGAAGTCCCCCAGAGGCACTTTCGACTGCCACGAAGACACTGCATGGACGGGAGGGACGATGAGCGACTGAAACCATACCGACAGAAGTTCATAAGAGCAAGTATATATCTATTTACATCAATGATTTTAAACACTAAACTCTTCATTATCTTTACTCTCAGAACCATGGACATCATAATCCTGGGGGCAGAAATGGACCGTGAAGTCCCCCAGAGGCTGTGACAACTGCCACAAAGTCACTGCATGGACGGGAGTGACGATGGCCGACTGACACCATACCAACAGAAGTTCATAAAGGCAAGTATTTACCTATTAACATCAACAATTTTAAACACTAAACTCTTCATTATCTTTACTCTCAGGACCATGGACAGCATAATCCTGGGGGCAGAAATGGACCGTGAAGTCCCCCAGAGGCAGTGACGACTGCCACGAAGACACTGCATGGACGGGAGGGACGATGGGCGACTGACAACATACAGACAGAAGTTCATAAAGGCAAGTGTTTACCTATTAACATCAACTATTTCAAACACTAAACTCTTCTTTATGTTTACTCTCAGGACAATGGACTTGATAATCCTGGGGGCAGAAATGGACCATGAAGTCCCCCAGAGGCAGTGACAATTGCCACACAGACACTGCATGGACGGGAGGGACGATGGGCGACTGGAACCATACCGACTGTGCCCCATGGAGGCAAGTATTTATCTATTTACATCAACTCTTTCAAACACTAAACTCTTCATTATCTTTACTTTCAGCGCCCTGGACATCATCATCCTGGGGGCAGAAATGGACCGTGAAGTCCCCTAGAGGCAGTGACGACTGCCACGAAGACACTGCATGGACGGGAGGGACGATGGGCGACTGACAACATACCGACAGAAGTTCATAAAGGCAAGTGTTTACCTATCAACATCAACTATTTCAAACACTAAACTCTTCTTTATGTTTTCTCTCAGGACCATGGACTTGATAATCCTGGGGGCAGAAATGGACCATGAAGTTCCCCAGAGGCTGTGACGACTGCCACAAAGACACTGCATGGACGGGAGGGACGATGGGCGACTGACAACATACCGACAGATGTTCATAAAGGCAAGTATATACCTATTAACGTCAACTATTTCAAACACTAAACTCTTCTTTATCTTTACTCTCAGGACCATGGACTTGATAATCCTGGGGGCAGAAATGGACCATGAAGTCCCCCAGAGGCTGTGACGACTGCCACAAACACACTGCATGGACGGGAGGGACGATGGGCGACATGAACCATACCGACAGAAGTTCATAAAGGCAAGTATATATCTATTTACATCAGTTATTTCAAACACTAAACTCTTCATTATCTTTACTTTCAGCACACTGGCCATCATCATCCTGGGGGTAAAAATGGACCATGAAGTCCCCCAGAGGCAGTGACGACTGCCAGGAAAACACTGCATGGACGGGAGGCACGATGGGCGAGTGGAACCATACCGACAGAGCCCCATAGAGGCAAGTATTTATATAATTACATCAACTCTTTCAAACACTAAACTCTTCATTATCTTTACTTTCAGCACCCTTGACATCATCATCCTGGGGATAGAAATGGATCGTGAAGTCCCCCAGAGGCTGTGACGACTGCCACAAAGACACTGCATGGACGGGAGGGACGATGGGCGACTGACACCGTACCAACAGAAGTTCAGAAGGGCAAGTATTTACCTATTAACATCAACTATTTCAAACACTAAACTCTTCTTTATCTTTACTCTCAGGACCATGGACTTCATAATCCTGGGGGCAGAAATGGATCATGACGTCCCCCAGAGGCTGTGACGACTGCCACAAAGACACTGCATGGACGGGAGAGACGATGGGCGACTGGAACCATACCGACAGAAGTTCATAAAGGCAAGTATATATCTATTTACATCAATTATTTCAAACACTAAACTCTTCATTATCTTTACTTTCAGCACCCTTGGATTCATCATCCTGGGGGCAGAAATGGACCATGAAGTTCCCCAGAAGCTGTGACGACTGCCACAAAGACACTGCATGGACGGGAGGGACGATGGGTGACTGCAACCATACCGACAGAAGTTCATAAAGGCAAGTATATATCTATTTACATCAATTATTTCAAACACTAAACTCTTCATTATCTTTACTTTCAGCACCCTGGGATTCATCATCCTGGGGGCAGAAATGGACCATGAAGTTCCCCAGAGGCTGTGACGACTGCCACAAAGATACTGCATGGACGGGAGGGACGATGGGCGACTGGAACCATACCAACAGAAGTTCATAAAGGCAAGTATATATCTATTTACATCAATTATTTCAAACACTAAACTCTTCATTATCTTTACTTTCAGCACCCTGGACATCATCATCCTGGGGGCAGAAATGGACCATGAAGTCCCCCAGAGGCTCTTTCGACTGCCACGAAGACACTGCATGGACGGGAGGGACGATGAGCGACTGAAACCATACCGACAGAAGTTCATAAGAGCAAGTATATATCTATTTACATCAATGATTTTAAACACTAAACTCTTCATTATCTTTACTTTCAGCACAATGGGCATCATCATCCTGGGGGCAGAAATGGACCGTGAAGTCCCCCAGAGGCAGTGACAACTGCCACAAAGACACTGCATGGACGGGAGAGACGATGGGCGACTGACACCATACCAACAGCAGTTCATAAAGGCAAGTATATACCTATTAACGTCAACTATTTCAAACACTACACTCTTCTTTATCTTTACTCTCAGGACCATGGACCTGATAATCCTGGGGGCAGAAATGGACCATGAAGTCCCCCAGAGGCTGTGACGACTGCCACAAAGACACTGCATGGACGGGAGGGACGATGCGCGACATGAACCATACCGACAGAAGTTCATAAAGGCAAGTATATATCTATTTATATCAGTTATTTCAAACACTAAACTCTTCATTATCTTTACTTTCAGCACACTGGGCATCATCATCCTGGGGGTAAAAATGGACCATGAAGTCTCCCAGAGGCAGTGACGACTGCCAGGAAAACACTGCATGGACGGGAGGGACGATAGGCGACTGGAACCATACCGACAGAAGTTCATAAAGGCAAGTATTTTTATAATTACATCAACTCTTTCAAACACTAAACTCTTCATTATCTTTACTTTCAGCACCCTGGACATCATCATCCTGGGGATAGAAATGGATCGTGAAGTCCCCCAGAGGCTGTGACGACTGCCACAAAGACACTGCATGGACGGGAGGGACGATGGGCGACTGCAACCATACCGACTGAAGTTCATAAAGGCAAGTATATATCTATTTACATCAATTATTTCAAACACTAAACTCTTCATTATCTTTACTCTCAGCACCCTGGGATTCATCATCCTGGGGGCAGAAATGGACCATGAAGTTCCCCAGAGGCTGTGACGACTGCCACAAAGACACTGCATGGACGGGAGGGACGATGGGCGACTGCAACCATACCGACAGAAGTTCATAAAGGCAAGTATATATCTATTTATATCAATTATTTCAAACACTAAACTCTTCATTATCTTTACTTTCAGCACCCTGGACATCATCATCTTGGGGGCAGAAATGGACCATGAAGTTCCCCAGAGGCAGTGACGACTGCCACAAAGATACTGCATGGACGGGAGGGACGATGGGCGACTGGAACCATACCAACAGAAGTTCATAAAGGCAAGTATATATCTATTTACATCAATTATTTCAAACACTAAACTCTTCATTATCTTTACTTTCAGTACCCTTGACATCATCATCCTGGGGGCAGAAATGGACCATGAAGTCCCCCAGAGGCTCTTTCGACTGCCACGAAGACACTGCATGGACGGGAGGGACGATGAGCGACTGAAACCATACCGATAGAAGTTCATAAGAGCAAGTATATATGTATTTACATCAACTCTTTCAAACACTAAACTCTTCATTATCTTTACTTTCAGCACCCTGGGCATCATCATCCTGGGGGCAGAAATGGACCGTGAAGTCCCCCAGAGGCAGTGACAACTGCCACAAAGACACTGCATGGACGGGAGAGACGATGGGCGACTGATACCATACCAACAGATGTTCATAAAGGCAAGTATTTACCTATTAACATCAACTAATTCAAACACTAAACTCTTCATTATCTTTAGTCTCAGAACCATGGACATCATAATCCTGGGGGCAGAAATGGACCGTGAAGTCCCCCAGATGCAGTGACGACTGCCACGAAGACACTGCATAGACGGGAGGGACGATGGGCGACTGGAACCATACCGACAGAGCCCCGTAGAGGCAAGTATTTACCTATTTACATCAACTCTTTCAAACACTAAACTCTTCATTATCTTTACTTTCAGCACCCTGAACATCATCATCCTGGGGGCAGAAATGGACCATGAAGTCCCCTAGAGGCAGTGACGTCTGACACGAAGACACTGCATGGACGGGAGGGACGATGGGCGACTGACAACAAACCGACAGAAGTTCATAAAGGCAAGTATTTACCTATTAACATCAACTATTTCAAACACTAAACTCTTCTTTATCTTTACTCTCAGGACCATGGACTTCATAATCCTGGGGGCAGAAATGGATCATGACGTCCGCCAGAGGCTGTGACGACTGCCACAAAGACACTGCATGGACGGGAGAGACGATGGGCGACTGGAACCATACCGACAGAAGTTCATAAAGGCAAGTATATATCTATTTACATCAATTATTTCAAACACTAAACTCTTCATTATCTTTACTTTCAGCACCCTTGGATTCATCATCCTGGGGGCAGAAATGGACCATGAAGTTCCCCAGAAGCTGTGACGACTGCCACAAAGACACTGCATGGACGGGAGGGACGATGGGTGACTGCAACCATACCGACAGAAGTTCATAAAGGCAAGTATATATCTATTTACATCAATTATTTCAAACACTAAACTCTTCATTATCTTTACTTTCAGCACCCTGGGATTCATCATCCTGGGGGCAGAAATGGACCATGAAGTTCCCCAGAGGCTGTGACGACTGCCACAAAGATACTGCATGGACGGGAGGGACGATGGGCGACTGGAACCATACCAACAGAAGTTCATAAAGGCAAGTATATATCTATTTACATCAATTATTTCAAACACTAAACTCTTCATTATCTTTACTTTCAGCACCCTGGACATCATCATCCTGGGGGCAGAAATGGACCATGAAGTCCCCCAGAGGCTCTTTCGACTGCCACGAAGACACTGCATGGACGGGAGGGACGATGAGCGACTGAAACCATACCGACAGAAGTTCATAAGAGCAAGTATATATCTATTTACATCAATGATTTTAAACACTAAACTCTTCATTATCTTTACTTTCAGCACAATGGGCATCATCATCCTGGGGGCAGAAATGGACCGTGAAGTCCCCCAGAGGCAGTGACAACTGCCACAAAGACACTGCATGGACGGGAGAGACGATGGGCGACTGACACCATACCAACAGCAGTTCATAAAGGCAAGTATATACCTATTAACGTCAACTATTTCAAACACTACACTCTTCTTTATCTTTACTCTCAGGACCATGGACCTGATAATCCTGGGGGCAGAAATGGACCATGAAGTCCCCCAGAGGCTGTGACGACTGCCACAAAGACACTGCATGGACGGGAGGGACGATGCGCGACATGAACCATACCGACAGAAGTTCATAAAGGCAAGTATATATCTATTTATATCAGTTATTTCAAACACTAAACTCTTCATTATCTTTACTTTCAGCACACTGGGCATCATCATCCTAGGGGTAAAAATGGACCATGAAGTCTCCCAGAGGCAGTGACGACTGCCAGGAAAACACTGCATGGACGGGAGGGACGATAGGCGACTGGAACCATACCGACAGAAGTTCATAAAGGCAAATATTTTTATAATTACATCAACTCTTTCAAACACTAAACTCTTCATTATCTTTACTTTCAGCACCCTGGACATCATCATCCTGGGGATAGAAATGGATCGTGAAGTCCCCCAGAGGCTGTGACGACTGTCACAAAGACACTGCATGGACGGGAGGGACGATGGGCGACTGACACCGTACCAACAGAAGTTCAGAAAGGCAAGTATTTACCTATTAACATCAACTATTTCAAACACTAAACTCTTCTTTATCTTTACTCTCAGGACAATGGACTTCATAATCCTGGGGGCAGAAATGGACCGTGAAGTCCCCCAGAGGCTGTGACGACTACCACAAAGACACTGCATGGACGGGAGGGACGATGGGCGACTGCAACCATACCGACTGAAGTTCATAAAGGCAAGTATATATCTATTTACATCAATTATTTCAAACACTAAACTCTTCATTATCTTTACTTTCAGTACCCTGGACATCATCATCCTGGGGGCAGAAATGGACCATGAAGTCCCCCAGAGGCTCTTTCGACTGCCACGAAGACACTGCATGGACGGGAGGGACGATGAGCGACTGAAACCATACCGACAGAAGTTCATAAGAGCAAGTATATATCTATTTACATCAATGATTTTAAACACTAAACTCTTCATTATCTTTACTTTCAGCACAATAGGCATCATCATCCTGGGGGCAGAAATGGACCGTGAAGTCCCCCAGAGGCAGTGACAACTGCCACAAAGACACTGCATGGACGGGAGAGACGATGAGCGACTGACACCATACCAACAGCAGTTCATAAAGGCAAGTATATACCTATTAACGTCAACTATTTCAAACACTACACTCTTCTTTATCTTTACTCTCAGGACCATGGACCTGATAATCCTGGGGGCAGAAATGGACCATGAAGTCCCCCAGAGGCTGTGACGACTGCCACAAAGACACTGCATGGACGGGAGGGACGATGGGCGACTGCAACCATACCGACTGAAGTTCATAAAGGCAAGTATATATCTATTTACATCAATTATTTCAAACACTAAACTCTTCATTATCTTTACTCTCAGCACCCTGGGATTCATCATCCTGGGGGCAGAAATGGACCATGAAGTTCCCCAGAGGCTGTGACGACTGCCACAAAGACACTGCATGGACGGGAGGGACGATGGGCGACTGCAACCATACCGACAGAAGTTCATAAAGGCAAGTATATATCTATTTATATCAATTATTTCAAACACTAAACTCTTCATTATCTTTACTTTCAGCACCCTGGACATCATCATCTTGGGGGCAGAAATGGACCATGAAGTTCCCCAGAGGCAGTGACGACTGCCACAAAGATACTGCATGGACGGGAGGGACGATGGGCGACTGGAACCATACCAACAGAAGTTCATAAAGGCAAGTATATATCTATTTACATCAATTATTTCAAACACTAAACTCTTCATTATCTTTACTTTCAGTACCCTTGACATCATCATCCTGGGGGCAGAAATGGACCATGAAGTCCCCCAGAGGCTCTACCGACTGCCACGAAGACAGTGCATGGACGGGAGGGACGATGAGCGACTGAAACCATACCGATAGAAGTTCATAAGAGCAAGTATATATCTATTTACATCAACTCTTTCAAACACTAAACTCTTCATTATCTTTACTTTCAGCACCCTGGGCATCATCATCCTGGGGGCAGAAATGGACCGTGAAGTCCCCCAGAGGCAGTGACAACTGCCACAAAGACACTGCATGGACGGGAGAGACGATGGGCGACTGATACCATACCAACAGATGTTCATAAAGGCAAGTATTTACCTATTAACATCAACTAATTCAAACACTAAACTCTTCATTATCTTTAGTCTCAGAACCATGGACATCATAATCCTGGGGGCAGAAATGGACCGTGAAGTCCCCCAGATGCAGTGACGACTGCCACGAAGACACTGCATAGACGGGAGGGACGATGGGCGACTGGAACCATACCGACAGTGCCCCGTAGAGGCAAGTATTTACCTATTTACATCAACTCTTTCAAACACTAAACTCTTCATTATCTTTACTTTCAGCACCCTGAACATCATCATCCTGGGGGCAGAAATGGACCATGAAGTCCCCTAGAGGCAGTGACGTCTGACACGAAGACACTGCATGGACGGGAGGGACGATGGGCGACTGACAACAAACCGACAGAAGTTCATAAAGGCAAGTATTTACCTATTAACATCAACTATTTCAAACACTAAACTCTTCTTTATCTTTAGTCTCAGGACCATGGACTTGACAATCCTGGGGGCAGAAATGGACCATGAAGTCCCCCAGAGGCTGTGACGACTGCCACAAAGACACTGCATGGACTGGAGGGACGATGGGCGACTGACAACATACCGACAGAAGTTCATAAAGGCAAGTGTTTACCTATTAACGTCAACTATTTCAAACACTAAACTCTTCTTTATCTTTACTCTCAGGACCATGGACTTGATAATCCTGGGGGCAGAAATGGACCATGAAGTCCCCCAGAGGCTGTGACGACTGCCACAAACACACTGCATGGACGGGAGGGACGATGGGCGACTGGAACCATACCGACAGAAGTTCATAAAGGCAAGTATATATCTATTTATATCAATTATTTCAAACACTAAACTCTTCATTATCTTTACTTTCAGCACCCTGGGCATCATCATCCTGGGGGGAAAAATGGACCATGAAGTCCCCCAGAGGCAGTGACGACTGCCAGGAAAACACTGCATGGACGGGAGGCACGATAGGCGAGTGGAACCATACCGACAGAAGTTCATAAAGGCAAGTATTTATATAATTACATCAACTCTTTCAAACACTAAACTCTTCATTATCGTTACTTTCAGCACCCTGGACATCATCATCCTGGTGGCAGAAATGGACCATGAAGTCCCCCAGAGGCACTTTCGACTGCCACGAAGACACTGCATGGACGGGAGGGACGATGAGCGACTGAAACCATACCGACAGAAGTTCATAAAGGCAAGTATATATCTATTTACATCAACTCTTTCAAACACTAAACTCTTCATTATCTTTACTTTCAGCACCCTGGACATCATCATCCTGGGGGCAGAAATGGACCGTGAAGTCCCCCAGAGGCAGTGACTACTGCCACGAAGACACTGCATGGACGGGAGAGACCATGAGCGACCGGAACCAAACCGACAGAGGCCCATAGAGGCAAGTATGTATGTATTAGTATCAACTTTTTCAAACACTAAACTCTTTATTATCTTTACTTTCAGCACCCTGGACATCATCATCCTGGGGGCAGAAATGGACCGTGAAGTCCCCCAGAGGCAGTGACGACTGCCACGAAGACTCTGCATGGACGGGAGGGACGATGGGCGACTGGAACCATACCGACAGAAGTTCATAAAGGCAAGTATATATCTATTTATATCAATTATATCAAACACTAAACTCTTCATTATCTTTACTTTCAGTACCCTTGACATCATCATCCTGGGGGCAGAAATGGACCATGAAGTCCCCCAGAGGCACTTTCGACTGCCACGAAGACACTGCATGGACGGGAGGGACGATGAGCGACTGAAACCATACCGACAGAAGTTCATAAGGGCAAGTATATATCTATTTACATCAACTCTTTCAAACACTAAACTCTTCATTATCTTTACTTTCAGCACCCTCGACATCATCATCCTGGGGTCAGAAATGGACCGTGAAGTCCCCCAGAGGCAGTGACGACTGCCACGAAGACACTGCATAGACGGGAGGGACGATGGGCGACTGGAACCATACCGACAGAGACCCATATGTCACATACCAAAGTAACCACAACAGAAGAATAGTTTGTTTTGCAAAACTTTATTCCTCCCCTTAAGATATAAGTAACCCCAATACCTATACTAAACTAATTCTACAGGTGCAAATACAACTAACTAATCTAATTACCTAACCTAGCTACATATACAGTTCTGTCTACCACTTATATTGCTTAACTTAACTGCATTGTAATTTTCAGCCTCAAAGGCATTTAACCGGGAGTATACTTCTAAAGCCTTACCTTTCAGCAGAGTACACAGGTAAGCTGCCCAATGGGACGGGTCCCAGCCTTGCGCTGTAGCTACACGTTCAAACCTTTGCAGATATGCATCAATATTGTCATTGTGGTCGTCAAATGGAGGCATTTTAGGCATCTTGGGAATGGCTGCCGATCTATTCTCTCCTACCTGCCCTTCTTGATTTCCTGCCGCACTCTTTTCTAACTTGGCTAGTTCTATTCTTTCATTTGACTGTATTTTACACTTTTCTTTCTCCAATTCTAATCGTTCTCTCTCTCGTTCCCATTCTAACCTTTCTTTCTCCTTTCTTTCCTCCAGTTCTAACTTTTTAATCTCCCGCTCCCTAGCTCTTTCCTCCCGTTCGAGCCTGTCCTTTTCTTTCTCATTCTCCAACTCCATTTGCTCTTTCACAAACACTCTCAAATCATCTTTCTCATACCCTAAACTCTGACCCAGTTTGATAAGTTTGTCAATGTCCATAATTGTCTGTATGAGGGCAAAGCAGGGTACACAAAAAGTCAAACTGTCTGGAATAAATAGGGATCCTACCAAGAATAAAACCGGAGGTGATTTCCCATATATCCCAATGTTCAAAATGTTCACGACGAACCAATGGCCTTAACTGACCAATAACCACAATACACCCTCCACCCTTGAATTCCAAATCATACACTCAAGGACGCAGAAGTGGTGCCGTATGTTCTAACCCTTCTTTATGGACACAAAGATTCTGCAGCGATATACAATCAACAACGCTACATCAAATGCGCTACAGAACACAACTAGGGTTCCCTTTGATAGTGACAAATAATCTAATTATCCCACCGCTGCCACCAAAATGTCACATACCAAAGTAACCACAACAGAAGAATAGTTTGTTTTGCAAAACTTTATTCCTCCCCTTAAGATATAAGTAACCCCAATACCTATACTAAACTAATTCTACAGGTGCAAATACAACTAACTAATCTAATTACCTAACCTAGCTACATATACAGTTCTGTCTACCACTTATATTGCTAAAGTTCTAATAATACTACTACTACTACTAACTACACTAAAATCCTAATACCCTCACTAATATAGATAATGATTACATATAATCCCAATCAGAAACTAAACAATTGAACTAAATAACAATAAAGGAATTAGCCACTCAGAGAGAACACTTTCTCTTTACAATGTAATCAGAATGTCAGTGCACTGTGGTTCCACTTGGTGACGTCATGGTATTTGTGTGGTATCCCTCACACCCAGGCGATGGTTTCCCTCACGGAGTTTAAGGGGCCTGTGTAATGGTTGATGGCTGTGCCATCCACATCTCACATTACTAGGAGATACATGCTCCTTGTACAACAGGGAAGACTCTTGTCTGTCTCCTTACAGGCGGAGATAATACCCCTCTCCTTACTTTAAGGATAACCGGCCAGTTCCGGGACACTACAATACAATATAAGTAACTACAGTTACTCAGTAAGACATGTGTCAATGTCTTATACTTTATGCATGTACTTTACTCCGATTTACATATTTGAAAGTGGAACAGTTTTTGTGGAACGATAACATTCAAATTTTGAATGGCTTTGTGGCTATATAGTGTTACAATATGCACATATATCTAGAAATACTACATCAGTAAAACAATTTCTTGCTACATCTACTCAATCAATAAATACAAAAGTAATAATGATAATAAAAACTTACGCCAGCCAGCGTGAGATGCAATCCCATACAAAAGTTGAACCCATACAAGTGAACACAGTGGTGATTCTGGCTGACTGTGCAGATTACTACCCTTCCTCACTATTTATATTGACCTCCCATACCCAAGCTACTCAACACCTCTCTATTGTTTACAAATTAACACCCCAGCTCTCTGGCCATACCTGGTCACGCTTCCCTGAACATAACCCTGTTCCCATAGTATTACCGAACATAATCTAACAACAACTCCCAACAATATATAACACACTCTAACAATACCATACTACATCTATTTACAGTACCATAAACTAATTATATAAACGAAATCATCTGTGATCTTGACACCATAGAGGCAAGTATTTATCTATTTACATCAACTTTTTCAAACACTAAACTCTTCATTATCTTTACTTTCAGCACCCTGGACATCATCATCCTGGGGGCAGAAATGGACTGTGAAGTCCCCCAGAGGCAGTGACGACTGCCACGAAGACACTGCATGGACGGGAGAGACGATGGGCGACTGACAACATACCGACAGAAGTTCATAAAGGCAAGTATTTATCTATTTACATCAACTCTTTCAAACACTAAACTCTTCATTATCTTTCCTTTCAGAACCCTTGACATCATCATCCTTGGGGCAGGAAATGGACCGTGAAGTCCCCCAGAGGCAGTGACGACTGCCACAAAGACACTGCATGGACGGGAGGGGCGATGGGCGACTGACAACATACCAACAGAAGTTCATAAGGGCACGTATTTACCTATTAACATCAACTATTTCAAACACTAAACTCTTCTTTATCTTTACTCTCAGGACCATGGACTTCATAATCCTGGGAGTAGAAATTGATCATGAAGTCCCCCAGAGGCTGTGACGACTGCCACAAAGACACTGCATGGACGGGAGGGACGATGGGCGACTGGAACCATACCGACAGAAGTTCATAGAGGCAAGTATATATCTATTTACATCAATTATTTCAAACACTAAAGTCCCCCAGAGGCACTTTCGACTGCCACAAAGACACTGCATGGACGGGTGGGACGATGAGCGACTGAAACCATACCGACAGAAGTTCATAAGGGTAAGTATATATCTATTTACATCAATGATTTCAAACACTAAACTCTTCATTATCTTTACTTTCAGCACCCTGTGTGTCATCATCTTGGGGCAGAAATGGACCGTATAGTCCCCGAGACGCAGTGACGACTGCCACGAAGACACTGCATGGACGGGAGGGACGATGGGCGAATGGAACCATACCGACAGAAGTTCATAAGGGCAAGTATATATCTATTTACATCAATGATTTCAAACACTAAACTCTTCATTATCTTTACTTTCAGCACCCTGTGTGTCATCATCTTGGGGCAGAAATGGACCGTATAGTCCCCGAGACGCAGTGACGACTGCCACGAAGACACTGCATGGACGGGAGAGACCATGAGCGACCGGAACCATACCGACAGAGGCCCATAGAGGCAAGTATGTATCTATTAGTATCAACTTTTTCAAACACTAAACTCTTTATTATCTTTACTTTCAGCACCCTGGACATCATCATCCTGGGGGCAGAAAGGGACCGTGAAGTCCCCCAGAGGCAGTGACGACTGCCACAAAGACACTGCATGGACGGGAGAGACGATGGGCGACTGGAACCATACCGACAGAAGTTCATAAAGGCAAGTATATATCTATTTACATCAATTATTTCAAACACTAAACTCTTCATTATCTTTACTTTCAGTACCCTTGACATCATCATCCTGGGGGCAGAAATGGACCATGAAGTCCCCCAGATGCACTTTCGACTGCCACGAAGACACTGCATGGACGGGAGGGATGATGAGAGACTGAAACCATACCGACAGAAGTTCATAAAGGCAAGTATATATCTATTTACATCAACTCTTTCAAACACTAAACTCTTCATTATCTTTACTTTCAGCACCCTGGACATCATCATCCTGGGGGCAGAAATGGACCGTGAAGTCCCCCAGAGGCAGTGACGAGTGCCACGAAGACACTGCATGGACGGAAGAGACGATGGGCGACTGGAACCATACCGACAGAGGCCCATAGAGGCAAGTATTTATCTATTAACAACAACTTTTTCAAACACTAAACTCTTCATTATCTTTACTTTCAGCACCCTGGACATCATCATCCTGGGGGTAGAAATGGACCGTGAAGTCCCCCAGAGGCAGTGACGACTGCCACGAAGACACTGCATGGACGGGAGGGACGATAGGCGACTGACAACATACCAACAGAAGTTCATAAGGGCAAGTATTTACCTATTAACATCAACTATTTTAAACACTAAACTCTTCTTTATCTTTACTCTCAGGACCATGGACTTGATAATCCTGGGGGCAGAAATTGACCATGGAGTCCCCCAGAGGCAGTGACGACTGCCACGAAGACACTGCATGGACGGGAGGGACGATGGGCGACTGGAACAACACCGACAGAAGTTCATAAAGGCAAGTATATATCTATTTACATCAATTATTTCAAACACTAAAGTCCCCCAGAGGCACTTTCGACTGCCACGAAGACACTGCATGGACGGGTGGGACGATGAGCGACTGAAACCATACCGACAAAAGTTCATAAGGGCAAGTGTATATCTATTTACATCAATGATTTCAAACACTAAACTCTTCATTATCTTTACTTTCATCACCCTGGGCATCATCATCCTGGGGGCAGAAATGGACCGTAAAGTCCCCCAGAGGCAGTGACAACTGCCACGAAGACACTGCATAGACGGGAGGGACGATGGGCGATTGGAACCATAGCGACAGAGACCCATAGAGGCAAGTATTTACCTATTTACATCAACTCTTTCAAACACTAAACTCTTCATTATCTTTACTTTCAGCACCCTGGACATCATCATCCTGGGGGCAGGAAATGGACCGTGAAGTCCCCCAGAGGCAGTGACGACTGCCACAAAGACTCTGCATGGACGGGAGGGACGATGGGCGACTGGAACCATACCGACAGAAGTTCATAAAGGCAAGTATATATTTCTTTACAACAATTATTTCAAACACTAAACTCTTCATTATCTTTACTTTCAGTACCCTTGACATCATCATCCTGGGGGCAGAAATGGACCATGAAGTCCCCCAGAGGCACTTTCGACTGCCACGAACACACTGCATGGACGGGTGGGACGATGAGCGACTGAAACCATACCGACAGAAGTTCATAAAGGCAAGTATATATCTATTTACATCAACTCTTTCAAACACTAAACTCTTCATTATCTTTACTTTCAGCACCCTGGGCATCATCATCCTGGGGGCAGAAATGGACCATGAAGTCCCCCAGAGGCAGTGACGACTGCCACGAAGACACTGCATAGACGGGAGGGAAGATGGGCGAATGGAACCATAGCGACAGAGACCCATAGAGGCAAGTATATATCTATTTACATCAACTCTTTCAAACACTAAACTCTTCATTATCTTTACTTTCAGCACCCTGGACATCATCATCCTGGGGGCAGAAATGGACCGTGAAGTCCCCCAGAGGCAGTGACGAGTGCCACGAAGACACTGCATGGACGGGAGAGACGATGGGCGACTGGAACCATACCGACAGAGGCCCATAGAGGCAAGTATTTATCTATTAACAACAACTTTTTCAAACACTAAACTCTTCATTATCTTTACTTTCAGCACCCTGGACATCATCATCCTGGGGGTAGAAATGGACCGTGAAGTCCCCCAGAGGCAGTGACGACTGCCACGAAGACACTGCATGGACGGGAGGGACGATAGGCGACTGACAACATACCAACAGAAGTTCATAAGGGCAAGTATTTACCTATTAACATCAACTATTTTAAACACTAAACTCTTCTTTATCTTTACTCTCAGGACCATGGACTTGATAATCCTGGGGGCAGAAATTGACCATGGAGTCCCCCAGAGGCAGTGACGACTGCCACGAAGACACTGCATGGACGGGAGGGACGATGGGCGACTGGAACAACACCGACAGAAGTTCATAAAGGCAAGTATATATCTATTTACATCAATTATTTCAAACACTAAAGTCCCCCAGAGGCACTTTCGACTGCCACGAAGACACTGCATGGACGGGTGGGACGATGAGCGACTGAAACCATACCGACAAAAGTTCATAAGGGCAAGTGTATATCTATTTACATCAATGATTTCAAACACTAAACTCTTCATTATCTTTACTTTCATCACCCTGGGCATCATCATCCTGGGGGCAGAAATGGACCGTAAAGTCCCCCAGAGGCAGTGACAACTGCCACGAAGACACTGCATAGACGGGAGGGACGATGTGCGATTGGAACCATAGCGACAGAGACCCATAGAGGCAAGTATTTACCTATTTACATCAACTCTTTCAAACACTAAACTCTTCATTATCTTTACTTTCAGCACCCTGGACATCATCATCCTGGGGGCAGGAAATGGACCGTGAAGTCCCCCAGAGGCAGTGACGACTGCCACAAAGACTCTGCATGGACGGGAGGGACGATGGGCGACTGGAACCATACCGACAGAAGTTCATAAAGGCAAGTATATATTTCTTTACAACAATTATTTCAAACACTAAACTCTTCATTATCTTTACTTTCAGTACCCTTGACATCATCATCCTGGGGGCAGAAATGGACCATGAAGTCCCCCAGAGGCACTTTCGACTGCCACGAAGACACTGCATGGACGGGAGGGACGATGGGCGACTGACAACATACCGACAAAAGTTCATAAAGGCAAGTATTTACCTATTAACATCAACTATTTCAAACACTAAACTCTTCTTTATCTTTACTCTCAGGACCATGGACTTCGTAATCCTGGGGGCAGAAATGGACCATGAAGTCCCCCAGAGGCTGTGACGACTGCCACAAAGACACTGCATGGACGGGAGGGACGATGGGCGACTGGAACCATACCGACAGAAGTTCATAAAGGCAAGTATTTATCTATTTATATCAGTTACTTCAAACACGAAACTCTTCATTATCTTTACTTTCAGTACCCTTGACATCATCATCCTGGGGGCAGAAATGGACCATGAAGTCCCCCAGAGGCACTTTCGACTGCCACGAAGACACTGCATGGACGGGAGGGACGATGAGCGACTGAAACCATACCGACAGAAGTTCATAAAGGCAAGTATATATCTATTTACATCAACTCTTTCAAACACTAAACTCTTCATTATCTTTACTTTCAGCACCCTGGACATCATCATCCTGGGGGTAGAAATGGACCGTGAAGTCCCCCAGAGGCAGTGACGACTGCCACGAAGACACTGCATGGACGGGAGGGACGATGGGCGACTGGAACCATACCGACAAAAGTTCATAAAGGCAAGTATTTATCTATTTACATCAACTTTTTCAAACACTAAACTCTTCATTATCTTTACTTTCAGGACCATGGACTTCGTAATCCTGGGGGCAGAAATGGATGGTGAAGTCCCCCAGAGGTAGTGAAGACTCTCACAAAGACACTGCATGGACGGGAGAAAAGATGGGCGACTGGAACAACACCGACAGAAGTTCATAAAGGCAAGTACATATCTATTTACATCAATTATTTCAAACACTAAAGTCCCCCAGAAGCACTTTCGACTGCCACGAAGACACTGCATGGACGGGTGGGTACGATGAGCGACTGAAACCATACCGACAAAAGTTCATAAGGGCAAGTGTACATCTTTTTACATCAATGATTTCAAACACTAAACTCTTCATTATCTTTACTTTCAGCACCCTGGGCATCATCATCCTGGGGGCAGAAATGGACCGTAAAGTCCCCTAGAGGCAGTGACGACTGCCACGAAGACACTGCATAGACGGGAGGGACGATGGGCGATTGGAACCATAGCGACAGAGACCCATAGAGGCAAGTATTTACCTATTTACATCAACTCTTTCAAACACTAAACTCTTCATTATCTTTACTTTCAGCACCCTGGACATCATCATCCTGGGGGCAGAAATGGACCGTGAAGTCCCCCAGAGGCAGTGACGACTGCCACAAAGACTCTGCATGGACGGGAGGGACGATGAGCGACTGGAACCACACCGACAGAAGTTCATAAAGGCAAGTATATATCTCTTTACAACAATTATTTCAAACACTAAACTCTTCATTATCTTTACTTTCAGTACCCTTGACATCATCATCCTGGGGGCAGAAATGGACCATGAAGTCCCCCAGAGGCACTTTCGACTGCCACGAAGACACTGCACGGACGGGTGGGACGATGAGCGACTGAAACCATACCGACAGAAGTTCATAAAGGCAAGTATATATCTATTTACATCAACTCTTTCAAACACTAAACTCTTCATTATCTTTACTTTCAGCACCCTGGGCATCATCATCCTGGGGGCAGAAATGGACCATGAAGTCCCCCAGAGGCAGTGACGACTGCCACGAAGACACTGCATAGACGGGAGGGACGATGGGCGAATGGAACCATAGCGACAGAGACCCATAGAGGCAAGTATTTATCTATTTACATCAACTTTTTCAAACACTAAACTCTTCATTATCTTTACTTTCAGCACCCTGGACATCATCATCCTGGGGTCAGAAATGGACCGTGAAGTCCCCCAGAGACAGTGACGACTGCCACGAAGACACTGCATGGACGGGAGGGACGATGGGCGACTGACAACATACCGACAGAAGTTCATAAAGGAAAGTATTTATATAATTACATCAACTCTTTCAAACACTAAACTCTTCATTATCTTTACTTTCAGAACCCTTGACATCATCATCCTGGGGGCAGGAAATGGATCGTGAAGTCCCCCAGAGGCAGTGACTACTGCCACAAAGACACTGCATGGACGGGAGGGACGATGGGCGACTGACAACATACCAACAGAAGTTCATAAGGGCAAGTATTTACCTATTAACATCAACTATTTTAAACACTAAACTCTTCTTTATCTTTACTCTCAGGACCATGGACTTCATAATCCTGGGGGCAGAAATTGACCATGAAGTCCCCCAGAGGCAGTGACGACTGCCACAAAGACACTGCATGGACGGGAGAGACGATGGGCGACTGGAACAACACCGACAGAAGTTCATAAAGGCAAGTACATATCTATTTACATCAATTATTTCAAACACTAAAGTCCCCCAGAGGCACTTTCGACTGCCACGAAGACACTGCATGGACGGGTGGGTACGATGAGCGACTGAAACCATACCGACAAAAGTTCATAAGGGCAAGTGTACATCTTTTTACATCAATGATTTCAAACACTAAACTCTTCATTATCTTTACTTTCAGCACCCTGGGCATCATCATCCTGGGGGCAGAAATGGACCGTAAAGTCCCCTAGAGGCAGTGACGACTGCCACGAAGACACTGCATAGACGGGAGGGACGATGGGCGATTGGAACCATAGCGACAGAGACCCATATAGGCAAGTATTTACCTATTTACATCAACTCTTTCAAACACTAAACTCTTCATTATCTTTACTTTCAGCACCCTGGACATCATCATCCTGGGGGCAGAAATGGACCGTGAAGTCCCCCAGAGGCAGTGACGACTGCCACAAAGACTCTGCATGGACGGGAGGGACGATGAGCGACTGGAACCACACCGACAGAAGTTCATAAAGGCAAGTATATATCTCTTTACAACAATTATTTCAAACACTAAACTCTTCATTATCTTTACTTTCAGTACCCTTGACATCATCATCCTGGGGGCAGAAATGGACCATGAAGTCCCCCAGAGGCACTTTCGACTGCCACGAAGACACTGCACGGACGGGTGGGACGATGAGCGACTGAAACCATACCGACAGAAGTTCATAAAGGCAAGTATATATCTATTTACATCAACTCTTTCAAACACTAAACTCTTCATTATCTTTACTTTCAGCACCCTGGGCATCATCATCCTGGGGGCAGAAATGGACCATGAAGTCCCCCAGAGGCAGTGACGACTGCCACGCAGACACTGCATAGACGGGAGGGACGATGGGCGAATGGAACCATAGCGACAGAGACCCATAGAGGCAAGTATTTATCTATTTACATCAACTTTTTCAAACACTAAACTCTTCATTATCTTTACTTTCAGCACCCTGGACATCATCATCCTGGGGTCAGAAATGGATCGTGAAGTCCATCAGAGACAGTGACGACTGCCACGAAGACACTGCATGGACGGGAGGGACGATGGGCGACTGACAACATACCGACAGAAGTTCATAAAGGAAAGTATTTACCTATTAACATCAACTATTTCAAACACTAAACTCTTCTTTATCTTTACTCTCAGGACCATGGACTTCGTAATCCTGGGGGCAGAAATGGACCATGAAGTCCTCCAGAGGCTGTGAGGACTGCCACAAAGACACTGCATGGACGGGAGGGACGATGGGCGACTGGAACCATACCGACAAAAGTTCATAAAGGCAAGTATTTACCTATTAACATCAACTATTTCAAACACTAAACTCTTCTTTATCTTTACTCTCAGGACCATGGACTTCGTAATCCTGGGGGCAGAAATGGATGGTGAAGTCCCCCAGAGGTAGTGAAGACTGTCACAAAGACACTGCATGGACGGGAGAGACGATGGGCGACAGACACCATACTCACAGAAGTTCATAAAGGCAAGTATTTATCTATTTACATCAACTTTTTCAAACACTAAACTCTTCATTATCTTTACTTTTAGCACCCTGGACATCATCATCCTGGGGGCAGAAATGGATGGTGAAGTCCCCCAGAGGTAGTGAAGACTGTCACAAAGACACTGCATGGACGGGAGGGACGATGGGCGACTGGAACCATACCGACAGAAGTTCATAAAGCCAAGTATTTATATAATTACATCAACTCTTTCAAACACTAAACTCTTCATTATCTTTACTTTCAGAACCCTTGACATCATCATCCTGGGGGCAGGAAATGGATCGTAAAGTCCCCCAGAGGCAGTGACTACTGCCACAAAGACACTGCATGGACGGGAGGGACGATGGGCGACTGACAACATACCAACAGAAGTTCATAAGGGCAAGTATTTACCTATTAACATCAACTATTTTAAACACTAAACTCTTCTTTATCTTTACTCTCAGGACCATGGACTTCATAATCCTGGGGGCAGGAAATGGACCATGAAGTCCCCCAGATGCAGTGACGACTGCCACAAAGACACTGCATGGACGGGAGGGACGATGGGCGACTGGAACAACACCGACAGAAGTTCATAAAGGCAAGTACATATCTATTTACATCAATTATTTCAAACACTAAAGTCCCCCAGAGGCACTTTCGACTGCCACGAAGACACTGCATGGACGGGTGGGACGATGAGCGACTGAAACCATACCGACAAAAGTTCATAAGGGCAAGTGTATATCTTTTTACATCAATGATTTCAAACACTAAACTCTTCATTATCTTTACTTTCATCACCCTGGGCATCATCATCCTGGGGGCAGAAATGGACCGTAAAGTCCCCTAGAGGCAGTGACGACTGCCACGAAGACACTGCATAGACGGGAGGGACGATGGGCGATTGGAACCATAGCGACAGAGACCCATAGAGGCAAGTATTTACCTATTTACATCAACTCTTTCAAACACTAAACTCTTCATTATCTTTACTTTCAGCACCCTGGACATCATCATCCTGGGGGCAGAAATGGACCGTGAAGTCCCCCAGAGGCAGTGACGACTGCCACAAAGACTCTGCATGGACGGGAGGGACGATGGGCGACTGGAACCATACCGACAGAAGTTCATAAAGGCAAGTATATATCTCTTTACAACAATTATTTCAAACACTAAACTCTTCATTATCTTTACTTTCAGTACCCTTGACATCATCATCCTGGGGGCAGAAATGGACCATGAAGTCCCCCAGAGGCACTTTCGACTGCCACGAAGACACTGCATGGACGGGTGGGACGATGAGCGACTGAAACCATACCGACAGAAGTTCATAAAGGCAAGTATATATCTATTTACATCAACTCTTTCAAACACTAAACTCTTCATTATCTTTACTTTCAGCACCCTGGGCATCATCATCCTGGGGGCAGAAATGGACCATGAAGTCCCCCAGAGGCAGTGACGACTGCCACGAAGACACTGCATAGACGGGAGGGAAGATGGGCGAATGGAACCATAGCGACAGAGACCCATAGAGGCAAGTATTTATCTATTTACATCAACTTTTTCAAACACTAAACTCTTCATTATCTTTACTTTCAGCACCCTGGACATCATCATCCTGGGGGCAGAAATGGACCGTGAAGTCCCCCAGAGGCAGTGACGACTGCCACGAAGACACTGCATGGACGGGAGGGACGATGGGCGACTGACAACATACCGACAAAAGTTCATAAAGGCAAGTATTTACCTATTAACATCAACTATTTCAAACACTAAACTCTTCTTTATCTTTACTCTCAGGACCATGGACTTCGTAATCCTGGGTGCAGAAATTGACCATGAAGTCCCCCAGAGGCTGTGACGACTGCCACAAAGACACTGCATTTACGGGAGGGACGATGGGCGACTGGAACCATACCGACAGAAGTTCATAAAGGCAAGTACATATCTATTTACATCAATTATTTCAAACACTAAACTCTTCATTATCTTTACTTTCACTCCCCTTGACATCATCATCCTGGGGGCAGAAATGGACCATGAAGTCCCCCAGAGGCACTTTCGACTGCCACGAAGACACTGCATGGACGGGAGGGACGATGGGCGAATGGAACCATACCGACAGAAGTTCATAAAGGCAAGTATTTATCTATTTATATCAGTTACTTCAAACACGAAACTCTTCATTATCTTTACTTTCAGTACCCTTGACATCATCATCCTAGGGGCAGAAATGGACCATGAAGTCCCCCAGAGGCACTTTCGACTGCCACGAAGACACTGCATGGACGGGAGAGACGATGAGCGACTGAAACCATACCGACAGAAGTTCATAAAGGCAAGTATATATCTATTTACATCAACTCTTTCAAACACTAAACTCTTCATTATCTTTACTTTCAGCACCCTGAACATCATCAATCTGGAGGGAAAAATGGACCGTGAAGTCCCCCAGAAGCAGTGACGACTGCCACGAAGACACTGCATGGACGGGAGAGACGATGGGCGACTGGAACCATACCGACAGAGGCCCATAGAGGCAAGTATTTATCTATTTACATCACCTTTTTCAAACACTAAACTCTTCATTATCTTTACTTTCAGCACCCTGGACATCATCATCCTGGGGGTAGAAATGGACCGTGAAGTCCCCCAGAGGCAGTGACGACTGCCACGAAGACACTGCATGGACGGGAGGGACGATGGGCGACTGACAACATACCGACAGAGGTTCATAAAGGCAAGTATTTACCTATTAACATCAACTATTTCAAACACTAAACTCTTCTTTATCTTTACTCTCAGGACCATGGACTTCGTAATCCTGGGGGCAGAAATGGACCATGAAGTCCCCCAGAGGCAGTGACGACTACCACAAAGACACTGCATGGACGGGAGAGACGATGGGCGACTGGAACCATACCGACAGAAGTTCATAAGGGCAAGTATATATCTATTTACATCAATTATTTCAAACACTAAAAACTTCATTATCTTTACTTTCAGTACCCTTGACATCATCATCCTTGGGGCAGAAATGGACCATGAAGTCCCCCAGAGGCACTTTCGACTGCCACGAAGACACTGCATGGACGGGAGGGACGATGAGCGACTGAAACCATACCGACAGAAGTTCATAAAGGCAAGTATATATCTATTTACATCAACTCTTTCAAACACTAAACTCTTCATTATCTTTACTTTCAGTACCCTTGACATCATCATCCTGGGGGCAGAAATGGACCATGAAGTCCCCCAGAGGCACTTTCGACTGCCACGAAGACACTGCATGGACGGGAGGGACGATGAGCGACTGAAACCATACCGACAGAAGTTCATAAAGGCAAGTATATATCTATTTACATCAACTCTTTCAAACACTAAACTCTTCATTATCTTTACTTTCAGCAGCCTGGACATCATCATCCTGGGGGCAGAAATGGACCGTGAAGTCCCCCAGAGGCAGTGACGACTGCCACGAAGACACTGCATGGACGGGAGAGACGATGGGCGACTGGAACCATACCGACAGAGGCCCATAGAGGCAAGTATTTATCTATTAACATCAACTTTTTCAAACATTAAACTCTTCATTATCTTTACTTTCAGCACCCTGGACATCATCATCCTGGGTGCAGAAATGGACCGTGAAGTCCCCCAGAGGCAGTGACGACTGCCACGAAGACACTGCATGGACGGGAGGGACGATGGGCGACTGACAACATACCGACAGAAGTTCATGGAGGCAAGTATTTACCTATTAACATGAACTATTTCAAACACTAAACTCTTCTTTATCTTTACACTCAGGACCATGGACTTCGTAATCCTAGGGGCAGAAATGGACCATGAAGTCCCCCAGAGGCAGTGACGACTGCCACAAAGACACTGCATGGACGGGAGAGACGATGGGCGACTGGAACCATACCGACAGAGGCCCATAGAGGCAAGTATTTATCTATTTACATCAACTCTTTCAAACACTAAACTCTTTATTATCTTTACTTTCAGCACCCTGGACATCATCATCCTGGGGGCAGAAATGGACCATGAAGTCCCCCAGAGGCTCTTTCGACTGCCACGAAGACACTGCATGGACGGGAGGGATGATGAGCGACTGAAACCATACCGACAGAAGTTTATAAAGCCAAGTATTTATATAATTACATCAACTCTTTCAAACACTAAACTCTTCATTATCTTTACTTTCAGCACCCTTGACATCATCATCCTGGGGGCAGAAATTGACCATGAAGTCCCACAGAGGCACTCTCGACTGCCACAAAGACACTGCATGGACGGGAGAGACGATGGGCGACTGCAACCATACCGACAGAGGCCCATAGAGGCAAGTATTTATCTATTTACATCAACTCTTTCAAACACTAAACTCTTTATTATCTTTACTTTCAGCACCCTGGACATCATCATCCTGGGGGCAGAAATGGACCATGAAGTCCCCCAGAGGCTCTTTCGACTGCCACGAAGACACTGCATGGACGGGAGGGATGATGAGCGACTGAAACCATACCGACAGAAGTTTATAAAGCCAAGTATTTATATAATTACATCAACTCTTTCAAACACTAAACTCTTCATTATCTTTACTTTCAGAACCCTTGACATCATCATCCTGGGGGCAGAAATGGATGGTGAAGTCCCCCAGACGTAGTGAAGACTGTCACAAAGACACTGCATGGACGGGAGGGACGATGGGCGACTGGAACCATACCGACAGAAGTTTATAAAGCCAAGTATTTATATAATTACATCAACTCTTTCAAACACTAAACTCTTCATAATCTTTACTTTCAGAACCCTTGACATCATCATCCTGGGGGCAGGAAATGGACCGTGAAGTCCCCCAGAGGCTGTGACGACTGCCACAAAGACACTGCATGGACGGGAGGGACGATGGGCGACTGACAACATACCAACAGAAGTTCATAAGGGCAAGTATTTACCTATTAACATCTACTATTTCAAACACTAAACTCTTCTTTATCTTTACTCTCAGGACCATGGACTTCATAATCCTGGGTGCAGAAATTGACCATGAAGTCCCCCAGAGGCAGTGACGACTGCCACAAAGACACTGCATGGACGGGAGAGACGATGGGCGACTGGAACCATACCGACAGAGGCCCATAGAGGCAAGTATTTATCTATTAACATCACCTTTTTCAAACACTAAACTCTTCATTATCTTTACACTCAGGACCATGGACTTCGTAATCCTGGGGGCAGAAATGGACCATGAAGTCCCCCAGAGGCAGTGACGACTGCCACAAAGACACTGCATGGACGGGAGAGACGATGGGCGACAGACACCATACTGACAGAAGTTCATAAAGGCAAGTATATATCTATTTATATCAACTCTTTCAAACACTAAACTCTTCATTATCTTTACTTTCAGCACCCTTGACATCATCATCCTGGGGGCAGAAATGGACCGTGAAGTCCCCCAGAGGCACTTTCGACTGCCACGAAGACACTGCATGGACGGGAGAGACGATGGGCGACTGGAACCATACCGAGAGAGGCCCATAGAGGCAAGTATTTATCTATTTACATTAACTTTTTCAAACACTAAACTCTTCATTATCTTTACTTTCAGCACCCTGGACATCATCATCCTGGGGGCAGAAATGGACCGTGAAGTCCCCCAGAGGCAGTGACGACTGCCACGAAGACACTGCATGGACGGGAGGGACGATGGGCGACTGGAACCATACCGACAGAGGCCCATAGAGGCAAGTATTTATCTATTTACATCAACTCTTTCAAACACTAAACTCTTCATTATCTTTACTTTCAGCACCCTGGACATCATCATCCTGGGGACAGAAATGGATGGTGAAGTCCCCCAGAGGTAGTGAAGACTGTCACAAAGACACTGCATGGACGGGAGGGACGATGGGCGACTGGAACCATACCGACAGAAGTTCATAAAGCCAAATATTTATATAATTACATCAACTCTTTCAAACACTAAACTCTTCATTATCTTTACTTTCAGAACCCTTCACATCATCATCCTGGGGGCAGGAAATGGACCGTGAAGTCCCCCAGAGGCAGTGACTACTGCCACAAAGACACTGCATGGACGGGAGGGACGATGGGCGACTGACAACATACCAACAGAAGTTCATAAGGGCAAGTATTTACCTATTAACATCAACTATTTCAAACACTAAACTCTTCTTTATCTTTACTCTCAGGACCATGGACTTCATAATCCTGGGGGCAGAAATTGACCATGAAGTCCCCCAGAGGCAGTGACGACTGCCACAAAGACACTGCATGGACGGGAGGGACGATGGGAGACTGGAACAACACCGACAGAAGTTCATAAAGGCAAGTATATATCTATTTACATCAATTATTTCAAACACTAAAGTCCCCCAGAGGCACTTTCGACTGCCACGAAGACACTGCATGGACGGGTGTGACAATGAGCGACTGAAACCATACCGACAGAAGTTCACAAGGGCAAGTATACATCTATTTACATCAATGATTTCAAACACTAAACTCTTCATTATCTTTACTTTCATCACCCTGGGCATCATCATCCTGGGGGCAGAAATGAACCGTAAAGTCCCCCAGAGGCAGTGACGACTACCACAAAGAATCTGAATGGATGGGAGGGACGATGGGCGACTGGAACCATACCGACAGAAGTTCATAAAGGCAAGTATTTACCTATTTACATCAACTCTTTCAAACACTAAACTCTTCATTATCTTTACTTTCAGCACCCTTGACATCATCATCCTGGGGCAGAAATGGACCGTTAAGTCACCCAGAGGCTGTGAGGACTGCCAGAAAGAATCTGCATGGACGGGAGGGACGATTGGCGACTGGAACCATACCGACAGAAGTTCATAAAGGCAAGTATATATCTATTTACAACCATTATTTCAAACACTAAACTCTTCTTATCTTTACTTTCAGTACCCTTGACATCATCATCCTGGGGGCAGAAATGGACCATGAAGTCCCTCAGAGGCACTTTCGACTGCCACGAAGACACTGCATGGACGGGTGGGACGATGAGCGACTGAAACCATGCCGACAGAAGTTCATAAGGGCAAGTATATATCTATTTACATCAATGATTTCAAACACTAAACTCTTCATTATCTTTACTTTCAGCACAATGGACATCATCATCATGGCGGCAGAAATGGACCGTGAAGTCCCCCAGAGGCAGTGACGACTGCCACAAAGACACTGCATGGACGGGAGAGACCATCGGCGACCGGAACCACACCGACAGAGGCCCATAGAGGCAAGTATTTATCTATTAACATCAACTTTTTCAAACACTAAACTCTTCATTATCTTTACTTTCAGCACCCTGGACATCATCAACCTGGGGGCAGAAATGGACCGTGAAGTCCCCCAGAGGCAGTGACGACTGCCACAAAGACTCTGCATGGAAGGGAGGGACGATGGGCGACTGGAACCATACCGACAGAAGTTCATAAAGGCAAGTATATATCTATTTATATCAATTATTTGAAACACTAAACTCTTCATTATCTTTACTTTCAGTACCATTGACATCATCATCCTGGGGGCAGAAATGGACCATGAAGTCCCCCAGAGGCACTTTCGACTGCCACGAAGACACTGCATGGACGGGAGGGACGATGAGCGACTGAAAGCACACCGACAGAAGTTCATAAATGCAAGTATATATCTATTTACATCAACTCTTTCAAACACTAAACTCTTCATTATCTTTACTTTCAGCACCCTTGACATCATAATCCTGGGGGCAGAAATGGACCGTGAAGTCCCCCAGAGGCAGTGACGACTGCCACGAAGACACTGCATGGACGGGAGGGACGATGGGCGACTGGAACCATACCGACAGAGGCCCATAGAGGCAAGTATTTATCTATTTACATCAACTCTTTCAAACACTAAACTCTTCATTATCTTTACTTTCAGCACCCTGGACATCATCATCCTGGGGACAGAAATGGATGGTGAAGTCCCCCAGAGGTAGTGAAGACTGTCACAAAGACACTGCATGGACGGGAGGGACGATGGGCGACTGGAACCATACCGACAGAAGTTCATAAAGCCAAATATTTATATAATTACATCAACTCTTTCAAACACTAAACTCTTCATTATCTTTACTTTCAGAACCCTTCACATCATCATCCTGGGGGCAGGAAATGGACCGTGAAGTCCCCCAGAGGCAGTGACTACTGCCACAAAGACACTGCATGGACGGGAGGGACGATGGGCGACTGACAACATACCAACAGAAGTTCATAAGGGCAAGTATTTACCTATTAACATCAACTATTTCAAACACTAAACTCTTCTTTATCTTTACTCTCAGGACCATGGACTTCATAATCCTGGGGGCAGAAATTGACCATGAAGTCCCCCAGAGGCAGTGACGACTGCCACAAAGACACTGCATGGACGGGAGGGACGATGGGAGACTGGAACAACACCGACAGAAGTTCATAAAGGCAAGTATATATCTATTTACATCAATTATTTCAAACACTAAAGTCCCCCAGAGGCACTTTCGACTGCCACGAAGACACTGCATGGACGGGTGTGACAATGAGCGACTGAAACCATACCGACAGAAGTTCACAAGGGCAAGTATACATCTATTTACATCAATGATTTCAAACACTAAACTCTTCATTATCTTTACTTTCATCACCCTGGGCATCATCATCCTGGGGGCAGAAATGAACCGTAAAGTCCCCCAGAGGCAGTGACGACTACCACAAAGAATCTGAATGGATGGGAGGGACGATGGGCGACTGGAACCATACCGACAGAAGTTCATAAAGGCAAGTATTTACCTATTTACATCAACTCTTTCAAACACTAAACTCTTCATTATCTTTACTTTCAGCACCCTTGACATCATCATCCTGGGGGCAGAAATGGACCGTTAAGTCACCCAGAGGCTGTGAGGACTGCCAGAAAGAATCTGCATGGACGGGAGGGACGATTGGCGACTGGAACCATACCGACAGAAGTTCATAAAGGCAAGTATATATCTATTTACAACCATTATTTCAAACACTAAACTCTTCTTATCTTTACTTTCAGTACCCTTGACATCATCATCCTGGGGGCAGAAATGGACCATGAAGTCCCTCAGAGGCACTTTCGACTGCCACGAAGACACTGCATGGACGGGTGGGACGATGAGCGACTGAAACCATGCCGACAGAAGTTCATAAGGGCAAGTATATATCTATTTACATCAATGATTTCAAACACTAAACTCTTCATTATCTTTACTTTCAGCACAATGGACATCATCATCATGGCGGCAGAAATGGACCGTGAAGTCCCCCAGAGGCAGTGACGACTGCCACAAAGACACTGCATGGACGGGAGAGACCATCGGCGACCGGAACCACACCGACAGAGGCCCATAGAGGCAAGTATTTATCTATTAACATCAACTTTTTCAAACACTAAACTCTTCATTATCTTTACTTTCAGCACCCTGGACATCATCAACCTGGGGGCAGAAATGGACCGTGAAGTCCCCCAGAGGCAGTGACGACTGCCACAAAGACTCTGCATGGAAGGGAGGGACGATGGGCGACTGGAACCATACCGACAGAAGTTCATAAAGGCAAGTATATATCTATTTATATCAATTATTTGAAACACTAAACTCTTCATTATCTTTACTTTCAGTACCATTGACATCATCATCCTGGGGGCAGAAATGGACCATGAAGTCCCCCAGAGGCACTTTCGACTGCCACGAAGACACTGCATGGACGGGAGGGACGATGAGCGACTGAAAGCACACCGACAGAAGTTCATAAATGCAAGTATATATCTATTTACATCAACTCTTTCAAACACTAAACTCTTCATTATCTTTACTTTCAGCACCCTTGACATCATAATCCTGGGGGCAGAAATGGACCGTGAAGTCCCCCAGAGGCAGTGACGACTGCCACGAAGACACTGCATAGACGGGAGGGACGATGGGCGACTGGAACCATACCGACAGAGACCCAGAGAGGCAAGTATTTATCTATTTACATCAACTTTTTCAAACACTAAACTCTTCATTATCTTTACTTTCAGCACCCTGGACATCATCATCCTGGGGGCAGAAATGGACTGTGAAGTCCCCCAGAGGCAGTGACGACTGCCACAAACACACTGCATGGACGGGAGGGACGATGGGCGACTGACAACATACCGACAAAAGTTCATAAAGGCAAGTATTTACCTATTAACATGAACTATTTCAAACACTAAACTCTTCTTTATCTTTACTCTCAGGACCATGGACTTCGTAATCCTGGGGGCAGAAATGGACCATGAAGTCCTCCAGAGGCTGTGACGACTGCCACAAAGACACTGCATGGACGGGAGGGACGATGGGCGACTGGAACCATACCGACAGAAGTTCAGAAAGGCAAGTATATATCTATTTACATCAATTATTTCAAACACTAAACTCTTCATTATCTTTACTTTCAGTACCCTGGACATCATCATCCTGGGGGCAGAAATGGACCATGAAGTCCCCCAGAGGCACTTTCGACTGCCACGAAGACACTGCATGGACGGGAGGGAGGATGAGCGACTGAAACCATACCGACAGAAGTTCATAAAGGCAAGTATATATCTATTTACATCAACTCTTTCAAACACTAAACTCTTCATTATCTTTACTTTCAGCAGCCTGGACATCATCATCCTGGGGGCAGAAATGGATCGTGAAGTACCCCAGAGGCAGTGACAACTGCCAGAAAGACACTGCATGGAAGGGAGGGACGATGGGCGACTGGAACCACACCGACAGAAGTTCATAAAGGCAAGTATTTATCTATTTATATCAATTACTTCAAACACTAAACTCTTCATTATCTTTACTTTCAGTCCCCTTGACATCATCATCCTGGGGGCAGAAATGGACCATGAAGTCCCCCAGAGGCACTTTCGACTGCCACGAAGACACTGCATGGAGGGGAGGGACGATGAGCGACTGAAACCATACCGACAGAAGTTCATAAAGGCAAGTATAGATCTATTTACATCATCTCTTTCAAACACTAAACTCTTCATTATCTTTACTTTCAGCACCCTGGACATCATCAGTCTGGGGGCAGAAATGGACCGTGAAGTCCCCCAGAAGCAGTGACGACTGCCACGAAGACACTGCATAGACGGGAGAGACGATGGGCGACTGGAACCATACCGACAGAGGCCCATAGAGGCAAGTATTTATCTATTTACATCACCTTTTTCTAACACTAAACTCTTCATTATCTTTACTTTCAGCACCCTGGACATCATCATCCTGGGGGTAGAAATGGACCGTGAAGTCCCCCAGAGGCAGTGACGACTGCCACGAAGACACTGCATGGACGGGAGGGACGATGGGCGACTGACAACATACCGACAGAAGTTCATAGAGGCAAGTATTTACCTATTAACATCAACTATTTCAAACACTAAACTCTTCTTTATCTTTACTCTCAGGACCATGGACTTCAAAATCCTGGGGGCAGAAATTGACCATGAAGTCCCCCAGAGGCTGTGACGACTGCCACAAACACACTGCATGGACGGGAGAGACGATGGGCGACTGGAACCATACCGACAGAAGTTCATAAAGGCAAGTATATATCTATTTACATCAATTGTTTCAAACACTAAACTCTTCATTATCTTTACTTTCAGCACCCTGGACATCATCATCCTGGGGGCAGAAATGGACCGTGAAGTCCCCCAGAGGCAGTGACGACTGCCACGAAGACACTGCATGGACGGGAGAGACGATGGGCGACTGGAACCATACCGACATAAGTTCATAAAGGCAAGTATTTACCTATTTACATCAACTCTTTCAAACACTAAACTCTTCATTATCTTTACTTTCAGCACCCTGGACATCATCATCCTGGGGGCAGAAATGGACCGTGAAGTCCCCCAGAGGCAGTGACGACTGCCACGAAGACACTGCATGGACGGGAGAGACGATGGGCGACTGGAACCATACCGACATAAGTTCATAAAGGCAAGTATTTACCTATTTACATCAACTCTTTCAAACACTAAACTCTTCATTATCTTTACTTTCAGCACCCTGGACATCATCATCCTGGGGGCAGAAATGGTCCGTGAAGTCCCCCAGAGGCTGTGACGACTGCCAGAAAGAATCTGCATGGACGGGAGGGACGATGGGCGACTGGAACCATACCGACAGAAGTTCATAAAGGCAAGTATATATCTATTTACAACCATTATTTCAAACACTAAACTCTTCATTATCTTTACTTTCAGTACCCTTGACATCATCATCCTGGGGGCAGAAATGGACCATGAAGTCCCTCAGAGGCACTTTCGACTGCCACGAAGACACTGCATGGACGGGTGGGACGATGAGCGACTGAAACCATGCCGACAGAAGTTCATAAGGGCAAGTATATATCTATTTACATCAATGATTTCAAACACTAAACTCTTCATTATCTTTACTTTCAGCACCCTGGACATCATCATCCTGGCGGCAGAAATGGACCGTGAAGTCCCCCAGAGGCAGTGACGACTGCCACGAAGACACTGCATGGACGGGAGAGACCATGGGCGACCGGAACCACACCGACAGAGGCCCATAGAGGCAAGTATTTATCTATTAACATCAACTTTTTCAAACACTAAACTCTTTATTATCTTTACTTTCAGCACCCTGGACATCATCATCCTGGGGGCAGAAATGGACCGTGAAGTCCCCCAGAGGCAGTGACGACTGCCACAAAGACTCTGCATGGACGGGAGAGACGATGGGCGACTGGAACCATACCGACAGAAGTTCATAAAGGCAAGTATATATCTATTTATATCAATTATTTGAAACACTAAACTCTTCATTATCTTTACTTTCAGTACCATTGACATCATCATCCTGGGGGCAGAAATGGACCATGAAGTCCCCCAGAGGCACTTTCGACTGCCACGAAGACACTGCATGGACGGGAGGGACGATGAGCGACTGAAACCACACCGACAGAAGTTCATAAAGGCAAGTATATATCTATTTACATCAACTCTTTCAAACACGAAACTCTTCATTATCTTTACTTTCAGCACCCTTGACATCATAATCCTGGGGGTAGAAATGGACCGTGAAGTCCCCCAGAGGCAGTGACGACTGCCACGAAGACACTGCATGGACGGGAGGGACGATGGGCGACTGACAACATACCGACAGAAGTTCATAGAGGCAAGTATTTACCTATTAACATCAACTATTTCAAACACTAAACTCTTCTTTATCTTTACTCTCAGGACCATGGACTTCAAAATCCTGGGGGCAGAAATGGACCATGAAGTCCCCCAGAGGCTGTGACGACTGCCACAAACACACTGCATGGACGGGAGAGACGATGGGCGACTGGAACCATACCGACAGAAGTTCATAAAGGCAAGTATATATCTATTTACATCAATTGTTTCAAACACTAAACTCTTCATTATCTTTACTTTCAGAACCCTTGACATCATCATCCTGGGGGCAGAAATGGACCATGAAGTCACCCAGAGGAACTTTTGACTGCCACGAAGACACTGCATGGACGGGAGGGATGATGAGCGACTGGAACCATACCAACAGAAGTTCATAAAGGCAAGTATATATCTATTTACATCAACTCTTTCAAACACTAAACTCTTCATTATCTTTACTTTCAGCACCCTGGACATCATCATCCTGGGGGCAGAAATGGACCGTGAAGTCCCCCAGAGGCAGTGACGACTGCCACGAAGACACTGCATGGACGGGAGAGACGATGGGCGACTGGAACCATACCGACATAAGTTCATAAAGGCAAGTATTTACCTATTTACATCAACTCTTTCAAACACTAAACTCTTCATTATCTTTACTTTCAGCACCCTGGACATCATCATCCTGGGGGCAGAAATGGACCGTGAAGTCCCCCAGAGGCTGTGACGACTGCCAGAAAGAATCTGCATGGACGGGAGGGACGATGGGCGACTGGAACCATACCGACAGAAGTTCATAAAGGCAAGTATATATCTATTTACAACCATTATTTCAAACACTAAACTCTTCATTATCTTTACTTTCAGTACCCTTGACATCATCATCCTGGGGGCAGAAATGGACCATGAAGTCCCTCAGAGGCACTTTCGACTGCCACGAAGACACTGCATGGACGGGTGGGACGATGAGCGACTGAAACCATGCCGACAGAAGTTCATAAGGGCAAGTATATATCTATTTATATCAATTATTTGAAACACTAAACTCTTCATTATCTTTACTTTCAGTACCATTGACATCATCATCCTGGGGGCAGAAATGGACCATGAAGTCCCCCAGAGGCACTTTCGACTGCCACGAAGACACTGCATGGACGGGAGGGACGATGAGCGACTGAAACCACACCGACAGAAGTTCATAAAGGCAAGTATATATCTATTTACATCAACTCTTTCAAACACTAAACTCTTCATTATCTTTACTTTCAGCACCCTTGACATCATAATCCTGGGGGCAGAAATGGACCGTGAAGTCCCCCAGAGGCAGTGACGACTGCCACAAAGACACTGCATGGACGGGAGGGACGATGGGCGACTGGAACCATACCGACAGAAGTTCATAAAGGCAAGTATTTATCTATTTATATCAATTACTTCAAACACTAAACTCTTCATCATCTTTACTTTCAGTACCCTTGACATCATCATCCTGGGGGCAGAAATGGACCATGAAGTCCCCCAGAGGCACATTCGACTGCCACGAAGACACTGCATGGACGGGAGGGACGATGAGCGACTGAAAGCATACCGACAGAAGTTCATAAAGGCAAGTATATATCTATTTACATCATCTCTTTCAAACACTAAACTCTTCATTATCTTTACTTTCAGCACCCTGGACATCATCAATCTGGGGGCAGAAATGGACCGTGAAGTCCCCCAGAAGCAGTGACGACTGCCACGAAGACACTGCATGGACGGGAGAGACGATGGGCGACTGGAACCATACCGACAGAGGCCCATAGAGGCAAGTATTTATCTATTTACATCAACTTTTTCAAACACTAAACTCTTCATTATCTTTACTTTCAGCACCCTGGACATCATCATCCTGGGGGTAGAAATGGACCGTGAAGTCCCCCAGAGGCAGTGACGACTGCCACGAAGACACTGCATGGACGGGAGGGACGATGGCCGACTGACAACATACCGACAGAAGTTCATAGAGGCAAGTATTTACCTATTAACATCAACTATTTCAAACACTAAACTCTTCATTATCTTTACTCTCAGGACCATGGACTTCGTAATCCTGGGGGCAGAAATGGACCATGAAGTCCCCCAGAGGCAGTGACGACTGCCACAAAGACACTTCATGGACGGGAGAGACGATGGGCGACAGACACCATACTGACAGAAGTTCATAAAGGCAAGTATATATCTATTTACATCAATTGTTTCAAACACTAAACTCTTCATTATCTTTACTTTCAGAACCCTTGACATCATCATCCTGGGGGCAGAAATGGACCATGAAGTCACCCAGAGGAACTTTTGACTGCCACGAAGACACTGCATGGACGGGAGGGATGATGAGCGACTGGAACCATACCAACAGAAGTTCATAAAGGCAAGTATATATCTATTTACATCAACTCTTTCAAACACTAAACTCTTCATTATCTTTACTTTCAGCACCCTGGACATCATCATCCTGGGGGCAGAAATGGACCGTGAAGTCCCCCAGAGGCAGTGACGACTGCCACGAAGACACTGCATGGACGGGAGAGACGATGGGCGACTGGAACCATACCGACATAAGTTCATAAAGGCAAGTATTTACCTATTTACATCAACTCTTTCAAACACTAAACTCTTCATTATCTTTACTTTCAGCACCCTGGACATCATCATCCTGGGGGCAGAAATGGACCGTGAAGTCCCCCAGAGGCTGTGACGACTGCCAGAAAGAATCTGCATGGACGGGAGGGACGATGGGCGACTGGAACCATACCGACAGAAGTTCATAAAGGCAAGTATATATCTATTTACAACCATTATTTCAAACACTAAACTCTTCATTATCTTTACTTTCAGTACCCTTGACATCATCATCCTGGGGGCAGAAATGGACCATGAAGTCCCTCAGAGGCACTTTCGACTGCCACGAAGACACTGCATGGACGGGTGGGACGATGAGCGACTGAAACCATGCCAACAGAAGTTCATAAAGGCAAGTATATATCTATTTACATCAATGATTTCAAACACTAAACTCTTCATTATCTTTACTTTCAACACCCTGGACATCATCATCCTGGGGGCAGAAATGGACCATGAAGTCACCCAGAGGAACTTTTGACTGCCACGAAGACACTGCATGGACGGGAGGGATGATGAGCGACTGGAACCATACCAACAGAAGTTCATAAAGGCAAGTATATATCTATTTACATCAATTGTTTCAAACACTAAACTCTTCATTATCTTTACTTTCAGAACCCTTGACATCATCATCCTGGGGGCAGAAATGGACCATGAAGTCACCCAGAGGAACTTTTGACTGCCACGAAGACACTGCATGGACGGGAGGGATGATGAGCGACTGGAACCATACCAACAGAAGTTCATAAAGGCAAGTATATATCTATTTACATCAACTCTTTCAAACACTAAACTCTTCATTATGTTTACTTTCAGCACCCTGGACATCATCATCCTGGGGGCAGAAATGGACCGTGAAGTCCCCCAGAGGCACTTTCGACTGCCACGAAGACACTGCATGGACGGGAGAGACCATGGGCGACCGGAACCACACCGACAGAGGCCCATAGAGGCAAGTATTTATCTATTAACATCAACTTTTTCAAACACTAAACTCTTTATTATCTTTACTTTCAGCACCCTGGACATCATCATCCTGGGGGCAGAAATGGACCGTGAAGTCCCCCAGAGGCAGTGACGACTGCCACAAAGACTCTGCATGGACGGGAGAGACGATGGGCGACTGGAACCATACCGACAGAAGTTCATAAAGGCAAGTATATATCTATTTATATCAATTATTTGAAACACTAAACTCTTCATTATCTTTACTTTCAGTACCATTGACATCATCATCCTGGGGGCAGAAATGGACCATGAAGTCCCCCAGAGGCACTTTCGACTGCCACGAAGACACTGCATGGACGGGAGGGACGATGAGCGACTGAAACCACACCGACAGAAGTTCATAAAGGCAAGTATATATCTATTTACATCAACTCTTTCAAACACGAAACTCTTCATTATCTTTACTTTCAGCACCCTTGACATCATAATCCTGGGGGTAGAAATGGACCGTGAAGTCCCCCAGAGGCAGTGACGACTGCCACGAAGACACTGCATGGACGGGAGGGACGATGGGCGACTGACAACATACCGACAGAAGTTCATAGAGGCAAGTATTTACCTATTAACATCAACTATTTCAAACACTAAACTCTTCTTTATCTTTACTCTCAGGACCATGGACTTCAAAATCCTGGGGGCAGAAATGGACCATGAAGTCCCCCAGAGGCTGTGACGACTGCCACAAACACACTGCATGGACGGGAGAGACGATGGGCGACTGGAACCATACCGACAGAAGTTCATAAAGGCAAGTATATATCTATTTACATCAATTGTTTCAAACACTAAACTCTTCATTATCTTTACTTTCAGAACCCTTGACATCATCATCCTGGGGGCAGAAATGGACCATGAAGTCACCCAGAGGAACTTTTGACTGCCACGAAGACACTGCATGGACGGGAGGGATGATGAGCGACTGGAACCATACCAACAGAAGTTCATAAAGGCAAGTATATATCTATTTACATCAACTCTTTCAAACACTAAACTCTTCATTATCTTTACTTTCAGCACCCTGGACATCATCATCCTGGGGGCAGAAATGGACCGTGAAGTCCCCCAGAGGCAGTGACGACTGCCACGAAGACACTGCATGGACGGGAGAGACGATGGGCGACTGGAACCATACCGACATAAGTTCATAAAGGCAAGTATTTACCTATTTACATCAACTCTTTCAAACACTAAACTCTTCATTATGTTTACTTTCAGCACCCTGGACATCATCATCCTGGGGGCAGAAATGGACCGTGAAGTCCCCCAGAGGCTGTGACGACTGCCAGAAAGAATCTGCATGGACGGGAGGGACGATGGGCGACTGGAACCATACCGACAGAAGTTCATAAAGGCAAGTATATATCTATTTACAACCATTATTTCAAACACTAAACTCTTCATTATCTTTACTTTCAGTACCCTTGACATCATCATCCTGGGGGCAGAAATGGACCATGAAGTCCCTCAGAGGCACTTTCGACTGCCACGAAGACACTGCATGGACGGGTGGGACGATGAGCGACTGAAACCATGCCGACAGAAGTTCATAAGGGCAAGTATATATCTATTTACATCAATGATTTCAAACACTAAACTCTTCATTATCTTTACTTTCAGCACCCTGGACATCATCATCCTGGCGGCAGAAATGGACCGTGAAGTCCCCCAGAGGCAGTGACGACTGCCACGAAGACACTGCATGGACGGGAGAGACCATTTGCGACCGGAACCACACCGACAGAGGCCCATAGAGGCAAGTATTTATCTATTAACATAAACTTTTTCAAACACTAAACTCTTTATTATCTTTACTTTCAGCACCCTGGACATCATCATCCTGGGGGCAGAAATGGACCGTGAAGTCCCCCAGAGGCAGTGACGACTGCCACAAAGACTCTGCATGGACGGGAGAGACGATGGGCGACTGGAACCATACCGACAGAAGTTCATAAAGGCAAGTATATATCTATTTATATCAATTATTTGAAACACTAAACTCTTCATTATCTTTACTTTCAGTACCATTGACATCATCATCCTGGGGGCAGAAATGGACCATGAAGTCCCCCAGAGGCACTTTCGACTGCCACGAAGACACTGCATGGACGGGAGGGACGATGAGCGACTGAAACCACACCGACAGAAGTTCATAAAGGCAAGTATATATCTATTTACATCAACTCTTTCAAACACTAAACTCTTCATTATCTTTACTTTCAGCACCCTTGACATCATAATCCTGGGGGCAGAAATGGACCGTGAAGTCCCCCAGAGGCAGTGACGACTGCCACAAAGACACTGCATGGACGGGAGGGACGATGGGCGACTGGAACCATACCGACAGAAGTTCATAAAGGCAAGTATTTATCTATTTATATCAATTACTTCAAACACTAAACTCTTCATCATCTTTACTTTCAGTACCCTTGACATCATCATCCTGGGGGCAGAAATGGACCATGAAGTCCCCCAGAGGCACTTTCGACTGCCACGAAGACACTGCATGGACGGGAGGGACGATGAGCGACTGAAACCATACCGACAGAAGTTCATAAAGGCAAGTATATATCTATTTACATCATCTCTTTCAAACACTAAACTCTTCATTATCTTTACTTTCAGCACCCTGGACATCATCAATCTGGGGGCAGAAATGGACCGTGAAGTCCCCCAGAAGCAGTGACGACTGCCACGAAGACACTGCATGGACGGGAGAGACGATGGGCGACTGGAACCATACCGACAGAGGCCCATAGAGGCAAGTATTTATCTATTTACATCAACTTTTTCAAACACTAAACTCTTCATTATCTTTACTTTCAGCACCCTGGACATCATCATCCTGGGGGTAGAAATGGACCGTGAAGTCCCCCAGAGGCAGTGACGACTGCCACGAAGACACTGCATGGACGGGAGGGACGATGGGCGACTGACAACATACCGACAGAAGTTCATAGAGGCAAGTATTTACCTATTAACATCAACTATTTCAAACACTAAACTCTTCATTATCTTTACTCTCAGGACCATGGACTTCGTAATCCTGGGGGCAGAAATGGACCATGAAGTCCCCCAGAGGCAGTGACGACTGCCACAAAGACACTTCATGGACGGGAGAGACGATGGGCGACAGACACCATACTGACAGAAGTTCATAAAGGCAAGTATATATCTATTTATATCAATTATTTCAAAGACTAAATTCTTCATTATCTTTACTTTCAGCACCCTTGACATCATCATCCTGGGGGCAGAAATGGACCATGAAGTCCCCCAGAGGCACTTTCGACTGCCACGAAGACACTGCATGGACGGGAGAGACGATGGGAGACTGGAACCATACCGACAGAGGCCCATAGAGGCAAGTATTTATCTATTTACATCAACTTTTTCAAACACTAAACTCTTCATTATCTTTACTTTCAGCACCCTTGACATCATCATCCTGGGGGCAGAAATGGACCGTGAAGTCCCCCAGAGGCAGTGACGACTGCCACGAAGACACTGCATGGACGGGAGGGACGATGGGCGACTGACAACATACCAACTGAAGTTCATAAAGGCGAGTATTTACCTATTAACATCAACTATTTCAAACACTAAACTCTTCTTTATCTTTACTCTCAGGACCATGGACTTCGTAATCCTGGGGGCAGAAATGGACCATGAAGTCCCCCAGAGGCTGTGACGACTGCCAGAAAGACACTGGATGGAGGGGAGAGACGATGGGCGACTGGAACCATACCGACAGAAGTTCACAAAGGCAAGTATATATCTATTTATATCAATTATTTCAAACACTAAACTCTTCATTATCTTTACTTTCAGTACCCTTGACATCATCATCCTGGGGGCAGAAATGGACCATGAAGTCCCCCAGAGGCACTTTCGACTGCCACGAAGACACTGCATGGACGGGAGGGACGATGGGCGACTGACAACATACCAACTGAAGTTCATAAAGGCAAGTATTTACCTATTAACATCAACTATTTCAAACACTAAACTCTTCTTTATCTCTACTCTCAGGACCATGGACTTCGTAATCCTGGGGTCAGAAATGGACCATGAAGTCCCCCAGAGGCAGTGACGACTGCCACAAAGACACTGCATGGACGGGAGGGACGATGGGCGACAGACACCATACCGACAGAAGTTCATAAGGGCAAATATATATCTATTTATATCAATTACTTCAAACACTAAACTCTTCATTATCTTTACTTTCAGCACCCTGGACATCATCATCGTGGGGGCAGAAATCTACCGTGAAGTCCCCCAGAGGCAGTGACGACTGCCACGAAGACACTGCATGGACGGGAGGGACGATGGGCGACAGACACCATACCGACAGAAGTTCATAAGGGCAAGTATATATCTATTTATATCAATTACTTCAAACACTAAACTCTTCATTTTCTTTACTTTCAGCACCCTGGACATCATCATCCTGGGGGCAGGAATGGACCATGAAGTCCCCCAGAGGCACTTTCGACTGCCACGAAGACACTGCATGGACGGGAGGGACGATGAGCGACTGAAACCATACCGACAGAAGTTCATAAAGGCAAGTATTTACCTATTAACATCAACTATTTCAAACACTAAACTCTTCTTTATCTTTACTCTCAGGACCATGGACTTCATAATCCTGGGGGCAGAAATGGACCATGAAGTCCCCCAGAGGCTGTGACGACTGCCACAAAGACACTGGATGGAGGGGAGAGACGATGGGCGACTGGAACCATACCGACAGAAGTTCACAAAGGCAAGTATATATCTATTTATATCAATTATTTCAAACACTAAACTCTTCATTATCTTTACTTTCAGTACCCTTGACATCATCATCCTGGGGGCAGAAATGGACCATGAAGTCCCCCAGAGGCACTTTCGACTGCCACGAAGACACTGCATGGACGGTAGCGACGATGAGCGACTGAAACCATACTGACAGAAGTTCATAAAGGCAAGTATATATCTATTTACATCAACTCTTTCAAACACTAAACTCGTCATTATCTTTACTTTCAGTACCCTTGACATCATCATCCTGGGGGCAGAAATGGACCATGAAGTCCCCCAGAGGCACTTTCGATTGCCACGAAGACACTGCATGGACGGGAGAGACGATGGGCGACTGGAACCATACCGACAGAGGCCCATAGAGGCAAGTATTTATCTTTTTACATCAACTTTTTCAAACACTAAACTCTTCATTATCTTTACTTTCAGCACCCTGGACATCATGATCCTGGGGGTAGAAATGGACCGTGAAGTCCCCCAGAGGCAGTGACGACTGCCACGAAGACACTGCATGGACGGGAGAGACGATGGGCGACTGGAACTATACCCACAGAGGCCCATAGAGGCAAGTATTTATCTATTTACATCAACTTTTTCAAACACTAAACTCTTCATTATCTTTACTTTCAGCACCCTGGACATCATCATCCTGGGTTGAGAAATGGACCGTGAAGTCCCCCAGAGGCAGTGACGACTGCCACGAAGACACTGCATGGACGGGAGGGACGATGGGCGACTGACAACACACCAACAGAAGTTCATAAAGGCAAGTATTTACCTATTAACATCAACTGTTTCAAACACTAAACTCTTCTTTATCTTTACTCTCAGGACCATGGACTTCGTAATCCTGGGGGCAGAAATGGACCATGAAGTCCCCCAGAGGCTGTGACGACTGCCACAAAGACACTACATGGACGGGAGAGACGATGGGCGACTGGAACCACACCGACAGAAGTTCAGAAAGGCAAGTATACATCTATTTATATCAATTATTTGAAACACTAAACTCTTCATTATCTTTACTTTCAGTACCGTTGACATCATCATCCTGGGGGCAGAAATGGACCATGAAGTCCCCCAGAGGCACTTTCGACTGCCACGAAGACACTGCATGGACGGTAGCGACGATGAGCGACTGAAACCATACCGACAGAAGTTCATAAAGGCAAGTATATATCTATTTATATCAACTCTTTCAAACACTAAACTCTTCATTATCTTTACTTTCAGCACCCTGGACATCATCATCCTGGGGTCAGAAATGGATCGTGAAGTCCCCCAGAGGCAGTGACGACTGCCACGAAGACACTGCATGGACGGGAGGGACGATGGGCGACTGACAACATACCGACAGAAGTTCATAAAGGCAAGTATATATCTATTTACATCAACTCTTTCAAACACTAAACTCTTCATTATCTTTGCTTTCAGCACCCTGGACATCATCATCCTGGGGGCAGAAATGGACCGTGAAGTCCCCCAGAGGCAGTGACGACTGCCACGAAGACACTGCATGGACGGGAGAGACGATGGGCGACTGGAACCATACCGACAGAGGCCCATAGAGGCAAGTATTTATCTATTTACATCAACTTTTTCAAACACTAAACTCTTCATTATCTTTACTTTCAGCACCCTGGACATCATCATCGTGGGGGCAGAAATGGACCGTGAAGTCCCCCAGAGGCAGTGACGACTGCACCGAAGACACTGCATGGACGGGAGGGACGATGGGCGACTGGAACCATACCGACAGAAGTTCATAAAGGCAAGTATATATCTATTTACATCAACTCTTTCAAACACTAAACTCTTCATTATCTTTACTTTCAGTGCCCTTGACATCATCATCCTGGGGGCAGAAATGGACCATGAAGTCCCCCAGAGGCACTTTCGATTGCCACGAAGACACTGCATGGACGGGAGAGACGATGGGCGACTGGAACCATACCGACAGAGGCCCATAGAGGCAAGTATTTATCTATTTACATCAACTTTTTCAAACACTAAACTCTTCATTATCTTTACTTTCAGCACCCTGGACATCATCATCCTGGGTTGAGAAATGGACCGTGAAGTCCCCCAGAGGCAGTGACGACTGCCACGAAGACACTGCATGGACGGGAGGGACGATGGGCGACTGACAACACACCAACAGAAGTTCATAAAGGCAAGTATTTACCTATTAACATCAACTATTTCAAACACTAAACTCTTCTTTATCTTTACTCTCAGGACCATGGACTTCGTAATCCTGGGGGCAGAACTGGACCATGAAGTCCCCCAGAGGCTGTGACGACTGCCACAAAGACACTACATGGACGGGAGAGACGATGGGCGACTGGAACCATACCGACAGAAGTTCATAAAGGCAAGTATATATCTATTTATATCAACTCTTTCAAACACTAAACTCTTCATTATCTTTACTTTCAGCACCCTGGACATCATCATCCTGGGGGCAGAAATGGATCGTGAAGTCCCCCAGAGGCAGTGACGACTGCCACGAAGACACTGCATGGACGGGAGGGACGATGGGCGACTGACAACATACCGACAGAAGTTCATAAAGGCAAGTATTTACCTATTAACATCAACTATTTCAAACACTAAACTCTTCTTTATCTTTACTCTCAGGACCATGGACTTCGTAATCCTGGGGGCAGAAATGGACCATGAAGTCCCCCAGAGGCAGTGACGACTGCCACGAAGACACTGCATGGACGGGAGAGACGATGGGCGACTGGAACCATACCGACAGAGGCCCATAGAGGCAAGTATTTATCTATTTACATCAACTTTTTCAAACACTAAACTCTTCATTATCTTTACTTTCAGCACCCTGGACATCATCATCGTGGGGGCAGAAATGGACCGTGAAGTCCCCCAGAGGCAGTGACGACTGCACCGAAGACACTGCATGGACGGGAGGGACGATGGGCGACTGGAACCATACCGACAGAAGTTCATAAAGGCAAGTATTTACCTATTAACATCAACTATTTCAAACACTAAACTCTTCTTCATCTTTACTCTCAGGACCATGGACTTCGTAATCCTGGGGGCAGAAATGGACCATGAAGTCCCCCAGAGGCTGTGACGACTGCCACAAAGACACTGGATGGAGGGGAGAGACGATGGGCGACAAGAACCATACCGACAGAAGTTCACAAAGGCAAGTATATATCTATTTATATCAATTATTTCAAACACTAAACTCTTCATTATCTTTACTTTCAGTACCCTTGACATCATCATCCTGGGGGCAGAAATGGACCATGAAGTCCCCCAGAGGCACTTTCGACTGCCACGAAGACACTGCATAAACGGTAGCGACGATGAGCGACTGAAACCATATTGACAGAAGTTCATAAAGGCAAGTATATATCTATTTACATCAACTCTTTCAAACACTAAACTCTTCATTATCTTTACTTTCAGTGCCCTTGACATCATCATCCTGGGGGCAGAAATGGACCATGAAGTCCCCCAGAGGAACTTTCGATTGCCACGAAGACACTGCATGGACGGGAGAGACGATGGGCGACTGGAACCATACCGACAGAGGCCCATAGAGGCAAGTATTTATCTATTTACATCAACTTTTTCAAACACTAAACTCTTCATTATCTTTACTTTCAGCACCCTGGACATCATCATCCTGGGTTGAGAAATGGACCGTGAAGTCCCCCAGAGGCAGTGACGACTGCCACGAAGACACTGCATGGACGGGAGGGACGATGGGCGATTGACAACACACCAACAGAAGTTCATAAAGGCAAGTATTTACCTATTAACATCAACTATTTCAAACACTAAACTCTTCTTTATCTTTACTCTCAGGACCATGGACTTCGTAATCCTGGGGGCAGAAATGGACCATGAAGTCCCCCAGAGGCTGTGACGACTGCCACAAAGACACTACATGGACGGGAGAGACGATGGGCGACTGGAACCATACCGACAGAAGTTCAGAAAGGCAAGCATACATCTATTTATATCAATTATTTCAAACACTAAACTCTTCATTATCTTTACTTTCAGTACCCTTGACATCATCATCCTGGGGGCAGAAATGGACCATGAAGTCCCCCAGAGGCATTTTCGACTGCCACGAAGACACTGCATGGACGGTAGCGACGATGAGCGACTGAAACCATACCGACAGAAGTTCATAAAGGCAAGTATATATCTATTTATATCAACTCTTTCAAACACTAAACTCTTCATTATCTTTACTTTCAGCACCCTGGACATCATCATCCTGGGGGCAGAAATGGATCGTGAAGTCCCCCAGAGGCAGTGACGACTGCCACGAAGACACTGCATGGACGGGAGGGACGATGGGCGACTGACAACATACCGACAGAAGTTCATAAAGGCAAGTATTTACCTATTAACATCAACTATTTCAAACACTAAACTCTTCTCTATCTTTACTCTCAGGACCATGGACTTCGTAATCCTGGGGGCAGAAATGGACCATGAAGTCCTCCAGAGGCTGTGACGACTGCCACAAAGACACTGCATGGACGGGAGAGACGATGGGCGACTGGAACCATACCGACAGAAGTTGACAAAGGCAAGTATATATCTATTTACATCAACTCTTTCAAACACTAAACTCTTCATTATCTTTACTTTCAGTGCCCTTGACATCATCATCCTGGGGGCAGAAATGGACCATGAAGTCCCCCAGAGGCACTTTCGACTGCCACGAAGACACTGCATGGACGGGAGAGACGATGGGCGACTGGAACCATACCGACAGAGGCCCATAGAGGCAAGTATTTATCTATTTACATCAACTCTTTCAAACACTAAACTCTTCATTATCTTTACTTTCAGCACCCTGGACATCATCATCCTGGGTTGAGAAATGGACCGTGAAGTCCCCCAGAGGCAGTGACGACTGCCACGAAGACACTGCATGGACGGGAGGGACGATGGGCGACTGACCACACAACAACAGAAGTTCATAAAGGCAAGTATTTACCTATTAACATCAACTATTTCAAACACTAAACTCTTCTTTATCTTTACTTTCAGCACCCTTGACATCATCATCCTGGGAGCAGAAATGGACCATGAAGTCCCCCAGAGGCAGTGACGACTGCCACAAAGACACTGCATGGACGGGAGGGACGATGGGCGATTGACACCATACCGACAGAGGTTCATAAAGGCAAGTATTTACCTATTAACATCAACTATTTCAAACACTAAACTCGTCTTTATCTTTACTCTCAGGACCATGGACTTCATAATCCTGGGGGCAGAAATGAACCATGAAGTCCCCCAGAGGCTGTGACGACTGCCACAAAGACACTGCATGGACGGGAGGGACGATGGGCGACAGACACCATACCGACAGAAGTTCATAAAGACAAGTATATATCTATTTACATCAATTATTTCAAACACTAAACTCTTCATTATCTTTACTTTCAGTACCCTTGACATCATCATCCTGGGGGCAGAAATGGACCATGAAGTCCCCCAGAGGCACTTTCGACTGCCACAAAGACACTGCATGGACGGGAGGGACGATGGGCGACTGGAACCATACCGACAGAAGTTCATAAAGGCAAGTATATATCTATTTACATCAACTCTTTCAAACACTAAACTCTTCATTATCTTTACTTTCAGCACCCTGGACATCATCATTCTGGGGGCAGAAATGGATCGTGAAGTCCCCCAGAGGCAGTGACGACTGCCACAAAGACACTGCATGGACGGGAGGGACGATGGGCGACTGGAACCATACCGACAGAAGTTCATAAAGGCAAGTATTTCTCTATTTATATCAATTACTTCAAACACTAAACTCTTCATTATCTTTACTTTCAGAATCCTTGACATCATCATCCTGGGGGCAGAGATTGACCATGAAGTTCCCCAGAGGCACTTTCGACTGCCACGAAGACACTGCATGGACGGGAGGGACAATGAGCGACTGAAACCATACCGACAGAAGTTGACAAAGGCAAGTGTTCATCTATTAACATCAACTGTTTCAAACACTAAACTCTTCATTATCTTTACTCTCAGGACCATGGACTTCACCATCCTGGGGTCAAAAATGGACCATGAAGTCCCCGAGAGGCAGTGACGACTGCCACAAAGACACTGCATGGACGGGAGGGACGATGGGCGACTGGAACCATACCGACAGAAGTTCATAAAGGCAAGAATATATCAATTTACATCAACTATTTCAAACACTAAACTCTTCATTATCTTTACTTTCAGCACCCTGAACATCATCATCCTGGGGGCAGAAATGGACCATGAAGTCCCCCAGAGGCAGTGACGACTGCCACAAAGACACTGCATGGACGGGAGGGACGATGGGCGATTGACACCATACCGACAGAGGTTCATAAAGGCAAGTATTTACCTATTAACATCAACCATTTCAAACACTAAACTCGTCTCTATCTTTACTCTCAGGACCATGGACTTCATAATCCTGGGGGCAGAAATGGACCATGAAGTCCCCCAGAGGCTGTGACGACTGCCACAAAGACACTGCATGGACGGGAGGGACGATGGGCGACAGACACCATACCGACAGAAGTTCATAAAGACAAGTACATTTTTACTAACATCAACTATTTTAAACACTAAACTCTTCATTATCTTTACTTTCAGCACCCTTGACATCATCATCCTGGGGGTAGAAATGGACCGTGAAGTCCCCCAGAGGCAGTGACGACTGCCACGAAGACACTGCATGGACGGGAGAGACGATGGGCGACAGACACCATACCGACAGAGGTTCATAAAGGCAAGTGTTTACCTATTAACATCAACTATTTCAAACACTAAACTCTTCATTATCTTTACTTTCAGCACCCTTGACATCATCATCATGGGGGTAGAAATGGACCGTGAAGTCCCCCAGAGGCAGTGACGACTGCCACGAAGACACTGCATGGACGGGAGAGACGATGGGCGACAGACACCATACAGACAGAGGTTCATAAAGGCAAGTGTTTACCTATCAACATCAACTATTTCAAACACTAAACTCTTCTTTATCTTTACTTTCAGCACCCTGTGCATCATTATCCTGGGGGCAGAAATGGACCATGAAGTCCCCCAGAGGCAGTGACGACTGCCACGAAGACACTGCATGGACGGGAGGGACGATAAGCGATTGACACCATACCGACAGAGTTTCATAAAGACAAGTATTTACCTTTTAACATCAACTATTTCAAACACGAAACTTGTCTTTGTCTTTGCTCTCAGGACCATGGACTTCATAATCCTGGGGGCAGAAATGGACCATGAAGTCCGCCACAGGCAGTGACGACTGCCACGAAGACACTGCATGGACGGGAGGGACGATGGACAAGTGGAACCATACCGACAGAGGTTCAGAAAGGGAAGTATTTATATAATTACATCAACTCTTTCAAACACTAAACTCTTCATTATCTTTACTTTCAGCATTCTTGACATCATCATCCTGGGGGCAGAAATGGACCATGAAGTCCCCCAGAGGCAATGACGACTGCCACAAAGACACTGCATGGACGGGAGGGACGATGGGCGACAGACACCATACCGCCAGAGGTTCATAAAGGCAAGTACATATTTATTAACATCAACTATTTCAAACACTAAACTCTTCATTATCTTTACTTTCAGCACCCTTGACATCATCATCCTGCGGGCAGAAATGGACCGTGAAGTCCCCCAGAGGCAGTGACGACTGCCACGAAGACACTGCATGGACGGGAGGGACGATGGGCGACAGACACCATACCGACAGAGGTTCATAAAGGCAAGTATTTACCTATTAACATCAACTATTTCAAACACTAAACTCTTTTTTATCTTTACTCTCAGGACCATGGACTTTATAATTCTGGGGACAGAAATGGACCATGAAGTCCCCCAGAGGCTGTGACGACTGCCACAAAGGCACTGCATGGACGGGATCGACGATGGGCGACAGACACCATACCGACAGAGGTTCATAAAGGCAAGTTTTTACCTATTAACATCAACTGTTTCAAACACTAAACTCTTCATTATCTTTACTCTCAGGACCATGGACTTGATAATCCTGGGGGCAGAAATGGACCATGAAGTCCCCCAGAGGCAGTGACGACTGCCACAAAGACACTGCATGGACGGGAGGGACGATGGGCGACTGGAACCATACCGACAGAAGTTCAGAAAGGCAAGTATACATCTATTTATATCAATTATTTCAAACACTAAACTCTTCATTATCTTTACTTTCAGTACCCTTGACATCATCATCCTGGGGGCAGAAATGGACCATGAAGTCCCCCAGAGGCACTTTCGACTGCCACGAAGACACTGCATGGACGGTAGCGACGATGAGCGACTGAAACAATACCGACAGAAGTTCATAAAGGCAAGTATATATCTATTTATATCAACTCTTTCAAACACTAAACTCTTCATTATCTTTACTTTCAGCACCCTTCACATCATCATCCTGGGGTCAGAAATGGATCGTGAAGTCCCCCAGAGGCAGTGACGACTGCCACGAAGACACTGCATGGACGGGATGGACGATGGGCGACTGACAACATACCAACAGAAGTTCATAAAGGCAAGTATTTACCTATTAACATCAACTATTTCAAACACTAAACTCTTCTCTATCTTTACTCTCAGGACCATGGACTTCGTAATCCTGGGGGCAGAAATGAACCATGAAGTCCTTCAGAGGCTGTGACGACTGCGACAAAGACACTGCATGGACGGGAGAGACGATGGGCGACTGGAACCATACCGACAGAAGTTGACAAAGGCAAGTATATATCTATTTACATCAACTCTTTCAAACACTAAACTCTTCATTATCTTTACTTTCAGCACCCTGGACATCATCATCCTGGGGGTAGAAATGGACCGTGAAGTCCCCCAGAGGCAGTGACGACTGCCACGAAGACACTGCATGGACGGGAGAGACGATGGGCGACTGGAACCACACCGACAGAGGCCCATAGAGGCAAGTATTTATCTATTTACATCAACTTTTTCAAACACTAAACTCTTCATTATCTTTACTTTCAGCACCCTGGACATCATCATCCTGGGTTGAGAAATGGACCGTGAAGTCCCCCAGAGGCAGTGACGACTGCCACGAAGACACTGCATGGACGGGAGGGACGATGGGCGACTGACCACACAACAACAGAAGTTCATAAAGGCAAGTATTTACCTATTAACATCAACTATTTCAAACACTAAACTCTTCTTTATCTTTACTTTCAGCACCCTGGACATCATCATCCTGGGAGCAGAAATGGACCATGAAGTCCCCCAGAGGCAGTGACGACTGCCACAAAGACACTGCATGGACGGGAGGGACGATGGGCGATTGACACCATACCGACAGAGGTTCATAAAGGCAAGTATTTACCTATTAACATCAACTATTTCAAACACTAAACTCGTCTTTATCTTTACTCTCAGGACCATGGACTTCATAATCCTGGGGGCAGAAATGAACCATGAAGTCCCCCAGAGGCTGTGACGACTGCCACAAAGACACTGCATGGACGGGAGGGACGATGGGCGACAGACACCATACCGACAGAAGTTCATAAAGACAAGTATATATCTATTTACATCAATTATTTCAAACACTAAACTCTTCATTATCTTTACTTTCAGTACCCTTGACATCATCATCCTGGGGGCAGAAATGGACCATGAAGTCCCCCAGAGGCACTTTCGACTGCCACAAAGACACTGCATGGACGGGAGGGACGATGGGCGACTGGAACCATACCGACAGAAGTTCATAAAGGCAAGTATATATCTATTTACATCAACTCTTTCAAACACTAAACTCTTCATTATCTTTACTTTCAGCACCCTGGACATCATCATCCTGGGGGCAGAAATGGATCGTGAAGTCCCCCAGAGGCAGTGACGACTGCCACAAAGACACTGCATGGACGGGAGGGACGATGGGCGACTGGAACCATACCGACAGAAGTTCATAAAGGCAAGTATTTATCTATTTACATCAATTACTTCAAACACTAAACTCTTCATTATCTTTACTTTCAGAATCCTTGACATCATCATCCTGGGGGCAGAGATTGACCATGAAGTTCCCCAGAGGCACTTTCGACTGCCACGAAGACACTGCATGGACGGGAGGGACAATGAGCGACTGAAACCATACCGACAGAAGTTCAGAAAGGCAAGTGTTCATCTATTAACATCAACTGTTTCAAACACTAAACTCTTCATTATCTTTACTCTCAGGACCATGGACTTCACCATCCTGGGGTCAAAAATGGACCATGAAGTCCCCCAGAGGCAGTGACGACTGCCACAAAGACACTGCATGGACGGGAGGGACGATGGGCGACTGGAACCATACCGACAGAAGTTCATAAAGGCAAGAATATATCAATTTACATCAACTATTTCAAACACTAAACTCTTCATTATCTTTACTTTCAGCACCCTGGACATCATCATCCTGGGGGCAGAAATGGACCATGAAGTCCCCCAGAGGCAGTGACGACTGCCACAAAGACACTGCATGGACGGGAGGGACGATGGGCGATTGACACCATACCGACAGAGGTTCATAAAGGCAAGTATTTACCTATTAACATCAACCATTTCAAACACTAAACTCGTCTTTATCTTTACTCTCAGGACCATGGACTTCATAATCCTCTGGGCAGAAATGGACCATGAAGTCCCCCAGAGGCTGTGACGACTGCCACAAAGACACTGCATGGACGGGAGGGACGATGGGCGACAGACACCATACCGACAGAAGTTCATAAAGACAAGTACATTTTTACTAACATCAACTATTTTAAACACTAAACTCTTCATTATCTTTACTTTCAGCACCCTTGACATCATCATCCTGGGGGTAGAAATGGACCGTGAAGTCCCCCAGAGGCAGTGACGACTGCCACGAAGACACTGCATGGACGGGAGAGACGATGGGTGACAGACACCATACCGACAGAGGTTCATAAAGGCAAGTGTTTACCTATTAACATCAACTATTTCAAACACTAAACTCTTCATTATCTTTACTTTCAGCACCCTTGACATCATCATCATGGGGGTAGAAATGGACCGTGAAGTCCCCCAGAGGCAGTGACGACTGCCACGAAGACACTGCATGGACGGGAGAGACGATGGGCGACAGACACCATACAGACAGAGGTTCATAAAGGCAAGTGTTTACCTATCAACATCAACTATTTCAAACACTAAACTCTTCATTATCTTTACTTTCAGCACCCTGTGCATCATTATCCTGGGGGCAGAAATGGACCATGAAGTCCCCCAGAGGCAGTGACGACTGCCACGAAGACACTGCATGGACGGGAGGGACGATGGGCGACAGACACCATACCGCCAGAGGTTCATAAAGGCAAGTACATATTTATTAACATCAACTATTTCAAACACTAAACTCTTTTTTATCTTTACTCTCAGGACCATGGACTTTATAATTCTGGGGACAGAAATGGACCATGAAGTCCCCCAGAGGCTGTGACGACTGCCACAAAGGCACTGCATGGACGGGATCGACGATGGGCGACAGACACCAAACCGACAGAGGTTCATAAAGGCAAGTTTTTACCTATTAACATCAACTGTTTCAAACACTAAACTCTTCATTATCTTTACTCTCAGGACCATGGACTTTATAATTCTGGGGACAGAAATGGACCATGAAGTCCCCCAGAGGCAGTGACGACTGCCACGAAGACACTGCATGGACGGGAGGGACGATGGGCGACAGACACCATACCGCCAGAGGTTCATAAAGGCAAGTACATATTTATTAACATCAACTATTTCAAACACTAAACTCTTTTTTATCTTTACTCTCAGGACCATGGACTTTATAATTCTGGGGACAGAAATGGACCATGAAGTCCCCCAGAGGCAGTGACGACTGCCACAAAGACACTGCATGGACGGGAGGGACGATGGGCGACTGGAACCATACCGACAGAAGTTCAGAAAGGCAAGTATACATCTATTTATATCAATTATTTCAAACACTAAACTCTTCATTATCTTTACTTTCAGTACCCTTGACATCATCATCCTGGGGGCAGAAATGGACCATGAAGTCCCCCAGAGGCACTTTCGACTGCCACGAAGACACTGCATGGACGGTAGCGACGATGAGCGACTGAAACCATACCGACAGAAGTTCATAAAGGCAAGTATATATCTATTTATATCAACTCTTTCAAACACTAAACTCTTCATTATCTTTACTTTCAGCACCCTGGACATCATCATCCTGGGGGCAGAAATGGATCGTGAAGTCCCCCAGAGGCAGTGACGACTGCCACGAAGACACTGCATGGACGGGATGGACGATGGGCGACTGACAACATACCAACAGAAGTTCATAAAGGCAAGTATTTACCTATTAACATCAACTATTTCAAACACTAAACTCTTCTCTATCTTTACTCTCAGGACCATGGACTTCGTAATCCTGGGGGCAGAAATGGACCATGAAGTCCTTCAGAGGCTGTGACGACTGCGACAAAGACACTGCATGGACGGGAGAGACGATGGGCTACTGGAACCATACCGACAGAAGTTCATAAAGGCAAGTATATATCTATTTACATCAATTATTTCAAACACTAAACTCTTCATTATCTTTACTTTCAGTACCCTTGACATCATCATCCAAAGGGCAGAAATGGACCATGAAGTCCCCCAGAGGCACTTTCGACTGCCACGACGACACTGCATGGACGGGAGGGACGATGAACGACAGACACCATACCGACAGAAGTTCATAAAGGCAAGTATATATCTATTTACATCAACTCTTTCAAACACTAAACTCTTCATTATCTTTACTTTCAGCACCCTGGACATCATCATCCTGGGGGCAGAAATGGATCGTGAAGTCCCCCAGAGGCAGTGACGACTGCCACAAAGACACTGCATGGACGGGAGGGACGATGGGCGACTGGAACCATACCGACAGAAGTTCATAAAGGCAAGTATTTATCTATTTATATCAATTACTTCAAACACTAAACTCTTCATTATCTTTACTTTGAGAACCCTTGACATCATCATTCTGGGGGCAGAAATTGACCATGAAGTTCCCCAGAGGCACTTTCGACTGCCATGAAGACACTGCATGGACGGGAGGGACGATGAGCGACTGAAACCATACCGACAGAAGTTCAGAAAGGCAAGTGTTCATCTATTAACATCAACTGTTTCAAACACTAAACTCTTCATTATCTTTACTCTCAGGACCATGGACTTCACCATCCTGGGGTCAAAAATGGACCATGAAGTCCCCCAGAGGCAGTGACGACTGCCACAAAGACACTGCATGGACGGGAGGGACGATGGGCGACTGGAACCATACCGACAGAAGTTCATAAAGGCAAGTATATATCTATTTACATCAACTATTTCAAACACTAAACTCTTCATTATCTTTACTTTCAGCACCCTTGACATCATCATCCTGGGGGTAGAAATGGACCGTGAAGTCCCCCAGAGGGAGTGACGACTGCCACAAAGACACTGCATGGACGGGAGGGACGATGGGCGACAGACACCATACCGCCAGAGGTTCATAAATGCAAGTACATATTTATCAACATCAACTATTTCAAACACTAAACTCTTCATTATCTTTACTTTCAGCACCCTTGACATCATCATATTGGGGGCAGAA